>NC_135572.1:239890130-240575130 GCF_965152235.1 Eretmochelys imbricata
AGGAATAAAGCTTGGAGCCATTTTTGCATTTTGAATGCAAACTGATTAAAGGTTATTGTTCAGTACGGAAACTATTTTAAATTTGATTTCCTATCTTAAACCTCATTGCGTGCCACCCAAAATTTAAAAACCACTGGAATGTCTTAGCTTACAGGACCCAGACATCATATCGGTATTGAATTGTTTTTGATAATTTTTCCAAAACCTTCTCATGGAAAAACTTTCACCATATTCTAACCAACTCTGCACGTAAACACTTTTTAACCTATGACAGCAGCTGACTCTTTCACCACCACATTGCTGGTCCTGAAATCCACCTGCAGTGCTCTTGCAGTCTATTGATGTTCCAGTTAAATCAATGAAGTATTAGAATGCGTCTAGTATATGGAGCAGCAAAGCAGGTGATTTCTGCTGGAGATATTTCATACTGTAGTGAACAATCAACAGGCTACCTATCTAGGCCTTAATCCTGCAAAATTAAAATATATGCTTATCTTTTATATACTGTGAGTAATCCCATCAAACTATTCACAGTGTATAAAGATATGCACATGTGTAATTCTTACCAGGATTGGGAGCCTTCCTAATAATCATAGGATAAATTCACCACTGTTATCAGCAGTGAATCTAGCCACAAATGGCAATAGGGAAATTGCACGAAAATATATGTAATTACACATTTTTTATGCAATTGATGTATTTACTTATTTGCTTTCTGAGCTGCAATATAGGAATTACACTTGAATTAGCTAATTGCTATTCCACACTGATCTGGACATGTTTCACATTGCTATGTAGTTATATGGTAATTACCAGAAAGTGTTCTGGAGTTATGTAAGTAAAGAATAGCCACAGGATACTTGTGTCCCAGCAACTAGGTTTCTTTTTTTTTTCAAAACCATTTGCCTGTGATCTGTCTCATGATGTCAGCATTGATTAATGCCACTAATTTGCAATCAATGCAATGTTGTTTCCCACATGCCTGAAAACAACACAGCTGAAATAATGGAGGAATTAATTTCTTTGATGTGTTGATTGATACTTCTGGTAATTTAGCTAAATTTTAAATCAGTTTTGGGGGAAATTATTCGATGGACTACGACCAAATCCTGGTTTTTGAAACAGAGCTAAATCACCCAGGCGTGGGGGGTGTTAGATCACTCCATTCATTCAAAATCCCACTTACGGGCTTTAGCTGTAGCCCAAATGAAGTCAATGGGAATCTTTTTATTTACTTCAAAGGACTTTGGATGAAGTCTAATCTGAATGCCTCAGGTGTTTCTGTATTATTTTTTTGGCACGAGCTGGGGTTGTACTGTACCTTGGAGAAGAGTAGAGGGGTTATGTATCTACTGATCTGTTAGATTATCCTAACCTTCATGTGCCTGAACATTTCAGAGCTACAGAAAAACATTAGCTATATTCAAGATTAATGGACTTTTTTATGTTTTACTGTAGGTCCATGCCCACTAGCGTGGACAATTCCTTACAAATGTCATGAAAATAAATAAAAGGTCTGCCTTACTTGGAAATGAGCTGTTCTTGGAGCCTTCATGTTTTCAATATGACAGCTAACTACTGCCAAGTTTGTCAGACGCCAATTAGTGACCCAATAATGAGATGAAATCAATGGGGGCTGACCTTTGGTGAGCTGGTGTCTTAGGTGAACGCTTATTTTAAGTCCTTACTACCTTCACACGATCAAAAGGCAAAAATGTTTGGTAATATTTAAAACACATCATACTCTTGAAACCACCTCTAACATTCAGGGCAGAATTAAAATGAGTAAGCCTAGTGGTGTGAGGCATAGATCACTTTGGCTACTGTGGGAAAGGAGACAGTATTCATGTGAGAAAGTAGGCTGCTTGGGGCATCTAGTTATAGAAGGGAGTCAAGAGACCATGCGTGACTTTGATAAGCAGAGGACAGTGTCCTAGATAGAGGGATCTCTGCCAGATCATCAAAGGTGTTTTTTTTTTCCCTTTTACCAGCATCATCTCACTCTCCTCTGGGTGAAGCTTGAGTCAACTGGTTTTCATCCAATTGTGTAGGAAGCTGGTCAGTTGACTGCAGTGTGTGAGTTTGATGGGATTGAAACAAAGAGCTGGGTGTCATTGGGATATTTTTGGCATTTGAGCACAAGCCAACTCATTATTTTCCCCAGTGGTCTTACATACTGGGGCCATGGCTGAAAATGGGTATAGGATTTAATCTTGTGGGAATCTGCACATTGGATCATGTATGTTGCTCACTGCAACTCTGTGGGACAGATCCAGAAAGAATGAGTTAAGTTGTTTTAATGCAGTAGAGCTTGTCAGTAAATTTTTGACTTAGCATGTATTTCGGAAAATGTCTATTTGTCAAAACTAAAAGAGTTTATGGGAAAAGGTCAATTTTGACAAATTTCCTGTTTAGAAAAGATTTGGGGGAAAAAAAGTTTGGGAAGAAATGTCCCTTTTCAACACTTTCAAAATGAAAGTTCCATTTTCAGGTCACAATGACATTTTTGTTTCAAAATTTAAGTTAACTTATAATAATAAAAAAATGTAAAATAAAAAGGTCAAAATCAAAATGAAACACTATGAAATGATCAGTTGACCCAATATGACATTTTTCAATGTTTTGGTTAGAAAATGTTGTCCAGATTTTGACTTTTCATGCTAGGTCAGTGTGAAAATACTTTTCAAAAATCTTGAAGCTTCTTGCAAGATGGGAAACATGTTTTCTGCTCAGCTCTAGATGGTAGCTCTATTAAGTGAACAGCACATTGCCCACTTGTACCCGCTGAGAGTATGATCTGTTGTATCCTAGTGAAGCTGCATGGGTAGTTTAAGTGAGTAAAAAGAAATTACTAGAGCAGGGAATAATATTCATTATGAACAGCTTTGTGATGAAATCCAGCTGTTCTCCCCTGCCCCACCCCCATTCAGAAAGTTTTCTGAACAAAATGGGTATTTATAATATATTTGGCTTTCATCATTTTGCAACATAAGTTCTCATGAAAAATGTCATCTTATTGTTTTAGTTATTTTTCTTTTCTTCATCATCATTTCACAGGGCAGTGACTGATGTGATACACACATTTATCTTTGTGTCATAGAAACCTGGTGTTTTCTTCTAGGTGTATAATTTTAAGAAACACCTTTGTGAGTTAGGAATCTAAATCCCATTTTAACAAGTGACTTCAGAAGTAACTCCCAATGGGGCCTATATGCTTTTAAAAATCCCACTGAGGGCCTATCTCCATCTTTAAACACCTAAATACCTTTAAGAATCTGGTCCGCAGGCATTCTGGAGCCCAAGTGTCATTGTAATTCACTCCTAAGTGCCGAAGACCTAAATGTATTTAAGCACTTACTTCCCATTGATTTAATGCCCAAGTACCTTTGAGGATCTGGGCCTAATTCTCTTTTGAAAATAGGACTTAGGCACTTTTGAAAATTATACTCACAACTTATTCCTGTAATTCATTTACCTCAGATATACCGGAGCATAGAAACTGAAGAGAACTCCACAGACAATGCTGCCTTGGCTTGCATGATGAACTCATTAGGGTTCTATGGGACCAGGGTAAGTCAGGGCAGACTTTGACATAGCATTACACCTTACAGGAAAGCACTACTCATTATTTCAAGTTCACTCCTCTTATTTTTTTTCGCGTTGCACCTTTCATTTGAGGGGTTTGGTCAGATATTTTAAAGGGCAACCTCCCACATTTAGTACGGAGGGTACAAGAGCTGGGCCCATTTATTTTCTCTGCATTACAATAAGAAGGGGTAGTCTTGTCTGCTGAATAGAGCTCTGGACTAGGACTCTGGAGACCTGGTTCTGTTCCCCTTTCTGCTGATGATCTGCTGTGTGGTGATTTTGAGTGAGTCAGTGCACCACTCTGTGCCTTTGTTTCCCCTCTTACAGTTTGTCTACTTAGACTGCGAGCTCTTCTGGGGAAGGACTATCTCTCATTATGTGACTGCACAATGTCTAGCAAAAAAGCGCCCTGACCTCAGTTGTCTCTGGTGGTACCACAGCTAACTAATGAACACTGCTAACTCAGGTAGTTCTATAGGAGGTCATCTTGTCCTGGAAATTTCCCATTAACAGATAGAGCTAAGGTCATCACCTTTAAATTTTAGATTTTTGAAAACACTGTTATCCCATCACAATGTGGCATGTGGATTTATTCACAGAGGCAAGGAATCATTTTCAGGGATTTTATAGCTTGCTTGAGACAAATCACATTAATTTTTCTCCCCAAACTTCATCAGCAAACCTCAGCGGAGAGAGTAAAAATGCAATAAAACAGAGCATTCAAAAGAAATCGAAAAAAGTGGGCTGTTTTTTGTGGCTCTAGACAACTCCATCAGATGACTTTATCTGAAAATGCAAATGCCCACAGAGTAACACCAGATAATTTTCCCACAAGCAGCACCAAGAGATTTCTGTGCACTTTCAAAATATTCGGAAACTGATGCACATTAGAATAGGAGAAACAGCAGAAGAAAAACAAACCATTTTCTTTTCAACCTTTTTTTTTTTTTTTTTTAACCCTGCCAAGGTTTTCCCAGGTAACGAGATCTTCAAAATGTTCCAGTTCAGGGCTCAAAGGTGGTGTCTGTTTGCAAGGGGAGAGGAAGGGATGGGAGTAGGGTATTCATTTGGAATGACTATAATGGACCTGTCTTCATGGATTACAGCTAAGTTCAAATAATTACACAGACAAAAATCTGATCTACGGGATGTGCCATCTAGCTGGAGCTATCACACGGAGTTTGTCACATTCTCTAGGTTAAATAAGCTTTGAAAAATCTCGTCTTCTACCTCCAAAGTAGAGAGGAGAATTACCATTTACTTGTAAGGTAAAATATAATTAGGTTTTCAAATAGTTTAACCCAAGTAATGTCTGTTTAAGATTCCCTAACCACACTGCACTGCCCTTAACATAGAGATTGACTAGCCTACACTTGGATGCTCTTTAGTGGATGAAGACCATGTTGCGGTGACAGCAAAGGAATTCAGTTCCTATATTCTCCATACTGCTTTTTCTTTCCTTGTGGCAGTGCTCCGAGGGAAAAAGGTGACTTTATGTTTTGCCTGTCTCTTTCGGCCTCTTTCTCCTCATCGTATCTTTCATCCTCATCTTCATCCTCGCTATGATGAGGGCTGGAATGCTGAGAGACAGAAGGCGATGGTGGTACTGATGAAGGCCTGGGGTACCTGAAACCTTCCGTCTGCCAGAGACATAAGCAACAAATAAACATTACACCAGCGCAGCTAGTTTAGTTACACAGAGTGACGATAGGTCAATATATCCAGAAGGCCAAGGCAAAGCTGATGTACAAGTAGGGCCCTACCAAATTCACAGTCCATTTTGGTTAATTTCATGGTCATAAGATTTTTAAATAGTAAATTTTATGATTTCAGCTATTTAAATCTGAAATTTCACAGTGTTGTAATTGTACAGGTCCTGACCCAAAAAAGGAGTTGGGGGTGGGGGGTCACAAGGTTATTGTAGGAGGTACTGCTACCCTTACTTCTGTGCTGCTGCCTGCAGAGCTGGGCCCTCAGTCAGCAGCTGCCACTCTCCCACCACTCAGCTCTGAAGGCAGCAGCATAGAAGTAAGGGTGGCCTGGCATGGCATTGCCACCCTTACTTACTGCTGCTGGCGGGGTGCTGCCTTGAGAGCTGGGCACCTGGCCAACAGCCGCTACTCTCTGGATGCTCAGCTCTGAAGGCAGCACGAAAGTAAGGGTGGCAATAACGTGACACCCCCCCCCCCACAAGATAATCTTGTGACTGCCACCCCCCCTCCCCCCGCAACTCTTTTTTGAGTCAGAACCCCCAATTTGAGAAATGCTAGTCTCCCCCATGAAATCTGTATAGTGTAGAGTAAAAGCACACAAAAGACCAGATTTCATGGTCTGCGACATGTTTTTCATCGCTGTGAATGTGGTAGGTCCCTGTGTATAAGGGAATGAAGGCCACACCTGCCCCATACACCAAACTTAGACTCCCTTCGGTCTATTTACTGCCTGTGTGATAGGGAGTCAAAGTTGATGCAACTTACATGGAGGAGCCATATGAAAACTAAGTGAAGTGGGATGGAGGTGTTCCCCATCTGCTGTGTAGCCTACATAAGGGCCAGGCAGAATTCTGAAGAGTGCAGGGGCTGTCCTTTTCCTTCCCCTCTGGGGTCCTGCACACCCTAGCACTCTCAGCCCTGGCCTGCAGAACCATACTGATGCAGCAGGGGGAGTAAGCTGCAGCCCGTAAGGAGTATAGCAACGGGTGTGCTCCCCTTGCTTGACAAGTAGCTCGTGGAGGCATCCTGGGGCTCTCTCTTTGCAGCAGTGCAATTTGTTTTATCCCCAGGCCATGCCTGTCAGGCATGATCTAGCCCAGGCACCTGCGAATTTTAAATAAAATTTTAACAGGAAAAGTCCATATTCTTCATGGCAATACAGAGCTGCAGGTTTTAAAATGGAATGATGTGGGAAAACAAAAGAAGCATCTATAAATTAAGAGTTCTGCTCATTTTCCATCTGGTAACTCAGAATGGCCAGAACTCCCCCAAATCTACATACAGTTTGTCAAACCCTACAAAAAAAAATAAAATTGAGTTTCAAACAGATTAAAGATCATTCAAAAAGTGAAGCCTTTGTCAGGCCTCTGTTTTCACACTTGGAGTTGTGCCTGTATTTCACTGCAAGTTCACTTTGGTTCATGCAGGTACTTTCAGGCACCCCTAAGGTACTTAGCTGCTCACATAACACTATTTGCACCCCACAAAGCAGAGTCCAGCTTTTTGAAAAGTTAACCCTTGCTGTGAAAAGTTTCGCCCTAAGAGGAATATTTTTAGTAGTTAAAAATAAGGATTGTATGCAAAATACCCTTCTCAGCTTTAAGTACAGGAACTCCTCACTTAAAGTCGTCCTGGTTAACGTCACGTTGCTGATCAATGAGGGAACATGCTCGCTTAAAGTTGTGCAGTGCTCCCTTCTAAGGTTGTTTGGCTGCCGCCTGCTTTATCCACTGCTTGCAGGAAGAGCAGCCCATTGCAGCTAGCTGGTGGAGGCTTGGAACCAGGGTGGACCAGCAGCCCCTCTACCAGCTCCCCCGTCCCTGAAGTTCCCTGTGCGGCAGCCGCCCAGCAGGCTACCAATTGCTGGCAGTTCAGCTGTCCCTCCCCCCACTGCCATGTCCTGCTCCTGCCCTCTGCCTTGGAGCTGCTCCCAGGAGCCTCCTGCTTGCTGTGCAAGGGAGGGGAGAAGTGGGGGCTAATGTCAGGGTGTCCCCCTCCCCTCTACTCCTGCCCCCCGCTTACCCTATCTCCATATAGAGCAGGGTGAGGACAGGACAGGGTTCAGGACAGAGAGAGCTTGCTGGCCACAGCTGCTGTCTCAACTTGTTGATCTTTTTAAAGGCAATGTACTTAGAATGGTGTCAGCGTACTTAAAGGGGCAATGCGCAATTCTATCTCTCTCCTACACACAGGGTGTGTGTGTCTGTTTGCCATGCAGTCCCCCCCTCCCTCCATTCGTGCTGCCTTGTAGAGTGTGAGGCTGCATTAACAACAATGTGTTAACCCTTGAGGGCTCAGCCAAGTGCTAGTTCATCATTTAGCAGGAAGGCATTCCCTGGGAAATATCCCACCCTCTTCCACCCTCTAACTTCACCACCTCAACCAAGCTTCACAATCATCATTGCTGTGTACAGTATTAAATTGTTTGTTTAAAACTTATACTGTGTGTGTGTATATATGTGTGTGTGTATATATATATATATATATATATATATATATATATATATAAAAAAATACAGTTTTTTGTCTGGTGAAAATTTTTTTCCTGGAACCTAACCTCCCCTATTTACATTAATTCTTATGGGGAAATTGGATTTGCTTAACATCATTTTGCTTAAAGTCGCATTTTTCAGGAACGTAACTACAACGTTAAGTGAGGAGTTACTGTATTATAATCTGACATCTGAGACCTTATTGCCAATCTACAGAAAACTACCTTTTGAATAAGATGTGGTACAACCTTCAACTCCCCATATCTTTGGAGGAGTTCAAGGCTGGTTTTGCACACATGGCTAAATTATTATAACACCAAGGCCATATCATAAATCAGCTCTAAGATCTTATTGCAAATCTAGGTTTCCGAAGTCTTCTATCATGCTCTTTAACTCTTAATAGTCTGGAAGGAGTTCTAAAATAGTATTAATCCAGCTTCCTAATATGCATGTTAATTTCAAAACACTGAATTTAACTCCCCCTGCAGCAGCTATAAAATGTAGCAAACTGCAAAACAATGAAGTAGATCAATATTCTAATTTTTTAATGAGGTAATTGGTCTCAGAAGTGTCTCCTGCTTTTCCCTTTAAAATTCCCCCGCGTTTCATAAACCTTTATTATTAATAGAGATTGACTGAAATCTAAATTTTCGGTCCAAAACCAAAATACGTGGTCCAAGCCCATCTATTGTGAGGTGCCAACACTAACCTTACCCCTAACCTTAACCAACTCTCATCAACTTCAAGATTCTCAAAACTTCCAGGATAAATTTTCCATTTACACTAAGTAAACTGGTTAGTGGAATTACTGGATTTACATCAGTGCAACAGTTTGAAAAATCCCTCTCAAATATCAATATGAGGGATAGAATCGAACCCCCTAACCTGAATACTCCTGAACGTAGGTGCGTATGAGCTGAAATAAAACTTCAGTCTGAACTTTCCTGAATTTTTGAGTGTTCACAATTGCCAACCCAGATCCAAATCCGGATCAAGGGTTTTGGTTTGGGCCCCCATCACTAGCTGTTATTTTTAAAAAATGAATTGCCATATGAAGTGCCTTGATTAGGTTTTAAATAACCTTGGCTCCTAAATTTAGAACTCAGCATAATGCCTCCCCAAATGAGGCCATATATATGCAGTATGCTACAAAAGTAGATTGAATGTGTGGCCTTTACTCCATCCTCAGCCTTCCCCTCCTGTGAACTATTCAGATTATTCCTGCCAGAAGTACAAATAATTTGCATGAGAATATGCAGAGAGGCTGGGTCAGGGCGTATATGTGCATCAATTTGCAGACTCTGCTTCCTTGCCCCAGACCCTTTTCCAGAATGCCCCTTCAAAGCTCCTGTTGCAGAGGGCCTGCAAAGCACCCTTCCTATGGGTTTTATGGGGAGCAAAAACAGAAATTAGCAGTTTCTACCCAACAGGCCAGATCTTCAGCTGGCCTAAATTGGCATAGTTCCATCAAAGTTAGTGTGCACCAGCTGAGAATCTGACCCCGTATTCTAGTTCATGGGGTTTTCTATTGGGCATCCATACACTCTATCAGAATTTGGTAAAACTTAACTGTAATAAAGTATATTGAGTTCTTTACGCTCTTAGGTTAAACCAAACACTGTTCATCTGTCCTCTCTTTTTCTCTCTCAAGACAGTAATTAAATGCAGACAAAAATCACCTATAAGGATAGACATACCTTTGGTGGAGCATTTGGTTCCATCTCAAATTTATCTGGGAAAGTTCTGCTCAGAGCCAGGTGCCTGGCATGCATGTAGTACTGCAATAGAAAACAGAGGTCTACATGTACAAAAACCCAATGAAGACTTGGGCACATTTAGGCAGTGAGAGGGAAAGTAACACTATTGTCTTCTCAAAGAAGACACTGACAAAAGATTGAATGAATCTTTAACTGAGGCTAACCCAGTTTGGATGGCCCTTGTAAAACTCTGGACACATTGCACTGAAGTAATGATCAAATCCTGAGAGATTTATACTGGAGTAACTGGGCAGAATCTGCTTCTTTGGCTTCAGTGAAGATACTCCATTCTCACTTTTGTGAGATTAAAGACTAGGGCACCCACTTCAGCCAGTCTAGTTTTCTGGTGGGGGTGGGGTGATTCTTTTATCCCTAAAAATATAGCACAGGTTTCTTTCCTGAGTGGAAATATTTATTTATTTCTGCTCATGAATGTAATATTGTAACACAGTACATACAGTACACATGTTAAAACTGACTCGTCCTTCAAAAATGAAGACATTGTAAGGAGAATAGATTTGTGACTTTGACATGGTTTTGCGAATTCAAAAAACCAGTCTGACGGTTTTGCAATACTTCAAACTCCATGAGGTTTGCACAAGGGCGCACACCGAAATGACAGTTTACTGTGACAGGCTGTGATCCTGTAATAGGATCCACATGGACATAAGGTCCTCCCAGACGGATCCCAATGCAGGCTAAGGCATATAGTAATTAAAGCAGTGGTACATTTTACTCATCTCTTCACCTGTGGACTTTAGAATACGGATATACCTCCCTCTGGCTAATGTGTGGTATTGCATCATTCTCTGTAGTAGGCTAAGGGTGTTATTTGGCTTTCACAGCACAATCCTGGTTTGGGAATGGTGCAGAATCCCAATGGTATTTTAGGCAGGTAGGTAATAGGTGGGATTTTCAAAAATGCCTAGGTGACTTGGGAGCACAAATCTAATTGAAAGTCAATTACACTTTTGCTCTGAAATCACTTGGGTGCAACGCCCACCCAATGCCTCTCAAGGTCTAGCGATGCTGCTGCACCATCCCTGAAAATGATATAATGCCCACTCTCCATTGTCCAGTTTGGAGAGGCTCATGCTGCCAGTGGCACTAGCCTTGTGCAGTCTTTGTGCTTGGGAGCATAAGGACCACATTGTGTTTGGCTCCTTCTTGAAACAAGCAGATCAAGGCGATTCCTCAGCTTGGGAATAAGTGGGTACTTGAGCACATGCTTAACTGTAAGTTAATAGGGAGACTTCCCTGAATTGGGGCCTTGGTGCTAATGATGACAGATTTTATCCCCAATAACCATTGTGGTGGATGTGTGTTTGGGCCAATGGCTTGTTATATACCCACTAAACACATTCATATACCCTTCCTAAATATCTCCAATCCAGTAGGTCTGAGAGCCTCTCAGTTCGATTTCTCTGGATGATCCTCTGACGCCGTGACTGCTGGCAAAATCCATACAAGAACTGAGTCAGCTGGTTACATGACTCATCAGGAGAGCGGTACCTCCTGTCAACTATGTAAATGCCTGAGGACAAAAACAAAGTCGCAGATGAACAGGTATGGAAGCGAGCTTTTGACCTTTTAAATTTCATTTCTATCTTTCTTTACACATAATCTTTTAAATATAACAGGTTGTTTTTTTAATACGTGGAGCAAGGAGTGACAAGTGTTTCCATTCTAACAGGTCATTTCAGCAACTGGTGAGAAATGCTTTTGATTTTTTACCTTTCAGGCTGAAATTTAGCAGATCTGTTCTCAGCTTAGGACAGCTTTTATTGTTTTAAAGTCTGTGCAAAAATGGTGCAAGTGCTTTTGTGTGGTAAAAAAAATTCACTTTTCCATTATAAAAAAAATTGCTACCTTTTTTGAATACCTGTGGTGACTCAGTGGTGCGCGGTGGTGGTGTGAAATTTGGCAGACAAGAGATAGTCCCTATGACACAGGCTGTGTCTTCTCTGCAAAAGATGGTGTGTTTTTACATTGAGACAGCTAACTTGCGTTAGCTATCTCAATGTAAAATCCTAGTGGAGACAAGGCACAGGTAACGATTACCTCAATGTTGCTAGTCAAGGTCAACACTTTATCCAGCATCTGTGGTTGAACATGACTCACAACAATGGGTAAAACTATAGTGCTTTGTCGCCACTAGGATTTTACAGCCAGACAGCTATCTCCATGGAAATACCTATTTTTGCAGTAAAGCCATAGACATGCATGTACTTTTTGGAAGTTTGGTGAAAATTGGTTGTGATCCATGAGAGTAATAAGGATTTGCAAATAGGCCTTTGCTATTGCCCATCAAATTCTGTAATGCAATGTCTTTATGATGTGCCAACATCTTGTTCTTTTTCAACCTCCTTCTTTGAAGATTCGGGGCTATGGGACAGATCTTAAGGATGTGGGCCTTGATTCTCATTTATATTAAGGCCCCATTACATCATAAAAGTACTTTAAAAGGGCATTATTGTAAATAAGAATCTCAGTTTGGTTTAGACAAGTTATCCTCTCTCTTTCATGAACTCCACAAACCATTGTTGCTATCCCAGTAAATCCATCATGGAGTCTTAAAGCAGAGGCAGATTTCCACTACTCCCTTAGAAAGATTAATATATAGTCTAATTGGAAGGGATTGAAGGAAGGAGATAGTCGGAACAAGGGCTAACGAGCTAGCTGGGTTAAAAAAAGACAGGACAGAGAAGAACTGGAAAGGTTTTGGATAAACACCTAAACTTTCAAATCAAACCAAATAGCTGAACTTTGGGGTTTGTCCACCAATGATCTTTATGCAGCAAGAAGAGAAAGTGCAATAGGCACAGTCACAAAACAACTGGTTAGTTGGGTTCCGAAATGGGATGAGTTTTGAAGCACTGTTAACAAGCTCACCATAAGCAGCTGGGTCAGCTACATGCTCCTGCATGAAACAGCCAAATCCAGAGAGGTTTGTGGTCACACTGGGAATGCCCATCACAGTGCATTCAGCTACCGAAAGAGACACAAAAAGAGATTTCATGTCAATGTGCTTGGCTCGGTTTCATCTTGAGTGGATAGAAACAGAAAATAGAATGATGTAAAGCCCTGTCAGTGCCAGAGCTGGTCAGAAGATCTCAATGAAAAACCATCATGATTTTTGCTGTGTGTTCTCCCCCGCCTCCACTGCCATTCAATCAGAAAAGTTCAAAGAAAGTGACATTTTGATGAGAAATGGAAATTTGTTTCCCATTTTTTTTGCAAGCACTTATTTCTATTTTCCAGCTAGCTCCAATGAATACCCTCTGTGAGCCCAGTGTTCACATGTGGGAGCCTAAATGCAATGTCCAGACCCTTCCTTTGGCTTTGAAATTGGCACCTGCTGTGTGCACATGCTCATTTCATGTACAGATTTGCAAATCTAACCGCCCAAATGCAGGACTTCGACCTCAGAATTAATCTCCCATATTTGTAAACTGGGTTCTGTACCTTAGGTCACAGGGAGAAAAATCATAAAGATATGATTTCAAAGCAATTCTATCTAATTATTTTTCCAATTATACAGTAGCTGCAGCGCAAATTGTGCTATAAATCATAAATACGATATCAAATTGTGTTCCCCTTTTATTACTATTAGTGATAATAAATAAATAAATAAATAATTCTTCTTATTATGTATTGAGCACCAACAGGTTCTTCCATAAAGGCAGGCATGTTTCCTGTACAAAGCAGCATACAGTTTACATCAGACATGTTAGATCTTTAACACTTAAAATGCCATTAGAAAAACCTATATGACAATAGGACTGATATCAGATATAGAATTTAGGATTAGGATGAAAGTAAAAATCCATCAAGAAGGGTCTGTTTTTATTCTTGGGAGATACATATAGGTAACCCATTAGGATGAGCAGAACCACTTCCTCAAACTGATTACCAGCCAAACTTTTCTATGTTAAGCTAATCTAAAGTCTAACATCAAAATCTTCCCCAGCTCTCACAATTTTTTTCCCCCGTATCGTGGTTTGGGCCGGGACAAGAGGAGAAAGTGCTGAAATACAGCCAGATAATTGTGACCCAGTTGGAACAGGAAACAGGAAGTATTAAGCATTGTCTGAGAAAGCTTGAGCTTGTGAGATTTCTACTCAGATTCATTGGCTAACTACAGATATGCTTCAGATAAGCACCCAAACTAAGGGAGATATTTTCAAAGGCACAAATGGAAGTTAGGCACTTAGCCCTAGATCCTCAAAGATATTTGGGCACAATGGGAGTTAGGCACCAAAGTATCTTAGAGCATCTGGGCCCTAATTCCTAGGTTGAAAACCTGACTGCCACTGCGCCTTTAAATCTCTCACCTTAATCCTATGAGGCTTATCTGTTACTACTTGTAAGTTGTTGTCTTCATTTTTGCTACTTCCCTATTTGTGGTTGGCCATTTTTATAGCCTTCTTCCAAAACTCTTGATCATATGCCAGGCTGTCATGAAAATTGGTCTCTGTGAGCTCCACCAATGTCCAGTGCATGTACTGAGTCCTTGGTCTCTATTGCTACTTCTAAGTGTTCATGGTAAATACCAACAGAAATATCCAGCAGACTGTGAAAATATTATGACCAGATAGTGTAAATGTGCATCACACCATTGAAATCAATGCAGTTATGTCAAATTACACCAGCTGAGGGCATTTTGGGTTGTCTATTTTATTGCCTCATTAGTGCAATATATACTTTCCTCCAAATCTCTTTTTTTAAAGGGTGGATGCTTGATGTTACTGCATACAAAATGGATTTGTCTTCTGATGCTACAGCAGACAAAGTTTACATGTGATTGTGGGAAAGTCAGGGTCCAAAGCAGGGACAACGCTGGATGGTTTTCGGTCAATGGAGCAATGCCAATTTACACCAGCTAAAAATCTGATCTAAGAACTCTGCCATCAGCAGAAACTTTGTAACAGAGAGGAAACAGAGTCAAAAGCATTCTTACATCAATACAGTAGAAACTGAATGGCAAGCTACTCCATCTTTTTAAATGCCCTGAGTGGTAAAATGCATATTAAAATTCTGACAACAGTCAACCTAAAGATTGCTTACCTGGAGTATAACCCCAAGGCTCATAGTATGAGGGAAACACCCCCAAATGGCAGCCTCTGACAAAATCTTCATAGTCCATGGGTAATAATGGACTTGTTGAAGACAGGAACTCTGGGTGTAATATCACCTAGATATTCAAAACTTAAATTAGAGCCGCAAGAAAAATAAAATCAGTATTTTTAATTATATAAGAGATCAAGCAGTTAGTGCCTTCAGCTCTAGCCTAAGCCTAGAAATCTGGACATTGCCTTCTGTGTCCCTCCCTAATTCTATTTGTACAAAGCCCAGTTTGATAACATTCATAATTTTATTAAACAGTAATAAGTCACCAGGACCAGATGGTATTCACCTAAGAGTTCTGAAGGAACTCAAATGTGAAATTGCAGAACTATTAACTGTAGTCTGTAACCTATTATTTAAAACAGCTTCTATACCAAATGACTGGAGGATAGCTAATATGGCACCAATTTTTTAAAAGGGCTCCAGAGGTGATCCCGGCAATTACAGGCCGGTAAGTCAGACTTCAGTACTGGTCAAACTGTTTGAAACTTATAGTAAAGAACAAAATTGTCAGACACATAGATGAACATAATTTGTTGGGGAACAGTTAACATGGTTTTTGTAAAGGGAAATCATGCCTCACCAATCTACTAGAATTCTTTGAGGGGGTCAACAAGCATGTGGACAAGGGGGAATCCAGTGGATATAGTGTACTTAGATTTTCAGAAAGCCTTTGACAAGGTCCCTCACCAAAGGCTCTTACGCAAAGTAAGCTGTCATGGGATAAGAGGGAAGATCCTCTCATGGATTGGTAACTGGTTAAAAGATAGGAAACAAAGGGTAGGAATAAATGGTCAGTTCAGAATGGAGAGAGGTCAATAATGGTATCCCCCCAGGGATCTGTATTGGGGCCAGTCCTATTCAACGTATTCATAAATGATCTGGAAAAAGGGATAAACAGTGAGGTAGCAAAATTTGCAGATGATAAAAAATTGCTCAAGATAATTAAGTGCCAAGCAGACTGTGAAGAGCTTCAAAAGGATCTCTCAAAACTAGTTGACTGGGCAACAAAATGGCAGATGAAATTCAATGTTGATAAGTGCAAAGTAATGCACATTGGAAAACATAATTTCAACTGTACATATAAAATGATGGGGTCTAAATTGGCTATTGCCACTCAAGAAAGATCTTGGAGTCATTGTGGATAGTTCTCTGAAAACATCCACACAGTGTGCAGCGACAGTCAAAAAAGCGAACAGAATGTTGGGAATCATTAAGAAAGGGATAGATTATTATCTATCAATTATTAATTATCTGTCAATTACCGGCCTGTAATTGACTTTTCCTAAAAATAACTGACAAAATCGTAGCGTTACTTATTAGTAACGCTACGATTTTGTCAGTTATTTTTAGGAAAAGTCATGGACAGGTCATGGGCAATAAATAAAAATTCACAGAGCCCGCAACCTGTCTGTGGCTTTTGCTTCTGTGGCTCCATGGTTTCCCGCCACCACTGTGGTGGCTGGGAGCTGTGGGGTTCATCCTCTGCTCGGGGCAGCTGGAAGATGCAGGGTGACCATATTTCCCACAGAGAAAACGGGACACCTCCAGCCACTCGCCCAAGGTGTTCCCCTTTCCCTCCACCCTGTGTGAAGCTGTCGCCTATCCCTGGAACGCTGAGGAGAGCCCCCTCAGGGGTCAGTCACCTGTCACTGGACCCTTGCAGGGGGCCCCGTTGCTGCTGTTGCCGGAACCCTGCCAGGGCCCTGCTGGCTGCCAGCTGGAGTCCAGCAGTCCCTGGGGCTGAAGCAGAGAATGTCAGGGAGGTCTCTGGAAGTCACAGATTCCGTGACCTCTGTGACATAAATGTAGCCTTAATAATAAGGCAGAAAATATCGTATTGCCTCTATATAAATCCATGGTATGCCCACATCTTGAATACTGTGTGCAGATGTGGTCGCTGCATCTCAAAAAAGATATATTGGACTTGGAAAAGCTTCAGAAAAGGGCAACAAAAATTATTAGGGGTATGGAACGGCTTCCGTATGAGGGGAGATTAATAAGACTGGGACTTTTCAGCTTGAAAAGAGACGAGTAAGGGGGGTATAATAGAGGTCTATAAAATTGTGACTGGTGGGGAGAAAGTAAATAAGTGTTATTTACTCCTTCTCATAACACAAGAACTAGGGGTCACCAAATGAAATTAATAGGCAGCAGGTTTAAAAGAAACAAAAGGAAGTATTTCTTCACACAATGCACAGTCAACCTGTGGAACTCCTTGTCAGAGGATGTTATGAAGGCCAAGACTATAAGAGGGTTCAAAAAAGAACTAGATAAGTTCATGGAGGATAGGTCCATCAATGGCTATTAGCCAGAATGGACAGGAATGGTGTCCCTAGACTCTGTTTGCCAGAAGCTGGGTATGGGCGACAGGGAATGGATCATTTGATGATTACCTCTTCTGTTCATTCCCTTTGGGGCACCTGGCATTGGCCACTGTCAGAAGACAGAATACGGACTAGATGGACTTTTGGTCTGATCCAGTATGGCCACTCTTATGTTCACCCCTCTACATACATGGTACCTTTTCTTTTATAATCTCTTCATATAAACCTATTGTGGAAATATTGTTGACATCTAAAACTAATCTTCAGATGGTTCATTGGTGACATCATCCCCTCTTTTTAATAAGAAAAACAACATAATTGAACATTATGGGTTAGGGCAGGGGTGGCTAAACTGTGGCTTGTGAGCCACATATGGCTCTTTTACCACTAAAATGCAGCTTGTGAAGCCCCCACACCTCCCCCCAGTTCTCCACTTACCAGGCTGGGGAGGGAGGGGGAAGGTGGAGAAGCTTGGGACCTCTACCTTGCAGTGGGATGGTGGGGTAGGGGCTTCTGTCCAGCAGGGAGGGGAGTCTTAGGGGTTCAGATCTGTGGGGTGTTCCTGCCGGGGCTCAGGGCTTCAGCAGGAGTGGGCCTGCAGCCCCGAACCCCATCAGGCACCTCTTCAGGCAAGCCCTGAGCCCCAGTACCGGTAGGTGTGCCTGGACTCTCGACTTCTGAAGATTGTTGTATGCGGCTCGGAGGGCCAGTAAGTTTGGCCATCCCTGAGTTAGGGTACGGCATTTAGCCACAACCCGCAGTCGGGTGTGGTACCTAGGTACACTGCCCCAAAGGAGATCTTACAAGGAGACGCAATCCCTCTCTGAGCCACATAACACTAAAGGTGACTATGTAAGCCACATCACCCACTTTGGGAACCCTGCCCAGAAGTGTGGGCAGAAAGAGACATTTGGAGTACGGGCTCAACCTTTACTGGGCTTGCCTACCACAAATATACGGGGTTCATGTTCATTGCAAGGGTTGGAAGATGCTGTTTTCCTCTCTTTATAATATGGCCCTGTTGTTAGATTTGAGTAAACAACATATAAAGGTTTACTGGGCTGCAGGCCCATCAGGTGAAATCCCAGCCTCAAAGAAGTCAATGGAAATTTAGCCATTGATTTCAGTGGGGCCACGATTTTAAAAATTGTGTCTAGAATGTTTTAATAACAGCTATACCACCCCAACATTAAATGCCTAACTTGAAATTCTGTGGGTAATAAGCAGGTGATGGTGTCTGTAAAAAGTGACTGGCTGTTGCTATTCAAAGAGGTGTTGGGTATTTTATTCCACACATCTCTAGTAAGAATAGCTACACTTCCTCCAATAGTAACTAATTAGGATGAGGTAGTTTAATGAAATTCCATTAGGAAAAAAAAAGAGATTTTACCTTAACTCTGTCTGTGCGGTTATTGAAGAGTCCAATGCGCCGGATGGTATTGAGGATCGGGTCATTGGAATCATCGATCATGTTGTGGGTGGTCACTGGAGGTAGAGACTGTCGCTACATCAGAATAAAGGCAAACTTTGACCAAGGCATGAAAAACTGCTGGCAAAGAATCCATTAACAGAGTCTTAGGGTGAAATCCCAGCCCCATTGAAGTCAATGGGAGTTTTGCCATTGATTTCATGAGGACTAGGGTTTCACCCTTTGAATTTAAGGCCAGAAAGGATCATTGTGATAATTTAGTCCAACCTACTGCATAACACAGTGCCATAGGATTTTACCTGATAATTCTTTAATCTAGCCCAATAAATTCTGCTTGTAATAGACAGTATCTTTTACAAAGACACCCATTTTGATTTAAAGATTGTAAGCGATGGAGAATCACCCACACCCCAAGGTAAGGTGTTTTAATGGTTAATTATCCCCACAGTTAAAAATGGAAGAGTCCAGGAATCAAGAAGGGATGGAAATAAAGCAAGGGCTGAGATGTAGTAGGACGAGGAATTGTGAAGAATTTGAATTTACTATTAAAAGGAGAGGACCAAGGAGTTCAGGGAAATACATCAGGTGGTGGGAGTGCTCTTGTGCTACCAAAAGTAGCTAGGATGGTTTGATACTAATTCTTAAAAAGAAACACAGAGAGAATGGAAAAAACACACTGAGTTTAAAAAACTGACCGTATGAGAAACGTACATGATGGAAAATGATTCTCCAATTCATACATATCCCTGTTCACGATACATGACCCTTATATATGACCATGTTTATCTTTTCCATCCAATAACTGTGTAAGTAATAAGAAAAGGAGGACTTTTGGCACCTTAGAGACTAACAAATTTATTTGAGCATAAGCTTTCGTGAGCAACAGCTCACTTCATCGGAGCTGTAGCTCACAAAAGCTTATGCTCAAATAAATTTGTTAGTCTCTAAGGTACCACGAGTCCTCCTTTTCTTTTTGCGGATACAGACTAACACAGCTGCTACTCTGAAACCTGTGTAAGTAATGACTATTTTCTCTGACCTGAGTTGAAAAGATGGCTCTTTTCATAATGGTTACATCATCCCGGTCAAGGATCTTGTTCAAATCTGGAATTTCACCCCTGCAAAGGCAATACAGACAGGGTATATCGCCAAATGGCTTGTTATCATTTTTTTTGGAAATTATGATTAAGAGTTTGCATTAAAGTTACACAGAGAAGATGAAGAAACTGAAATAGAGCTGATCCAAAATTCACTGAAGTCAACAGGCATCTTTCCAGCTTCTTCAATCAGCTTTGAATCAGGTCCTTATAGAGTTTTTTCCTGTTTTCTCTATATTGTATCCACATGACTATCCTCTCCTCTTTCTCCCCTCACAGCTTTGCTGCAATTCCCCCTTAGATGTATTTGGAATATTTGAAAAAGAAAACAAGTCACAAAACCTGTCATGAACTTTTATTTCTATATTTTTGTCAAAATTTCATTTTCATTTTAAAAAAAATCCAATCAGCTCTATAGCTGAAACCAAACAGGGCAAAAAAGTGTAAAAAAAAATTGTGTCCATTTTTGATAGACATTTTATTTTTGTTGTTTTTTCTAACCCAAACTTTTGCATTTGGGATCATATAGATCTTCCAACTCAGGCTAAGCTCTCTTTGAAATCAATGAGAGTATGACCTGATAAAGGAGTACAGAGACTTTCTTCCTTTTTACTATAAGCAAAGTTTCAGCGTATCGGAGTTCCACTGTATTTTATCTACCTAAGCTACTTATATGGCCGCATTACCATAATACCCCACAATCCTTAATGTATTTATCCTCACAACACCACAGTGAGGTAGGGAAATACTACTATCCCCGTTTTTTAAATGGGGAACTGGGACAGACAAAGATAACATTTTCATAAGCACCTAAGTGACTTAGGAGCCTGCATCCCATTCATTCTCACTGAGACTTAGGTTCTTAAATGTTTAAGTCACCTTTGAAAATGTTACCCTAAGTTACTTACCAAAGTTCACACAGGAAGTCTATTGTGAAGCAGGGACTTGAACATGGATCTCCTAAATCCCTAATTACACCATTTGTTCCTATCTCTTCCCAATTCTTTTCTTATATCCATAATACACATATATAAACAACACGGGTGATACAGCTGGCTCCTCTGCAATATCAACACAAAGTGACGTACATACTCACTTCAATAGTGCATCGTAGAGTTTCTTTCCAAATTTTTCTTTCACACATTGTGCGGTGTCCCTAGTAAATAAATATGAAAAATGGGACATGTCAGGGGGAGGGCCAGAACACACAGTGCTCCTGCTGGTGCTCTAACTTAAGCAGGGGGACCCAGGATCAGGGGAGGCAGAAAGCAAGCTAAGGCACCTTCCCCAGTTCTCAGCCATACTGACTGTGATTTCAGCACAGCTGAGGATATGACCCACAGAGATTTGCCCAAGGCCAAAAACAAAGTCAGTGGTAAAACCAGGACTAGAAATTGGTAGGGCTTGCTTCCCAATCCCTTGCTCTGACAAATAGACATCACTAATGTCTCTGATACAGAAAAACAGCACCGCAATGTCTTGGGTGGAAAAAGCAGTGAAATGCGACACTTTTCAAGGATGAGAGGTTTTAAATTTAACCTAACCGAGGGGCGAAAAGAGAGACAGAGAGAGAAGAAATAGGTTTGTTTTAAAATTCCCACCCGCAAGAGCCTTCAAAAACAAGGAATAGGACAAACTGTAGATAAGCTGCAAGCTGTTCCTCCTGATAAATTGGTTTGAAAACCAGATAACCTCTTGGCAAACCTAGGCCAAGTTGAAAACTCATAATAAAATCTGCTCCAGACAATATTTATGTCATTTAACATTTTGTTGTAGCCTGTGGCGGATTAATGATTTTGCCACCCCTAGGCCCTGAAATAATTGCCACCCCCCCAGGAGCTCCCGGCCCCCCCGCCGCAGCTCACCTCTGCCTCCTCCCGTGAGCGCGCCGCCGGGTCCTGCTTCTCCCTGCTAGTGCTTGTGCGCAAAACAGCTTCGCAAAGGACGGGGACAAAGGGGGGGACACGGCGCACTCAGGAGAGGACGCAGGGCCAGGGCAGGGATTTGGGGAAGGGGACCAATAGGGGCAGGGAGGGGGCGGGGCAGGGCCGGAGTTGGGGCAGGGCCGGGGGCGGAGGCCGCGAACCGGCGCCGGGGGAAGCAGCCTCTGGCTGCTAGTATAAATTTGCCGCCCCTGCAAATTTGCCACCCTAGGCCTAGGCCTTGTCGGCGTATGTATTAATATGCCACTGGTTGTAGCCCTTTTGCACACCAGTGAAAAGCTCCTTTAAGGACAAGTTGCAGTTAGCAAATCCAGCCACTAGATGGCATTTCACAGAACATAAAGTACAGCTAAATGCACTGCACTCAAAAAACAGCAAAGATAGCGTAAAGTCATAAAATACTTCAATGGGACTTTTCCTGCCTTTTTGCTTTTTGAGTATTAGCGATGGGCCTGAGGCAAAAAATATTATTGGAATACCCTGAACCTTGGAAAAATTGGATACCAGCTCCCAGCTGTTGGTTGCCTCCTGGGTTACAGTGGCTAGACTCTATACCCCACCAACACAAAAAATGCAAGGCAATAAGTAAGTCATTCACACCTCTTCTAATCCCCACTAAACAGCTCCCCTTGTCAGCCCCAACCACCTCCCTTCCACACGTACATATTTGCACCTTCACTCTGAATAACCAGCCACTACCTCACAACCCTTTCTATCTTTAATGGTTCTGAACAAGCTTTTCAAAGATGTTCATGGGAGTTGGGTGCATAGTTGCTCTTTTCTGCATTTGGAAATTCCCCTCTAGATGTTTGTGTGCTCTGATAGTTAGGATGTAGTGGTAGCTAACTGCAAAACCTTAACAGTGACCTCAGAAGCTTTAAGGCAAAATAACTCCCCAAACACATGGAATGTGTGACAGACAGATGTGCTGATTACAGCTGGGCAAATTATTTTTTGGCACATGGGAAATTAGCTGAAAAATGCATTTTTGGGTCACAAACTATTCATGAATTTGGACTGAATTCGGATTGAATTCAGCAAATAGTTTCATTTCTAAACAAAATTGGATTTTTTTTTAAAGAAAAAAGTTAAAATTGGTCGGCCATTTCAGAATTAAATGTTTTGACTTTGTTTTGAAATGTCATTTTGTTAGCAAATTTAGGTTTTTTTAACAAAGGTGAAAAACACCCCCAAATGACCCCAAACAAATTAAAAAAAACAAAACCAAAACAGTTTAAGTGAGAACAAAACTTTTTTTTTCTAAAAATACAGATTTTGTTTAATTCTCCAAACTGAAAAATCGATGATTTACTCAGCTCTAGTGCTTATCTATTGATATAAATGATATAAAAACATCTGAGGTCACTTAAAGTTGTGTGTTAAATACAAGTGTGCTGAGGCTGAGGTATGAAAAAGGAGCACTGGATTGTGTTACTGACAGTGCAGTAGGCAGTATGAAGGTGGAAAGGAATACAGAAGTCTTTTTCCTTAACGTACTTCCCTGTTTTTAAAATTATAGGTGGATGCGGCATACCCTGCCACAGTCTTAACTGGCAGTAAATGCAGTTTGTGTGTGCTATTAATATAGAGTTAGGGTGGTTTTGACAAATTACACTGTGCATAGTTCTGTTTGTGCTTTGTATTGGTGTGTACAACTTAGCACTTGCCTGTCCTGGTGATATTTATATGGGGTTGGCTACACCAGTGCAAATCTCCAGCATATAGATTCATAGATTCCACAGCCAGAAGGGACCACTGAGATCATCTAGTCTGACTCGCTGTATAGCACAGGCCACAGAACTTCCCTCAACTAATTCCTAGAGCAGATCTTTTAAAAATACATCCACTCTTGATTTAAAAATGGTCAGGGATGGAGAATCCACGGTGACTGTGGGTAAATGGTTCCGATGGTTAATTACTCTCACCATTAAAAAATTTACACCTTATTTCCAGTCTGAATTTGTCTAGCTTCAACTCTCAGCCATTGGATTGGGTTATATTTTTCTTTGTTAGACTGAAGAGTCCATTATTAAATATTTGTTCCCATGTAGATACTTTTAGACTATAATCACGTCACCTCTTAACCAACATGGATGTGCTGCACCAGTTTTAAACCAGGGGAAGCTGTATTGGTGCAAGCCTCGTATTACAGCAATGTAATGTGTCTGCAATGAGGATTTGCATCAGTGTAGCTACATCAGTACAAATATCCTCAGTACAGACAGGCTTGGTGTCAGACTGCCCATGCTTACTGTGAGGTATGTTTTTCTGCAGTGCAGAAAATATATAAAATGTATGTTGCTTGTGACCATTCAGAATTATACCATCTTTAGAAGACAGAGTTGAAGTTTGGTTGTTGGATTTAGTGTATGGATGCTGGGTGGCATTGGTGGTCTGTGCTATACAGGAGGTCAGACTCGAGGATCTGGTGGGCCCTTCTGGCCTTAAGCTCTATGACTCTATGAAGTGACAACCTGGTGTTCCTGGTCATCATTATGTTTATGGCAAGATTTAGAATGACATGTTTTCTCTATTTCATTCATTTTTACTATCACTCATTGTTACTAATGTTTATTTTTCATATGTATAAATTAAATCTTTTTAAGAATGAAAACTATTAACCATTTAAATGTGGAATGGGGCTATGGGGTGTACATGGAAGAGTGGGAAGGGCATCAAGCCAGGGAAGCTGCAGGGGCATTGGGGCCAAGGGGGTAGGAAGGGAATCTGTGCCAATCTGAACAGCAGGGGTCAGAGATTCAGCAGAGAGCTCCACTGACCAGCACTGTTCTCCAGCCCCCATGCCAACATCTATGCCTTCCCCACATATTTTCCCCCTTCATGTCCATTCTACCCCTCATCCAGGCCCCACCCCTCATTCCCTGGAAGGTCTTGATCCTTCCTAGTGAGAGTCCCTGTTAGTCTGCTCACCTCTGGTCCATCAAACTGGGGTGACCTTCTGGCAAGCCACACAGGGTTAACCAGAAATGGCAGTTCTGCTTCTGAGTCAACTCAATCTGTGTGACCCCACCTCTCTGACCCTGTTTCAAAAGTGTCCTAGCCCTGAGCATGTGAGTGTGAGACATTTGGGAGTCATTGTGAATGTGTTCCCTTAGCTAGGGGAAGGCAAAAGAGTAAGTCTGGCAGGAAACATTGCAAAAGGGGAGCTTTGAGCAGTTTTTCTCTTACAGAAGTTAGTAAATTAAAAAAAAAATTACATGGAAAATCCAATGGCTTCCTGCAGAGTTATTGTGCTAAATTTGGAGGCTGGATTAAATCAAAGTGTGAAAAAGAGGGGGTTTATTTCTGATTTAAGTGTGAATCTCAATGCAGCCTTGACTATGGAGTTTCTTTTGCTTCCACCCTATCAGTGGGCAGAGCCAAGTCTGATTGCCACTCTTAATGTTCGGAAGAGTCTAGATGTGAAGTTTGTTATTTACTCAGTCTGTAAAATGAGCTGAACCAAACCCTTGGATCTGAACCCCACTGAACATTGCGGAACGCTGGATTCTGATCTGAACTTTGCAGCATGGGGTCATTTCTAATGAATATTTGAGATGAACTGGGAGAAAACAAAGGGAGGTGCATGAGGAAAGCTAAATAAGGCTCCACCTGGATTCATGCCACAAGCTGCCTCTGAAACTCATTCAAATAGGATAGGCTGCTTATTTCACAGCACAGGAAGATGGGGCTTTATATCCTAGATCAGCCAACTTCTATCCCCTGATTACTGCCAACCTCTTTTGGCATTTAATCTCCATGGCATCCATGATATCAGCTAGTGTTACAAGGTAATGCTGATGGCAGGTCCTTTTATCCAGCAGCTTAAGATGATGATTACTACAGTACTGCATATGATTGCTCAAAGGCTGTTTAAAGCTCGAGTATGTGGGAGCAGTGTTCTACATACTCTGATATAGCATGTCTTGAGGAACAATGCACACTGTAGGGTTTTAGCTTGCTGAGCTGAGGTAGATAAGATCAATTTATCCTGAGTTGCACTGGAAAATCAGGGACCACATACTGTAGCTACAACAGGCTCTTCCGTTCATCCCAGCCAAGCCCCAGTGTTTTCCCTTGGTATGTTTCTCTTAATTTAAACTTTGCCTTTTCATTTTTTCTGAGAAACACAAAAGAGGTCAAAATGCTTATTGTAAACATGGCTGTTTTTCACAGTGCACAAAGGGTCCTACATCTGACACTGAGAGAAATCCTGGCCTCACTGAAGTCAATGGACAAACTCACACCGGCTTCAAGGGGTTTCCAGGATTTCACTGCTACAGTGTTTCTAGGCACAGGACTGATGCTTTGGGCAAAAAAAAAAAAAAAACTTGTGAAAAACTACAGGTACAGCTCCCAGGAAGTTTCAAGTATTCTTTTAAGAGAGCAATAACCTTCCACTTAATAAAGCATGGCATCTTTGAGGCAACTGGTTTTAGAGGGATGACTAGAGAGAATGTGTGTTGGATGCCCTTGATAAAGGTATTCCTATATGAAAACTGTGGCAGATGAACAAATCTGATCTGAGTTTTCTCTTTGATTTCTCTCTAGTTCTCTATGGCAACTACTAGATCAGTTCAGTGATCCCAAAGATACTACTTGTGTTACTATTGTGCATTTCTAGAGTATGAACCATTCAAGGATCTCAAAATAATTTACTAATATTAATTAACTGAGCCACCAAACAACCCTTTGAGACATTTAATAACAATACTAGTACCCATTTCTTATATAGTACCTTTCATCCACAGATCTCAGAGTCCTTTAGAAAGGTGGGAAGTATCAACACCATTTTACAAATGGGGAAATTGAGTCAGAGGTTAAATGTCCAAGAGTGTTGCTAGAGATCAAAGGCAGGATGTGGTCCAAAGTGAGTATCAAGATCAGACAGAAGACCCAGGGCTTGATTCTCCACTGTCAACACCTGGTGCTGTCATTTACACCCATATCAAGTGAGTGCAAAATACGAACCTTCTGATTGGAATACTAGTGTTTAAACATTCACTTTACATGGGGTAAAAATGGTGACAAGGGCAAAGCTATTGAGCATCAGGTTCCTTATTAATAAACTAGAAAAAGGAAGGGGAAATACTTGCCCTAATTTGTTATCCTTATCTCCCTCTTCCCCACAAATGGACTCAGGTTACTTGCTATCTTGCATTTAGCCAGAGGAAAAGTAATGAGCCTTATTCTCCACCAAAGCCATTCACTTATCCCTTCAATTCACCATTCAAGAGCAGTAATGAGAATGGTGATTACCATAGTTGCTTTCGTACTGCCTGGCCTTTCAGTGTTTCCACATTGAAATTGTTCGTCTTTGCTGGCATGATGAAGAACACTACGACTGTAACATCACTTCTGTGAACCTAAATAGAGGAAAGAGAGAGGGAAAACTTGCAATGTAAACAAGAAACCATTATGCAAAAACTAACAGAGATTCCAGACAATACAGAAACCTTGTCCACACTGGGAATTAGCCATAGCAGATGGTCAGCAGAACCCATCAAATTTTAACTAGTTGTTCAAAAAGGCCCTGATCCTGCAATGAGGTCTGTGGGAGTGGACTCTGCCTTCAGTGGGGCTCTGTGCAAGTGAAGGAGTGTGCTCAAACATCACTCATTGCAGGACTGGAGCTAAAAGGGGTTACCAGGAAAGTCAAATACATTACTGAAGATCTACACTGTTATTTTTCACTCTTACCACAAAGATTTCAAAAGATGTAGATGTAAAGCCAAACTGCAAAGATAAAAATCATACACAGTATTTAAAACCATAATATTAAGTTACTGTGATAACAGCTAAGATGATTTAAACTGAAAGAATTGTTTAAAATCAAATGCAGTTTTTATCATTTGTCCCATTTCTTTGCACACTGCGTTTCAGTCAGCTCGACGGGTGTATCCCCAGCAGGTATGCAGCTAGCATAATTTTCTCCTAGAGGTCTCCCAGGGCTTGTTGCAGCCAGCAGAAACTGCATGCCGTGGAGAATCTGGGCCTTTGTTTATAGTTGATTTTTCTTGCTGGTTCTCTCTCCTGCCTTAGCACAATGATGTTTTTGCTTGTTTGTTTGGTTTTTGGCCTGGGGGGAGAGGGACGGGGAGAAATGCAAAGCTCCAGGGAAATATTGACATAGAATAGAAACCCATTTTTTAAAATTTTAATTTATAAGCATGTTTATTAACATTAGGGGTTGTAAAAATGTTTCATTTAATTGCAGCACATCTACATTATGAGCCTAATGTATTTGACAGCTCCCTTTATGGAGTTACTGGCACCCTCTAGAAAATTTTGAAAGATGTTTAGAAAGAATATGTATTAGAAAAGGACATGAACCAAAACCTGGGATGCAAGCATCTTGGACTTCAGGGAAGTTTGCTTCTGTATCCTGAAGACATAGTCAACAGATGTACATCCCTTGCCACTAGAATGGGCCACAGTGCTTTCTCTTGGTGTAGCTGAGGAGGGTCTGTTCCACTATCCCAATCCATTAGCCACCTAAGAGATGAACTACGTTACAGCTGCTGGAGTGGTCCCAAAAGGGCTGCTCAAATGGCTGGAGCACTGCACTACCAGCTTTTTCCCCTCTGATCCCCAGCATCTGTCCTATCTACCTGTGTACCAGAGGCATTGGGGCTGGCAAGTGGTATAAAACAAGCAGGCTTTATGCCAGATATGGTTTCTCCCATGCAGGGGGAAAAGCCTCATCAGCCCTCTTTAGGGCAGATACAAGGTCCCTTTGTGCCATGACCTTAGCTATTAATAAAATATACATTGAAATGTTGGAGAGCAAGGATCTGTCCCAACCAAGCTTCAAACCATCACCAAAATGGTTCTGATGAAAATATTTGTAAATATTTTACAGATGCCACATATATGTAGAGATGGGACACGCCATTTGAGAAGCATGTGAAGGGAAGCATTCCTAGATTCACAAATAGCACAGATAGCTTGCTGCTCCCAATTGGATTATCCTCAGCAATAATTGCAGACCGGATGTTCTCCATGATTCTTGTCAGCAACACTTTTTGTTAATGTGAACATTAATTAGATACAATAATAGAACTGTGCAATGCATCACCTAAGCAATTCTTTCTCCTCTTCATTATGCAAGACATTAGCTGTAAACAGCATTAGCAAACCTTAGCTGGGTGAACGCTGCTAAAACATGGCTAATGTTATATCGCATTTAACCACCAGTATAAGGTGACTTGTTGTGTTGAACAGATCAAGTACTTCCATTCAGTACACTGATTTCAATGGCATAGAAACATAGGACTGGCAGGGACCTCCTGGGTCACTGAGTCCAGCCCCAGCTATTGCAGGAAACCCGCCCTGTCATAAGTTAATGGATGATGGCAGTAGAGCAACTGTAGTGGAAAAGATTCTTCTGTGATCCCATGACTCTAGAAGCTTGGGCTTTAAGAAAAACACCAAATATCACGAGACTCATGATAAAGTTCTGAGAGTTGGCAACACTGCAATGGAGTAAGATAGCAAGCATGCCTTCCAATATTTCTCTATGGTTCAAAGGAACAAAAATGAAAATCTGGTGGATACTAAGGGTGAATCACTGAATTGCTACTAAATACACTCTATACAGAACACAGGGCAGCACTGCAGGGGCACAGAAGCTGCAGGGGATGGAGTGACGCAGGTAGGAGCACAAAGGCTCAAACAGTAGCTGTATACCCCCCACGAAGTCACTGTTGGATGACAGAGATGTTTGTCGGTCTCACAAAAGGAATCAATTTAAAAGTCAATTGGGTCTTCTATTTTTGCCAGTCTGCTGTACCTAGGGTTTATTGTTATTCTGGAAGTTTCTTTAGCATCGAGATTGTAGCATCCCAGAGATGTGGAAAGTTCTGCTTGAGCTGGTGGTGGGGACCACATTTTCCTGCTGTGCCCGGGTGAATATGCAAAGCCTCCACAGGCCTTCTAACAATAACACAGTTTCAATACAAGGGAAAGTCTTTGAGAATGAACTTAAACTACCCCCCCCACCCCACAAAAAGCCTAATGGAGTGAGGGGGCTAAACTGGAAACTAGATGAAATTCATTCCCCAGTTTGCAGGCAGGCTTAGGGGCTGGAAGAGCAATCTCTGCCCCTTGAACCCTCTCTGCAGGACTTGGTGGCTACTGGATGCAGATAAGATCTCCCTTGGCCTGTTCCAACAGCTGTTCCACATGGGTCTATTGGGAGCAAGTGCAGACGGCCACAGTGAACAGAGGGTTACAGATGCTCCCCGATACAACCTTCCCTGTCACTTCAACACAGGGATTTCATGGTGTGAAGATTCTTGCATATGATCTACACACTTGGGTGAACGTCGCACTGATAGAATTGAGAGAGAGAGAGCGCGCATACACGTGCATTTAAATTATCTGCAGCCACACTATTGTCTGCTAAGAGCAAAATAATACGTTTGATTTCTGTGTGCCCTTGCCCAATAGACACAATCAGATACTTGAAGCTAAGCCCTACTTCAAAAACAGTAATAGAACCTCTGCACCAATTACTATCAAAACTCCTAGGGCCCCAGTCTCTGCTACACTAAGGTCACTTCATGCCACTCTGACAGTGTAGAGGGTCCTTAAAACCCTCCTGAGACTATCCCCTGGGCAGGGTGCCTCCTCAACTAGACAGAGATGGCATAAAGGATCTATGCTGGCCTTGCTCCCATTCATTGGTGTAGGAGGCATACTGAGGGCAGGTCAAGATAGCAAGGAGGTATAGCCAGAGCACACTGTACGACTGCTTTTCCTCGAGTTGCAAGGCCATGGGAAGTAGCGTTTAATTTACAGCAGCCCTGAGGCTGATCTGACTTAGACTGAGCCAAGCAGAACTCTGACTGCCCCAAAGTATGTGAAGCTACCTTCGCCCCTTCCTACCCAAAGCACAGAAATGGTAGTACTGAGAAATTGGTCCTTCATGCAGAGAACTCCAAGTTCCTGGGATAAACATGGTAGGAAGAAGCTGAGCAGGATGCAGCCAGAGGCACCCTTTGGATGGGCAAAGTGTGGGCACCACTGTTCCCTCTAAGCTGCACACGCACACAGATCCTAAACCCCGCACACAAGGCGAAGCACCACGCGCACAACAATTTGCACAGAAGAAATTTTTTGCGCACATGGCCTGTCAAATATTAGAGGGAACATTGATGGGCACCCCAATTGATAGGAAAGTTTATGAAGCTAAGCAAGAAAGCCATCATATTGCTGTGGGACCAAAGACATTATAGTAAACAAAAGCATGGTGAGATTTTTGTATGTGACCTTTACACCTGGGTGAATTTCATCTTGATAGAATTAAGTGTGTGTATAAGATATCTGCTATCTGCATTTCCAAATGCTTTCTTACCCGCAGCAGGAAGTTTAATCTGGATAAGGCCTCTAGAAACAAATCAGCTCCTTTGTTTGAATATTCGTATCTCCCAGCGATGAAGAAAAACAAGGTCCTTGCAAGGTTGAAGTCAAGATGGCTGCAACCAAGCAAACAAACACAAAATGGTTCAATAGGTGATCAAACAAAGCAGAGAGCAATTCTCTAATCAGTAAAGGTCACTGACATCAGCAGCTGCCTTCCTGACTCACAATCATCAAAAAGTTAAGGATTACCTACAGTAATTCATATTAAAGTGACCACTGAGCTCCATGTTGGGCAAGTAGCATACCTTTCACCTTATGCCTGATCCTACAAGGTACTAAGCACAATCAGAAATGAAATCTAGGATTTGTATCATAGCTCCCAGTCAGTCACTGGAATCACTAGGGAACATTCCACCTCAGATATAAAGTACTCTTTACAGTCTTCCTACTCTAGGTCCTCCAGGAAAAGGTCCATACAACCAGATGCCAATTTTGAAAAGTAAAAGCATACCCATAGAAATGGCCTCGAACGAACTCTTGGATCCTAGCCTTGTACATGGCATGCAAATTCTGAAACTCATGCATTGCTGAAAATTTCTTAATATTCAAGCCATTTGGAGTAACAACATCTGGAAAAGCAAAGAAAAGGCAGAGACAGACATCTTCAGAGTTTGAGAAATCTTTAAGGAAAGAACCAAAATATCTTTAGTTATCAATATGTAGAGATGTACTTAATCTTATTGCTCATGACGGGAAAATGGCATTCTCTAGTGCTACAGCTTTTCATCAGTTCAGTTCTATAAAAGCAGCAGAAGACTATAGACCAAATTCTGATCTTCGTTATACTGGTATAATTCCAACATAACTCCACAATGTTCAGTAGAGTTACTCCAGCTTTACACCTGTGTAATCAGGGGCTTTTGTCCCTAAGGCCACAAAAGGAGCCACCCTAGTATCTGTAGCATCAAAATTGCTTTGAATCATTTTTTACCTGCAGAACTGTACCTTACCATGCTGTCAATGTGGATGATTTGATGCTGGAATATCAGTGTCCTTTCAGTGTTGCAGGTGGGGAGTTCCAGGAGGTAGCCTGCCCAGCCAGGCTGTTGCTAAATGCCAGAATTTAGCCCTCTGCTGGTATGTTACATCCCCTCCCCACCCCCTTGTCTGGTTTGTCTCTATGGACTGTGAGCTCTTCAGGACCAGAACCTCCTTTTATTAGATATTTGTACATTGCATAGTATGATATTAGGATGGGGGCCTAAGGGGTCTCTGGGCACCACTGGAATACACAGAATTGAACACAATTTTTTAAAAAAATGTACTGTTCCTCAAAATATTTTAGGTTTGTCTTGAAAAAAAAAAAAAAAAGCTATGCAATAGTAGTTTGCACTTCTGTAGTCTCCCTCCCCGCAACTGAGGATCTCAAAGTATTTTACAAATAGAGAATTCTTGGTATATACGGTTCACTCCAGTTACCACTGAAATGCAATCTCCACTGTGGAAGAATCCCATTTACTTCCATGAGAACTGCATTCAGCCCTCAGAGCACAGACAGCAGTTTAGAACAGGAAGCGAAGTGAACAGGGAGCCAGTCAGCACTGGCCCTAGACCAAATGGCGAGGACCGTCTTCAGTGCCCCCCCATTGTTAAACTTTTGAATACCTTATTTTTATTGCATTTGTAGCCCATTTCATGACTTTGATGCACAATTTGCATGCATGATTTCATCTCTATCAGAAAGAGGATACATCTGCACGCTAGAATCTGAAAATCTGTATTTATTCATGCCATGTATAAGCAAATAAAAAATAGTTTCCTCAAAGCTTAGAGAAACTTTTTAATTTTAAGAAAACCTGAAATGTGCTAACATCAAGAAACTGAACTGTGACCCAACATTGGGTGGACCAGTATTAAACAGTGCTACAGTAGGTGACAGCCTTACAATGTTAACCCTAGTCCTTTAGTTTGAAAGGTCGCTTTTCTCGCCTTTGCTCTTGTGAACTGAAGCACAGCATCAGAGAGATCCAAAGACTGGCCAATGGCATTTTCAGCGATAAAATAGCAAGCACTGTCGGTCTCTTGTGGGCCATCGTTGATTGAAGATATGTTTTAATGAGCCTGAGCTTTGAAAAGCTGTGCTCAGCACTTGTGACTGTGACCAGCAGTGTGAGCAGAATCCTCAAAGCTATCTGCATATGAGGAAAAAAAGCGTCCTTTGGCTCTGCATCATGAATGAATTGGAGAACCTGGAGTGGAGAGTGCTTCCCATGTAGCAAAATGTGATGGATGTTGTCCAATTTGACAGAGATCTTTATCATTGATGTCTGAATATTCTCCATGTGTCAGCGGCCGGTGAAGGTCTGTACAATTGTTGAAGAATGTTTTCCTGTCTGCTGTCAGCTTACTAAGGTCATACAAAAAACCCCAGGTCTTTTTGTCGTTCTTCATTTACCCAAACCTTTCTTTGATGGACACTTGAGCAGTGTCAACGACCCAGAAAAAACCTCCCTCTTGAATTTTTCTTCCAAGCTTCCAGTTACCTCATCTCTGCAAATGGTCTCCTCTTCTGACGAATACAAGTTTCCTTGAAGACAGGCTCAACTGCTAAAGTTTTCCACCATTTCTTTGGCAGCAGTGATGGCCTCTTCAAATCCGTTGTCTCTGTAGGCCACAATGAAATCAAGGCAGCTTCTCATCAAAGTAGTAGTGGTCATGATGTCCATCAAATGAGTTTGTATTTCCTTGCTTACAACATTTACATAGAACAGAATGCTATGCCAAACCACAACTGAGACCAGAAATTTGAAGTCCGTGATCTGGTTTGCCAGGCTTTGCGGCTCATGCCGGATTCCAGCCTTGGCTTTGCTGAACTGCACCATTTCCATCAGGCCGTTGTAAACCACAGTCACTTGGTACCTCACTGACCTTATGCAGCTCTCCCAGCAAGTGTCACTTAGCGGCTTCACAGTCAGATTTGTAACATTGTCCATGGGGATCTTCTACTCGATCGTTGATGCTGAAAACAGGATGTATATCCTTTGCAGTTCTCCAAAAGAGAGAGATACTGAATTTAAAGAGGATGATGCTGCATCTGACACAACCACGTTGAGGGAATGGCAGCCACAAGGCATGAAGAAAGCTCTTGGATTCAGCGCAAGGATCCTTGCCTGGACAACACTGTTTCTTCCCTTCATATTTGTGCCATGGTCATAGCCTTGGCTGCAGCAGTCGTAAAGCTTTATATTATTCTCATTCAAAACGTTCATAACCAGTTCTGTTAGGCTTTTCCAGTAGAGTCACCCACAGACCGGAAACAGATTAAATGTTCCTTTACTTGGATGCAGCCATCTTTGTCATCAACAAATCTTACTGTAAATGGCATTCATTATTAATGCAGTCCATTATTACAGCGTAGTACTTTGCTTTGCCGAGCAGCATCAATATGTTTTCAACCAACCTTCCTGGTCATAAGGTCAATTAATTTGTTTTGAATTGTTTTGCTGCAGTAATGCTCCATAGCTTCTTTATGAAATACTCTATGTAGGTGCTCACGCATGACATTGTCATATTTCCCCAAGGAGCTCTACCAAATTGAGGAAATTACTGTTATGTTCAATGAACAACTTATCTGACGAGCCCCAGAAAGCCAAATTATTCTTTGTAAGAAAGAGGATAATTGAGATCAGACACTCGAACACGTTCCTCCAATGCTGGGTTTCTACATTAATAACGTGCTGATTTTCTGCATCTATACATTTATTCCCCACTTGAGCCTGGACTCAACCTCCATCCATTAGGACTAGGCTGAAAAATGACCGGGTGACTTTTCATGTTGCTTCAGAGCATCAGCTAAATTATGCCAGTAGTTGTACCCAGAAAGCACAAGCAACAATTTGGCATTCCTGTCAAATATTTTGCAACAAAAGCAGAACACTTTGTCAGTTGATTGCAAGTAAACTAGCCAATGCCGATTCAGTTTCTCACCATTCTCAAGCACTCTTTCACAGTGTGACTTTGAGAAATGTTGCTTCTGCTCATTTACTGGAAATATCATATCCTCGATTTTGCCCATCCCATTCAGAATTGTACAATCAATATCAGTGGAGTTTAGGATCGCTGGCCATAAAGCAGGAGCTGATGTATCGATTTGTAGAGTGCAATTTTTCTCACCGCTGTTTCTGTCATCATGCGAGGCTGATTCTTCTTTATTGTTTCTCTCATTTTCATGTAAACCAGATTTTTCTGTCATTACTTTCTTTTTTCATTTTTGCCACATTCTTCTTTGTCATCACTCTATTTTACACCAAAACTGAACAATTCTCCATAACTTTCCTCATATTTCCATTCCTGGTCTTCAGGTAAATCTGCTAATTCCTTAGTAATAGGACTACCATAATTTACGCTTCACTCCTCAATTTCTTCTGCACTGAGACTATTGCTACTGCCAAAGCCTGGTCTATGTTGTTCTGTTTCAGATAATTTCCCATCAGATTTGCCCCTTGCTGCAAGCTAGACTGCAATTGAACTTTTCACTTCCTATACTGAGCTCCTGAAGGCTTCTTCGAGGGCATCTTTTATTTCCTATGGGGGAAAACAGACAGCATCAGGGAGAGCAAGTGTCTATGTTCTGCAGTCTTAGAAAGTCATCAAACATTAGGTGTTAAGCATGACAAAAAAGTAACAGTATTTCTTTTATATTGTTGCGTAGATAAAAGGCTCAATAGATACCTCTGGTGTCTCATTAAATATGTCCTTTATTAGTCGCTACGTATTTTAAGATTTGAAGAGTGTACAAGTAGACTTTCACAATTACACACTAAAATAAGGTTCACAATATTACAGCTGGGCTCTCACTTTACTTCAGTTCATTCTTATATCGTGTTAACTGACTGGTGATGCGCCGCCCCTTATATACCCACAAGGGCATGGCTGATAACATTCTAGGAGGTCTGAGGAAAATATAGCTCTCAGAAAGTCTGGAAAGTTTCATGAGATTCTACAAAGATCCAGAACATTCTAGGAGATTAGTGAAAAACAATACGGAATACCTGAAGCATGTTACTTTAACATTCTATTTTCCCTTTTGTTGCAAACAAAAACAGCTTCCTGAGCCTGATGACCCCCAAGCCCAGTACCCGAGGCGGTTGCCTACCCCTAGATCCACCCCTGGAGCCAGGACCTCAGGTGGTGTAATTCAGTGTAGCACTATTGACTTTAATAGAATTACGCCAATTTACACTAGCTGAGTATCTGGCCTATCATGTCTAACTACAGGGAGTCTGTAGAGATGCAAGAGGTAATTACCAGATAACCCCTCTGGCACTGGTGTTAATACCCTTTATTCTCATGAGAAGAGTCATGGGATCCCTAGTGATCATAAGTCAGGTCCTCTGTTTAATGTCTCATCTAAAAGACCCCCACCTACAGAAGCACATCAGCCATAAAATCATGCTAGTTTATTGGCTCACACAAATAAAACTGGGTCTATTCTGCTTTCAGTACACATGGCAAACTCCCATTCACATCAATAATAATGATGGAAACCACAGATTCTTTAACAGAAACCCTATCCCCAATATGGAACTTGATGATCACAGCCATTAGGTCTCCAGGAAAAATGTTGATAATTAATCTCCCCCCCAAAATATATATTTATTTATAGCTCCATAACATGTAAAGACACATCCAATAGATTGTAAAAATGTCTCTTATTTACTCAGGAGACCCCAGTGCCTTCTTCAGAACAGCTACGGTTCTTTTGCGCCAATACATATTTTAAAAATTGACTGAAGTGCCAGTGTGTTCAGGTCCTGGTGCTTGCCTGGCATTTTCAAGATAAATGTCTTGACCATTTTAAATGATTGTCTTCAGAATGACTGTCATGTTCTACTCCAGAGGTGCCTGAATTTCTACGGTGGGTAAGTGATCCCTGTCTACTCTGTGTGCAATCTGTAAGGTGCTTGGAGATTCTGTAGGTTGAATAGCAGTACAGTATCTTAGAGTCCTTGTTAGTAGTCATAAAATGCAAATGAGTTGATCCCATAATGAATGGACCACCCAATAAATTTAAAGGTTTCAAACTGAAGGCCTTCATTTAGCGTGGTACCTGCAGGGCTAGATCAAGGCAGGGGCTTTAGGGGCTGCAGCCCAGGGCACCGGCTCAAGGCAGGCCCCGCAAAAATAAATCACAGGCAGCGATCTCCAATTCCGGGCCACTAAAAGTCCTTCTGCACGCTGCCCCCTCCCCCAGTACCATCCCCGCAGCTCCCATTGGCCGGTTTGCGGAGCTAGGGGGGCGGCGCTTGTAGGCAGCATATGGAGACATGCTGTCTCCCGCCCCTCCCCCACCCCCCAGGGGCCACAGAGACATGCTAGCAGCCAGCCACTACCAGGAGCAGCGTGGGGCCGCGGCATGCAGGCAGCCTGCCTGAGCCCTGCTGTGCTGCCGGCCAGGAGCCGCCTGTGGTAAGCACCTCCTGGCTGGAGCCTGCACCTCGCACCCCCTCCTGCACCCCAATCCCCTGCCCCAGCCCCCTCTTGCACCAAACTCCCTCCCAGGAAAAAAGACTTGTATACAGGACCCCCACAAAATCTAATAGCCCCGGTCCCACAGGAGAGTTAATCCAGCCCTGGGTACCTTTATTTGGAGAGAATCTAGACCTAGGCATTTAACACAATTCTGCTCCACCTCACCTCCAAATCCTACCCCCAACCTGCCCTCTCCTTCCTCTGATATACCTCCTGGGATGGGGGTGGAAGTATCCGGTGTTGAGTACAGCTGTGCGATCTCCATGAGTTCTATGCCAGCAAAGCTTTCAAAAAAACCGGAATTCTCAAATGGCTATTTCTGACCAGTTTCCATCCACTCTGTGTTGGAGTGTACTGGACAATCTGGATTCTACTTTGTAGCCAAATGATTTTAGTTTATTATCCAATTATTGTGTGATGTTATGATTAATCAATATGTTATATTACATATATTCATTGTATGTGGATTAGAGTTGATTTGTAGGATTATAAAAGTGTAAGATTGATCAGTATTTAGAGGAACTGTGTAATAGACATCAGTGAGAGAAGCTGAAACGTAAGAAACTGTGGGCTGCGGCCTGCAAGACTTTAGCTACTTTAGGTCTTATGATGGCATAAATCAATGACCAGAATATAACCCGAAAGATTATGGGAAAAAGAGGTACCAACTGGTAATATTGCAAAAGCCTAGCTGGGAAGATGAAATTTATATTATAAATTGCTGTAACAAATATGGTCTCCAACATGTGCCTTAATTGCAAGATAAAAGGTGGTACGTCAATGTTAATGGGAACCTACGCAGCCTGTAGAATTTGGGGTCCCTTGTGTTTCTAGGCAACACAGACCAATAAGAAAGAGATGGTTGACACTTTCATGTACATGCGCAGAATGTAGGCATAGACAGAATCACAGTATAAAAAAAGGGTGCCCAGAGCGGGAAAATTGAGCTTCCTATGGGAAACTCCAGCAGAAACCACTCCCGTATTGATGATCAATCCACAAGAGGGCCAACAGACTAACACCATCTAGGAGGATTGGAGTATTCTCTACAGGTATAACTGGTACATGGTACTTATCTTTAGAAATTATATATGCTGTGACATTTATAACTTCGTTGGTAATTTTAATAAAACTACTAAAAGATAGATGCTCTTGTGATTGTATGTATTATTTGCCTATGGTGTCATGTATTCCTATGGGATCTAGTTACAGAACAAACAGAGATAACTCTGTTGAACTTGAGACTCTATCGACCAGAGCCGAACCCACTGAAGTATAATTAACATTAAATAGAATAAAAGGCTACAACTTTTTTGCTAAACATTTAATAATGGCTGAACCAATTATTTTGAAAGTATGTTAAGAAACGTGCCCTTGGATTAGAAGGTAGATTCATTCAGCGAATTAGGGTTTTTTTTGTTGTTGGGTTTTTTCAATGAATGAATGAATGAATGAATGAATGAATGAATGAATGAACGAACGAACATTTCCTTTCATTATTTAACCATTTTCAAAATTGGGTAAAAATAGGTCAGATTAAGAGTTATTAGGTTTCTACATGTACAGGAAGGAAACTGGCACAAATTTAGATAACAATCACAAAATATGATATTCCTTAGAGATGTCCACGAGTCACAAAGTTCAGCATCTGAGCAATATTTTTTCCAGTCTGGATCTGTGATTTTGATTCAATGATTCAGAGCTATTGTCAAGACGTGAACTTTAGATCTAGACTGACATCTACATTTCCTTGCAGGATGGATCCAGATTTTTGATTCAGATCCTTCTCTAATATCCATGAAGAGACAGTTTAATAAAATTATAGACTATGATAAGAACAAAAAAGACTCAACAGTAATTTTCAGCTAATGAGAATGCAAATTTGTACATCAGAGTTGGAACAACATTTTCTCTGTGACTGAAATTTTTGAGGGAATGTTTACATTTGAGGTTCAAGTTTCTAGAAAATCTGGTTTATTGTAAATTGTTGATTTAATTTAGAGTTCTGGAAAGAGAAGCATTGATATCATTAGCTAGAACCCAAATAATACAAGCAGGCATTGTGTAAACTCCTAAGAGGGCAGTCAATGAATCTCAATCTAGCACCCTCTGCTGCCAATTCTAGGCCATTCTTAGACAGTGCCAATGTTTTATATACATCTACTGAGCCACTTAGGTCACTTTCCTTCCCCGCCCCACAAAAAAGAATTAATGAAATTTATAAGGAAAATTATGATGCAACTTTAATGTTACTGGGGGTAGTAGAAATTGCCATGATTACCACACCTACCTAGCAAGAGACATAAAAGTAAATAAAAAGAGGTTCTTTAAATACATTAGAAGCAAGAGAAAGATGAAGGAAAGCATAGTTCCTCTACTTAGCAGGGAAAAAGAGCTAATAACTGATGACATCAAGAAGGCTGAGGTGTTTAATGCCTATTTTGCTTCAGTCTTCACTAAAAAAGTTAATGGTGACCAGATACCTAACACAATGAATATTAACAATGAGGGGGAAGGAACACAAGCAAAAAAAGGGAACAGGGTAAAGAATATTTAGATAAATTAGATGAATTCATGTCAGCAGGGCCTGCTGAAATTCATGCTAGGATACTTAAGTAACTAGCTGAAGGAATCTTGGATCTGTTAGCAATTGTCTTTGAGAACTCATGTAAGATGAGTGAGGTCCCAGAGGATTGGAGAAGGGCACATCCAGTACCTATCCTTAAAAAAGAGAAACAAAATGGATCTGGACAATTATAGACCAGTTAGCCCAACTTCGACACCTGGAAAGATACTGGGACAAATTATTAAACAATCAGTTTGTAAGCACCTACAGGATAATAGGGTTATAAGGAATAGCCAGCATGGATTTGACAAGAACAAATCATGCCAAACCAACCTAATTTCCTTCTTTTGACAGCACTACTGGCCTAGCGGATAGGGGAGAAGCAGTAGACAGGATATATCCTGATTTTGGTAAGGCTTTTAACACAGTCCCACATGACATTCTTATAAACAAACTAGGGAAGTGCAGTCTAGATTAAATTACCATAAAGTGGGTCCACAGCTGGTTGAAAGAGTAGTTATCAATAGTGCGCTGTCAAACTGAGAAGATGCATCTAGAGAGGGGTCACTCAGGGGCCTGCTACTATTAAATATTTTCATTAATGACTTGGACAATGGAGTAATTATGGATAATTATAAAATTAGCAGATGACATCAAGCTGGGAGGAATTGCAAGCATTCTGGTGCACTGGATTAGAATTCAAAATGACCTTGATAAATTAAAGAATTGGTCTGAATTCAATAAGATGAAATTCAATAAAGACGAGAGCAAAGTACATCACTTAGGAAGGAAAAATCAAATGCTCAGCTACAAAATGGGGAATAACTGGCTAGGTAGTAGTACTACTGAAAAGGATCTGGGGGTTATAGTGGATCACAAACTGAATATGATTCACCAATGTGATGCAGTTGTGATCAGGGCTAATATTCTGGGGTGTATTAACAAGAGAGTATTGTCTGTAAGACATGGGAGGTAACTGTCCCACTCTACTTGGCACTGGCGAGGCCTCAGCTGGAGTTCTGTGTCCAGTTCTGGGCACCACAAGTTAGGAAAGATATTGAGGAGAGCTACAAAAATGATAAAAGATTTAGAAAAATCTAACCTATGAGGACAGGTTAAAATAGCTAGGCATGTTTAGTACTGAGAAAAGATGAGTGAGAGGGGACCTGTTAACAGTATTAAAATATGTTAAGGGAAGTTATAAAAAGGACAGTGATCAATTGTTCTACATGTCCACTGAGAACAGGGTAAGAAGTAATGGACTTAATCTGCTGCAAGGGAGATTTAGGTTAGATATTAGGAAAAACTTTCTAACTATAGGTGTAGTTAAGCTCTGGAACAGGCCTCCAAGGGAGGTTGTGGAATCCCTGTCATTGGAGGTATTTAAGAACAGGTTGAACAAACCCCTGTCAGATATGATCTAGGTTTACTTGGTCCTGCTTCAGTGCAGGGGGCTGGACTTGATGCCTTCTCAAGGTCCCTTCCAATCTTACATTTCTATGATTCTGTAATTGCTTATAGCTAAAGAGTTTGTTATGGAGTTGCCGTCTTGATAAACTAAGCGGCAAACACAGATTGCTATATTCTTGGTGCTCAGTTTTTGGATTCTAATTATTCCCACTTTTTTTATTTGATTTTCTGGAGTGGATAAAAAAGCTGACTCACTTCACAGATTGTTTTAGCAATATCATCCCTGGGTAGGTTTCAAGCTTAATGATCTACTGAAGGATTATTGACCTTTTTGAGCAACCATTGTCTATGTGGATTTCACAACTTTACTGATCACAAGCCCGCAATTTGTAACATTAATAGGAGGCTGAAATAGATTCAAAATGTACTTGCTTACATCCTAAGATTCAAAAACTACTAAAGTACATATGCCAGTTCACATCAAATCCCATTTATAGCCGTACCCACTGGTGTCCGTTTATAATTAAGGGCCTCTGTTAACCCTTAATTACAACCCCCTAGTTACAAGCCTTGTTACAAGGGCCTATTTAATTTCATCTGATTTCACTTCAGCATGAAACTCGACAAATCTCAACAGCTTAAAAAAAAAAAAAACAACCCACCAACAACAAAACTTAAAAAAACATAGAAGAAACCAAATCAAAATGTAAGGAGTAAAAATAAGAGTCCCACTCCTGCAAGGCCACTCTGCATGAAACTCTCCCTGGCTTCAGTGCAAACTCTATTTGCACAGGGTTTGCAGGCTTGAGCCACAAAATTGTATTCGAATCAGACCAGCACAGGTTTTTTGAGCTCCTGTAACTCAAAAAGCGTAGGGCTGGATTTTCAAGAGCGACTATTAGTTTTGGATGCCTCATTTTTTGGGTGCTCAACAGGAGACGTCTTAAAGGAATCTGATTTTCAGAGGGCAGGTGCTCTGCTCTTTCTGGAAACTAGGGTCCTTAAGGAGCCCCAGAAATTAGACCACCACAAAATGCTCCTCGGTTTGAAAATCCAGATCTTACATTTAAAATTGACAGTGCCCCTGTTGCCAGTCTCAGTAGTGAGGCAAAGACCTGAACAGGCAATGGACTGTGCACTTCTCTCCTACCCATAGGCATAATCTGTACAGGTTGGGGTTGAGAGATTAAGACAAAATGGTATTGTGGTGGTAATCAGAGGCCGCTCCCTAAGCCAGACCTATTTTATGGCCTGACCGGATTTCAGGTTTCAGGGCTATCAATCCAAAACCTTCCATGAGCATTCAGTTAAAGTAAAATTGTAAAAAGTAAATAAAGAGTGACATTTTTGAGATAGCTATTCTGTAATGTAGTCCAAAGCAATTTTAGTATGTTGATTTTCCAATATTAATTCCTTGGCCATTTCAAACATAATTTGCTACATAGTCTCCAAAACGTTTTTGCAGTGTTTTTCTAAAGACGCATGCCCATATTTGGAGCAGCATGGCTTGTCCTCACAAAGTATTTTGTTGGTACTTGCAGGACACATCTAGATAGAAGTATCGGATTGCTCACCCTCTAAGCACCAGGACATGCAATGAAATGAACTGCCTAGAATCACACTTTGGTTTTTCCTATTCACTCCTTCCTTATTTTAATAAAAGAAAGTGTATTGCCATGGGAAAGAAAATTACATTTAACACCCCCTTCTTACACCAAAGCATCTGTCCACCTATATTGCTAAAGGGTCTATCACTAGTATCTAAGTGCTGATGTAACATTATGTGGCTGGGCTTCAACCCATCAAAGCAAAGAAGCTCAGAGGTTGTGCGTGTGAAGAGTGAACACAAGAACATAAAACGGCCACACTGAGTCAGACCAAAGGTCCATCTAGCCCAGTATCCTGTCTTCTGACAGTGGCCAATGCCAGGTGCCCCAGCAGGAATGAACAGAACAGGTAATCATCAAGTGATCCATCCCCTGTTGCCCATTCCCAGCTTCTGGCAAACAGAGGCTAGGGAAACCATCCCTGCCAATCCTGGCTAATAGCCATTGATGGACCTATCCTCCATGAACTTATCTAGTTCTTTGTTGAACCCTGTTATAGTCTTGGCCCTCACACTATCCTCTGGCAAAGAGTTCCACAGGTTGACTGTGCACTGTGTGACAGTGGGTAAATGTATTACAAAATTCCCACTGATGCTTTCACTAGCTCAGCTGAACAGGTGTGGGAGCACTAATATAGACAAAGCTCCTGGGGCTTAGATAAACCTGATGAAATAAAATTAACAATCCTGGTGATAAACTAGGACTCCCACAAATGCTAACCACAGTTACTCAAATGGTGCTGAATTTAATTTGTCTTTGGTTACATTTGCAGTTAAAATGTGCTCAGTACTAGTTCAGCTGACACCCATTGTCAGCTATGGCTGTTTTCCTGGTGTAGCAAGGCCATGGCGTATGCCTCTCTCTGTCTGCCTCATCATATCAAGAGCAATTTAATCACAGTGAGAAGTTAGTATAAGGCAGCAGGTTCAAGTCTTACCGGGTTTTCTCTTAAGCATGTGTTCTGCTTCTATGGCTGTTATCTGAGAAACCGTGGTGAAAACATGGGCACAATGTACAGACGCCCGTTCCATACAGTACCGATGGTAAATCTCTCTCTCTCCTGCTTCTTTGTCTATGTCAAACTGTTGAACAACAAAAACAATACACCTGTATTATATGCTACTTCAAACAATTCACCATACATTAGATGAAAAAGTAAAGTTCCTCTTCTCTCATTTTGTTCTTTGAGACACCTGAAATTGAGTACCTCATTTCTGGTACTTTAAAATGCTGTCACACCAATTTCACCATTATTATTTACTGTCACTTGAAAGATATATTCTTCTCATTCAATTCAATTACAACTCAGGTAATTTCTAAAGATGGGCTCAAATCAAAATCCCAGATGCAAACACCCCAAGCTCTGAAATATGTCCAATTCAGATTCAAACTTTGTAGCTGGCCCTATCTCTATACTGGACTAAACTAAAATTCCAGGTCTGAACATCCCTCAACTTTGGGGGAAGTATACAGGTATTGAAGGGTATGTGCTGTTTAGTAGAGACAGGAATAAAGGTAAAGGTGGTGGGGGTTGCACTGTACATCAACAAAGCAGTAAACTGTAAAGAAATAGGAAGTGAGAGTATGGACAAAACAGAATCTCTGTTTGAATCAAAAACGCTTTGGGAAAGGATTGTAAAAGAGGCTCTGTTGGGATAGTGTTAGGTCTCTGCTGCTATAGACCCCAGGTCTGACTCAGATATGAATAGTGATTTCTTTAAAATTAATAGAGATGAATACTTTTGGGAACTGTGTCATAATGGGAGACTAACTTCCCAGATACAGATTGGAGAAGAAATGCTACTACTAGTGGTAAGGCCCAGTTATTCCTGGCTGTGATAGAGGATAGTTTTCTTCATCAGATCATCACTGAACCAACAAGAGGCAATACAATTTTAGACTTGGCGTTAATAAGTAGTGAGGACATCATAGAAGAGCAGGTTGTAAGAAATAACCTTGGATCAAACGATCATGAATTGAGTCAGTTTGAATTAAGTGGAAGGATAATCAAAACGAGGTCATCAGCTATATTTTTTAAATTTCAAAAGGGCAGGGAAATTAAGGGAATTAGTTAAAGAAATAAGCTGGACTGAAGAGTTTAAGGATTTAAATGTGGAGGAGGCTTGGAATTTCTTCAAATTAGCTACACAAAAATTATCTGAAATTTGCATCCCAAGAAAGGGGAAAAAACTTGTAGGGAAAGGCTCCAGACCTAGCTGGATGAATATCCACCTCAGAAACATTATTAGGAGTAAGCAGAGAGCCTATACAGAACGGAAAAGGTCTTGAAAAGCAAAGCAAGCTACATTATGGAGATTAGAAAACGTATGAATAAAGTCAGAATTGCTAAAAGTCAAGCTGAATTAGATCTTGCAAAGAAATCAAAATAAATAATAAATGTTTTTCAAGTTATATAAATAAAAAGAATAAAGGAGGATGAGGTTGGGCCACCAGGCGGCATAGCTGGGAAGGAGATTACAGAAAATCTAGGTATGGTCCCAGAGCTAAATGAATACTTTGCCTCCATTTTCAATAATGATTATAATATGGAACATGGGCTTGACGGCTGTATAGCTGATGGAAATGGGTGTCTAGAAATGGAAATTATCACATCTGAGTTGGAAGAAAAATTTAAAGAGCTTAATGGGCTCAAATTGGAGGGGGACCAGATAACTTCCATTCCAGAATACTAAAAGAACTGGCACATGAGATTGCTAGTCCAGTAGCAAGGATTTTTAATAAATCTACCTATTTGGAGGTTGTACCACATGACTGGAGAATATCTAAGGTTGTGCCTATATTTAAAAAAACAAACAACAAAACAAAAAAAAAACCCCACCATGATCCAGGAAGTACAGACCCATTAGCCGGACCTCGGTAGCATGCAAGATTTTAGAGCAAATTGTGAAGGAAAGAATAATTAAATTCCTAGAGGTACATGGTAAAGGGCATGTAATGCAACATGGGTTTACCAAAGGTAGCTCATGCCAGACTAACCTAATTTCCTTCTTTGTGAAAATACCTGATTTTTTTTAAAATAAGGGAAGTATAGTAGATCTGATATGGTGCCACATGATAAATTATTAGTTAAATTAGGGAAGATGAGGAGCAGTATAAGCATTGTAAAGTGAATAAGGCATTGGCTAAAGGGGAGAAAGCAATGGGTTATGCTAAAGGGTGAATTATCGGACTAGAGACAGGTTACTAGTCGGGTTCATCAAGGATCGATCTTGGGAGCAACCTTATTTGGATTAATACTTTTATTAATGACCTTGGCACACAACGTAGGAGTGCGCTAATGAAATCTGCTCATGATACCAAGTTGGGAGGCATCGCTAATACAGAGGAGGATTGGAATATTACATTGGCAGAGCTGGATGACCTTGAAGACTGGAACGACAGAAATGGGATGAAATTCAATAGTCCAAAGTGCAAGGTCATGCACTTGGGGTCTAATAACAAGAATTTCTGCTACAAAGATGGGGGCTCAGCAGTTGGAAGTGACAGAGGAAAAGAGAAACCTGGGCGTGTGGCTCTATCACAGAAGGACTATGAGCCACCACGTGATGTGGCTGGGAAAAGGGCAAATAAAATTCTAGGATGTATTAGACGAGGCATTTCCAGTAGAGATAGAGAAATATTAGTGCCATTGTGCAAGGCACTGGTAAGACCTCTTTTGGAATGCTGTGTACAATTCTGGTCACCCATGTTCAAGAAAGATTAATTTAAACTGGAATGGGTGCAAAGAAGAGCTACTACGATGATAAAGGGAATGGAAGGCCTATCATGAGGATACTGGAAGAACATGGCTTGAAAGAAGGCTGAGAGGGGGTATGAATGCTCTCTGTAAATACAGGGGGGGAAAATACCATGCAGGGCGAAGAGCTAGTTAAGCTAAAGGACAATGCTGGCACAAGTACAAATGGATATAAACTGGCCATGAACAAATTCAGGCTGGAAATTAGAAGAAGATAACTAACCATCAGAGGGATGAGGTTCTGAAACAGCCTCTCACTAGGAGATGTGGGGACAAACAACTTAATTGATTTTAAGAAAGAGCTGGACATATTTCTGAGTGCAATTGTATGATGGGGTTGCTTGTGATGGTGGGGTGCAGGCAGGGCTCAACAATACTGGGGCTCACTTCCAATTTATAGCTTATGTTCCTAAAACTCATGCTTCAGGATTTCAGTCAGGCACTAACAGGGGTCAGGAAGGGATTTTTTCCCCAATGTATTCTGGGAAGTTTTATCATCTCCTTCCTCTGAAGCCTCAGAAATGGCCACAGCTGGAGTTGGGATATTGGGCAGGGCTGTAATGTATCCCTGAGCATTTTCTCTCTCTCAGGTTCTTGGCTGGTTAGTTCTTACACACATGCTCTGGGTCTAACTGATCACCATATGTGGGGTTGGGAAGGAATTTCCCCATGTCATTTTGGCAGTGAACTTGGGGTCGTTCACCTTCCTCCATAGTGTGTGATGCGGGTCACTTGCCAGGATTATCTGGGTATCTCACTGAATCATTTCCCTGCCATTGCGGGAACCTTGAGCACTGGTGCACCTACGTCCCTCCTATGCTCTGCCTAGGGCACACAGTAGTCTAGTCTAGTGGGTGTCATTTACTTTGTCCTCATTTCCGTTGTTGGATTGAGTGCGCCAGTGCTGGGTGGTTTTGGTGGGCTGTGATATACAGGAGGTCAGACTAAATTATCTTTTTGTCCCTTCTGGCCTTAAACTCGAAATCCAGATACAAACTATTCAGCTTCTCACTATCTCTAATAATTATGTTCTTTGCACCTAAATTCCCAACTGCAGTTGCGATCAGGTATGGTATTCTTTACTTTCCACCCTGAACAACTTCATCATTTTGCTGTGTACTGTTAAACACCTGAGGATTTCCAGCCAGAGGTGGCTGAATTTCAGTGGTAGATGTTGCAATTATATCTTATATGTCAGTCTGTTACATCTGCAAAGCTCTTTTAGGTTCCACCGGGATGAGACACACTATACAATAAACATAGCAATTTTAGGGACAAGAGAAATAACCAATTGCAGTTATAAGGGCTGCTGTGAGAACTGGAAAATAGAAGTGGGTGACGTTGGCTCAGTTAGCAGTACGATCTCCACAGGAGGAAATTCAGATCACTATAGAGCCAATGCTTAAGAGTTCAAATAGTCACCACTGATTTCCACTACAAAAGCCAAATCTGTCCAATGTAGTCTAAAAAAGCTTAACTCTAATTAGGTGTCAATGATTATATGGTTTACAGTTAAATTAAAATCCTGTTAGTCCTAAATTATCTTTCACTGCTGGGAATACCAAGGTAACTCTCTCAAGGTTATTGGCAAGGACACTGTGTACGCTACATTTACATGTAGTTTATTAAGTGCTGAAGGCTGTTACAATGACATTAAGAATCTCACTCATGCTTCTGTTATTGCTAGGGCTGACACTTAGCACATTTTACCTTGTGAGTGTCTTAACAAGACATCCAATGCACATGGGGGATCAAACTAGTCAAGGAGTTGGAAGGAGGTTGAGGGATGGGGGAGGACTGGACTGGGACAAAAGGCTCTTGGAATGGAATCCAAAATTCCTGAGTTTCAACATCCCTCTGCTCTAAGCAAATATCTGTGAAACCCATTATCACTGGCCAAACTGGACAGTCTCTACGTAAAAGAATAAATGGACACAAATCAGCTGTCAAGAATTATAACATTCAAAAACCAGTCAGAGAACACTTCAATCTCTTTAGTCCCTCGATTACAGACCTAAAAGTGGCAAATTCTTCAACAACAACAAAAAAAAAACTTCAAAAACAGACTCCAACGAGAGACTGCTGAATTGGAATTAATTTGCAAACTGGATTCAATTAACTTAGGCTTGAATAAAGACTGGGAGTGGATGGGTCATTACACAAAGTAAAACTATTTCCCCTTGTTTATTCTCCTCCTCCTCCCCCCCCCCCCCGGCTGTTCCTCACAGGTTCTTGTCAACTGCTGGAAATGGCCCACCTTGATTATCACTACAAAAGGTTCCCCCCACCCGCTCTCCTGCTGGTATTAGCTCATCTTAGAAGTGAGCTGTAGCTCACGAAAGCTTATGCTCAAATAAATTGGTTAGTCTCTAAAGTGCCACTAGTACTCCTTTTCTTTTTGTAGATACAGACTAACACGGCTGCTACTCTGAAATTTATCAAAGTGTGTGTCCCATCCCCCTCTAGTGGCTGCTCCACATAGCAATAGTAGGTGGTCATCCTCTATCCATTATTCTGTTAGCTCAAGTAGCAGAAATCTTTGTCATGGATCTAAAAGTTCCAAACCTGCTGATGACATATATAGGTGTCAATGATTTGACAGAATGGATTAGTAACTGAAGCCAGATCTCCCGAGTCCCAGTCCAGTAACTTAACCACCCAACCAATCTTCATCTTTCACGATGCCATGATATGGGCCTTTGTCTTTATCACAGTGGTCTCAGTTCCAGCCTCATATATATATAGGTGTCAATTATCACACAGTGTTTCTTGCAGATTCATTGCAGATTCTTCATTAATGACCTGATTCAAAAAGGCGCTGAGCACCAGTAGCTCCCAGTGACTTCAGAAGGAACTCTGGGTCAACGGCACTTCGGGAAAAAAAAAAAAAAAAAAAAAAAAAGAGGTCTTAAGGGTGGGATTTTCTACTCTTCCTCCACTGATAATAGTTAATTTAGAGTAGGTGGGGAAAAAACATGAGAAAAATGTGCAGGACTTTTTCAAGTAAAAAACAAACAAACAATCATTGACATTTTTTGATTGTCAAAAAATTTCAGCCAACTATAGAGCTGGTGAAAAGCCCCAAATATTTTATCAAAAGTGTTTTGGTTCTGTTCATCAAAAATTGAATTGCTAAAATGCTAATTAAAAAACACCAAATTTGGGAAATTTTGACCAGCTCTAGTTAAAAAACTACCTTCTGACTCCAGTGACAGAGCCCGAATACTCAAATTCCATAAAAACCCTATCCAGAATATTATGTGTCATTCTTCTTCACTTTCGTTTCTTTATGCAGCGCTTGAATATTGATTCCCCCTTCCTTGCTGCTATCAAATTCTTCAGCTTCTGGAAATGGGAAAGGTTGTGTTTCTGGATGCTCTTGCATGACTTCTAGACCAAGTTCTTGAGGGGCATCAATATGGTTCTATTAGTGGGGAGGAAACGGATCTCATTTTTAATCACATTGTTCCTCCTCCCACAGTTCATCCTCTTTCTGTGGTTCTTCCTGCTGCAGCTTCTGCTACTTACAGAGATGTTGGTTCCTGGCTTTTGACCTTACAAGGTGGAGAGAGAAATCTCATTGTCTACCTCTTAGCAGGCTTGACTGATGACTTCAGAAAATAATAGTCTTAGGTGAGTTGAAGGCCGGGTTAACTGGTACTTAAGTGATGAGACTCCTACTTCATGGCTATTGAAAGTCCCAAACTCAAACTCCAGATGTGACCATCCCTGAAGTCTGAGGAAGTCTTGAGTTAAATCTACACATTATGACCAACCTCTGTCTCTATAGTTTGCCAAACAAAAATCCCCCGATCCAAACACTCCCAAACTGTAGGGAAGTTTGGACTGAGATCCAGAATCGAACTTCACAGCTGGACCCTAATGCTACAATGGGCTGAGACAAAACTCTGAATCCAGATACACGAACCTAACTTCTATTTTAGTAACATTGTTCTTTTTGCAATGAGGGGGGGTTCAGTGAAAATGGCATTCCCAACTGAGAGCGTTTGTCATGTGTTCGCTGTACAAGAGCGTAGCATAAAGAGGTCATGCTCCCTAGGTCACCTTGAATTCTGAGGGAAATTGTGGGCTATGCAAAAACATCATGCACTCTGTATGGTGCCAAGCTGACAAGTGTATGATTTGAAAAAGTGAACTTGGTTATTTTGAGGTTTTTTACACGTGAATGTGAGGTGTGTGAAGAAGAGATAAGTGTGAAACAAAACCCTTAATCTGGACATCCACAGTCTGAGGATGAGGGTTTGAAATGTGTATCAGAATTTTTCAGCACTGGTCAATTGCAGTGTGAATGGCTGTGCCCCCACATCACTATTATGGCTTCCAATCTATCATCTGATACGCTGGTATAAACGCACATTCCACTGAAGCCAAAAAAGAAAAAGTTACTCATGTTGCTAAGGCATGGAGCTGGAACTCAGAACATTGGTGTTCGATACCAAGCCCTGCCAAAGAGATCCTGCGTGACTTGTAGTAAGTCAGTCTTTTAGTGCCTCTGTTTTCCACCTGTAAAATGGGGATAGTAGTACTTTCCTACTTTATGTGTGTATTGTGAGGCTAAATGGATTATCAATCATTATTAAACACTAGTCACTGTTTGTGAGCTGCTCAGATAACATCATGACGGGGACCATGTAAGTAGGTAGATAGATGAATCATTTCAGTTGTTGGGTTTGGTGGGTGGGTGCTATGTTGTGTTTGTGGACTGTGATATACAGGAGATCAGACTAAATGGTCTACTGGTCCCTTCTGGCCATACACTCTATGACTCTGAATCTGCAATGTCTGCCACCAGACTGCCTCCAGTGCCAGGCTGTGGGGCTGTTACAATACTTTGTGGGATTTTTACTTGTAACTAAGACCGTTAACATGACTCCTGGATGTGAGAAGAAGGGAATATCAAGAAGGAGCAGGGAGGTGGTATCACCTCTGTTTGCAGCATTAGAGAGACCATTACTGGAATACAAAGATATGTTGTTGCTCAAATAGAAGTTATGGGCTGGATGCAGGAATTACTGGGAGAGGTTCTCTGGACCCTGTTATGCAGAAGATCAGGCTAAATGATCATAAGGGTCCCTTCTGGCCTTAAAAATCTGTGAAAGTGACTTGCTAAGGTCCCAGAGTAGGTCCGTGGAACAGCTGGGAATAGTCAGTGACAGAATTGGGAATGAAACCCAGGAGTCCTGATCCCCAATCCATTGCTCTAATTACTAGACCCTCATCCCTATGGAGCAGAACCTTCTTCATTTCCAACTCAGGGGAAAAGAACACAGCAGCTCTGGCATGCTGTTGAATAAAGATTAAGAGGAACTAGTCGTATATTTAAAACCCAAAATTTAACTCCTCATTTATTGGTCTCTTATGTAAATGGCAAATAGTAGAATTTTCCTTCTTCTGTAGCTTAGCCGCACTAAATAAGAATAAAAACTACACATCCTGGCTTAAGTCAGATTTGCATTAGCTGTTCTTCTAATAAAGCGGATCAACTTTGCATAACGGTGAGCTCAATGATCGTGGGATCGGCACTGCCGTAAAAAGAAATGAGAACTGGGCCTGCCATGGTGCCAACAAAAATGCCACAAGCAGGTCATTTCAACTGAGACTTTACAGTGTATTAATTATTTTGTCATTATGCCCAGCTCTGCACTACTTTGCATCTTGTAGAATTGTTTATAACTGTGCAAGCTAGGTGTAAAAAAAAAGCTACCAAATCAGAATAGTCGTGTTTTACACCACTAGGCACCCATGTAAATAACTACACAAGGTCAGTCAGATAATAGTTTTCCATATGCAGTATTTTTAAACTATAAAATCTTAAGGTGAATTTGCAGTACTTGTGAGAGGCTTAGTTGCTAGCACCAGAGACTTTTGCCAACAGACTTGATCTGTGTGTCTAGCCAGTGCTCCACAAACCCACTTTGAAAAGACCACTGCTAGTATGAGAAAGAAGTTTGGCCCTTCTGTCCATTGGCTTCTTTGCTGAAACGGTAGTTCTGATGCAGAGCTCTGTCCCCCAGGAATTACACTGAAGCTGTCAATATATTTCAGTGAAATTACGAAAGTGCCAGCCTATGTGAATTCCTGGAAGGGTGGGCAAACAAAACAAAAAACAAAAACAAAAACAGCCCTGCCCTGCAAATAGGAGAGGGACCACAGGCAGGTGACGTGCACCTTCCTGCAGCAGCCACTCATGTTACAAAAAGAGAGGCAGAGGGCAGAACAGATTTGAACTAGTGACCTAGAAGTGAAAGGCTTATTAGCCAATTACCAATGCCCTGAGACATGTAACCCAACTGCAAGCTGGGGGAGCTGAGGGGGGCGGGGGGGGGGGGGGGAAATGTGGCCAGTTACACCAGAGATGAGTTTGCCCCATTCATGGCTTTGCATTCTGAAATAAATTACAAGTTCAGCCATAGCGTGGCTGTGATGAGCAACCCTTGTTCTTTATCTCATTGGGGATATGGTGCATGCTATACAAGGCACCTGTCTGCAGAAAACAGAGAATGAAATAGCTGTTTACACATCTAGAAAATTCTCCTGAATAATACAGAATCTAAAACAAATTAAGTTAGATTTTTCCATTTCGATTGCCCGCATAAGCAAATGAGAACTGAAACTATACAATCATCTAACTTCATAAAAATATATGAGTCTAATCTACACTAATACAGGCAGATTCTCTCAGTCACACCATTGTAATCCAGAGTGGAATTAAATCCAACTTCAGTGGAATTACTTCACATTTACACTAGTGGACCTGAAAGCAGAATCTGGAACTGATGATGTGGCCCTAAAGGACTGGGCAATGGTCCTCTGGGGTCATTCTAGCAACCAGGGATCGCTGGAGAGCAAAGGAATGCCCGCTAAGCTCAGTTTTCCTTGATCATACCCCATACGCTGATTGGGGCCAGCTAAGGGTGGTGTAGTTGTGGCTAGGCTGGCCCTACACTGGAGAATTGCTCATGGGACTATTACAGTCTCTTTAGTTGCTGCTTTGTTTCAAGCAGCACAAACTCACAATCAGATTTCTGAATCAAAAGCCTTTGGCTCGACAGGGGAGCATCATGCACTAGGTGGGAGGCCCTCACAGTTCTAGCTCCCCTCTGCTTACAACGATGGGGAAAATGTCAGTAACTTTACACTTGGGATCACATGTTGCTTTATAAAGTTCCTGATGTTAAGGTTTATTCCCAAATGTAGGGAACCTGGGCCAAATTCATCTCTGGTATACATAGAATCATAGAATATCAGGGTTGGAAGGGACCCCTGAAGGTCATCTAGTCCAACCCCCTGCTCGAAGCAGGACCAATTCCCAGTTAAATCATCCCAGCCAGGGCTTTGTCAAGCCTGACCTTAAAAACCTCTAAGGAAGGAGATTCTACCACCTCCCTAGGTAACGCATTCCAGTGTTTCACCACCCTCTTAGTGAAAAAGTTTTTCCTAATATCCAATCTAAACCTCCCCCACTGCAACTTGAGACCATTACTCCTCGTTCTGTCATCTGCTACCATTGAGAACAGTCTAGAGCCATCCTCTTTGGAACCACCTCTCAGGTAGTTGAAAGCAGCTATCAAATCCCCCCTCATTCTTCTCTTCTGCAGGCTAAACAATCCCAGCTCCCTCAGCCTCTCTCATAAGTCATGTGTTCTAGACCCCTAATCATTTTTGTTGCCCTTTGCTGGACTCTCTCCAATTTATCCACATCCTTCTTGTAGTGTGGGGCCCAAAACTGGACACAGTACTCCAGAAGAGGCCTCACCAATGTTGAATAGAGGGGAACGATCACGTCCCTCGATCTGCTCGCTATGCCCCTACTTATACATCCCAAAATGCCATTGGCCTTCTTGGCAACAAGGGCACATTGCTGACTCATATCCAGCTTCTCGTCCACTGTCACCCCTAGGTCTTTTTCCGCAGAACTGCTGCCTAGCCATTCGGTCCCTAGTCTGTAGCGGTGCATTGGATTCTTCCATCCTAAGTGCAGGACCCTGCACTTATCCTTATTGAACCTCATCAGATTTCTTTTGGCCCAATCCTCCAATTTGTCTAGGTCCTTCTGTATCCTATCCCTGCCCTCCGGCGTATCTACCACTCCTCCCAGTTTAGTATCATCCGCAAATTTGCTGAGAGAGTGCAATCCACACCATCCTCCAGATCATTTATGAAGATATTGAACAAAACCGGCCCCAGGACCGACCCCTGGGGCACTCCACTTGACACAGGCTGCCAACTAGACATGGAGCCATTGATCACTACCCGTTGAGCCCGACAATCTAGCCAGCTTTCTACCCACCTTATAGTGCATTCATCCAGCCCATACTTCCTTAACTTGCTGACAAGAATACTGTGGGAGACCGTGTCAAAAGCTTTGCTAAAGTCAAGAAACAATACATCCACTGCTTTCCCTTCATCCACAGAACCAGTAATCTCATCTATTGACATCAATGGGCTTACATCAGCCTATGCATTTGGTGTCCTTTATGTTTGTATTCATTTGTTGTACCTTGTTAAGAATACAGATATGAGGCATTTTCTCCTGCAAAAAGTTCATGAGAAAGAAAGAAAAAGGCATTTTCTCCTGCAATCTGTTCCTTTGTATATTTAAATGGGAATCAGAGTGTAGCCTTGCCCTATCCCCCATGTCTTCTGAAACATGATCCTGCCTCTCATCATTTAACCCTTCTTCCTCACAGTACCTCTTGATTAGGGCTAAGCAAGGTTCTCTTTGGAGCTCATTAAAACCAATCCTTGTTTTTTTACATTGAGTGCTAGTACAGGTCACCTCCTTCTGCAGAAGCTGAGCATGCCTCCTTGTTCCCAGGGTCTGCTAGACTGTTGCTTCACCTCTGCATTATAATATAGATATCATCTATGGTACAACATTGGTTCTTTCCCACTGGTCTCAGATACTGTGCTTGAAGCTGAAGGAAAATATGTTCCTTCCAAGAAACACTGATCAAAGGTGAGAGCTTAAATTCCATTAAAAAAAAAAAAAATCCAATTGGCCTGAAACAGGAAAACTATGTGCTGTACTTTGGAAAAGGAAAAAAAGTGACATGCCCTTTAAAGGTATATTGTCTCATCCAAAGGCTAAACACTAGAAAGCCCTGGAGAGTCTTTATCACTGGACAAATCACTTGTTTGACCTTAATAGTCTACTACTAAAAGACAACAGCAAGAATATCCTCTAAAGACCTGCCTATCTGTATCATTTAATGAGTGTTCGCTAGATCAGCCCCTTATGTTTCTCATCTGGCTTTTGGGCCAGGCTGACCTTTTTACAGCCAAAGACACCCTCATTAAGACAGCTGATCTCTTAGTAAATGTTACGGCTTGTCAGGAAGAGCTTTAATGCACAGTAAGTGTCTGTGAAACAGTCGTGTAACGGCCTCGCACAATTTCCTGCATCAGTACCCTTTAAATGTCAACCTGCCTGAAGGAATGATCTGTAGAATTCTATTAGCCTCCACCATTAAAGTATATTTGCAGAGATTAATAATAAGACTTCAGAGAGGTGATATTAATACATAAAAGGTATTCTTAGAGTTAAAAACAGACATATTTCTCTATCACCATAGAAATGAATGGGATTTCAGAAGATAAATATATATCAATACAAAAATATTTATGTTGCTACTCAGAAATTCTTTGTAATGTAGAGAGCATGGCTTTGATTTGAGAACACAGGAAAGGTAGGGAATTAAAATAAAAGGTTTGCATTTTACTGTTTTCCTTTTACTGACTCATACGGCAGAAGAGCTAATCTTAAATTTAATTTTTGCAAAAAAGATTATGGTTAAAGATGCACAGTTCTCTGTATCAAGAAAATACAGACCATAGACTGGGACACTTCATTCATTTTTAGCATGCTATCTAGCTGCTGGCTTATTTTACAGCAATATGACAAGCGACCTGACTTGTATGAGGATATCACTGCACTTTTTAGTTCATGTTTATCTCTAAGTAGTAGTAAAGATGTTCACACAGAACAGCCACTATTTTGCAGGATACTAAATTCTGAGCTACCAGAGCTAACTAGTCTTTTAGGGTGGGATTTTTAAAAAGCGCTTTGGCATGATTCATGCAGGATGAATCCGTGATGCATAAACCAATCTCAAAATCAATTTCTCTTTCTATACACATTTGTAAAGCACAGATCACACCCTGTATCTGCGGTTGCTAAACAGCAAGTATATCTGAGGACCGTAATAAAATTCTACTTATGTTTTCCATTTTGTGCTGTAATGTGATATCATGAAGTTGACAGAGAGGAACATTAAATAAAAACTGTTCGACACTCTACCAAAAACTTCAAGAAAGAAATATTTTGAATAGGTCTTTTAATTAGTCAAAAAATTGAGAAAAAATTCTAGCTGCCAATAAAACTGAACCCGAAAAACTTGAGAGCGTACGGATTTCTGTTTGACTTATAAGGGAGCAGGGGCAGGTGGGAGGAAGGCAAAATGAGTCTTATAATAGGAACCCAGTTGTAACGTCAACGACGCAGAGATTACTGTAATATACCATTTTTTCTACTCCCTTATCCTGGTAAAAAGTGCTGTAAACCACAGCAGCTTAAGTGTCAGCTCTAAGACTAGCCCCCAGCTACGTGGGTGCTGTAGCCACTACCTGCTCAACTGGCCAGAGGGGCTCTCAACCAACTTGCTCTATATCTCTCCATCTTAGTTGCTTCATCGGCACGTAAAGGGGGAGATTTTCAAAGGCATTGACTTTCAGGGGGAGCTGGGTACCTAACTGACCTTTGTAAATATCCTCAAACTGTTAATAATAAGGCTAAGAGCTTCTGATGGCAGTGCAATGTATTGTTATTGCCATTTATTTATCAGTTAGTGGATTGGATTGGGCTGTTGATTAACCCAGGAGTTTGAAGGTTTCTAGTTTTCCTCAGGATAGGCCTGATCCAACTGATGTCAATGGAAAGACTCCTGATTTCACTGGGTTTGGAATCAGACCCTATATACCTAAGGACAGGACTAATACAATTTATTATGCTTTGAAATTGTGGCAGAGCACTTCTATGTGGGCCCACCCCATGAGAATATTCAAGAGGGAATAACTGCATTGGTAGAGTCAGGCACCAAAGCCAGAAGCTGCATGGTTTAATGAGACATTTTAGCTTCGTTGAAAAGTTAGCTAGAAATGCCAGGGAAAGGAAACAGATGACAGACTCTTACCTGGTCAAGTTTGTTGTAGAAATCTATACTTGCTGCACACAGGTACCTCCCGAGCAGCGTGGCATGGGTAGTAAAGACTGTGGCAACAGGAAGTTTCCTAAATCGAGAGAGGATTAGCCCAGCGCCTGCCTGCCATTCATGAAAGTGAGCAATCGAGTTGGGCTTGTCATCAAACTGGCTGGAGAGCTGAAAACAATGTTAAAGGACACTTGTGAAGTGCACTGCCTCCTGCTTATCACCCCATTCTCAGCAGCTCCCCAAGTGTCTGCTTACTTCTGAATGAAAAAATCCTACAGCATTCTACTTGACCACAGCCCTGACCAGTTGGTAGAGTTGGCTGGCTGTGAAGGGAAGTACATGCTGCATCATGTCCCCCAGTGGCACGCTCCCCCAGGGAGCTCTGAGAGAAACAATCTTTTATCGTTCTTTATATTTTCTCTTTTGCTATTTGAACCACAGTTTAAGAAAACCACGAGTCACTCAGGGTTAATTGTTTGAGGGAAGATAGAATCTGGCAACTTCAGGAAGTAAATTGCCCTTGGCTTTCTGTGTGGAGGCAAGGACAGTTTGTGAGTAAACACCTAGTTGCTGGTCATTGGTAGGGAGAGAGTGAGATCACTACAGTAAGAACTCAGAGATCCAAGAAGAAACATAGGGTAGAAATTACATTAAAGTAACACCCCATGCCAGACGTGGCTTTCCATGGAAAGAATGCAGTGGAACTGACCAATCTTTGAAATCAGAGATATGCTACAGCCATGAATTTGGATCCAGACCAGGAGTGAAATTTCTTATCGTTGGAGGGGAAGGTTTCAGATTTGTGGTTTTGGGGAGTTACTGAGATTCCAAATTTGATTTGGATTCATATCAGATCCAGGTTTGAAGCCACTATTGTTCTAGATTTTAAACCCGTACCTCTTTAAAGAACCAGGCAGTTAATGATCCAAAGATCAGTGCATCGTTGGCCTCTCTGTCACTAAAAGGGATTCCTATGTTGCATGCATCCCAGAATTCTCCTTTCCATCTGTCCAGATTCCAGGCTGCTGATCCTATGTCAAAGAGCATAACATATGGGCTGCCTTCTATCAGCCATCTTCCAAAAAATACCTGTTAATTAGAGGCAGAGGTGTTAGTAGAAAAGGCCAATTTCTCAAGGAGTGTCCTAAACTGAGCCAGCAAATTTTGCATAGAAACCAAATTTCATGTGCAGAAGCACAAGCATTTGGGAATGACGTGGGCATTCCTGTGTGCACAAGATGGATATTTGGAGTTTCTCTTGGCAATGTGCGGAGGAAAGCTAGTCCAAAACCAGGGGGAAAAAAATCCAAGAACAATTTGTCAAGGTTTATTTTTACTGAAATTTGAAAGATTTTAAGCCACTCTATAGTTGGTTGAAAAAATGGGAAGAGAGATGTGAAAAATCACTTTTTCTATCAAAATATTTGTCATTGTTCAAAGTGACAAAACTTTCAACCAGCGCTAGTGATGATCACGTTTACCGACTTAAATAAGAGGTGTGGGCACTTGGCAGGATTGGACCCTGGGAACTGTAACTGCCCACTTCTTACACATAACCTAATGGGCATTTGAAGTGCAGCGTAAGGGTGCAAAATATCTACGTCAAATTTAGGTGGCTTGCTTGAAAATCTGGACCATGGGATCCTTAGAACCTGATTTTCATTTACTCTAAGGCCTCCTCTGCACAATCAAACTTAAGTTACACTGGGATAGCTAAGGCTTTCAACCCTCACTGAGGGCACGGCTACACTGGAAACTTCAAAGCGCTGTTGCGGGAACGCTCCCATGGCAGCGCTTTGAAGTGCGAGTGTGATAATCCACCTCCACGAGGAGATTGGCTCCCAGCGCTCAGAGCCTGTCTACACTAGCGCTTTTAAAGCGCTCAGACTTGCTGCGCTCATGGGGTGATTTTTCACACCCTTGAACCAGCAAGTTAGAGCGCTATAAAATGTAAGTGTAGACAAGCCCTAAGTGTGCGTGCAGTTATAGTGATATAAAGATGCATTATACCATCACAGCTATTCCTGTACAGGAAGGGGAATAAGATATACCTGCCTAAGGCATCTTTATACTGGTATAACTGTGTCCATTTTAGTTTAAAAAAATTACCCCTCTAACCGAAACAGTTATACCAGTACAAAAACTGTGTAGAGCAGGACTTAAAGCCTCATCGTCATTAACTTTAAAGGCTTGGCTATACTTGCAAATTAGAGCTCATTAAATCAGCCCCGGGCACCCTAACTCCTGAGGTGTCCATGCTGGCTAGGCTCTTAGAGCGCCTGGCCTCTGCAGCTGGAGTGCTCGTGGTAATCCACCTCCATGAGAAGCATAAAGCTTGCTGTGCCCTGGCTGAAATGCACGGGTGTCAGTGTGGACAACGTGTTGCATTACAGCGCTGTGATTGGCCTCTGGAAACGTCCCATAATCCCCTGAGGTCAAGTGGCCACTCTTGTCATTGTTTTGACCTCAGCTGTAGGAATGCAGATATGCCCTTTCAAAGCTCTGTTTCTGACAGCCGGCTGCTTATCTGCTCTGGGACAAAGCAACCCATTACTGTGGAAAGCTGCTGCTGTGAGAGTGTGTGTGTGTGGGGGGGAAGTCTGCTGCTGTCTGAACTTATAAGACAGCATGCTGAAATACTCTCTGCCCCTCAAAACACACTGTTCCTCCCCCCACATACACACACAACACACTCCCTGTCACACTCCACCCCCCCTTTGAAAAGCACGCTGCAGCCACTTGCATGCTGGGATAGCTACCACAATGCACTGCTCTTTGTGGCACTGCAAGAGATGCCAATGTGGCCACACCACTGCGCTTGAATCTGGCAGTGTAAACACACTGCAGTGTTTTCCCTACTGTGCTCTCCGAGGGCTGGTTTAACTCCCAGCACTCTACACCTGCAAGTGTAGCCATGCCCTAAGGCCCCATTACACCACTCGGACAGTGCAAAGGGACCTCAAAGTGAGTCTAAATGTAATTTGTGCCTACTTTAAGACCTTACTGTAAATGAGGATCAGGCCCTTACAGTGTTATTTCATTATATAAATGCTTGAGTGCCCTGATCAGTTTGTGACACAACTGTGGAGCCTAGATGCATACATTAATGGGATACGCACAAATACTGGAAACTACAATTTCATTATAAAAGACAAAAACTAAATTTGACGTAACAGGAACACATTCGTCAGTATTGTCTGTTTTGTGCTACTCCAGCAAAACAAAGAAGAGGTAAACCTAGCATAACTGGCTGGTTAAACTGGTGTTTATGGCCATTTTGCATTTCAAGAACAGGTCAAAGTATCTGACTGGAGCATAGAAGTGAATCTGGCCTAAAAGTCTGTAGTTATTGTCCATTCAAAAGAGAGTTTGCTAGATGGCAGAGACATGTCTTTGTAATCAGTAGTAGGTTCATATTTATAAACCTGGGTAAATAATTAGCTTTATGAAAAGTTACACTAAAACCTGAAGCAGCCACTAAATTGAGAACATCACTCTGTACTACTGTCTGAGGATTACCAAATTCCTTACAAATATCAATGTGTTATAGCCTGCTTCCACTCTGAAAAATAGGCTTTGCAAAAAAATGGCATCAAGGGACTCCAAGTTTATTGACTCTTGATGCTTTCCAGGTAGGTGTGCACAGTTTACAACTCAAGAAATTATTTTCCCACAGTTGATAGCCTTGCATACTCCACCTGGAATCTGAGACGCAAACTCTCTCTCTTGGGCATCAGCACCTGTCATAAAGATTGTACAGGCCACATTAGACCTTCTCCTATTCTTGTGTAACTCCCTTGTTGTCAGTGGGCTTGCACAAGTGTAACTGTTTGGAATTTAGTAAACAATTCTGCTGCTGATGCACGGAAGGAAAAGAATCTACACCACCTCTGTGAAAGAAGTGAAGCATTACAGTCTCCATTTTACAGCTAGGGAAACAGACACAGAGCTACTACGAGATGTGACAGAGATCACATGGGACATGTTTATCTGAACTGGGAATTGAACTCAGATTCACCAGGTCCCAGCTTTGTACATTGACCACAAAATTCTTTTCCCTTCCCTTTTTTGGGAATAAGAATTAACACAACACCTATGATAAGCACGATACTAAAATGAGGGGACCGCACACTATTTCCAGAGCTAAACTGGCCTTAGAAAGCAGGTTCTTGGTCAGCAGATAACTTTTTCGATCCCACTGTGGTTCAGCTATATCTAGCTTTCAAACCTACCAGAGTGCTAGACAAGTGAACCACAGTATGGTGAAATGCTATTCCCTTTCAGAGTTTATTCAGCAGCAAGAGAAGGCCAAATGCAATATAAGAGAATTACACAACAGTTCAGTCAACTTAAGGTCAAATTATGTCTACTGAAATCTCACTGTATTTAGGGACTGGCAAAGTAAGTCATTAATCCAATTAAGTAGACTTGCAGATAAATGACTCTTAAAACGTGTAATTGGATAAACTGGTTCTCTCTCAAAAATAACCTTTAATGAATTGACTTTGCTACTCTAACGTTGAGTTAACGGTTCTGAGCCTTTCCTGTTGGGACACTGACCAGGACTACAGAGTCAAGTGGAACAGCAAGAGCATTAACCAAAATTGTAATCTCCTCAGCATCAGTTTAGTTGCCATAGGGAGCAGTGGCAGATCTCATTTACCTGACACCCTTGGCCTTTCAAGGTGTCCACTGCCTTTTTAATTGCCGGGTTCGGAGGCTCGCACACCTCTACCTGAGTCTTCACATTGTGCTCAAAGTAGGGACCAATCAGAAAATAATTTTCACCCCATTCGTCAATTGTAATTTTGGCTTTTGTCTGGATCACAGTGTAGATGCCACCAACTGTAAAAGAAAATAATAAAAGAGTATCATGTTGAGACGGACATAAGGTACAAAATTCAGATTCAGGTTCAAACCTGCCTGGTGGTATGGGTCAGGTCCACCTCCAGTTTAGTTACTTTTCATATTCACAATTCTGGGTGAAATCTTGGCCCTAGTGAAGTAAATGGGGGGGGGGGGGGTTTGCCATCAACTTCAATAGGCTCAGAATTTCATCTCCTGTATTTAAAAATGGGATGTTCTCACATCCAGTCCTCATGTGGTAATTAAATGTTAATCCCATAGCACTTTGCCTAAGAGTAGGAGCGTTAGCTAAATATCCTAACTTAAATATCAATTGAGTCATTATAGGTCACCTCCGCAAAGTTCTTCTATGTGGACACAGTATACTTTCCACCCTTAACTGTTGTTATCATCTGTTACACAACAACCGCTTACTATTCTATTCTATCTGGTTTTTTTCGGTCATGCCCACTAATGTGGAATCAGTGCATTGTATTATTCTCATCCTTACGTCTGGCTGTCCCCTATCTGTATAAAGCACACAACAAAAATCTTGGATCTGCACGTCCCTGGAAAGTTTAGATTGGGGAATTCAAACACTGGCAAAGGACCATTCCTATATTTTCTATTGCCTAATCTAGTGGTTGCATATAGGGTATACCTAAGCTTTTTGTTTTGGCAGTTGTCATTTTTAAAGCTAATTCCTTGCGATGTGGATGCCTGCACAGGGGGAACTGAACCGACAAACCCCAATTTATTACACACAAGCCACTAGAAAGCATCAGGCAGTAATGACTTTCAGCTGCTATTGACCTGAGCTGGATTTGAAATAATGTCTTTTTCTTTAAAGGCACTGTATTTCATCACTAACACAAAGAGCCGTTAATGCTTTAATTTTTATAACATCTTCCACCGATATCAATGTCTTCAACATCTTTCACTGGTGTGTTATACATTATATACACAAACAACAAGTGAAACAGAATACCGCATTAGCAAGTAAATAATTAAGTTAACAGATAACTAGAATGAACGAACAGTGAGATAGGAGTGCAGATCTTTTATGGGAGGGAAATCCACCAGACCAGGGACCAAGATGAACAGAAGCATAGTCTTTAGATGCAGCAAAAGGAAAGGAAGGTGGAAGAACAAATAAATCAAAGTCTAGGTATAAAACTACATGCCAGAGACCCGATTCACTACTGCATCAGTCCAGTTTTACACTAGCTTAGCTCCACTGAGTTAAACTGAAGAAATTCAACAGTGAATAAAGCCCAAGGGGCATACCCAGGAACCATATTTAACATGTACAAGGGAGATGAAGATCAGAGAGGTTTAAATAATTGCAACAAAATTAACCTAATAGCCACTATATGATTTGAACTGCCCCAAATGCAGAAGCCAAATAAGCTACTAGAACTGTATTCGCAAAAAGAAAAGGAGTACTTGTGGCACCTTAGAGACTAACCAATTTATTTGAGCATAAGTGAGCTGTAGCTCACAAAAGCTTATGCTCAAATAAATTGGTTAGTCTCTAAGGTGCCACAAGTACTCCTTTTCTTTTTGCGAATACAGACTAACACGGCTGTTACTCTGAAACCTGTAGAACTGTATTGTAATGCCCCTACTGTGTCATGAATTATTTGCTAAGGCTATAGATGTTATATAAGGGCCCAATGCTGTGATTCTTTCTAGATACTAAGGGCCAGATTTTAAAAGGTATTTTACAAATCTGACCCTTCATTTACCATGAACCCAGTGGAAGCTGACGTTGCTCAGCACTTTGGAGGATTAGGGCCATGATTAATTAAAATGGATCAGCTGACATCTGCAGCAAACCTCTTGCCAAATCTGATTTCCCTTCGGTACTGTGGAATTTAACATTTTTAAAATTGTGCCCCTATAGAATGCTGATGTACATATAAACAAGCCTCTGGGCATGCAAATCAATTAAATGGAAATGTTCAGACTGGAAATAAGGTGTACGGTTAAGGTAATAACAGTTTTTATCAGTGAAGGTAATTAACCACTGCAACAGTTTACCAAGGGTACAGTGATTCTCTATCACTTGCAAATGTTAAATCAGCATTGGATGTTTTTCTAAAAGTTATGCTCTAGGAATTATTTTGAGGAAGTTCTGTGGCCTGGTTTATACAGGAGATCAGACTAGATGGTCACAGTGATCCCTTCTGGCCTGGGAATCTATGAATGTATGAAAAAGTATAGATACAATTATCTAGTTTGCATTTATAAGTTTTATGTGCACACTTAAAAGTTAGCCCTTACATTAAAATCCTGTTCTTTAAAAATAGCCCACCTTCTGAGGAGCGCAAACAAGAAAACATCTAAAAGACTGAAGATCCATAGAGTTAAAAATAAAGCAACAACATGTTATTGTGCTTATCAGCCATAGCATTTAGGTCTTACAATAAAAACAATGCTGCTAAAATTCCATAAAATAAATATGAACCATTAAAATTGATCATAATGCAACAAAAGAAGAGTCTTTGCTCCATGTTTAAAAATATCAGCAGCAAATCTATAGCTCAGATGGTGAAGCTACAGAAATAAAGATAAAGCCAGCCCCAGTTCTTCCCTTACAGGTCATTAGGACCAGAAACCCAAGAAGCTGGCCTGTAGTCAGCAGTCGATATGATGATTGTTTAATCAGGATTTAGGCAGATCTTGTGTGGTGACACAGTCTGCAAGCTTAGAGAGAGAGAGTGTGTATCTGAGTAACTTGTCTAAACGCAGGAGTTGCATCTCTTTAACTACACTGATATAGTTAAAGCAGTGCAAACCCCAACTGTAGATTCAGTTATACTGTTATAAATATACTTATGTTGATATCCTTATTCCTGTAAGGGAATAGGAATAAATTATACTGATTTAAGGCAACTTTATCTGTCCTCTGGTGTCCATGCCTTGTTGTGGTGGGACAGCTTGTGTGCTCTAACAACTCCCAGAGTCTGTGGCAGTGGGGGCTTTGTTCCTGACAGGTTCAACCATGGTGGATTGGTCTGTGGGGGAGGGGCCAGACAAAACTGACACCCTGGTCCTCCAGGTTGGGGGTTAGGCACAGGACTAACAACCCTGTCCCGTAAAAAAACAAAAATGTGTTAAGGAAACAGCGATGGAGAAATTGACCATTAAGGTGTGTGATGGCCTTCAGGAATCAATGACCCATATGACAGCCAGTGGTGAAAGCCGAAAGGAGCATTTCAGTCTTCATGCCAGTGGCTTCAACACCAAGACAAAAACCAAACGTGGTTTTTGGAATGATGGACAATGTACGAAACAGGGAAGCTAGCTCGGGTCACAGCAGAGATGAGACGCTACAGCTTACATATCCTAGATGTCAGAGAGAGCAGATGGACGGGATCACAAAGATTAACAGCAGCCTCTCGAGAAACTTTGCCGTATTCTGGATGGGATGATGGACAACACCATGAGGGTGTTGCCATCCTTTTGCCATCCCCAAAGTAGCAATAAGATGGACACCTGAAGGGAAGTGAAAATGAGGCCGCCTGAAGACAACATTACAAAGAGCTGTGGAAGCTGAGCTGAAAAAACCTGGGGCACAGCTGAGGAACCATTGAAAGACTTGCCAGAAACAGACAGAAGTGGAAGAGCTTTGTCGCTGTCCTAAATGCAGGAGTTGTAATGGGAACATCATGATAATGATGAGGATGAAGGCATCTTTATACCAGTTTAACTGGCTCTATTCTAGGAGTTGTATTGGTATAACTATTTAATTTAAAAGACTGTACAATGTAACCAAAATAGTTACACCAGTGCAAAACCTTTGTGTAGACTAGTTCTGAAGGAGTGACCCAACTGCCATTGACTTTAGTGGTGCAAGACCGAGCCCTGATTATCCAGCAACCTCAACAAAGAAGCTGTTTTCAGTTTACTACACCTGAGTCCTGTCTCTTCTCTGTGGCAAAGGACCCAGTCTTAGGATCAACAAGATACTTTGGGAAGCAACCACTTAAAGGTCTACAGGGAGACATTTTCAAAGGTAGGAATGGCAGTGATGCACCCAATGCACAATGAAAGGGGCTGCCATTTCTGCCTGTCTCCTTAAACTCAAGGAATACAACAATAAGCAGCCAGTTAGGGAATGGAGCTGAGGGTAGGTTGCATCCTCTTGCTGCCAATTCCAATCACATTTCTGCTGATGCATTCTGCACTAGCTGCAGGTGATGGATCAGCTCCTTACGGAGCCCAGTACAGAGTTTGTTGCCATAATCCCGATGCAACGTCACCAAAGTATGTATCATGGTTACCAGGTTGGTGTGCGTCATTCTTAAAATGATAAAACCGGCTTTGACCATATTAGCACGTGAAAGACTGAAACAAGGCTGGGAAGATGAACAAGGGGGAAAGAAGGGGGCTGATCACAGTGCGCACCTTATTCTGTGCTATGCTACATCATGTCAGTCTATCTGATTGTAGGGCAAGTACAATTGCAATGCATTGTTTTACTACCTTTGTTACAATAAGGATTGAGAACTTTAAAATCAAAACCTTAATTTTTTTTTTTAAATGCAGTAAATTCTGCAGAAAACTTGCCACGAAACCTGTAGAGTATCTAGCCCCAGCCATTTCAGTTGTCCCTCTGTTACCATGTGACTTGTGAAGTGCAGATGTCTCTGTATACATGTGTAAGAGAACTGGGCATGGGAAGCTGGTACGTGCAATTGTATGCATGAAGAAGGTGATGGACATGCCTCAAAGAAAAAAAGACAGGAGGGGAAGAGTTGACAAGAGGCTGGAGTAATTTATTACACATGGAAATTCCAGTTTATACCCTAAAGAGACGTCATACAAAGTTTCTTTCAAAAGGCACAGTTAGCTACTTTGAATTCATTGAGACTACTGTGCAAGTAAGCAGTCCATTACTCACTCTATTGACTGCAGAATCCCGTCCAAAGTGAAAAATGGTTGGGGAGAAAAAAAAAAAAAAAACCAGTCTTTAATCAGTTTCAGCATTCCAATGAGCCTGTTGATTCTTCTCTAATATGGAGTTTTAGGGTATCAAATGAAACGTAACAGAGCACCCCATCATTTTCTTGAGAAGTTTATACATGCTTCTGGCAGCAACATCTGAAATCCTATTTTCAGGGGCTGGCTTTATAAAAAACAATGAAATGAGAGATGGGCACGAATTTTGCAAAATTTGGATCTCAATCTCAAATTCCCCCAAAGTTCAAAGATGTTTAGATCTGACAGTTTTGGTCTGGCCTATTATAGAGATGGCAGGTTAGCTGCAAATTTTGGATACATGTCTGGTTTTGGATTCTGACATCCACTGAAGCTTAGTGTTATTCAGAACTAGATCTGAACTTTGAGGCAGTCTCTAGTTTAAGAGGCCACATATTTTAGCCCTAAAGTTACTAGGGCATGCGTAGACTGATGTACAAAGTTCATATTTATGCCTAGCATATACTAAAATCAGCATCCCACCGTTCTACTGAAAACATTTTGTTATGCAAATTGATATTAGTCTAACAGTCCTCCCACTGACACTGGCGACTTCGGGCCAAGTTTACTAGTCTATTGATGTGATACACCTCTTTGTGTTTTGATATTAACCTTCACCAAATAACAATGGGGCACAGGCTGGAATTTACTTTCTTCCTTATTTTACTCTCCCTTCTCTTCCTTTTTTATGTTCCTTCATTTGTTTTCTTTACTTCTTTCTAAACAGCTAGTGTATCATCTGTCTGTTTCTATGCATGCTTCAGAGCAAGTCAAAAAACATGCCAAGAAAAATTTCCAAGAAACAAAAATAAAGTTTTTCCATTCAAAATTATTCAGTTTTGACCAAAAATTTTGAAATTTAATTTCAGTGGGGAAAAAACCTCACTTTTGTTTTTGCTGTTTTAAAAAAAAAAAATTCCCACCTTTTCCAAATAGAATAATAAGAGGGGGAAAATAAGTGTGTGTGTTGTGGGGGGAGGAGGTTCCCACTAAAACAAAAAAGTTTGAAATATTTTGTTTAGAAACTTTAAAAAACAAAGATGAAAAGGATTAAAACTGACTTGTAAGAAAATGTTTATTTCGTTGAAAAGACATTTTTGTGTAACAAATTTTGCTGAAAATTTTTGACCAGTTTTAGTTTTTCTCCCTCCAGTCTAAATTTCCCTTCTTCCTCCATGTTGTGTTCTTCCCATTCTATTTTTAAATACCTAGGAATAGGTCAGATACTATAGTGGTGAGGCTCATACATACCTAAATAAATAGGTACATCAATTACACGCACACTATGTACCCACAACTCATTCACTTGACTCCCTCACCCCAAAAAACTAATACAACTCCCATCCCCAAAGGTGAGAGGGAAGAAGGAGCTACAGAGGAACAGCTGGTGGAGGGGATGGAGCCAGAGAGATGGGAAGAAATGGTACACAGGGAAATGGAGGTAGAGACTGAAGCTGGTGTATGGACGGGGAATGAATTCTTCTCCAGGCAGCTTTGCTTTTTCAGATTAAAAGAACACTGTTCCAGGAGCACTGTAATGGGCCTGAACACTGAGCGAATGGGTTTATATTTAGGTAGTGATAAGAACTGGTCACCTGCCTAGAGTATTTTCTTTTTTTGTTGTTGAGCATTGTACCACTTTAGATCTTTCTTTGTTTAGAAGTCAGACTGAATAATACAGACAATATGCAAAAAGAGAGATGCTAATATACATATTAATCAAACATCTCAATATAGTTATCAACTTCATAAAGTGACTAAAAACTCTCTCATCAAAGCAATGGAAACCTCGCTAATCCAGGCTAATGACTATGGCAAGTAACAAAATTAGTGCGTAAGAGAAATTCTCATCCTCCCTGAACAGCTTGAGCAAATTGACTTTTGCTGGGGACGTACAAGGTTTAAAGGGATGAGGCAAGGACAACGAGGAACTGTGTAGCCTCTCCACGGATGCTGCTGCAGTCTTTATTAGTGGTCTATAACATCCATCTATTACACATTTCCACATGTGTACTACTGTATAAGGTGGGTGCACAACTGGTTGGGAAAGATTCCTCAGAGAGTAGTTATGAATGGTTGGTTCACAGTCAAGCTGGAAGAGCATATCAAGTGGGGTCCCACAGGGATCTGTCCTGGGTCTGGTTCTATTTAATAATTTCATAAATGATTTGGATAGTGGCTTAGAGAGTAGACTTATAAAGTTTGTGGAGGATAGCAAGCTGGGAGGGGTTGCAAACTCTTTGGAGGACAGGATTAGAATTCAAATTGGTCATGACAAACTGGAGAAATGGTCTGAAATAAATAAGGTGAAATTGCGTAAGGATAAATGCAAAGTCGGACACTTAGGAAAGAATGTCCAACTGCACAAATACAAAATGGGAAATGACTGCCTAGGGAGGAGTACTGCATAAGAGGATCTGGCCAGGGGTTATTGTTGATCAAAACTAAATGAGTCAATAATGCGATACTGTTGCAAAACAAGCAATCATTCTGGGTTATATTAACAGGAGTGTTGTAAGCAAGTAATTCTTCCACTCTACTCAGCACTGGTAAGGCCCAGCTGGAGTACTGTGTCCAGTTCCAGGCACCGCACTTCTGGAAAGATGTGGACATACTGGAGAAAGTCCAGAGGAGAGCAACAACAAACATGAATGATGAAAGATCTAGACAACGAGACTTATGAGGAAAGATTGAAAAAATTGGGGTTGTTTAGTCTGGAGAAGAGAAGTCTGAGGGGGGACATGATAGTCTTCAAGTATGTACAGGTTGTTACAAAGAGGAGGGTAATAAATTGTTCTCCTTAACCACTGAGAACAGGATAAGTAGCAATGGGCTTAAAAAACAGAAAGGGAGATTTAAGTTAGAGACCTTAGAAAAAACTTTCTAACTGTAAGGGTAGCTAAGCATTGAAACAAATTACCTAGGGAGGTTGCAGAATCTCCTTCATTGTAGGTTTTTAAAATCAGATAGACAAACACCTGTAATGGATGGTCTAGAAGATAACACTTAGTCCTGCCTCAGTGCAAGGGACTGAACTAAGAGGCCTATCAAGGTCTCTTCCAGTCCTACATTTCTATGATTCTATTGAGGCTTTAGACCATAGATCCATGTAGTTTGTGGCCACTCTACACAAGGCCCTGTCCTTTCCCTAGCTGGCACCAAAACCCTCCCTCTGTGCTACTGAGGAGCGAGCACAACGTGGAGCACTGCTTTACAGCATGTAAGATGCATGACTTCCATGGCCTGCCAACCTTGTTTCACTTCCACAATAGACATGTGCGGTTCTACAGCTTTCCAAACCAGGCACCTTTTGCCAAAGGGAGTGTTTTCCCTTAAACAAACGAGCATAATAAAAAAGCAAGGAAGCTCATGAATTACAAGTTACATTTTGCTCACTAAGTTGGATGGGTATCCTTCATTTTAAATTATTCATGATACGACTTCAAAGGACACTAGTATATATTGTGGTTACATTTGGGTGACTAGTTCTTGTTTACATCAATATTTAGGGAAGAGCTTTGATTGTGCAAGTTTGGGCATTAGAGTGCTAGAAATGCTTGCTCGGCCACCCTACATGTAATAGCTTTGCTTGTCTGGGAGTGAGGGTGTTAAACACAGAAGATGAAAGACTATTGAGTGATTTCAAATAAATACAAGTGAGCTTTAACTCAGCATGAGCAGTAGCAAGGAGAAGAGATATAAAGGGGGGAGGATCAGAAAGCTCTCTTGACCGGAGACACTTTGAACATGTTCCACACTCAGAATATGGAACAATATGCCATGCTGAGACAGAAGATAGTAAAAGGCCATATATACTATCCTGTGGATGCATGGCTCCATGCCAGCTAAATGGAGCCAGCGAGAAGGAACACTAGACAGGGAGGAAGTGAGGCTCCTGAGAAGTAATATACTGCCAGAGTGCTGTAAAGGGGGCTTAGCTTAAATGAAAATGAGGCCCAAAGTTAGCCGGGCTTGTCTCAGTCTCCCCGTCTGTCAGGAAGGAACCCAGCAATATTTAAAACTTGGGAAGTGTCAATGTCACCTTGATTGATTGGTCCATCAGCCCCCATAGAGAGGGCGCCGATCACAACACGTCGTTTGTGTTGTTTTAGCCATTTCTTCAGCCACCCGCTGGCCAGGCTGTCAGTGGCACCGGACACCTGATAGGCATACTGCGTCGCAGCCCAGAACCCCCGAGCCCAAGCAATCGCCAGCCTCAGCCTCCCAAGTAGCTGGGATTACAGGCGCTTGCCACCATACCCGGTGGGGGTGGGGTCAATGTATTTGCCTTTTCCCCTTTGCCTAAAATTCTGTTCTTTCTTTTGCAAAGGAAGACACGATATCCTTTCCTATGTCCTAATATTTCTTAGGCCCTTTTATCCTTTCCTATGTCTCACTTTCCTATGACTCTAAAGTTCTGCTCACCCTCACCATGGGAGACTTATAGCACCAGAGATTTCTCTAGGAACTACTGCTGTTTATAAAAGTGAGGTCACCCTATCAGGAAACAGTATCAAAGCACATGACTTAGATGGCTCAAACACACAGGCAAAATATCCACTCCTTGAAGGAGCACAAGCTCCAAAGACCTTGCAAAAAACATTTGCTCAAATATATGTATATACATAATAAATAAATATAAATAAATAATAATTAGAACAAGTACTTCAAACCAGGATGGATTAAGGGACATTTGTAAGAAGGCTCTGATGTAAGGTATAAATTGTTTGCTATGGCTAATTCAATCAGTGCTAAGGTTCAGGTTGACATAAAGTATAAAGTCATTACTTGGTGTAACTGCTAGCACATTCTGTTCAAACTTGTTGAGTTCCAAATCATTTAATTGGACTGGATTAGTAGGGTAAATCTGTGTAGCTTCACTGAGGTCAGCAGAGCTACATCAATGAGAATATGGCCCATTGTGTGCTTTGTAAATGCACAGAAAGAATTTACACTGTGGATTTAAATTATACGTTATATAGAACCCTTTGATTTAGCCAGATTTCTGCTGCCATCTACCTGCCAATTGCTTTCCATGCACATTAGTAAAAATAAGTGTTATACTTGCAGAATACTCCAGGTAGAATTCAGAGTAGCAGCCATGTTAGTCTGTATCCGCAAAAAGAAAAGGAGTACTTGTGGCACCTTAGAGACTAACTAGTCTCTAAGGTGCCACAAGTACTCCTTTTCTTTTTTGCAGGTAGAATGTTAACCCTAAGACTATCGGTTCCTCTCACTTACATTTGTCTTTTAGGGTTCAGATGTTACAGATTACAATCTATTCCTCAACTAATCTTCTCTTTATTTATCCCCACAGGCAGCAAGATACACAATGTCAATCATTGACTGGTAGTAACTCATTTATGCTACAACATTACTGCCTTTTCCCCTTTGCTGAAGTAGGACAGCCCTATTAGCACTTTAAATCTGAAGTTACTCTGGCAGAGAGGTCATATTAGCTAGAGCAATGTGCAGAGTTCAAATAGGATCACATGCACCAACCCTGAAAGCTCTCATGCAATGTCTGCCTTTAGACATGCTTGTAAATATTTGGCTAGATTTTTAACTGGTGTCAACTGATGCAGCCCCACTGACTTCTCGGTTCTACTCCTGATTTCAGTGGAGCTATGTCGATTTACACCAGTTGAGAATATGACCTTTCATTCTGCAAGGAAAGGCTGAAAAAAATCACTGCACTTGAATGTATTTACTGTCTTACAAATACTTATTTTCATGCTTTGCATTCACAAAGATTTTGCATCAGTTAAAAAATCAGTCTCACAGACATATACAGCACAGCAATACAAACACAGTAACAGCCATATATCTGTACACACAGATATGCACAACACTTACACACTCGCCCATGGTTTTGTGACTGGTGCACAAAAGTCTGTACGTGGACAAATATACATACATGGGTTACACACTTGCATTCTGAATAAGCACACAGATATAGCACATATACAATCACACGTGCTTCCATGCTCACACATGTACACAGAATGACACACCTCTTTTGACACAATTTCCTAAACTCTCTTCCTAAATAAAACATCTAGCTGCATTTATGAAACATTCATTTCCACAGTTCCCACTTAATATTTGTATCCATTCCCTTCCCACACACACACTATATATATATATATATATATATACATACACATACACACATACACTACCCCAAAAACAATCATATTAACACATAAAGTGTGTACAGACCTTTATTGGTAACTTCCCAAGCGACTTCAAAGAGCAATAAATCCTCCACTGGCAGGTCTTCATCCTCCCACTGAGGAAGCCCATTAAGAGAGGTCACAGACAGTGATCTAACCAGAGGCATTTTGCTTCAGCGTGTAGCTCTTACAATGCAGGCTGCAACCTTTATTAAATTTATAGTTATTTTTGTTTCTCTTTTTGGTTTTGATTGGCAAAATCTGCCTGAGAGCTAGGCTTGGCAGAGCCAATTTACTCCACTAGCTGGGAGCTAATGGGTTTAAACTGTCTGACTATGAGTATTAAACTAGCTCAGTGAAATCCCATGGACTTGGTAGGCAGCTGTTAGCAGAGACAGGAATTCAAAGCTGATCCAAGCAGGTCTTGGCTGTTCTGGGGGCAGGCCTCTCTCTCAGAGGGAGGCAAAAATCAGCATCAGGTTTCTCAGCGACAGCTTTCAGTATCCGCCAGACTCAGGAATAAGTGAAACTCATTAGCACTTCCCTGAGTAAATTCCCCTAGGGAAGACCTATAAATTTGCCACCTGAGTTGAGCCCTGCCCCTTATGGCTCCCATCAAGACCCACCCCTTCATGTTACACTCACTGATCTCTCTCTATTGTGCACCTGACCAATGTGATATCTAGGCACTTTCATGGATTTGGTTTCAGGGCTTTCAAATTTAAATATTAAATATTTGTCATCACCGTGAAGAAAAGTTCTTGGAGATTTAATTAAGTTTACCAAATCTACCTCCTTCTGTTTCTTTGCTAGCCCTAGTTACCCCTAGCCCCACACACAGGCTTCTCTCTGGCTTTGCTAGGGTACAACACAAAGTCCAATGAGGTTAATGAACTGGCTTTGGATCAGACCCCTGAGCCTGATTCAATAAAGCACTTAAACACATACTTAACTTTAACAATGTGCTTGAGTGTTTTCCTGAATACAGGTGATTTCCTGAATCAGGGCCCTAATTCCTCCACTAGAGTTTCACTCTAGATTTCTTACCTCTCAAGGGTTTCTTTTTCTGGCTTCCTTCTGGCATGGTTTTATGTAAGTTCTATAGTAATGATCTGGAAGGAGAACTCCATAAAACCTTCATTAAATTCACAGATATATTAAATGTATGGTTTAGTGGTTTAAAACAACTAGCCTCTGAGTCAAGGTTCAGGGATCTATTCCACTCTCTCCAATGGTTCACTTTGTGTCTTTGAATAAGTCATTCAATTCCTTTCTCACTCAGTTTCCCTATCTGCAATATAGGGGCGACAAATAATACCTCTCACGGGAGACAGTGAGACTAACTTCAGAATGTTTGTCCAGTATTTTGGAATATTTGCAAGTATTTAAGTACAAATTACATTCAAATAATAATGTTATTACAACTGTGATTATCTAAATAAACCAGGTGTTATTATTAATGCTTGTTTATTTATTCACTGTAAACATGTGTAGGGACAAAAAATAGTCAAAGTCTTAATAAAAAAAAGGATGTCCAATTTTTCCCCATTTCTCAGCAGGCTATGGAACTGGTCAATGTTTTTAAAAGTGCAAAATGTTGATGAAGTTTTCATCAACATTTCATAGTTCCATTAAAACGGAGGAGTAATCATGAAAATTCCCTTTTTTCTGTTTTGCAACAAGCTCTAGTGATCACAGATTTAAAAAAAAAATCCTAGAGATGTAGAATGGTTAAAGATATAGGTGTGACATCATGAAAGGAGCCTGAATCTGAGAAAGGAAGGAGCATATTCTCATGGTTACAACAGCAGACTGGGAGTCATGATCTCTGGGTTCTATTCACTATTCTGTAATCATTGAGATCTTGGGTAAGTCACTTAACCTCTCTGGGCCTCAGTTTCTTCAGCTGTATAATTGAGATAATACCTAGCCTGCAAGGATGTTGTGAGCCTTAATTCATTAATATTTGTTAAGCCCTTTGAGATCCTCAGGTGAAAGGTGTTATAAGAAGTGTAAAATATTAATATTTACTATATTTATAATATACGTATTATTCCACCTGGAGGAATAATGGAGAGCAAACCAGTTATCAGTTTGTAATGGACGCAAAACCTCAGTGTGATTCTGGGCTGGATACACACTGCAGTACAGACCCTGCAGGGGTCAGTCCCTGTGTGTATGACAGTGGTGTGACCACACAGTGAAGTTCCAGATCCTTCCATACCAGAAAGACGTTGGCAATCTGTAGCAGCATTAGATCCCTTTAAAAGTGACATCAGAAAACAAAAACGAAAGGAGACAATTTGCCTCCCTTACTCATGCCAAGCAGTTCCACTGCAGTCAGTGAGGCTAAGGATACAAGGATGGTCCCTTAAAAACACTCTGCCTGCATTGGTGATCCAAGTATTATTTCCTGGATAAAATATCCATTCCCCATCCCACCCCTCCCCTGCCAAAATCCATCCCTGGAGACTCGCTAGCAAAAAAAAATCCCTCAATTCTACGGTCTGACCCCTAACCTCTGATTTAACACCTCCCAGTGCACCTCCCTGTGCTTCCCCCTCCCCCAGGCACTCATGAAATCTCCTCTAGCCGACTTCACGCGCTGGCAGCTATTCCCCACAGCAGCAGCAGTGGTTGCAGCTGAACATCCTCTATTGGCAGAAGTGTGGCAGGCGGGTCTTTCTCAGTGGTGCAAGTCGGGTGGTACAGTATGGCACGCTGTACCAGTAAGCTAAATATAGCCTGTACGCTGTACCAGAAAGACACAGGAGGAGCAGAACGTGGTTCTGCCCAGAGGCCCCACACCGGCAGCTCCTCCGGCGCAGCTGTACCACCCCCAGCCCTACCCCCAGCCCTGTCCTCCCGTGGGGCTGCTGTACAGACCCCAGACAGGTCTCAGGAGAAGCAGCTGCGTGGAAGGGCTGGGGACAGGGCTGGGGGTGGTACAGCCTCTTTGGAGGAGCTGCCAGCGTGGAGTCACCTAGCGGCCCCACGTTCTGCTCCTTTCACCGCTGCGGTTCAGAAGTCTTCAGTGCAGCAGCAGGAGGACAGAGGTCCCCCAACCCCCCCACCCGCAGGTAACATAGGATGGATCATGGGGAGGGGACAGGGAGAACGCAGGGGTCCGGGCAGGGTGGGGAGGGGAGGTCACGTCCGCCCCTCCCGCCCCTGTTGTGTCCTTCCCATGAATGCAACGTACCAATAAAAATGAATTCTACTTGCACCACTGGTCATCCTGTGGCCTCTGACTGAGGGCTGATTGGTCAGGTGGAAGGGAGTCCCCCTGGAGGTGCACTGGGTAGTCAGTTGGGGAATGGATTTCCCTTGGTTTTGGAAGTGGGCGGGTCTCCTCTGGTTGGTGTGTGGGACTGACTGGAGCAGCAATTACCCAACTGGCTGGTGCGTGCACAGAGGTTGGTTGAGGACTCAGGGTGAGGGAGTGGCTCTCCCTAGACTCAGCGGGTGGGTGTGAATGGGAGTAGGTCTCCCAACCTGGTAAGGAGGTTTGGAGGAGAGCAGCTTTCCCCTCTGGGGTGGTGGCGATGAAGAAATGGCCTCTGGTCTCCAACCTAACAGCAGCTCTTCATACTGTGGCCTGGGCAGGCAGGCAGGCAGCGTTAGGAAGAGGGACGGACTGCAGCAGCTGCCATACTTGTGCTCAGTGCAGCAGCAACTTGGTCCCTCCTCCCCGGTGAGGTGTGGGGATATGGTACTATATAGCACATCCTCCATGTGCTCCTAGAGGCTCTGTTGGGGGACGACAGGAGGGGAGTCCCATTTGTAGTAGCTGCTGCCGCAAGAGAGGATTTACCCACCAATGCCACCAGCCTGAGTGAACACCAACCATCCAGTCTCAGTGAGGGCTGAAACTCAGCAAAGGCCTCGTCTGCTGTAGAAACAAAGCTCCTTGTTCCTTTCTGCCCGAGCCGTTGGTTTATATCAAATCCCATTTTCAAGGCTATCTCTGTAAGGAAAAGGGCTAGAATCTTACTTTACAAAATAAAATAAAACCAAAATTACCCTCATGGGGCTCAAAGAGTGGGCACAATTAATAAGGAGCTCTTCTGTCAGCTCTTCAGTACAAGGCAATCGAGAAAATGTCTTTGTAGTTCATGAGTATATAACTCGTAGTAATGGGATGAAACTGAGCAAAAGGAAATTTAGGCTGAAAACTGATATCTACTAAAGTGTGTTAATCTCTCAAAAGGAAGAAGAGAGAAGCTCTTTGCCGGAGGCTTTTAAAACTAGAATGGACAAGGTACTGGAAAATACTAGACTGCAAGGTATGGATCCCAGATCTCAATATCAAATTCCCCAAAGTTTGGGGAAGTCCAGATCTGTCATTCACCACTGCGTTTCTCCAGTCTGTACCAGCAACAGAGTCACATAAGTGCAAAATGGAGTGATGCAGTAGTGAATCAGGCCCATGAACCGGTTTATTATAGAGATGGGGGAAGAGGCAAAAATTTGAACCTTAATCTGATTTTAGATTGTGACCTGTCCCAAGCCTAAAGTTCAGGGCTGTTCAGATCTGAGGGTTAGCTCAGGCTCATCTCTAGAATTAGTAGTGTAGGAAATAATCTTGCACTGACAAGGGGCTGGGCAGCATGATAACCATGTGGGCCTGGCTGATCTCACTTAAACTGGTGCAAATCCAAAGCAACTCCTTTGAAGACAAGAGGATTACCCAGCTGTAGCACTGGTAAAAGTGAGAGCAGCAGAATACATATATGTTCCACCTCTCATTTATAGGATAGCAAATACCTTAAGGCCCATGCACAATTGCATGGACATATGCATTTTTAAAATTCAAGGAATAGTTCTATGGAATAAAGGTAGGACCTCAAGGTACAGTGTCAAAAGTGTGTGCTCTGGGAGCAGATCCACACGCAAGCACAAACCAGTGCAGGGATGGAGAGGAAGCAGTTTATACTCCCCTATTCAGGTGCTGCCAGAGGCCAGTTCAATCCCCATTCCAGGCCAAGAAAGCCCTAATGTGTGCCTTAGGTGCAATGGTTCCTGAGGACCATTGCAGGAGGTATAGAGTCACCAGCACAGCGTTCATGCCCACTTCTCCCCTTCTCTTGCCCATCTCTGACATGACCATGGCCCACCCAAGAAATCCCGCCATGCTGTCATCTGTTGTGGAAGCAGCACACGGCTGACAGATTTATGGGGCACAGCTATGCTGGAGGGTAAACTTTAAATCTAGCACTGGTTTCTCACTATATCACAGTATTGCCAACCCCAAGAGATCAAATTTCATGAGTCAGCTCCCAGAAAGTCTTGGCATTGGCTTAAAAATAATGAGATTTTAAAAAAGAATAAAAAACGTTGAGATCTTTTTATTTGCCTTCTGAACCTTTGGGGTATACTCAGGTCACTTTTCTCCAAAGCTCTGAGAGCAGAAAGAGCTGCGATTCTCATGTAATCACATGCCTCCAGGAGCTGGGGATTTTAAAAACCACCAGCAATTCTGAGACTTGCCATAAAATTATAAATTAGCAACACTGCTCAGAATATGTAACACAGCCAATCGTTTAACACTGTACAAGGGATGATTATTGCATATTTTGCCCATAATATCCCAGCCAGTGTATATATATACTGTATAACATACAGTCAGCAAATATTTCAAGGAATAGTCTTCACCAGAGAACTAGCAAGAAACTCTGCATAGCTCACACAACACAGACATAGGTGGTGGTCGGGTGCTTGTCTTTTCTTAACAAAGAAATTTTGGGCCTCCTTCTCCAGTGCCTTGCACCTTGTATTGTCATTCGCCCCTCTGTAGAGGGTGTAGATCACTACTGAATCAGAATGGCAACACCTTACACCAGCTGTGCACAGTATAAATAACTATGAAAAGTGCAAAGCAGTACAGAAGTAGGCCCTTTGTTTTTATGCTCTATATGTACCAGTAGAGGCCGCCACACACCTATTTAAATTACTAAGTAAGCAAGCCAGTAAATCAAGAAATAGCTTTATAGCGAGGAATCTGGAGGGCCTTCTCAGAAGGTACCTTTCCTTTTTGACTAAGACAGCACTCTCAGATCAAGCCAGCACATCTGATGTATCATCCACAGATCCTAACAGACTTAGTGGCATGATCCCAGCCAAAGAACTGGCATTGGTCTCATAAGAATAAATATTGTGATGTATTATTTATATTGTAAAAAGAAAAGGAGTACTTGTGGCACCTTAGAGACTAACAAATTTATTAAGGTGCCACAAGTACTCCTTTTCTTTTTGTGAATACAGACTAACATGGCTGCTACTCTGAAACCTATTTGTATTGTGTTAGCTCTAATCTAGGCTCATGGTCCCTAGTGCCAGGCTCAATACACACACACACACACAAAGATGATCTTTGACCCAAAAAGCTTACATTTTTTCTCTCTCGTTATTAAAGTGAATAACTATTAAGGCAATCTGGAACCCTAATAACATGGAAAGTCACTGGGAATTTGGCACCTACCTCCCTTAGGGTCCTTTGCCTAAAGGACTTCAAGTCTCGAACCCTAGACCAATAATTTCCTAAAATGACGACAGACAGACAAGCTGGGAGAGGTAATATCTTTTGTTGGACCAACTTTTGTTGGTCAGAGAGACAAGCTTCAGAAGAGCTTTGGGTACAGACTCGAAATCTTGTCTCTCTCACCCCAGAAGTTGGCCCAATAAAAGATATCACCTCACCCACCTTGTCTCAGTAATATCCTGGGACCAACACAGCTACAACTACACTGCATACAACAATCAGACAGTCAATAGTAATACCAAATATGTGCTACTTATTTACTGAAGCCTTGCTAACCCCAAACATTCAAAAATCAGGAGATTGGCTTAAAAATCACAAGACTTTAATAATAAACAATAATAATAATAATTTGGGGACTCTTTTAAATTGCCTTTTCATTTTCAATCCTATAGGGTTCACATCTTCCAGCTTTCCTCCTCAACCATAAAGACTAGAACCTTCTTTGTTTTTTAAAGCTGAGTTATGATGTAACCCCCTGACTCCAGGGCCTGGGGCTTTATCATTGGATCAAATCACAAACATTAGAGCACTCTCCTTACATGAGCTTGGGCAAATCATGTAGCCACTCTGTACCTCAGCTTCTTCTTTTGTAAACTGGAAATAACATTCACCCATCTTTTAAAAAGCTTTGATCCTCAGATGAGAAGTGCTATATAAGAGCAAAATTTAATTGTTATTATTAGCTCATGTATATTTTATTTCATCTGTGTCTCTTCCTTTTTTTGAGTATTTGTTTACACAGCGTATTCCCAGATTCTTGCTTTCTGTTCTCAGATATCTAGAGAAAAAGAAAATGAGACCCTCCACAGTTTCAATGGTGTGGTAAGTTTAAAAAAGAAAACAATACCCAAATAAGAGGCTGGTTCTGTAAACTGGATACAGCCAACTGACTTTCCACCACTATCTTTCTGAATGCTGAATGTAAACATTAGCTCCTGGCAGGCAAGAGATACTGTTATCAGCCAAAAAGATATATGTACATCTCTGTCAAATCACCCAGGAGTCAAGACCACTTTATAAGCCCACAATCCGCAGAGTCTTTCACAACGCAGGTAAAAATTGCTTTGCATTAAATTACTTAGGGGAAATTGTATATGTTGCCTTTAAAGCTTTATAATGCCAGCCTGTAGATTGGTTTTAACTCTCTCCTCTGTGGGTTTGTGTAGAGGGTTGCTTTTTAAACACTCTTCTTTGAAGCGCACAGGCATCTGTCTCTTTATCATTGCATAACAGACATTTATACAAATGACAGGGGGAAAAAAAGACAAAAATAAACAACAACAACAAAACCCAAGCCCCAACCATTGACTATATGATAGGAAGCCACGGGCTTGAGTGTCTAGATTGTGTTTTAAACCTCGTTTAAGCATTTTCTGACCCGCGTTCGAACCTAGGCTCTGGCTTTCACAGTGTAGTGCACAGACCCAAGTCAAATTAACCATATCTCAAGAGTCCCTAGTATCCCTCTCCCTGAAATGTGGCTGCTCTAGCCCTAGGAACGGGGTGCACCGTGGGGAAACTTTACTGCCAGCCTTGTGCATTACTGGGAAGCAGCTCCTTAGCAAAAGGCTTGATTGGTTCGCTCTCCATTGCAAACCCAGGAGGCTTCTCTGATAGCATGCTTGCAGACAGGAGCGGCAGAAGCTCCCTAAAAGTGCGGGGGACCACTGGTGCCCCAACCATGGCCCTGCCCCCGTGCTGCCCCTTCGCCCAAGACCCCACCACCTGCTCGCTTCTCTCCGCCTCCCTGACCCCCCGTTCCAGCAGCCCTGCTTGCAGATTGGTGAGCAGAACAGAATGGGTTAATGCTGACCTGAACTGCTGCTGTTTGCCAAGGTGGAGGGAAGGGGGCTTCTGTTTTCAAGAGAGCAATAGAGTGGATTGCAGATAGTTGGCATAGAGAGGCATAAGGAAGCATAAGGGATTGGACAATCCCATGGAATTGTGGGATATTTCCAGATGACTCCTGGGACCTGAATCAAGCAGGACTGCAGCTACTCTGCAAAGCAATAAGGCTTGGACCCTGGGTCCCAGATGGACTCGAGCTTGGACCCTCCAGCCCTGCAGGATCCTGGGACCCTGGGTCCGAGCCCTGGGTCAGCACAATTGCATTGTAGACGCAGGGGGGTTAACTTTCAGCCCGGTCTCAAGCACGGGCTCACATTGCAGTGTAGACATATGCAGAGTTATAGTCCAGCCTGTGAGACTGGCTTCTTTTGTGGTCACTGAACCTTGTTGCCTCAATTTCCCACCTGCAACATGGGAATAACACTACTTACCTGGATGGTGAATAAGAATTAGTTCATGTTTACAAGATCTTTGAAGAGGAATCATATTCCATGTGCATTGACGCTGTCTGTGTGCTCTAAGTGCAATGTCTACACAGCAAAGACAAACCTGCAGCTGGCCCATGCCAGCCAACTCAGGCTCGTGGAGCTCGGCCTGTGGGGCTGTTTCATTGCTGTGTCGAGCTCCGGGCTTGAGCTGGAGCCTGAGCTCTGGAACGCTGCCACCTTGCAGGGCCTTAGAGACCTGGTTCCAGCCCGAGCCCAGACGTCACACAGCAGTGAAACAGCCCCACTACCCGAGCCCTGTGAACCTGAGTCGGCTGGCATGGGCCAGCCACGGGTGCTGTGCTGTGTGAACATATCTGTAGGTTACTCCTTTGGTTTGTCTTCAGAGTTTTCAAAACATGGACAATATTTTGCACTGTCTGCTCAGGCAAAACTCTCATTTAAGTCAGGAGGAATTTTGCCTGCCTGTGTCTTGTACTAAGCCTTCCTTGAAGACCTTCTGTCCTCCACCTGAATAGCTCAACGTTTCTTATGGACATTAATGAGTTCAGGCTTTCAACAGTCCAACGGTCATTATTCTCATTTCACAGATGGGGAAACTATAGTACTACTTTGGATCCTATTTTTGTTGGTAAAATTGATCCCAAAGAAATCCACCTCACCATTGAGGAGTAAATGTGTGTTAGAGAAGAAAAACTTTATAGAAATGTGGGGTGTGTAACTAGCAATAATGCATGGGTTTTGTTGGTTTGCTGTAAAGGTAAACAATTTCACCATCTCATGTAAGCCCATGGGAAAACAAAATAAACAGGGGTGTTTAAAATGCTCATACATATTCTGAGTCAAACCTTGCAGCAGGGACTTCTGATGTTTTGTAGCAATTATAGATATACACACAGACACAGAGAGAGAGAGAGCATTGCACTGTGAAAATTAGAGCAGTAGGCGGCACTACTGACATTAACATAAGTTCTCCAGATGTTGTATTGTTTTGTTGCAGCAAAAGGATGCTTTATTCCTGTTATTAAACCATGATTCATGACAACTTCATGCAGCACACAAAACCAGAATCACAACAGAATTAGTTAATTAGGGGCTCTTCATATAGGGGAGTAGCATCTGCTTCAGACAGAGAAACACAGAGAGGAAGAGAGAAAACAAGCAGCAAAGGCAGGATCTTTAACTAAGGTGAGCTGTTAGCACTTGTGGTGTGTGGAGTGCCAAAACTAGAACCATTCTTAAGAAGCAACTGAAGGAACCTCTGAGACAAGAGTAATTCTTGAATTTTATTTGGATGTATATAGTACATTTGCCCAATTCATGTAAAAGGACTTGTTACTTAAATTGCAGATGTGAGTTACTGCTGAAATGTTGGTGGTGGTGATTATGGTTTCTAACTATTAAAAGGTAGGATTATAATGCTATAATTGCATAGACTGTTGCAGACTGTAGACATCCATTTATTTATTTTTATTCCCTTTTCTTTTTTTCCCTCTCCTTTTCCTCTCTCTTAACTTCTGTTTCCCTCTGTGCAGCCTTTTCACTTTTAGAAGTGTTCCTTTAATCAGCATGTGGGTTCCTCACCCCCCAAAGAGTTTTTGCTGCTTTATTATTATCCCTGCATATTTTTAGGTGCACATCTACTATTCTGCTGTAGAAACATGAAATAACTGTGGAGAGAAAATAAACAAAGGCAAGATTAATTTTTTTAAAATGAAAAGCAACTTTCCAGATTTAAAAGTAACGTCCCTGCTGTGGAGTTGTTTGTTTCATGCATTTTGTTTTTCAGCCATGCAAATGAAATGAGATGTCAGTTGTGGTATCTTTAATCCTTTTAGGGGGAAGCTGTTGCAAAGTTGCTTGTAGTAGAGACGGAGAGAAGGAGATAAAATCATAATTTTTCTCTACCTTAGAATCTGTATTCAAACTGTTGAGCCAATATTTTTGTTGTTGTTGTTGTTGAATCCCAAAATGGTTGACATTAAAATAAAACTTTCAAACATGCATACGAGATTTAGGAGCCTAAAACCTATTTTCTAAGGTGACTTATGTCCCACTTATTAGGAACCTAAGTCCCACTGACTTTCTGCCAAAGTGTTATGTGTTTTTGAGACATGATTGCAAGACACTTGAATTATGATAGATGAGTTTTTCCTAATAAGACTTAAAGAAATAAACACAGAGCCCTTTCTATTCAGGGAGAGCTAGACACTGGCTGTTTTGAATGGATTCCCAATATAGGACCTGATCTTAAAGTCCATTGAAGTTAATGGAAAGGCTCCCATTGATATCAGTGAGCTTTGGATCAAGCTCCTAGTGGTTGGCAAGAGAAGGGATGGTTCTAAGGAAATGGGAAACACAGAGTTTTGTACTAAATATCCATTTTTCTCTCTCTCTCCCTAGCTGTGACATGACTAGGCTTTTGCTCTTTTCATTCATCATGGTGATCATTTACCAAAATGGGACTTTTGGTAAACCTGTTTATGGGGACTTAGCATCCACTCAGCTGGTTGATTTTTCAGGTATGTTTTTTCTGTTTCATCTATCCAACTAGCTATCATCTCTGCTGCTTCTGTAGGTAAAGTATCACATATTGCAAAGACCATCCTCATGTTTATTGGAGATACTATGGGCTAGAATCTTGACCCCACTGTAGCTACTGACACAGAGAGTAAGGCTGGCACGTTACTGGCTTAAACTGGCTAGTGGAGGATTCCTCCAGCAAGAGGGAATCCCCTAATGGTCTAGAGGCACCCCCAGATGTGTCCAGGAAGAAGGGAATCTGGATAGGAGGTTGTATGTTCTGGCCATTTCTGGCTGCTGGAACAGGCCCCTGGGTCCACTGACAGGTGGATGTAAATTAGGGGATGCTCTAATTTATACCAAGTACAGGCACTATATATAAAATACTAATTTTAAAAATTCAAATCATCATTACATTTTAGGCTGAAACCAAAGAAATTAATAAATAACAAAGAGACTCTACTCAAAATAATGATTATTTGGGGAGGAGGGGGGCGCGAGCGTGAAAAAAATTGGTTGACAACAGTCTTCCTAATACAAGCTGTAAAAATTAAAGGGAATCCATGCATCAGAAGAAATCACATCAACTCATAGGAACGTTGATGGCCAGTGTTTTTTGCAATGGATCCTATTCCTTAACATCCTAGTCAAGCCATAAAATCTGATTTCCACTAGCTTTCACCTTATGTCTTCATTTACCTATGCAGAGTAGCCTATAATGCCTTCTTAAATCTATTTTTCATGCTACTCCAGCTGTGCAAAGCAGATTAAAAGCTAGGCTAGCTAAGTGACCAATTGAGGAATCCCTTTGCACAGGGGAAACATCCAGCAGCAAGACCCACTGTAGGGATCATGTTAGCGGACATGAAGGAGAGGGCATTTCAGCAACTCCTGGCTACTAGATTGTCCCTTTGGTCTCATTGAATTTGGGTGCAAGTTGGGGAAGTCCAGAGGTTTGTTCTAAGATGCACCGGGGACAGGCCTGGTTTTCATTGGTCCCAAGATCAGGGGAGATGTGTATAGGTGGCATACAGCCACATTTGCCTCCCTCTTGGGTTCTGTGCCAATCACAGCTAATCCAAGGATTAGGCCCAATAAGTGTAAAATGGGTGTAAAATATTATCATTACAGTAGGCTAGCATTTTACACCCACTCTGAACAGGAGCAAATTATGCCAGAAGATCCATGGGAATGGAGAATTGCCCCATACATTTAGTAGATAGTTTCCAAGTACACTATACCTTTTAATAAATGGTTGTGTAAAAGAGAGTTTTGATCTATTTGATCTTGCCTGATAACACCATGGGAAGTGAAGGGACAAAGGATTAATTTGCATGATTCTTTATACCTACTTTCTCCTGGTATTTGCTATTGTATTTTGCTTGTAACTTTTGGATTCAGCTGTGTTTGTGGCAGAATTTTAATCCCATTGGCCTGATTCTCCACTGCAATGAATCTTGTGGAATCGTGTATGCCAGGGTAAAGTTGCTATAAAATACTCAACAAATACGAATGCTGGTGTTGTACACACACATACTTTGCACAGGTACACGTGACTACACAGAAGCACTAAAGTAGAAACTAAGGCCCTGTTTTTTTATGGGTAGTGTGTGATATTTTTGGTGTGTGTATGTAAATTTTAAATCTCAGTTTATGAATGACTGTGCTGATATCACTATGTTACTAATATATTTAAGCAGAAAGATAAAACACAATCCTTTGGCTACTCTTTTCTTATAATAAACTAGAAAAAGTAGACAATTGTACCTTTCATACTCTTTGTGATTATACATTCATATATTTGCAAAACAGTTTTCCATTCTTTGTTTTGTTATAATAAAATTCCCTTGGAACTATTTTATAAAAGGTCAATAATTATTGTTCTCTGTTGTACTTCCTAGCAGAATATTATTAACTTTTCATCAGGGTCTGATTCCTATTTTGTTGTTGCCAGGTTTTAACCCTTCCTGGAAAATTTTACACAAATTAATAACTAGTCACAATGGGTGAAATTCTCACCCCCCGAAGTCAATGGGAATGTTGCCTCTGACTTCAATAGAACCAGGATTCCACCCAATATTTTAATCAATGATTCTGGAAATTCCAGGTGAATTTTTTTAAATTAGTTCCTGTTCGTTCCAGTGGCAACTGGGTTTTGGAACAGAGAAACAGTTCTACAGGATTATTGGCATAAGTGCTGGCTCTGTGGGTGCTCTGGGGCTGGAGCACCCATGAGGAAAAATGGTGGGTGCTGAGCAGCTTCCAGCAGCCCCGCTGATCAGCGCCTCCCCTCCCTCCCTGCGCCTCCCGCCTGTTATGATCAACTGTTTCGTGGCATGCAGGAGGCTTTGGGGGGGAGGGGGAAGTAGCGAGGATGTGGCACGCTCGGGGGAGGGAGTGGAGCAGAGGTGGGAAGGGGTGGAGTAGGGGTGGGGCCTGGGGCAGAGTCAGGGGTCGAGGACCCCCCAACACAATGGAAAGTCAGTGCCTGTGATTCTTGGGGTTAATAGTCCTCCAGTAGAAACCAGTAGAGACCAGTAGAAATCAAGAGAGATCAAAAGAAATCAGCTGAGGAATTCTGACAGAGTCTACTGCAATTTCCAGCAGGATAAACTCACTGCATGAGATTGCTAAAGGAAGTGCTTGTAGGGTGTGTGCATGAATTTTGCACACTACTTCAAGGTATTTTGGATTTCCTCTGTGGTGATGGTGGTGTGTGTTTTGCCCTAGATGCTGAATATCCAGTCAGTGACACACAAGCCAAGAGGAACTCCTATCAGATGAGCCAAGACTCCAATAGTCCCAATTCTGCAGAGCAGTCCAGCCTCTGCTATTTCATCCAGGAGAGCAAGATTGAGAGTCAGATCTCCTGCAGACTGCGATTCACCAGGAGCAAGTTTAATTTTAACCCTTTTGGACTTCGGTTTGGGAAAAGGCAACAGGGCGGCTTGGCCAGCAAAAGGGATCCAATCACTTTGAGCAGCATCAAAAAGTTACCATCCCTATTAAAGTTCAAACTAAACCAAATGGTGCCCCGGTGTGGAGACTTTGGGGAGCAGGATTGTTAAATGCACAAAATCTGTTCTAAGAATGGTGCCCAGCATTTTCAAAAGTGGTTAGTGATTTTGGTGAATTGTGCATCACCAAACCTGAGATATCAAAAGGGACACACTTTTCAGAGGACGGGTACTCTGTACTTTCTGAAATTCAGGCCCCTAAAAGGTGTCTCAAGTTGTGCACACAGAAATTGAGACATAGAAAATCACTCATTACTTTGGAAAACATAGGCCTATATAGGTATAGATACATAATTTGTCTTTTAAAACATGATTTTCCAGTTGATGTCTGATATTAGTGAGAAAAAGACAGTTGCAACTCCAGTGCAATACTGTTGTGCCTGTCTTCCCTATTGTACTATGCCACATCCACCTGCAAGACATAACTTACTATTTATTTATTTATTTCGGTCAGCAAAACATTTGTATTATGTTTATATACCACTGAGGATTTTTCAGCGTTGTGACTTCAAATGTTACATCATTCCTTATCTACAAATCGTGATCACAATAAAGTGACTGAAATGCTACTGCCCTAATACTGTGTGAGTTTGCCTTTTTTTCAATTATCCCCTCTCAGGGGGATGCTGGCCCTTCTTCACTTCTATTTGAACAAAGGGGGCTTTCATTCTTCTATCTGACTGCTGGCAGGAAACTTTGCATGAGCTGCAAGTGCTTTGTGTGCCTCTTTTATCTGGCCAAGCCCAGACAGGAACAGTTACTGAGGTATACAGCCCTGTGAGCATCACAAGCTTATCTTCATCTCTTCCTGTGGGAGTGCATCATTTTATTTCTCTGTCTGAAATAAAAGGTTTGCCCCGGCCTGCATGCCTTGAGAGAGTATTCTGCAAACCCAAATGTCTTGTGAGGAAAGAGGTATTTCCACTCACTAAGCATGCCTCCTGGTAATAATTTTAAAGTAAAATAAAATATGAGATTGGTATGAAGGTCCCAGTTCAGCAAAACCTTTAAGCACATGCTGACATCCATCCCTATTTAGCAAAACACTTAAGCACGTGCTTAAACATGCCTTTAATTCACATTCAAAGGAACATAGGAATGTGCTTTAAGTTAATCATGTGCTTACCTGCTTTACTGAATAGGGATGGACTGCTGAAATGTAGCCTCTAAAGGATGATCTGAAATCAATAGAAGTAATTCAAAAGCCTTTGGATCAGGTTCTAACAGAGGTCTTTGTTTATTTTCTTTATGAATTTTATCATATTTGAAACCTTTGAGTATTTAATTTCCTCTCCCCAAAAATAATTTGGCCATTATTAAATGATAACTGTCATCTTCGACAGTAGACAGTCACTTTCAATATGTTTATTTTGAAATAGGTTAATTAAGAAGGAGAAAATTTGCCATGGAACAAACAAAATTAAAAGATATACAACATAACTTCTATACTAACTTTTCAATCCTGCAGGCCCAAAGTTAGCGCCATAGATACATATTTAGGCTCTGAAATAGAGAGGACCTGACTGTCAGAAATGCTGAGTAAACACAACTCCTAGTGAAGACAATGGGAGATGCTGAGTACCATGCTGTCTGGAGTGGCTCACAACTGTGAGTGCCTACCTCAGGGCAGACTGTCAGAAAGAGGGCAGACACCCCAAGCTGATGGCGTGTTCTATAATTAGATTTCACCAAGCCAGTAACAAATGTGAACTCCTGGATCGCTATATCAGCCTTACCATGGGGTCACAGACAGTCCCCTTCCAGAGGTTCACACAATAAAATTTTTGGTGGCCTCAGCATGCAGTCACCAACTCTTTCTGGTGGCTGCTCTGGAAATTTTTCCTAAAATACTTAATTAACTTTAGAAAAAACAAATACATATGCACGTATACATGTCCAAATCATTGTAATTTATTCATGTAGCTTTTTTTTTTTTTGCAGACTTAATAAAAATAATGTACAGTTGTCTCTATTCTTTACTGGACCTAAACAGAATAGAAACACAAATAAGGTGCTTTGCACATTCTTGTCTTTTTTCTTGTCATTTCTTTTTCGGATGCTTTTTTAAAAAAAACTTGCTAGCTATTAAGTCCGCTGCAAAAATTGATATTAACAAACATATAGATATCATTTTTCACAACAGACTTACACAGCCCTGGCAAGCCTGGGGACAAATTAAACCCTGGATAGGGAGGTGGGTACGGAGGCAGCGGGGGCCAGGGGTGAGGGGGTGGTGATCTTGGTGCCAGAGCCTGCTACTGTGTAGCCAGGGAATGAAACTCAAAGCCCCGTGGCTGGAGTCTGCCACCCACCACCCCAGGGCTGAAGCCACTCAGGGAGCTGTGGGGGGCTGGGGACCCTCCACTGGCTGCTCTCAGCCCTCCCCTTGGCAGGGGGTGGGGCCTTGGGGGAAGAGGTGGGGCATGGGTGGTGACCGGGGCCATGGAAGGGGTGGCTTGTTGTGCAACCCCCCGCTTTTAGGAAGAATCCGTCACCCTGGTAACTGCCAACAGTTAAGTTACCATACAGTTCTTCCAAGCAAGCATATTTTATTTTTAAGGTAAAAGTGCAACATTGAAAACGTATTAAAAACAGCAAAATAACCTGCATGCTTGCTAATAAACTTACCAGATATTACCTCCTCCCAGAGGAGCAGTCTTTCAAAACTCCACCCAGTAGTGTCCCTTTGGTTTCAGGTTTATCAGAAGGAGGACAACCCATGACTCCGAGTGTCACTCATTCATCCAGGCTGGTTCTTTGAATAGATCATAAATAGGTCTATTTAGCCAGACAATAGGTCTCTGCTCAAAATGCAGCTTCAAAAGGATGGATGGGTCATTTGCATTTCCCTCCCCTGAAGTATTCCTAGGAAATCCACTTCACACATATTATCCCAAAAAGTCCTTTGAAATTCCTAGTATCCTCCAAAGAGTGTATTAATCATGTCCTTCCACCTAAATAAGTTCCATACAATCCCACAATCGTACATAACCATTTACATTTTCAATACAACACACTCCCAGAATACTTAAACATAATTCAGTAGGTGTAATTTAATTCCCTAATGTTTGTCCCAGGATATTACAGGATATTGTTATATCTAACACAGAATGATCAACTGCTTTGAAAAACAGGCCACTTTTGTTTAGATGCCTAAATATGGGATTTAGAAGCCTAACTTTAGACACACAGCTTTGAAAATTGTGACAATAAAAATCCATCTATCTGCTTTACCTTCTCATATAGTGCCTGTCACTATTACATAAACACTGAACAGATCATGAATTACAGAACTAGTGAAAGAAAACAATTAGTGTCAATTCAATATTACCTTTCAAAAATCACTGCTGGTGGTGATCCACTTTCATTCTCAGAATAATTCATCTGACATCATTCAAAAGCTGAATGTAAATAATTCTGCAAAATGTCAAGAGGTTTTAGGAGCATAAGGAAGAAAATATTTATGCAATATGTTTATTTTGTATGCCCATTTCCCAAGACAGATTGTGCATTGTTACTTATCTCTCCATGCAAATTGCTCACATCAGACGTTGGGTACATCAGGGCTTATTGAGTACTGACGTCTATAATGGACCATATGTTGGAATATCATCTTAGGTTAATTATTATCAGGAATTTCATCCACTTGAATAGAATGGCAACTAACACAGTTATGACATCTAAATGAGGAACTTGTGTAGTGTAGTCAGTAATCCATTCAATGACTGCTTAATATGGATTTAGACAGACCCTAGATTAAATTCTATACCCACTGAAGTCAATGGACATTTTTCATTGACTTCAATAGGGCCAGGATTTCTGCCCCAGTGTAGTACAGAGGGTGCTCCTGAGCCTGAAGGCTTGAGACCCAGGGAGCAATACGTTCCCGTGTGTGTTCTATATCTTTGAATAAAGTCACCTGTATGTTTTCTACATCTGAATCCTGTCTTTTCTCCATCACAAGGGACACTACAAGGGATAGTTTTTTGCTATCTGAATACACTTTAACAAAGAAAGAAAGTGATGGAACCCTCATTATGTTGATCATTCAAAGCTGGATTAGACAAAGTAATACATTTGAGGGAACAATCCGCTATTGGAAGTGGGTGATAGCCTACTATGGCCAAGTAGGATTTTTTCCATTAGTGATTTCCCTTCAAGCTACTCTATACCTCCATGATTGTCCCTCAGCTGCAACTGGGAACAGGCACAATGATTCTATGAAAAAATATTTCCAGAAACTTACAATTTGGATGTGGATAAAGGCACTGAGACCATGAACAGACCATCTTTTCTCGAAACATGAAGAGCTGCTAAGTATTTTTAGACTATTTACTGTGGCCTATCCAGATTAAAACTCTTCACAGGACATTAAAAAAAATAAAACAAGTAAAAAACCCTCCCTCGGTTTCATAGTCCAACATATGTATATTTATCAGCATCTTAAACAGAAAGCCAAAATAAGATCCCAGGAAGAAAAAGAGCACATTTCAAAAGCAAATCACCCATTTAGAAATATGTGGTAAAACCAATAAAAATGGTGGTAACTATATTGTTGCTATATTCATGCAATGCATCAATAAAAGTTTACACCAGCCAAATGATATTCCTACCATTTGTAAACAGTGTTAACTGCTCAGGCTCATTAGTGCAACTGTTAGGGCCAGATGCTGCCAAACTTGCTGAGGTTGCATAGCACATCAGTCCACGAGCCCCACAGATTTCACCTTGAGGAAGCTGTGGCAGAACGTCCATCTGCCAATCTGTCTTGGCCAAAGGCTTGATACATTAATGTGGCGTAATGATACCTTACCAGACGTCTGCATTAAAGAGACAAAAAGATTTTGAGCAGGCAGCTTAATTGACTAATGAACTGTACGTTTGATTGTTTATACATTGTTTCACTGATGTATTGAAACAATGCCTGCTTGTTCATACTAGTTTTCAAGAGTTAATGAAGGGAAAATAATGAAGGGATCAAAAACTGTTAAACACTGTTCTTCTTTCATCATTTTTTAAAGTATACATGGATTTAATGCTAGTGAAGGTCCTCTCCTTAGCCATTGAAGAGATAAGGCACTGGCAGTTATTGTCCCAGCTTCCCGGACTGCTCCACCAACATGACTCAACCCTGACTCCAGGAATGAAGGGGTAGTTTATTCCCCACATGCGTATCAGACCTTAATCTCTCTGTTGATCTCTGCCAGTTGTGGTGATGGTTTTTGTCATGTGGACTGTAACATAAGCATATGCCATTAATGTAAGGCTGTAGCATGTTTTGTGTGGGTGTAAATATTCAGTGTAACTCTACAGCTAAAACTATCATGCTCTGCTGTTTTAACTTTTATTACAGACACTATTCATTACATCTCAGTCCCACTCATATCCCTTGACTATTAAAAGGACAGTTGATTTAATATTAAATGTAGGCTCAGAACGAACAGTGGGTGATGAGTAACTAAAGTACAGCAGGATGGTATTTTACAAAGCCTGCAGATGGTTTCTCATTGTCCAGCCTTATTGTGCTTTTGTAAAATAAGAATTTTGTTTGTTTATCTCAAGGTTCTGGACACCCATGCAGAGAAATGAAACTATGTTCTCCTAGTTTACATTCCTATTGAAAATCCTCATTAAAAACAGAATCTTCCATTATCTACATCTGGGGCTGAGCATACTTTAGGGGGCCAGATCCTGGTCCAGACTCTGGTCCCTTTGTACAGTTATGCCTCTTGTACTTCTCCCTCTGTCTTTCTGTATCCATCTATTGACTCTTGTCTTCTACTTAAATTGCGAGCTCTTTAGGGCAGGAGCTGTCCTTTTTTCCCTGTGTTTGTACAGCTCTTCGTACAATGGGTTCCTGCTCCATGATTAGGGCTCCTAAGTGCTATGTTAATACAAATAATAAACTGCAGCAAGTTGTCTCCAGCATTTCCTCAGGAGTTTTGCCTGTATTTGCCTTGCACTGTTGTAGCCGTGTTGGTCCCAGGATATCAGAGCTCATCCTCTCAGGCTCTGCAGCACCTCACCACTCTCTAGCACATCAGTGAGGAAGAAGGGCACAAACTGGCCCACAGGAATGTCGTTAAAATGGTTATTTTTTTCCACTTGAATAAATGGGAGCAAAGTCCATAGAATCATATGACTGGAGGGGACCTCGAGAGGTCATCTAGTCCAGTCCCCTGCACTCATGGTAACTAAGTGAAAGTTCACATGGTAAAAATGATTAATAGATACAGAAAAGAAAAAAAAAAGACAAAAAGACTTCAGCAGTGGTCACTTTCTGATTGTTCACAGGAGAACACCAAATCTCAGCTTTTCCTAGAGCAGGTGACCCACTGCAAAATATGGGAAAGGAGGTGATGGTTGGTGTGGGTTATAAAAAATTCCACAAGCGATCATCTTCCCCCTGAAGTGTGACATTTGATTACAGTTGTTCTATGCAATTTAGCACTAGACAGAGGCACAAACTGGATCTAGTTCTTAAAGTTTGAGCTTGGGCATCACCTCTACTTATGCACAGCTACAAAGATTAATGATCATCTTACATTTTCAGTCCTCCAACCCCGGCTTTAGTCCTTTTCAGGAATTGACACACTCCTTCAGGACTTTAAACCACAGTGCTCTGAATTTCTTTGAAGGGGAGTTGGCCCACTGCGCTAGGAAAGTGCTGTCTGCTACATACCCATAGGAGGCTTTCAAGAGAGTTTGTGGAATCCCCCTCACTGGAGGTTTTCAAGAACAGGTTGGACAAACATCTGTCAGGGATGGTCTAGGTTGACTTGGTCCTGCCTCAGTGCAGGGGCTGGACTCGACCTCTCGAGATCCATTTCAGCCCTATATTTCTATGATTCTGATTGTGAATGCAGTGTAGCTACTAAAGAACGCATGTGACTGACCTAAGTATGTAACACTCCAGTAATAGAATTGTGTGATGTAAGTACCTGTTTTGTACACTGTCAGTATGTATAACCAGAGTGAATTTATTTTTCAGATACATTGTAACAGCAATGTAACTAGTTACTATAACTGTAGTTAATGTATAGGATTTTGTCCTAAGTACCTTTTGTGATATGTAGTAATTACAATATAATTAATGTATGCACATAAGAGTCTCAGACTCTAGTAAATTCCCCCCTTCCCCCCCAAAAAATGGAAGGGCTTTGCAAACATCTCATAATCTATTATGTTAATTCACCCATTCCTCATTAACAATTATGAGTCAGTTCCATACTGACTTGGCCTGAATTTAAGATAGACCCCGATTTGAAGGAAGGACGGTGTAGTAGATGGATTGGAACTCGGGTGACCTGTATTCAGTTACCAGCTCAGCCATAGACTTCCTGTTCTATAGGGATAACACTTCCCTATCTGACAGAAGTACTGTGAAGAGAAAAAAAAAAATCCATGAACAATTGTGATGCTCTCAAGCAGTATTGTGATGAAGGCCATATACAAACTTAATGTGTATGAGCGGGATCAAATTGCTACAGGGAAAAAAGTCTCCAAGGACTGTTACCAGTCTCATAGGACACCTGATCTTTCCTTATACTCACCAGTTTTAAGCAGCCCACAAAATGAGAATAAAAAATGCCCCAACATAACTTCATCAGGGATGACTGAGAACAATAGAAATGAAAGCAAAGCTAGAAAGGTATTGTGCAGAATTAGCTAGTTAAAGTTGCTCACAAGAAAATTGCTAATGCATGTCTTCTGCAAACAATAACAGATAGCTAATGCAATTTTACAACCCACTTGGTGACAGCTGTTTGTTTATTATTATTTTTTTAGTAGAAGGCAGCAAAAGACAAAGAGAAAAACATCCCAAGTTGTGATGAAAGAAACTCCACAAAGTGCTCATTATTTGATAAGACGTCACACAAGATAAATTCTTCTGTCTAAATTGACTGTGGAGTAGGGGGCTGACAGATCAGACAATGAGAGGCAAAATTAATCTATGAGGGTGCATGAAATCCTCCATTTACCTCTCTCTTATTGTGTTTTAAGAAAGGAGCCTCTACCATTCTTTTCTTTTTGCTTTTTTCTTCTTCACTTTTTTCGCATTTGTAAATGAAGCTGGCTTTTATCTAAGTGACGAGACTTTGAAGTTAAAAAAAAATAGCAGTTCTAAATAGATGCGAATTTGTGCTGGGGGAAAACCTCTCTCTCTCTCTCTCAAAAAAGCCACCAGTATCCAAAAATCCAAAGCTTTCAAAATGGGCCAAGTCAAAACCTTCAACACTCTGAACTGTATTTGAAACCCAGTTTGAGATCTGAATTGTGTATACTATTTTTTCCCCATACTCACTCCCTAAAACTGACAGCCTGACATGGACACAGAACCACAGAAATGTAGTGCTGAAAGGAACCTTGAGAGGATAGTTTGTCCAGCTCCTAGTGCTGAGACTGGACCAAGTAAACCTAGACAATTCCTGACCAATGTTTGTCCCACCTGTTCTTAAAAACCTCCAAAGAGGGAAGAATAGACAAAGTCAAAATGAATATTCTGCCAGGGGTATCTTTCTGGTTTCAAAATTTGTCTGTGATCAGCTCAGATTAAACCCTAGCAGGAATACAAAAGATGATGTTAGAATTTATATGGGAGAGGGAAGGGGAGGAGAGAGAGAAAGACCAAGAATGAGAGCAGATACTTTGTACAGACCCATTAAATAGGGTGGGCTAGCTGTTCTAAATATATGGTACTACCAAGCCAGCTGGCTCCAAAGTAAGTATGAACTGGTGGATCTAACCCAGGCAACCACTGGGTCTTTATTGGGCAAGAAAATTGTGACAGTGTAAACATTGCAAGGCTACCATGAATTAATTTTCAAAAAAATCATGTCCTCCAGAAATTTACACATAATCTTTAGCAAAGGCTGCTCTATGGGTTTGAGAAAGAACTAGAGATAAGATCAGTTATTTTACCTCATCAGTGACACTCCTTGCAAATAATCCCTATCTTAACCAAAATTGCAGACCAGAGAGCTTCCAAGATTGGGAGAGCCATGGAATACACACAATTGGTCAGCTATTCAGTAAAGAAATGTTTCTATTTATTTTGAGATCAAAACTAACAGGCCCACTCTCCCCTGGTATTAGTGCTTTCAAGTTAGGCATTATGCTACTCAACTTCCTAGAAGACCTGTTTTGTACAGAAAGCTAACTTTAAGAGAAACAATGGCATTTGGTTAATCAGGAAACAAAAATATATATAATTTATATCAATTTTTGCAGACAACTTTCCTAACAAAAAATGACATGCTGGAAAAATATGTGGATATACAAATTAACTCAGAGGAGTGAGTTTGAGCTGGAAAAGAGGACCGGCAACCTCAGTGTACAGCACAATAAAAAGAAAATTTCTTTAACAGACTGTTTTAGGGGTACCTAACATCAGTCAGCTTCAAACTCTCTCTGTGTGTATATATATATATATGTGTGTGTGTGTGTGTGTGTGTGTGTGTGTATATACACACATTTAATTTATATAAAGATAAATGTTGGAGAAATTGTGGTGAAACAGGAGATTTTATGCATATATGGTGAACATGTCTAGTCAAAGAGTATTGGGATGCGATCCATAACCAAATATCACAAACGATTGGATATTTATTACCGAATGATCCTTTGGTAATCCTGGGGATACCTAGTGGAAGTGGTCACTCAAAAAGAAATGAAGAATTGATCTCTTATCTGCTAGTGGCTATTCAGAGCCTCTCACTGAAAAAGAAAAATAGTCCAACCATTGAGGAATGGTGCAAAAATGTGGGAGGTTGTTGTTATGGAAGAATTAGCAACCAATTATGTACCCAGCAAAACAGAGGACAGATAGATATTTGGTTATCTTTTATTCACTAATCAAAGTACAGTCACCTGCAAAAAAGCTAGCACACCTGTTCAATTTTTTGGAATATCAACATTTGATAGACATACCTGATCTGTTAAATGGGTACATAGAGATTTCAATCCATTTAATAAAATCACTAGACATAGGTGTTGCAATAATGGTCACTCTGCAACACCTTGTTAAAGAGAAAGAGCTGATGACTATATTCTAGTAAAATGTTTCTTTAAACCAAAACTAACTGTAGTAATGATTGTTTTTTTCTGACATCTACATGGCAAGGATTTGTAAACTTCCTAAATCAATCATTTGAAAAACCAAACCCCTTCAATGATGGGGCTTCTGCAACGTCCCTTGGAAGCTTCCCATTGGCATGTAGTAGACGCCACTTTCTTAGTGCCTTGGGCCAACCTCACTACAAAGAAATTCAGAACTCAGCCTTTTAAAGCACAGTGAAGGATTGTGTCAATTCAAAACACTAAAGCAGGAGTTTAAGAAGGAATGAAAATGTAAGTTGATCATAAATCTTTGTAGCTCTGCATAAGTAGAGACTATGCCCAAATTCAAAACTTTAGAACTAGATCCTAACTTTGTGCCTCTGTCTACTGCTAAAGTTGCACACAATGAGAGTAATCAAATGTCACGCTTCAGGGGAATTCTTTATAACCAAACACCACCTCCTTCTTTCCCATATTTAATATTTTGCATTGGGTCATCTGCTTTCTGAGCAGCTCAGATTAGTTTTCTCCTGTGAACCATCAGAGAGTGACCACTGCCAGAGATAGGACCCCGATCTTGATGTGCCAATGGTCTGTTGCAGTTTGACAAATCCTACACTAATTTTTCATTTTAAATTTTGGGGATGGTAGGAAGGCAAGTTTCATGATCAATAACCTTTATTTTGTTTTATGGTGAGACTCTTTTTAAAATTTATTTAAAGGAGTGGAGCTACAGGAGGGAGGTTGTTTGCTTACTCACATTCTAATGAATTTTCTTTCATCTCATTAAGGAAAAAAAAAATCTGGAGCAGTCTCTCTTTAATGCAGAACGGAGAACAGACTTCCTGGTTTCTGAAACATGGAGTTGAGGGGAATCAAGATGGTCAGGAAATGTCCAGAAATACATTCACAGATTTCTGAGGGAGCTTGAAAAATCCTCGACTTATTCCATCCAGTACATTCCTCACTCCCACAACAGGATCTTAATTTATAGTAAAGCCTAGGCACTAGACATTTCTGAGTATTAATCAGACACCCACTTTGAGGCTCACATTTTCAAGACAGCCTACATTGTTAAACATAACCTTCAAAAGATATGACATTAAGCAGTAATTATCCAGTAGGCCCACCAGCTGCAACTTATCTGCCTGTGTGTCTACGAGGGGTAGGGGGGGTCAGTGCATACACCATCTCTTCAGCTCTGCATAGGCAGCCGCCCGCACACACACACTAATACCTCACCCCATCTACACCCCCTGTCCGCACTCCCCTCCCCCCCAGACTTGTCCTCTCTCCAGCACATACCATGAGTACACCCTGGGGTGAACGAATTATGCACAGGGCCAAATGTTGGCCTCCGATGCAAAACATGGCTTTTACTGAAGTCAATAGGAGCAGTGTGCATGCCCTGAGGGGCAGAAGGTAGCTCCTACATTTAGAAAGTATTTAAATAGGAGAAGTTTGAGATGATTGTTTGCTTCTAACAGGCAAAAGTTAGAGAGGACATTCTTTTTGAATCCTGATTCCTGCAGAAAGGAGACTAGGACTGAGGAACACAGCAAAGGGAGTTAAAAGTTCTGGCTAAAGAAAAAAGTGTTTGGCTCACAATCTCTCTCTCTCTCACACACACACAGTTTGAAGTGATTACGCAAAAGGAAAACTGCCAGCTGAGAGCTCAGGCCTGTCCAAGACACAGAGAATGATCTTTCAGCTTTGTCTACCTTCACCTCCCCTCTTCCCCTCTCCCCCCAGATGCCCACCATTACTGCCATCAGTCCAGGTCCACAGGAGCAGCAACAGTTGGGATACTAATGCAGGCAGGGTTCTCCCCACTTGCTGATGTTTTTAGACACCACGTTACCTAGCCTTGCTCAGAGCAGGTGAGCACAAGATGGCTAAAATAGCACCAGCTGCCAGCACCTTATAGGGCTCTAGCAGTTTTGGGTAGTGCTAGTATAAAGAGATTCTCTACTTTATGCCAGGCAGAGTGGAAGGGTCCAGGATTGGGGAGTGAATAAGATCCACAAAGGTGGTTTTAAGATACTTTTGCCCCCACCAACTCTTGGGCTGAGCACCTTTGGCCAAGCTATTCTGGTCCAGACACTATGTAAATCAATTTTTGACAATGCATCAGCTCCTGGTTATTTTATTGTTAATAACCAACCAAAAGGAAGTGCAAGAGAGATGGTCAGAAACTAACCCCGCCCTCCCTAGTTTTCACAGTGCATGGCAACTTCACCTGTATTCCCACTCTATGGTCCCTCGAGGGCACCCACCTCCCAGCTCCTCAGCAGTCTTCTCTCTTGGGTGGAGACTTGCATCTCTCCCCCTCCTGACCAGGGTTATTCCAGACCGCAGTTTCCTGCCTACACAGTGATAGCTCCAGAAAACCAGACTGCCTAAACAGGCCTGCATCTGCACTTCTCTTTCCCTCCAGAGATCACCCCCACTTCCCACCCCTAATTCCAGTGGAGCTCTCCTAGGAGTCCCTCAAACCTGACAAAGAGGTTTTTCCACCGCTTTAGCTCAGAAACAGAATCCCCCATGAACAGTGCAGTCTTTCCTTTATACAGGTTGGGCTTTGATCTTGAGACTCTGGGAAATACGTAATCAGCAGACAATAGTTCATTCCTTAGGGCATAGCTTAAAAAGGCTGGGTTTTTGCATAACCAGAGGTGGGGAATTTGCATCCACCTCCCGCTAGATGGCCCCAGGAAACTCACTTAACACTGTTTGTCCCAAAAGTCCATTCTTGTCTGGCACATTGTTCAGTATTGTCCTCTGAAGTTCAAAACACTTCCCAGAGTTCACATTACATCAGCCCCCCAGAGGTGACACATAATACCGTCCCACAATACCTAACCTTTGCATTAATATAAGACTCCAGAGATACTTAAACTTAATTCAACAGTGTCTCAAGGATACTGCAGGAAACTGCATGATCTGTCACACTAATCACTTCTACTTTGTAAATGTTCACACTGCTTTGTCCAATACAGCACATCTGAAACAGTGTTGCCCACACGATTTTAGCATCCAAAATCTAATTAGAGATTAAGTGCCCAACTCTGCCTGTTTTATATGTTAAGGGAGAATTTGGTCTCAAATCCTTTATACTTATATTCTATGAAGGCTGGAATTCTGGTTTTCAAACAGCATAAAACACTGATATTTAGTTTTAGTCATTCTCAAAGACAGAGGCCACTAAACAGCACACAAGATTTAAAGTAGGGATAAAAAGCAAATCAACAATATCAGAATGTGATTGTTAAGGTTCAACATTTCACAACCAAAAATGTGCAACTGTCTGAGTATATAAAGCACCTGTTTCCAGCCTGATGGTTTGTGGAATATCAGACCAAAAATTATATCAAAAGTACCTCGGGGTCACAGACTAGTGTTTTCAGGGAAACAAATCTTGAATTGAACACAGACAAATCCAGACCTCATTTTTATGGTTCATTTCTTGGGGAGGGATAGAGAGGGTGCCCTAATGAAAAGAAAATCTGGGAATGAATTTCCCTTATTCAGTACTTGGATTTAGGAGAATGGATAATACCAAATGTTAACTCCTCCTCCTGTGTGAATTGAGTATCTTAGTAGGGATTGCCTCCTTCACACACACACACACACACCACACACACGAAAAGCAAGATTGGAGAAAGTTTCCATGCATAGCTGGAAAATCATAACCACTGAAAATGAGGACTCCTTAGGAGAATGAAGCATATTTGAAAGTTAAATTTTATTTGTTCATAAGGTCTGCACATTACAACAAGCATATGTTTAGTTGCTGTGGACAAAAGCTCATTTCACTTTTGGAAGATCAATGAAATATTAGCTCCAGAGATGGACAGTAACTAGAAAGCCAATATATGCACACTCTATGCAGTTTTTATACTGCTGGAAGTTAACATTCATAGATTACAGATCCTTGAGATCTTTCTGGATGCTCCACAATGTATCTGCACTCTTCTTGAGTTGAGCCACCTCCTCATCCTTCAGCTTTTGGTTGATTACGCTTGTTAATCCAGAGGCACTTAACACACAAGGAAGGCTCAAGAAGACTTCATTCTCTATGCCATACATGCCCTGCCACAAACAAACAGAAAGTAGATCAAACAGGACACTAAAAACCAAAATCTGCTTTCAGTTACATTGGCATAAACCCAGAGTAAACCCACTGACCTCAGAGTTATTTTAGAGTTGCACCAACGTGACTGAATGTAGCATTTGCCCTTAGCTTGAAAATATAGCTAGTTAGAAACCCTTACAATAAAATGATTGGCATTCCTGAGATTGGCTCTGAGATGAAAGGAGCAACAGTTCAAAGTACCCACAACCTCTGCTCTGTCGGGGGATCTAGATTTGGCTGGTGCAGCCCCCAAAATGTTGATTCAGCTCCCCTCCCAGACAACCTCTGCCAAGAAGATCATATGGAGTCCCAGCTGGAATTTTAGAGTTATTTTCAAACCTTTGGGGCAAATCCTCCCTCAGATTCAGCTGCACTCCACCAGAGAAAATTTGGCCCACAAATTAAAATTTTGCACTGGGTAAAGGCAATACATTCTCTTTACAATTCCCGGGGGAAGGGGGGGGGAGGAGGAAGAAGAAAGGTCATCTCAGTTAGTGGACTTCAAACCTACAATAGTAATTTCCATTATAATACTATCTCTAGTTCTTTTCAAGTTCATAGAGTAGTATCATTTTACAAGGATTCCTTCACCAAAAATTTAGCAAATTCAGTAGAGTCCATGCACATATAACACAGTCATCATACCAGAATAAACTACAGCAGCTGACTTAACAGTCTCTCTTACCTTCACCATGGTTGACACTGGGTGAACCCGGCACAGATTTTTCAGCATAGACTCAATTAGATCAGCAACACTAAAGCCAATGGCCCAGTTAGTGTATCCTTTAAGTTTTATCACTTCATAGGCACTAAGAGAAAGGTGAAGAAGACACAATTATATATATATTAAGGTGGCTTTCAAGACATTTTCTGAATACTACATCAGTCTTGAGGTAACGTTTTAAAATGGCTGAAGTACTGCAATACATTTAGTTATAGAACTTAATATCCTTACTCAATAATATTTTAGCACGGGGAGATGAGTGGAGTTTGCATAATCCATATTTTCAATATGTTAATCCAATTATACTAGTGCTAGGTATTACACAGTACGTATTCTAATAATGGTAAGAACAGGGTACTGTTTTGTGATGGTAAGCAGAGAATATAAAACACAGATTCTTTACTTTAGTCAATGAAATCATTGCAGCAAAGAATTGGAATGACACTGTCTAGCTAATAAATTTTATACATTTTATATATACATACACACGAAAACTCCTAAAAAGTCAACATCACACACTGAGTATGCACATATCAAACACACCAATATTTAATACTTTTAACCTTGGCGTTTCTGGATACTTTACAAAAGCATTCTCTTCATTTTATAAATGGGGCAAGTAAAGCAGAGAAGGGGTAAGTGACTTGCTCAATTTTATAAAAGGAAGTCAAGGAGAGAGCCAGACACGGAATCCAAATTTTCTGACTCCAATTCTTCTACTCTTCCCACAGCACCATACTGTCTCCTGATAAACACACAAAAAGAAAAGGAGTACTTGTGGCACCTTAGAGACTAACCAATTTATTAGAGCATAGGCTTTCGTGAGCTACAGCTCACTTCATCGGATGCATACAGTGGAAAATACAGTGGGGAGATTTTATATACACAGAGAACATGAAACAATGGGTGTTACCATACAGACTGTAAAAAGAGTGATCAGGAAAGGTGAGCTATTACCAGCAGGCAGGCGGGGGGAGAAACGACCTTTTGTAGTGATAATCAAGGTGGGCCATTTCCAGCAGTTTATAAGGACAGTAGGAGGGGAAATAAACAAGGGGAAAAGGCTGACAAAGGAGGTGCTGTCCTCATCATGAATAGGTCAGAATATGAACAAAGGCTGCTAGGCAGCTCTCCAAAACCACTTTCTACAAGCCATTACCCTCTGATCCCACTGAGGGTTACCAAAAGAAACTACACCATCTGCTCAAGAAACTCCCTGAAAAAGCACAAGAACAAATCCGCACAGACACGCCCCTGGAACCCTGACTAGGGGTATTCTATCTGCTACCCAAGATCCATAAACCTGGAAATCCTGGAAATCCCCATCATCGCAGGCATTGGCACCCTGACAGCAGGATTGTCTGGCTATGTAGACTCCCTCCTCAGGCCCTACGCTACCAGCACTCCCAGCTACCTTCGAGACACCACTGACTTCCTGAGGAAACTACAATCCATCGGTGATCTTCCTGATAACACCATCCTGGCCACTATGGATGTAGAAGCCCTCTACACCAACATTCCACATAAAGATGGACGACAAGCCATCAGGAACAGTATCCCTGATAATGTCACGGCTAACCTGGTGGCTGAACTTTGTGACTTTGTCCTCACCCATAACTATTTCACATTTGGGGACAATGTATACCTTCAAATCAGCGGCTCTGCTATGGGTACCCGCATGGCCCCACAGTATGCCAACATTTTTATGGCGGACTTAGAACAACGCTTCCTCAGCTCTCGTCCCATAATGCCCCTACTCTACTTGCGCTACACTGATGACATCTTCATCATCTGGACCCATGGAAAAGAAGCCCTTGAGGAATTCCACCATGATTTCAACAATTTCCATCCCACCATCAACCTCAGCCTAGACCAGTCCACACAAGAGATCCACTTCCTGGACACTACGGTGCTAATAGGCGATGGTCACATAAACACCATGCTATACCGGAAACCAACTGACCACTATTCTTACCTACATGCCTCCAGCTTTCATCCAGACCACACCACATGATCCATTGTCTACAGCCAAGCTCTACGATACAACCGCATTTGCTCCAACCCCTCAGACAGAGACAAACACCTACAAGTTCTCTATCAAGCATTCTTACAACTACAACACCCACCTGCTGAAGTGAAGAAACAGACTGACAAAGCCAGAAGAGTACCCAGAAGTTACCTACTACAGGACAGGCCCAACAAAGAAAATAACAGAACGCCACTAGCCGTCACCTTCAGCCCCCAACTAAAACCTCTCCAACGCATCAAGGATCTACAACCTATCCTGAAGGATGACCCATCACTCTCACAGATCTTGGGAGACAGGCCAGTCCTTGCTTACAGACAGCCCCCCAACCTGTAGCAAATACTCACCAGCAACCACACACCACACAACAGAAATACTAACCCAGGAACCTATCCTTGCAACAAAGCCCATTGCCAACTGTGTCCACATATCTATTCAGGGCACACCATCATAGGGCCTAATCACATCAGCCACACTATCAGAGGGCTCATTCACCTGCGCATCTACCAATGTGATATATGCCATCATGTGCCAGCAATGCCCCTCTGCCATGTACATTGGCCAAACTGGACAGTCTCTATGTAAAAGAATAAATGGACACAAATCAGACATCAAGAATTATAACATTCAAAAACCAGTCGGAGAACACTTCAATCTCTTTGGTCACTCAATTACAGACCTAAAAGTGGCAATTCTTCAACAAAAAAAACTTCAAAAACAGACTCCAACGAGAGACTGCTGAATTGGAATTAATTTGCAAACTGGATTCAATTAACTTAGGCTTGAATAAAGACTGGGAGCAGATGGGTCATTACACAAAGTAAAACTATTTCCCCTTGTTTATTTCCCCTCCTACTGCCCTTGTAAACTACTGGAAATGGCCCATCTTGATTATCACTAAAAATGGTGTCCCGTCCCCCGTCCTCCCCCCCCTCTTTGCTGGTAATAGCTCACCTTTCCTGATCACTCTTGTTACAGTCTGTATGGTAACACCCATTGTTTCATGTTCTCTGTGTATATAAAATCTCCCCACTATATTTTCCACTGAATGCATTCGATGAAGTGAGCTGTAGCTCACGAAAGCTTATGCTCTAATAAATTTCTTAGTCTCTAAGGTGCCACAAGTACTCCTTTTCTTTTTACGGATTCAGACTAACACGGCTGCTACTCTGAAACTTGATAAACACACACACACACACACACTGATCCTGTAAATCCTGCATTAGTCTTTACTCATATAGTTAGCTGTCCCATTTACGTCAATGAGGCTAATTTAGTGAGTAAGGACTATTCGTAGGAGAAAACACATTCTGGATGTGGCCCTGTAAGAGTTGGGGATCATCTACATACAGATGTTGCCCTGGTTTAACTGATGGCATGATGTTAAACCATCTACTTAAACCAGTGTAACTTCATGTTTAGATCAGGTCTTCTTACATTTGCAAATGCAAACACCCAAATGAATGTGCAGTCAAGATCTATTGAAAGTGATTAAAGTGGAAAAAAAGTGCTTTAGACACTTGTAATATCATGCTCCACCTTATTCCCTACTCACTGTACCTGTCAACCACCAGTTTGTGGACTTCCTTCCAATTCTCACTGTCTCTGTCAGTACCCATGGCCGGGTTAAGCTCCTGGAGGGAAACGCCTGCCACATTCACTCCACTCCAAACAGCCACTGTAATACATGTCAGAGAGAGTATGTAAGTTTCAGTTACGATTACAATTCCTCCCCACTCCACTTTGTTAAGGTTTTGGCCTATTATTTGATAGGCAAAGTAGCAGCTAAGATGGTATTGTATCTGTTATTATTTCACTGTACTGGGTTCCAAGAGCTCTGGTAGGTGAGAGGGGAAAATGCTATAAAATGATTAGCATCATATCTGTCAATATTTTAATTACAATGCTCTCTGCCCTTTGAAGGGTTAACAACTTGCTCTTAATATTTATTTTGGCTTGAAATCTGGAAGACAGTTTATAACCCTAGGAAATGGATATTTGCCCCACCTCAACTGTAACTCCTCAAAATGTATTTATTTTAGATACTGCTTTGGGAGGCATTGGCAAGGCAACAATAGAGAGAAATTAGTGCTTGTTGATCCACACAGAGGCACTGGGGTCTGCCTCCATGGAGGCTGCTCACTCATCCTCCAGTCTTGAGTATAGAGAGTGGAACACATCTATCTACAAAGGAAGAGGATTCATGCGAGCCCCAGAATGGCAATTCCCTCATATAACACAAACTTCAGTGGTGAGGGAGAACTCATCCTCTGATCCATTAAGGTCCGGTGAACACTGATAAATGCGGGGAAGGGGGAAGCAGCCATACTCAGAAGCAGTAAGTATGAACACAAAGTGTTTGCACACAATCAGCCAAATTCTGCCCTTCGTTATGGAACTGCACACTGGTGTCTGTAAACCCAGACGTGGGTCTTCTGTTTGTTATCATCTTTTATTATTATTCTCTTTAAATAGTATTGAGAAATATACACCAAAATACTGTTTGTATTTGACTTAAATCAGAACTTCTCAGCATTTTTGGTGATTTACAGTAATAGAAACTCTGCTGTTAACCTTCCGAGAATAAATATCTCAAAAGAGAGTTACTGAAATCACAGGCAACTACCGAGTGACCAATAACTCTTAAGGTTCAGCTTCAGACGGAAGAAAGAGTTGGTATTTTCAAAACAAGATTCAACTACATATCTTCCATTATTCTTTGAAAATCTCAACCACAGTCATTGTTATGGGACACAGAGGTTTTTTTATTTATATATTTATAAAGGCTGGAATTAGTGGTTAGTGATCCATAATTTTACATAGACCACCATAAAAGAATATGAGAGGGGGAGTGGGTATGACATTAAAAAACTAAACAACTGTTCCATCATTTGAGAAATTAGATCTGGTACGCCCACATACACAGAAAACAGCTGACCAAGTATCAGCACGTACCAGCTCTTTCAGGACTTTCCACCACTTTCAAGGCATTAGCTATTTATCTGTGTTTCTCATTCCAAAAGACAGCAGACGTGTTTCCTTACCACTAGAATCACCATGTTCTCCTAAGATCCAGCCATGGCAGCTGGTGGGGTGAATGCCAAGTTTTTCAGCCATCAGATGGCGAAATCTAGCTGAATCTAGATTGCAACCACTTCCAATCACACGATGTTTGGGCAGCCCACTTAGCTTCCAGGTGACATAGGTCAATATATCCACTGGAAAAGAGAATAAAGACAATGAGGTGATTAACTTAGCCATATGCAGTTTTACTTAAATTACTGCCTTAGTGCCTCTTATGAGTCAGATAAACAGAGTGTGCAGCTTGGTTCACTTGTATAAAGCACCTTGGGCCTAACCAGAGTAGAGGATAGGATAGCTTATCTCACTTGTGGAATCTTGGGGCTCTGTTTGCAATTATAAAAGCCATTTTTTAGGAGTTCACTGGAGGGTATGTCCTGGAGGCTAAAATCAGGAGACATTTCTCCTCGGTATGGCTGGAAAGAAATTGGGCCCCATGGGCACAGGAACTGAGTTAGGCTAGTTAAATATTCCAGGGAGTTTGTTGTGTTTGGAGATCTTGCCTTCCACTTGAGAATCTAACTTAAATGTGCCTCAAGTAAATGGATTTATAGTAAAACATATCTGAATTTTCAAAGGCACATTTCTTGTTTCATATAATTTGCAATATATTTTGTACATGAAAAACAAGATACTTCTGCGTAGAACTGTGCCTTTGGACGAGGACTGCCTAATTTACATCACGGCACTAAGTGACTTCTATGGATTAGACTGTATGGTGCTACTATATTTTCAGGCAGCTCAAATTAAGAAGCTATTTGGGAATGGCCAAAAAAACCTAAATACGTAACAAACTAAAGGGGTAAAGAAACTAGAACAGTATCCGAGAAAGACAGGCAATGGTAATGACAAGTCCTGCCTTAGAACCAAATGACTGGACTTCAAAGGCCAATAATTTGTTTTGGGAGTTACATAACTTGCAAAACTCAGGTCCCAAGTGCCCGTAGTGCAGACATGGTGCAAGTTATTGCTGTGCAAACGACAGCCCATCTCCTGATTAGCCATGGCTGCACAAACAGCCTGATCCTGTCAGGACTCATCTACTCAAAACAGGGGGCAGAATGTCAGGGATATACATCCTAATCCATGTAGGCCAGGCACCCAGATCCACTGTACTGTACCATCATCCATAGTTCCAACCACAGAAGACGGGGAAAGCAGGAGCACTACAAGGTTGGTGAAAGCACAGGGCACAGTAAAAACAAAAACAAACAAACAAACAAACCCCACAACACATACTTCTCCTCTCCCAGAACTTTTTGGTGAGCGACAGCCAATTTAATCTTTGAATAACTTTTATAAATAGGAATGTGAAACTTTCATCTATATTAAGCTGTTATAGTTGGGTTTCACTTACTGAGGTAGCAGCTTAAAAAACATCAGTGCTTGTGAAATAGTGCACCTCTGGCTCTAGAGAATATCTAACCTTACTGTAAGAATGCTATTATGACACCCTACTCCCATGCTTCCTAACTGATGGCACATTCTTGAGTGATGTATTGCTCAGCTTGGGTCTAAAGGAACCCGAGCAGAATAGCAGACATAGCTTGTCATTTCTCTCTCTCAGGTATTTCTGGTGTCTATAAATGTGGTATTAATGGCCAGTCTGGATCCTCCAGTGCAAAAGCTACAGTGTGAACATGTACAATCTTTTGTATCCTAATGCACTCTCTAGTACATATTTACTCAAATGCTTCTATTCTAACTTTACTTCCCCAGACAATCTCAGTAAAAGCGAAGTTAAGGAGTGTGCGGAACAGAAATCCAGGATGTCTGAAGTTTGTCCTCAACGCACAAACTTTTCCTGAAACTATATTCAAGGAAATTTTTAATTTTACATTTCAGTATTGTGTTTATGATCAGTCAATGATGTTAATACATTCTCAAGCTGGATTTGTCATTCAGACAGATAGCCATATCTTTGCATCTGGACGCTTAGGTGCTCATAAAAGCTATAATAAAGTTAAAAAAAGGAATGATTGAAATTGCACCTTCTTTCACACTCATGGTTCTGAGCCAGGCTGCTTAAACTACCAGCAGCTTTTAAGCCAATATATGTAGAGCTTTGAAACATAATAAATGCCAAACAGGGTTTTCAAACACAGTTCAAAGTCCTGCGTACACAGGGCAGCCACAGTAAATGTAAATCATGTTTGCATTTCACCACTAGTAGCGGTCACCACAGAACTCTCTCTATACAGAAGACACACGCATTTCTACATACTTACTACTGTAACTAGGCAGAACTTCAAATTAAAGGCCAGTTCTACAAAACTCATGAATTCTACTTTGTAAATTAAAACACTGTTTTACCTGGGTTGGAAACCACAAGGATGGTGCAATTGGGACTATACTTGATAATCTGAGGAATAATAAATTTGAAGACATTCACATTCCTCTGGACCAGGTTCAGGCGACTCTCCCCTTCTTGCTGACGAACTCCTGCAGTTACTACCACAATCTTAGAATTAGCTGTGACAGCATAATCTATAGAGGAGAAGGGGAGAAAAATACAGAACACAGTTGAATATAGTCACGTCAAGAGCAATGTGCAACTACAGACAGCTCTAAATAGTTCCACCTCTGTGTAAAATACTCTGGCCAGAAATGAAAAATGTTCAATCTCAATAGGTCCACACAATTTCTTAGGAGATGGTGTTGTTATCTACTGATCAAATCAGGACATAGAGATTTAGGGTTCTGGTCTCAACTTTGGAATTCTGTAGCTTTGGTTAAGTCATTTAGCGCCTCTGGGCCTCAGCTTTCTCACCTATAAAATAAGGTTCGTATTTTCTCCACCTCTCAGGGATTCTGAAGTTTCTTTAATATCTGTTTTATGATTCTTGGTTGAAATCCACTACAGATGCACAGTTCAGTGTTAATTAGTGATGGGAAAAGGAGAAGTGATGTAGATTTTGAAAAATCGAAGTGGTTCCAGTTTTAGCGGAATGCCCCTCATTTGTTTAAATATATTTTCTGCTCTTTTCCCCTAAGTCTTAACCTAAGCCTCAACTTTCACAGGTAACATCAAGCCCTGAGCTTGTTGCCAGAATGCAAGACCCTGAGTGTGTTCCCATTATTTAATTTCCCATAAATTTACAGTATAGCTGTATTTTAAAAGATTCCAAGTTTACCTTTGTCTGCCACAATCTTATGAGTTTGGAGGAACAAGCTCCCGTGTTGCAGATCCATCATTTCTCCTTTTAGTTTGTCTTCCAAAACATCAACCAGAGCAAGCTCATCACAAAGACTCTGTGAGGGGAGTGGAGGGAATACAATATTGATATCACACAAAGGGCTCACTGTGTATTATTATATTATTGTTTTTCAAAGCTTCCTTTGTTGAGTTAAACTACATCATTACTTTTTATATGGAGCTCTTTATAGAGTATATTGATGTCACACTCTGGTAAAGAATCTCTTCTGAATCACTAGACCAAAAATGGGAGCATGGGACAGTTCTGATGGTGAAGACACATAAAAACACTCTCCAGTAGCAAAAGTATTATAAACCCTTATTAAAGCACAGTAAAAGTTTACTATTCAGGTTACATTTCCCACTTCCCTGTTCAGAGGGAAAAGACACAAACCCTTACTCTGGAGCTTCCCCTTTGTCATTTAGACACTACAAGATTTTAGGCTACGTCTACACTAGAGTCCTTACAGGGGCACAGTTGTACCGATGCAGTTGCGCCACTGTAAGCTCTCTCATGTAGCTGCTCTATGCCAACGGGAGAGTTCTCCCATCGACATAATTAAACCACTGCCAATGAGGAGCAGTAGCTCTATCAGTGGGAGAAGCTCTCCTGCTGACATAGCACCATGCACACTCCCACTTATGTCGGCAAAACTTACGTTGCTCAGGGGTGTTTTCTTCCACACCCCTGAGTGACATAAGTTTTGCTGACATACGTGGGAGTGTAGACATGGCCTTAGTTATTTACTTAGAAAAATATGCTGAACTCTCTGTACTAGTTGTAAGAATTACATTCTGCTCTATATCCACGCAAGACAGTATTTCAAGTATTTGCGCCAGATTTTTGATGGAAAACTCACATTGCTATCAGTTACCTCAAATTAACATTCAGTGACAGAATACTGCTTCAACCAGCTTAATCAAAGTTTTAATTAAAATTGGACACGGTCAAAAGTTTTCACAAAAAATATTCACCATATTTTGACCAGCTCTAAATCAGAACTGTTCCTAATTCTCCCCACCTGGACTGCTAAAACAGTGTCAATTTGTTAAGTTCAAACTTAAGTTCAGCCACATTTGGTTGTTGTCCAGCAGGGGGAGATTGGGAGATAGTTTCAAAAGTTCTCCCACTCCCTAAACTTTCAGAGATTTTGGAGGCATGATAGACACTTTCTACTTCAATGACTAAATTATGAGATGCTTTTAGGATTTAATCTCCCTCTGGCAGATACACTTGGTTGTGGCAGTGGTGGTTTGGATTTTCTGTTACTGTTTTGTTGTTGTTGCAGAAACTTTGGCATCACTTGTATAGCTTGTCATGCCAATAAAAGTATACTGAAACTCTGTTCAGGACTTCTCTCTACTACTGCCCTATGTGCCGAAGTCCATTTGAAAATGGGCATCTTAAGTCACCTGGGTGACTCTGAAAACTTTACCCTCAAGCAAGCATCTCTGTCTTTTCTGCTCCTCTGTAAAATTGATAATAGGTTCCTGTATCATTATGAGGCTTGACTGGTTAGTGTTTGCAAAGTGCTTTGAAAATAGAAAGACTTGAAGCAAACATAACATGACACTATCTATATTTTTAAAAGGCATCTCAAATTCAGTAACACAGAATATGTGTATTAAGATTTAAAAGTACGTATTTTAAAACCATGTTAGTTACAAATCACTTTATTTTATTGCACTCAGAGCAACTTCTTTCCACAGCCAATACCACCAACTATTGCAGGAAAATTCCAAGGGCTTGTACTTGAGTCTTGCTTCATTTTAAAAATCATTTGCAGGGCCAAACTCTGATCTCAGTTATATGAATGTAAATCAAGAATAACTCCAGTGAAGTAGGTTGATTACACAGGTGTAAAACTGATAAAAATGAGTGAAATCAGAATTAGGCCTATAAAATCTACATCTACGTTCTTTTAAAGATCTAGGACATTTAGATACTTGATCTTGTGACCCTTTTTATCTTAGTAGACCCAATGAAGTTAGGAGCCAAACTCTTCTCTCATGAAACCAGAGTATATCTGGAATAGCTCCAATGGCTTTGCTGGATTGATACTGGTGTATTCTAGAGAGGAATTTGGCTCAACGATAGCACTCACATAAATAAAGCCTACAAGGTAAGACACAGATACAGTTTAAATGCTTTTACAAAAAGATATAGTTCACCTTTAAAGCTGTGGCAAAAGTATTTCAAGTTCTTCTGAAAGAGCACACAGGTCTCAGTGACTTCTTATTGCTAACTAGAAGAAGAGGTGAAAAACACAACCTCCTTCAAGAATAAAATTAACACCACTCATGTGTATATTAAATGAGATGCTATACCAGAAAAAATGAACTCCGAACAATAATTTTAATAATGTCACATGGATGGTGATGAATTTGATGTGCTAAAAAGAATCAAACTCATTGCACGTACACCCGATTTTAAGATAATACTGGGTAAGTGCAAAATTTAGGCTACGGCTTAATTGAAGGCAGTATCCATTTTGTGGAGTCCAACAGTCTGAGAGTTCATAAAGCAAGGCACAATTAACAAGATGGCTCAACGCCCACCAACAGTTTGTTTCAAACATGTTTTTAAATTCCAAGTGGAATTTGTAAGGAAGAGATGCCAATTCTGAGCCGAAATGCTGGAGGCAGCCATCTTGATGAAAAGTGATGCCATTTGTTCCACTGACAGAATTGAAGCCCAGTGAAAGGGACTAAATCCATCCAGCTATAAACTGGCTTAAAATCTGTAAGGGTCAATTTCTACCACTGGTTATGCACATGCAACTCACATTGACTTTAATGGGAGGGGCATGCCAGTGATTCCTAGGGTGGAATCTGACGCTGTAAAGAGCTCTTCTTAGGACTATAAACCAGTGTGCATTCTTCTTTAATAAAGAGGTTAACAGTCACTTCTACTGCGTTCCCACTCTGCCAGTCTTACAGGTATCATTGCTTTTCCAGCAAGAATGATGCTGAGTTCAGATGCAGAAAGACAAGCACAATGTGTTGTTTTTTTAAAAAACACCCTGAGGATATTTCATGATGAATTAATGATTTGGCATGACATTTCATACTTCCACATGATTGAACTGGTTTTCTATCACTATTGGTAACATGAAAAATAACTATAGCTTTCTATTTATGATATCTGTGCATGGTTAATATCACTGTTTTCCCTGCATGGTACATCAGTTTCTCCCTTGCTGAGCAGTCTCTTCTAAACATCTACAGGGGAGGAGAAAAACCTTTGAACGATTTTAAAGGAATTTTTAAAAAATACCCTGATGACATATTTCAGAGTACCAGCCATGTTAGTCTGTATTCGCAAAAAGAAAAGGAGTACTTGTGGCACCTTAGAGACGAATAAATAAATGCTCAAATAAATTTGTTAGTCTCTAAGGTGCCACAAGTACTCCTTTTCTTCCTGATGACATACTATTTTAAAAGCACAGTACCAGAAACAGTGAATTTTCTTAAGTTTTTTTGTAAAGTCAAGTTAATAGAAGGTGGATCAGCATTTCCCCCCTAAAATCATGAATTAACTAGCGTTCGTCTTATTATATGTAGATGATATGGGTCCATTATCACAAACATCAGTGGGACTAAAGTGTATATTAAATACATTTGGTTTATACTGTCAACAGAGGGCCTTTCACTAAATTACTCCAAAACTAAAGTAAATGATTTTAGTTGAAGGTGGAGGTTGCATAAATGGAAGATTGATGGGCAATACATTCAACAAATTAGTTCTTTTGCCTACCTGGGTATCTGGTTCTCTGAAAATGGATTGTGGGATAAACATATTTGGGTAACAAAAGAGAACGCCTCAAATTCAATGCAAGAAGTGTTACATTACACCAGAACTCATGGGGACAACTTAATTGCACCAGCCTTTAGACTATTTGAGGCCAGGTGCCCATTGAATTTTTGTATGGCGGAGACATATGGGGATAGAATGATCCCACAGGACTAGAAGTGACAATCCAGGAAGTTTTTGGAAAGCGTAGGGGACAATTTCCTGGTGCAAGTGCTAGAGGAGCCAACTAGGGGGAGAGCTTTTCTTGACCTGCTGCTCAGAAACCGGGAAGAATTAGTAGGGGAAGCAAAAGTGGATGGGAATCTGGGAGGCAGTGACCATGAGTTGGTTGAGTTCAGGATCCTGACACAGGGAAGAAAGGTAAGCAGCAGGATACGGACCCTGGACTTCAGGAAAGCAGACTTCGACTCCCTCAGGGAACGGATGGGTAGGATCCCCTGGGGGACTAACATGAAGGGGAAAGGAGTCCAAGAGAGCTGGCTGTATTTCAAGGAATCCCTGTTGAGGTTACAGGGACAAACCATCCCGATGTGTCAAAAGAATAGTAAATATGGCAGGCGACCAGCTTGGCTTAACGGTGAAATCCTAGTGGAACATAAAAAAGAAGCTTACAAGAAGTGGAAGGTTGGACATATGACCAGGGAAGAGTATAAAAATATTGCTCGGGCATGTAGGAATGAAATCAGGAGGGCCAAATCACACGTGGAGCTGCAGCTAGCGAGAGATGTCAAGAGTAACAAGAAGGATTTCTTCAGGTATGTTGGCAACAAGAAGAAAGCCAAGGAAAGTGTGGGCCCCTTAATGAATGAGGGAGGCAACCTAGTGACAGAGGATGTGGAAAAAGCTAATGTACTCAATACTTTTTTTGCTTCTGTCTTCACGAACAAGGTCAGCTCCCAGACTGCTGCGCTGGGCATCACAACATGGGGAATAGATGGCCAGCCCTCTGTGGAGAAAGAGATGGTTAGGCACTATTTAGAAAAGCTGGACGTGCACAAGTCCATGGGGCTGGACGAGTTGCATCCGAAAGTGCTAAAGGAATTGGCAGCTGTGATTGCAGAGCCATTGCCCATTATCTTTGAAAACTCATGGCGAACGGGGGAAGTCCCGGATGACTGTAAAAAGGCTAATGTAGTGCCAATCTTTAAAAAAGGGAAGGAGGAGGATCCTGGGAACTACAGGCCAGTCAGCCTCACTTCAGTCCCCGGAAAAATCATGGAGCAGGTCCTCAAAGAATCAATCCTGAAGCACTTAGAGGAGAGGAAAGCGATCAGGAACAGTCAGCATGGATTCACCAAGGGAAGGTCATGGCTGACTAATCTAATCGCCTTCTATGATGAGATTACTGGTTCTGTGGATGAAGGGAAAGCAGTGGATGTATTGTTTCTTGACTTTAGCAAAGCTTTTGACACGGTCTCCCACAGTATTCTTGTCAGCAAGTTAAAGAAGTATGGGCTGGATGAATGCACTATAAGGTGGGTAGAAAGTTGGCTAGATTGTCGGGCTCAGCAGGTAGTGATCAATGGCTCCATGTCTAGTTGGCAGCCGGTGTCAAGTGGAGTGCCCCAGGGGTCGGGCCTGGGGCCGGTTTTGTTCAATATCTTCATAAATGATCTGGAGGATGGTGTGGATTGCACTCCCAGTAAATTTGCGGATGATACTAAACTGGGAGGAGTGGTAGATACGCTGGAGGGCAGGGATAGGATACAGAGGGACCTAGACAAATTGGAGGATTGGGCCAAAAGAAATCTGATGAGGTTCAATAAGGATAAGTGCAGGGTCCTGCACTTAGGACGGAAGAACCCAATGCACAGCTACAGACTAGGGACCGAATGGCTAGGCAGCAGTTCTGCGGAAAAGGACCTAGGGGTGACAGTGGACGAGAAGTTGGATATGAGTCAGCAGTATGCCCTTGTTGCCAAGAAGGCCAATGGCATTTTGGGATGTATAAGTAGGGGCATAGCGAGCAGATCGAGGGACGTGATCGTCCCCTTCTATTCGACATTGGTGAGGCCTCATCTGGAGTACTGTGTCCAGTTTTGGGCCCCACACTACAAGAAGGATGTGGATAAATTGGAGAGAGTCCAGCGAAGGGCAACAAAAATGATTAGGGGTCTGGAACACATGACTTATGAGGAGAGGCTGAGGGAACTGGGATTGTTTAGTCTGCAGAAGAGAAGAATGAGGGGGGATTTGATAGCTGCTTTCAACTACCTGAGAGGTGGTTCCAGAGAGGATGGTTCTAGACTATTCTCAGTGGTAGAAGAGGACAGGACAAGGAGTAATGGTCTCAAGTTGCAGTGGGGGAGGTTTAGGTTGGATATTAGGAAAAACTTTTTCACTAGGAGGGTGGTGAAACACTGGAATACGTTACCTAGGGAGGTGGTAGAATCTCCTTCCTTAGAAGTTTTTAAGGTCAGGCTTGACAAAGCTCTGGCTGGGATGATTTAATTGGGGATTGGTCCTGCTTTGAGCAGGGGGTTGGACTAGATGACCTCCTAAGGTCCCTTCCAACCCTGATATTCTATGATTCTATGATCCAAAACAAATTTCTTAGGAAGCTTCTTCGTCTCCCAAATAATATCCTAGCTGCTCTTCTTAGAGCTGAGACAGGTATGATTTCTATTCTGTCCAAAGTGCAATACCATAATATTAATTTTTGGCTTTGCTCTCATAGTATGCACCCACAGCAGTGGCCAAGGCTATACTTAGAGGAACAGATCAGTAGGGCCTGTTCATGTAAATTTCCTTGGTTAAAGTCCTCTCAGAATTGGGAATGATTAGATTTACATTTAAAAATGTGAAATCCCTAATCAAGTTGAGGTTAGAGGATATTAATAAGCACGACAGTTGTTTCCGTTACAAAGATGTCACCTTGGTTTCCCCTTGTTAACAGGATTCATGGGTATTCCAGATATTTAGACAATTTGTCCAATAGCAAATTAAGGAGGGCTTTCAGAGCTCTCCACTTTCAATCTATGCAGACAAATTACTTAGAAGGCAGATATACTGGCACTGAGAAATGTACGCAGCTCTGGACAGGTAGAAGACTTACTCCATTATTTATTATATTCGTAATTTGTATTTCCCTTGAGGTCAAAATGTCTATCCATGTTTTTGTTCCAGATGCCTTTTTCTACTACCTCTCAGAAAACAAAATATTTATTAGGAACTGGCAATGTATCTGTGATTCAAGTGGTTACCCTATTTGTGTGGTCAGCTGCTAAAATAAGGAAAAGGAAATTGATGTGGTGATTATATGCTTTAATTGGCTTATGTTCTTTTAAATTTGTATGTATGGGTATTTCTGATATTTAAAATTCTGGATTTTGTTTTAAGTTTTACAGTAGTATATTGTATTTTTGATGCGTTGGCCTATGGCTAAGTCACTGTTAATTATTAACTTCTCAAGTTAACTCTATGTCCCTTAAATACATTCTAAAGGTTTAGTGGTATGTGCATGGCTTTGGGCCCTGATCTTGTAAGCTATTCCATGCAGAAATGGCCTAGAGAGAGCAATTTGCAGGATCAGGTTCTTAGGGCCAGATATTTAAAGATATTTAGAGGGATTTTCAAAAGTGCCTAAGCACCTGTCTTCATCTTTAAGTACCTACATACTTTTCAAAATCTGACCCTCAATAAGTAAGACCCCAATACAGAAAATGACTTAAGCATATGCTTAAATCTATCCCTACTGACTTTTATTGGGACTTAACCACATTTAAATTCTTTCCTACAAGGGACTTCAGAGCCAAATTAATCTAAAGACCTAGGTGCTTTAAGTTGCAGATAGGCATCTAGTGAGATTGTCAAAGTAATACAGGTACCTAACTCACATTGAAATCAATATTTTGGAAAATTCCACCAAGTGCCTACCTGCATCTTTAAGTGTCTAAATACCTTTAAAAATCTGGCCCTTAGTTCCCAATTTATTTTTCAAATATAAACGAAGTAAGAAAAAAGGAAACAGCTACTTCCAAACTTCTGCCCACTAAAAACAAAGGGTCAAATTCTGAGGGCCTTACTGAGGGTTTAGTCCAGAGGTTGGCAACCTTTTAGAAGCGGTGTGCCGAGTCTTCATTTATTCACTTTAATTTAAGGTTTCGTGTGCCAATACTACATTTTAACGTTTTTTAGAAGGTCTCTCTCTATAAGTCTATATATTATATAACTAAACTATTGTCGTATGTAAACAAGGTTTTTAAAATGTTTAAGAAGCTTCATTTAAAATTAAATTAAAGGGCTCAACCTGCTGCCGGTCTGGGGTTCCGTCTGCCAGCTACTGCCAGCCAGGGTCCCGGCTGCCGGCCCTGCTCAGCCCGCTGCCGGTCTGCAGTCCCAGCCCTGTCCACATAGAGTAGGTACCTACCTTCTCCCTGGCCCATTCTCTTCCTCTCTCTGCATTGAGGTGAGGGTAGGAGTACACTGAGAACAGGGCTGGGGGTGAAGGAGCAGGCTGGGGGTTGAGGTGCCGGGTCTGACCAGGAGCTAGAATGAGGGAGGGAGCTCAGGGTTGGGGCAGGTTTGCGTGTGGAGCACTTACCTGGGCAGCTCCCATTTGGTGCGAGGGGTGCAGGTGGGAATATGGGTGTGTGTGTGCAGGAGCTCCCGTTTGGTGCTCAGGGTGGGGGTGGGGATGTGGGGGATGCAAGAGTCAAGGTATGGGAGGTGCTGGAGTCAGGGCAGGAGGCTGGGGGGGCTGGGTATGTGTGTGGGGTGCCAGAGTCAGGGCTGGGCTTGTGGGGGGCTGGGATGTGTGGGGGGTGCAGGGGTGAGGGCAGAGGGCTGAGTGTGTGTGAGGAGGGTTCAGGGATCAGGGCAGAAGGCTGGAGGTGTGGGCTGGGGTCGTGGGGGTGCTCCCAGCCCCCTGCCCTGAGCGGCTCATGGCAGGGGGCTGGAGGGGCTATGCCAATTCCATCCCCTTCCCCAAGGTCCCCGGAGCAGAGAGCGCGCTGCGGCTCAACTTTTCCCTCTGGGCTGTCAGCTGATCAGCCGCAGGGAGGGACAGAAGGAGGGGCAGGAACCCTGCCTGCTGGGGGAAGAGGGAAGCTTGCCTGCCCTGCAAGGAGAGAGCGGTGGTTGGAGAGGAGCGGGCCGGGCTGGGCAGGATTTTTAATTGCACGCTGCTGTCCCCGGCAGACAGCAGTGTGCCATTAAAAATTGGCTTGCGTGCCGTCTTTGGCACACGTGCCATAGGTTGCCGACCCCTGGTTTAGTCAGTCCTTAAACAGGCAATGGGAGATCTGCCTGAATACGGGCAACAGGAAATCAGAATCATGATCTGAGAATTTGGCACTCAATTTTAGCTACTTTAAAAATTCTACAGTGAAAGTTGGACAACTAGCCAATAAGGGCTTAAACCAAAGCCTACTGAAGTCAATGGGAGTCTTTTCATTTGGGTCTTGAATCAGGCCCTGGATGAATGAAGAATGTAGTAAGTTGAGTGTGTATAGTTTTGGTGTCCACAGCACATTTCACAATGATCTCTGGTCTGTCTCCATTTAAGTTCTTTCCCCGCTCTGACAGCCCTGCTATCAAGTAGCGGACTCTGGACTCATTTCCCAAAGGCCTGGAACATTGGAAGAATCAACAGCAAAAAAAGTTTGGCAAGGGGTTGCAGACCCATTGTACACAAAGCCAACCTGGCGGCCTGCAACGTAGGCAGCTTTGGAAAAGGACAATCAGACCTTTTCCTGAACATGAGACAACTATAAGAGTCAGAGGAGAGAAACTGGGAATAAACACAAGGAGAAGATGAGCCTCACATGGAGCAGAGGGGCTCATTTAGGAGGAATGTACAGAATTAATCAGACTATTCTCACATTAGTCTGTCATATTATCTCCATTTTCACACAAAGAAGTCAATCAGATTTTGTAGCACAATAAAATTCTGATTACTTTCACTTCATATTGTTCTTGAACTATACCTTTCCAAGAATGCTGATGGCACAGGCCATTCCAACTTGGCCAACCCCCACTACAGTGATCTTATTGTTAGGGTGGGTGGATTCTGCTGCAATTGGTGTAATCAGTTTCTCTTGTAAAGTAGCCATTGTATTCTGCAAGAAAAGAGAGACACATACAAAACCCTATAGATTAAACCCAATCACATTTCCCAAGTTCTTCATATTAAAAATAGATAGCTACTTTAGCCTCCAACGCTGAAATTTACAAATAAAAGTGCCATATATAGATATACATCTCCAAGTTACTAAAAACAGTCGTTTATATAACCAACTAGGCAGACGCATGAGCATTGCTGGCATTGTCCAATTCCATTTCAAAAATTACACTCTACCCACCTAAAGTTGTCACTTTAATTTCATTTGGATACAATGTACTTTTTCCTCTCTATATGCACTGTTGCTGTGAGGTGTTAAGACAGCTGCTTTGTGATAGTTGCATTTCAGTGGTGGGTTAAGAACTACTTATAAGTTTGTAAAAGCGGCAAAGAGTCCTGTGGCACCTTATAGACTAACAGACGTATTGGAGCATAAGCTTTCGTGGGTGAATACCCACTTCGTCGGATGCATGTTTATAAGTTTGTAAATCTTTTGAAATCTTCTGGATGGAAGGCACTGAATAAATACAGGTTTCAGAGTAGCAGCTGTGTTAGTCTGTACTCACAAAAAGAAAAGGAGTACCTGTGGCACCTTAGAGACTAACCAATTTATTTGAGCATAAGCTTTCGTGAGCTACAGCTCACTTCATCGGATGCATAAAGTTGAAAATACAGTGAGGAGATTTATATACACACCCATTTTTTCATGGTCTGCGTGTATATAAATCTCCTCACTGTATTTTCCACTTTATGCATCCGATGAAGTGAGCTGTAGCTCACGAAAGCTTATGCTCAAATAAATTGAATAAATACAGTGCCACTTACTTAAATGGCTCCCTGCTGCTCCCTTCATTCCAAATACATGGCGAGTCTTTTTTGCCTTTGTGGCTTGATGTAGAAATGTTAATATTTCAATCCATTTGCATATAATAAACTGTGCTAGAACTGAGTTAACATGGCATTCATTTTTATTTAGCATCAGAGACCTCCTTTGCTCAACCTGTAAGTTAGCACCACTAAGACTTGTCTTTTATCCTCTGATTCTCTCCCATCGCTTCCCTTCCCACACCAAATATTTAAAGACAGCCTCTATATTAGGTCCCTATGTTTTGTAATCACATACACACACTCCAATATATATTTGCAAACAGTGACCCTGGTCCTACAAGCTTCTCCATGAGGGCTGACTCCTGCCCGTGCATGAAGCTCTAGTGATGACAACAGGGGATTGGAGCCAGAATTTATAATTGTAGTTGATCAACTAGATACCTAGGTGACTTGTGTATCAATCTGTGCCAGTCCATGGAGGTAAGTCAAAATTTGTGATTGCCCAAAAGATTTTGGGACCCAAAAATTAGCGATTGCTTTGGAAAATTTGTCCCAATGCTCATGTATTTCTCTTGATCCACATGCAAGTCAAGGGCAAAACAATCTTTGAATCAGCTAATATACTAGAGGCAAGAACTCTTGCATCATTTCAATTCTCAATGTACAATGTTCAAGGAAGTATTTCCTACGTAACACTGGGAATCAGAGGGGGGAAATGAAACCAGACAATATTCATTATACAGAAACAGTGTTGTTTCATTCTCCTTCACATGTTGCAGAAATTGAATGAGTCAGAGGTTTACTAGAAGAGAAAGGACGGTTTCCTGGTTAAGGCATCTGAAGGCTGCCCTGGAGAACTAAATTCTATCCCAGCCTCTGCCACAGAACTTCTGTGTGATGCTGGGCAAGTTGCTTAAACTAAAATTCTCACAGGTGGTCACTATATGCATGTCCCTCATTTTCTGCATGAGCAACATGAGACATGGGGTCCCAAATTTGCAGAAGCGCTGAACACTCACAACTGCAAGTAAACGTGACTGGAGCTTTTTTGAACATTATCAATTTCAATAAAAATGCCAAATACTCTGAAAATAATCCAGCCCTATGGATCTCAAAATGGATACCCAAAATTAGTGAGCATTTTTGACAATTTTGGCCTTAACCTGTCTGTGCTTCAGTTCCCCACCTATAAAATAGGGGGAATAACACCAGCAAATCTCACAGGGCTGTTGTGAAGATAAAGTCACGAGTGTTTGTAAAGCATCTGATTCTACGGTGAGAGCACCACAGAAACACCCAGCAGGAAATTAATAATGTAGTGTTCATTGCAGAATTTGGACAGAAGGCAGAAAATAAGGCTTGAGGCCCAGCTACCCAGTCCCTGAATGAAGCCTGGGGGAAAATAGTATGTGACCATGTAACTAAAGACTGTCTCATAAGGCACTGGGACAAGGGGGCTGGATTGCACAGGCAATCTTAATGTTGCCCTTTTCTAACTTTACCAAAGGGGTGTCCTGTTGGTTTTTGATCGTTCCCCCCCCCAACAGCACAGGACCCGCGAGCAGGATCCGTCTGCTCAGAAGGGATCTAAATGCCCCAAACGTGCCATCCCAGTGATGCTGGAGGGGGGAGGCGAGGTGGCAGCAGGCAGTCAGGGTGGGAGCGGGGGCTTTCAGAGGCTGGGGCAGTCAGGTCAGGAAGGGTGGAGACGGCCGCTCGTCGCCTGAGTCACGCAAGCCAGGGCGTGAGTCAGGGCAGGATGCGGTTTGCTCCGCGCCTCGCCGGCTCTCGCCATGCCCACAGCGCCTGGAGGCGGCGTCCTCAGCCCACGCTGCGGCTACGGGATCACGTCTTACGGCTCCTCTTCGGTGTAGCGGCCCTGGGCTGCCGCCGCCGCCGCCTCCCCCCCTCGGACAGCGCTGCGCGGGCCCGGCCACGCGCCAGGAGGCGGCAGCGGCAGGAGCGGATCCGCTTCGTGCGCGCGCAAACGCCAGCTCATCTCTCACACCTTCTACCCCCCCCCACACCCCCACCCCCACCCGCGCCGTGCGCGCGCCGCCCGCCAGTGGCCTGTGGGTGAGAAGCGGCTCAAGGGCACGCGGCTGGTCCCCAGGTCGCTGCACGTGCAGCGCTGCCGAGCGCCCTCGGCACAGCCATCCTTCCCCGCCCGCAGGTGGGGGGAGCGCCTGCGTGTTAGCCGGGTGCAGCGGGGTCTAAAGGAGAGACACCCCGCCCGTAGCCAGGCGCTGGGGGGCCCTTCAGGCGGGGCTCACTGCTCCGGCCTCTAGGCCAGAAAAAAGGGGCGCCGGGGAGGGGGAGTATTTTCTCTTCCATGCCGTTCCACACACACACACACACCCATCCTTGGGAGGGAGACACTGCAATGCCATGAGAAAAGCGACCCGTCACCTCCATGATCCATCCTCGCAGACAGCAAGGGGGAGGGAATTTGGCAAAGAAACTGCACCCTTCCCGAAGGGCTCAGTGTTAACCGGGCCTTGTGCAACGGGTGGGTCTGTTGCCTGCATCCCATTGCTCTTTAAATAGCAGCAGCGCTATACTGCAAAGGAGAGGCGACCGCCCCCCCTCCCCAAAGTGGGATCCCATCCTGCCGCCATCCCATCAAGCGGGCCCTGCGGCTACAAAGGAGCAGGGGAGGGACAGTGCAGCAATGCACAAGGCAAAGGAGAGCCTGACCCTCAAGAGCTGGGGGTTGAGGGGGCTGTACCCCGCCTAGAGGCCCACAAACCAGGCCCGATAAAAGAGAAAGGGGGGGATTCGTCCCTTCCGTTAAAGCCCCCCCCACGAGCAGAGGCCAGCGCAGCCGTACAGTGCGATACCCACCTGTGGGGGGATGGCTCAGCCGGGCTGGGACAGGTGGCGCAGGAGGGAGCCGGAGCAGCAGCAGCCTGTGTCGTGCGGAGCTAAGACAATGTCAGCCCCGGCCGCAAGGGAAGAAAGAGGCGGACCCTGCCCAGCTGCTCGGCGTCGTCTCCTCCGGTTACGCTATTGTGATTGGAAACCCGAGCGCTGCCCGCCCCCCAGCCTCACTCAATCCCCTTCAAGGACACAGGCGCATGGCTGCAGCCTCCCCCCACGTCCGGGCCCCAAATGGGCCAGCCACTACTTGAGTCACTTTCAGGAAGGGGAAAGGAGGACTTCTGGCACCTTAGGGACTAACATATTTATTTGAGCGGAAGCTTTCGTGAGCTACAGCTCACTTCATCGGATGCATGAAACCTTTCAGGAAGGGGGTTTGGTCGGCGCCTGCAAGGTTGCACAGTGCGGCTCTCTCAAGCCAAAACTTTTCAGCTGCAGAGCGGACCTCTAACCCCTCTGATGCATGAATGAGTCTTTATAAACCCAGTCCCTACCGCACACCTATTAGAGCGCATCCACAAAACCAGTTTTTGTGTGACCTCCAACGTCAAACCCGCCCTTCCTTCCCCCCTCCTCCTGCAGTCTTTCCTTCATTCTGGCTTAACCTTCAACTAGCTTTTTAAAAAGCCTCTTTCTCTTGTGACAAGTAACTTCACAGGGTAGCAAGGAACTGCGACAGCAACAGGGCTTGCCTACAAAATCCAGCTACTAACAGGGTCCCTATCCCTACCCTATCCATGCCTTAAGCACTAATGAATGGATCATCAGGACGCGACTGCCCCAGAGGGAAGTATTACCATCCCCATTTTACTGATGGTGAAAGGAGACACAGATTGATTAAGTGATTTGCTCAAGGTCACCCAGAATGGTTGTGGCAGAGGCAGAAACTAGCTCTAAATCCCAGGCCAATGCCTCAATCAGTATCTATTAGTATTTTTATTCCTGTAGTGCCTAGGGGATTCCAGCTGAAATGTGGACCCTGTTATACTAGGCACTGTACAACCATTAAGAGACAGTGCCTGCCCTATCCAGGTATGTCTGATGGCCCCCTTCACATAGTTTCTGATTGCCTCAAAACTATTATTGAATTTCTCCTCCCAGCATGCTGGTGAAGTGAAGTATTATCCCTATTTTCAGAGGGAGATCTTAGATTATGTGACTTGCCTAAATTCACACAGGATGGCTTTGGCAGAGTAAGGAATTTAACTACTGCAGTGCCTAAACTCTAAGCCCTGGTCTACACTAGGACTTTAGGTCGAATTTAGCAGCATTAAATCGATGTAAACCTGCACCCGTCCACACGATGAAGCCCTTTATTTCGACTTAAAGGGCTCTTAAAATCGATTTCCTTACTCCATCCCTGACAAGTGGATTAGCACTTAAATCGGCCTTGCCGGCTCGAATTTGGGGTACTGTGGACACAATTTGACGGTATTGGCCTCCGGGAGCTATCCCAGAGTGCTCCATTGTGTCCGCTCTGGACAGCACTCTCAACTCAGATGCACTGGCCACGTAGACAGGAAAAGAACCGCAAACTTTTGAATCTCATTTCCTGTTTGGCCAGCGTGGCAAGCTGCAGGTGACCATGCAGAGCTCATCAGCAGAGGTGACCATGATGGAGTCCCAGAATCGCAAAAGAGCTCCAGCATGGACCGAACGGGAGGTCCGGGATCTGATCGCTGTTTGGGGAGAGGAATCCGTGCTATCAGAACTCCGTTCCAGTTTTCGAAATGCCAAAACCTTTGTCAAAATCTCCCAGGGCATGAAGGACAGAGGCCATAACAGGGACCCGAAGCAGTGCCGCGTGAAACTGAAGGAGCTGAGGCAAGCCTACCAGAAAACCAGAGAGGCGAACGGCCGCTCCGGGTCAGAGCCCCAAACATGCTGCTTCTATGATGAGCTGCATGCCATTTTAGGGGGTTCAGCCACCACTACCCCAGCCGTGTTGTTTGACTCCTTCAATGGAGATGGAGGCAATACGGAAGCAGGTTTTGAGGATGAAGAAGTTGATGATGATGATGAGGTTGTAGATAGCTCACAGCAAGCAAGCGGAGAAACCGGTTTTCCCGACAGCCAGGAACTGTTTCTCACCCTGGACCTGGAGCCAGTACCCCCCGAACCCACCCAAGGCTGCCTTCTGGACCCAGCAGGCGGAGAAGGGACATCTGGTGAGTGTACCTTTTAAAATAGTATACATGGTTTAAAAGCAAGCATGTGAAAGGATTACTTTGCCCTGGCATTCGCGATTCTCCTGGAGGTACTCCCAAAGCCTTTGCAAAAGGTTTCTGGGGAGGGCAGCCTTATTGCGTCCTTCATGGTAGGACACTTTACCACTCCAGGCCAGTAACACGTACTCGGGAATCATTGTAGAACAAAGCATTGCAGTGTATGTTTGCTGGCATTCAAACAACATCCGTTTTTTATCTCTCTGTGTTATCCTCAGGAGAGTGAGATATAATTCATGGTCACCTGGTTGAAATAGAGTGCTTTTCTTCAGGGGACACTCAGAGGAGCCCATTCCTGCTGGGCTGTTTGCCTGTGGCTAAACAGAAATGTTCCCCGCTGTTAGCCACAGGGAGGGGGGAAGGTTGAGGGGGTAGCCACGCGGTGGGGGGAGGCAAAATACGACCTTGTAACGAAAGCACATGTGCTATGTATGTAATGTTAACAGCAAGGTTTACCCTGAAAGAGTGTAGCCACTGTTTTATAAAATGTGTCTTTTTAAATACCGCTGTCCCTTTTTTTTTCTCCACCAGCTGCATGTGTTTCAATGATCACAGGATCTTCTCCTTCCCAGAGGCTAGTGAAGCTTAGAAAGAAAAAAAAACGCACTTGTGATGAAATGTTCTCCGAGCTCATGCTGTCCTCCCACACTGACAGAGCACAGACGAATTTGACGTGGAGGCAAATAATGTCAGAGTGCAGGAAAGCACAAAATGACCGGGAGGAGAGGTGGCGGGCTGAAGAGAGTAAGTGGCGGGCTGAAGACAGGGCTGACGCTCAAATGTGGCGGCAGCGTGATGAGAGGAGGCAGGATTCAATGCTGAGGCTGCTGGAGGACCAAACCAGTATGCTCCAGTGTATGGTTGAGCTGCAGCAAAGGCAGCTGGAGCACAGACTGCCACTGCAGCCCCTCTGTAACCAACCGCCCTCCTCCCCAAGTTCCATAGCCTCCACACCCAGACGCCCAAGAACGCGGTGGGGGGGCCTCCGGCCAACCAGCCACTCCACCACAGAGGATTGCCCAAAAAAAAAGAAGGCTGTCATTCAATAAATTTTAAAGTTGTAAACTTTTAAAGTGCTGTGCTTAAAGTGCTGTGTGGCATTTTCCTTCCCTCCTCCACCACCCCTCCTGGGCTACCTTGGTGGTCATCCCCCTATTTGTGTGATGAATGAATAAAGAATGCATGAATGTGAAGCAACAATGACTTTATTGCCTCTGCAAGCGGTGATTGAAGGGAGGAGGGGCGGGTGGTTAGCTTACAGGGAAGTAGAGTGAACCAAGGGGCGGGGGGTTTCATCAAGGAGGAACAAACAGAACTTTCACACCGTAGCCTGGCCAGTCATGAAACTGGTTTTCAAAGCTTCTCTGATGCATACCGCGCCCTCCTGTGCTCTTCTAACCGCCCTGGTGTCTGGCTGCACGTAACCAGCAGCCAGGCGATTTGCCTCAACCTCCCACCCCGCCATAAACATCTCCCCCTTACTCTCACAGATATTGTGGAGCACACAGCAAGCAGTAATAACAGTGGGAATATTGGTTTCGCTGAGGTCTAAGCGAGTCAGTAAACTGCGCCAGCGCGCCTTTAAACGTCCAAATGCACATTCTACCACCATTCTGCACTTGCTCAGCCTGTAGTTGAACAGCTCCTGATTACTGTCCAGGCTGCCTGTGTACGGCTTCATGAGCCATGGCATTAAGGGGTAGGCTGGGTCCCCAAGGATACATATAGGCATTTCAACATCCCCAACAGTTATTTTCTGGTCTGGGAATAAAGTCCCTTCCTGCAGCTTTTGAAACAGACCAGAGTTCCTGAAGATGCAAGCGTCATGTACCTTTCCCGGCCATCCCACGTTGATGTTGGTGAAACGTCTCTTGTGATCCACCAGAGCTTGCAGCACTATCGAAAAGTACCCCTTGCAGTTTATGTACTCGGCGGCTTGGTGCTCCGGTGCCAAGATAGTGATATGGGTTCCGTCTATGGCCCCACCACAGTTAGGGAATCCCATTGCAGCAAAGCCATCCACTATGACCTGCACATTTCCCAGGGTCACTACCCTTGATATCAGCAGATCTTTGATTGCGTGGGCTACTTGCATCACAGCAGCCCCAACAGTAGATTTGCCCACTCCAAATTGATTCCCAACTGACCGGTAGCTGTCTGGCGTTGCAAGCTTCCACAGGGCTATCGCCACTCGCTTCTCAACTGTGAGGGCTGCTCTCATCTTAGTATTCATGCGCCTCAGGGCAGGGGAAAGCAAGTCACAAAGTTCCATGAAAGTGCCCTTACGCATGTGAAAGTTTTGCAGCCACTGGGAATTGTCCCAGACCTGCAACACTATGCGGTCCCACCAGTCTGTGCTTGTTTCCCGAGCCCAGAATCAGCGTTCCACAGCATGAACCTGCCCCATTAGCACCATGATGCATGCATTGGCAGGGCCCATGCTTTCAGAGAAATCTGTGTCCATGTCCTGATCACTCACGTGACCGCGCTGACGTTGCCTCCTCGCCCGGTATCGTTTTGCCCGGTTCTGGTGCTGCATATACTGCTGGATAATTTGTGTGGTGTTTAATGTGCTCCTAATTGCCAAAGTGAGCTGAGCGACCTCCATGCTTGCCTTGGTATGGCGTCCGCACAGAAAAAAGGCGCGGAACGATTGTCTGCCGTTGCTCTGACGGAGGGAGGGGCGACTGACGACATGGCTTACAGGGTTGGCTTCAGGGAGCTAAAATCAACAAAGGGGGTGTCTTTACATCAAGGAGTATTTCAGGCAGGACTTCACGGAGGGTTCCAATAAGAAATGGTGCACCTAAGTTATTGTTCTTATTGGAACGAGGAGGTTAGCCTGGCCTCTGATTGATACATGGCTTGATTTACCTCGCTGCACCTTTTCTGTGAGTGACTGCAGTGTGACCTAGAGGAATGAGTCCCCTAGACAGGGGAGGAGGCAAATGAGTACAAAACAAATCTGGTTTCTTGTTTTGATCCACTCCATCTATCTTTTACATCTTTGGCTGGTAGCAGACGGTGCAGAAGGACTGCATGCTATCCACATCTCGTGGCTGCTCGGCAGAACATGGTACAGTATGACTGCTAGCCATCCTCATCTCTTGCCTGCCTGGCAGAAGATGGTACAATACGACTGCTAGCAATCCTCATCTCTTGCCTTTCCGGCAGAAGATGGTACAGTACGACTGCGAGCAATCCGTATCGCCTGCCTGCTCACCATAAGACGGTTCAATAGGACTGACTGCAGGACTAAAGAGAATGACCTGGTCAAGTCACTCCAAATTTAGTCCCTGCGCCCACGTCTGCCCAGGCGCTCCCAGCCAACGTGGCCAGGAGCACCTCGGACACGACGAGGACGGCTACCAGTCGTATTGCACCGTCTGCTGCCAGAAGGCAATGGGTTGCTGCTACTGTGTAGCAAAGCCGTACCGCGTCTGCCAGCACCCAGGAGACATAGGGTGACGGTTACCTGAGCGGGCTCCATGTTTGCCGTGGTATGGCGTCTGCACAGGTAACTCAGGAAAAAAGGCGCGAAACGATTGTCTGCCCTTGCTTTCACGGAGGGAGGGAGGGAACGGGGGCCTGACGATATGTACCCAGAACCACCCACGGCAGTCTTTTAGCCCCATCAGGCATTGGGATCTCAACCCAGAATTCCAATAGGCAGCAGAGACTGTGGGAACTGTGGGATAGCTATCCACAGTGCAATGCTCCGGAAGTCGACTCTAGCCTCGGTACTGTGGAAGCACTCCGCCGAGTTAATGCACTTAATGCACTTAGAGCATTTTCTGTGGGGACACACACACTCGAATATATAAAACCGATTTCTAAAAAACCGACTTCTATAAATTCGACCTTATTCCGTAGTGTAGACATACCCTAAGACTATCCCCTGGTTCTCCTATTGCTTTTCCTGATACAATAGGTTAGCCTGTCCACACCACAGCTCTGTTTCTGACAAATGTTACAGCATGTCCCAGCACAGTTTACAACTGTGGCCTGACCATTATATCAGAGGAATGTGTTAATTTGTGTTTTGTGCTGTCCAACTTGCTATATAAGCTTCTTGGGCAGGGAATCTGGTCATCCTCTATGTCTTGTAAAGAATTAAGCACATCAGCAGCTCTCATTGAATAATAAAAAAGTAAATCACTGTAGTAATATGAGATGCCTTGCCACTGGGTTACATTTTTGTTCCCACATAGGAACAAATGCAGTTGTATTTTTCATGCTAATAGATACCTGTTTTTACCACTACTGGTCAAAAGAGGACAGGAAGTGTTGCACTGAAAACTCAGCAATATCACTATATTGGAACCAGAAGGGTCCAATAGATACAAATGTTTGCATTCTTCTCCAGACACTATTTTCTCTCATGTTCTTTACTTGTGGAGTAGCTGCTCCTTTCTATGCTTTGAGAGGTGGAAGGGAGGGGAGGGCACAGCACTTAATAACATACATTGCCTGTGCCTAGAGGAGATGAGACCTTGGATTCCTATTCAGGCATAACTACTTGTGAGTGAGTAATGAGCACGGGCTTTCAGACTTCGCCTCCTATTAAATAAGACACCAGAGTAAAAGTAGATGAATTTATTCCTCTGTGTAAATATGTTGCTTGGCACAGCAAATGATTCCACTGAGCAAAGGAAAAACATTGTGCCTTTCCAGGTGATATATGTGGTGGTTTAGATGAAAAAATAATCAGACCATTCAGTATTCAGTTCCTGAACTGCTGCTTCTGGCTTTCTGAAATAAAGCTATGAATGAGTTACATCAAACAAAAAAAATAAAATAGTGGGAAAGGCAGTGAAATTCAAGACAAAGAAAATGATATTTTAGATAAGCACAAGTGAGAAATGGATAATTGAACTTTAAGGAAGTAGGATATAAGAGGAATAGGAGGGAGGAGAGATCAGACCAAGATGGCTCTGGATCAAAACCAGTTTGCTGGTGCACATCGAGTCTCTGTATTTCTACTGTCACCCTATGAATATTCACCACTAGATTGTAAATTCTTTGGACCAGGGTCTCTTCTTATTCTAAGCACAGCACTGGCAGTCAATAAAACAATAGTAATGAAACAGAAGAAAAATATGCCACATGCCAGTCAATCATTAGCAAGACCTTAATGGTTTTGGAGGTGACAAAGATTTATTATAGATATTTATTATAATGGTACTTAAAGGTTCCAAAAGAGATTAGATGCTCTATTGTGCTCAGCACTGTACATACACATAGAATAGACAGTCCATGCCCTGAAGAACTTATAACTAAATGGACAAAAATAGAGTCAGAGAAATTTTTTACTAATGGAGAACTGAGGTACAGAGAGATCAAATGTGACTTGCCCAAGGTCAAGTACGGAGTCTATGACTGATCATAGTTTCAAAGTCCAGATCTGGGTTTGGCAGTCTGTTCATTTTTGATGGAGTACCGTTTTAAAGAAAAACACTCCAAGGTTCAGGGGACACAATTCAAATAAATTTGACTGCTAGCCTTCAGACAATTAGAACATTTGCGGGGTGGGGGAAGTATGTGATATACTTGATATTGCCTCTACATCAGCTTAATGTTTATTTTGTATATAAAGCCCTTAGTAACTAGGCCTGAGATACTTCAATAACTGTATTTTCCCCTTGACATTCTAAGGCAACTGAAGGCAAATTGCATTTTATTGCTCTTTTCCTCACCTGAGGCTACATTTAAATCTGGTGGGAGGGAACTCTCCTCCTGATTTCAGCAACCTTGGCTATGGAACTCCTTCCCTCAGCATATTAGCCAGAATCCCTCTGTCCTGAAGGCTTGTTTCAAGATCTCTTAGGGTGTTTTTGTTCTACACATTATATTTTGAATTTTGTGTGTTAAAAATTGTCACTCAGGGGCATAGCCACGGGCAGGCCTGGGTGGGCTGTGGCCCACCCACTTAACATCCTGATTCCAAGCCCACCCAAATCTGAGCAGGTGTGTAGGGCTGCCACAGCAGCCTGGAGCGTCACTCAAGCACCCGAAATCCAGGATGGAGCTATGCACCCACCCTTCAGAAAGCTATGATCCAGCAGCTCTGCCTTGCCATTTTCTGAGCTGTCCCATGCACATGCCCAGCTCGGCAGTTGAAGCCCTGTGTCTGGGGGCATCGGGGGAGAAACAGAGCTAGCACAGTCTGTCATTACCTGTCCACCCGAAAGTCGGGGTTCACCCAACTTTCCACTCCTAGCTACGCCACTGCTGTTAATGTGAAGTTTTGTGAATATTCTCTTTTGATAGTTTTGCAAAGCATGATAGTGAAATTAACTAAGTAAGCCTCATTACACCCAAATGAAATAGGTGGGTAAGAATTTTTAACCACCCTATTTTACAAATGGAGAGCGCTAAAGTGACTTGCCCAAAGAGACACACACACACAGTTGATCATAGAGTCAGGATTAGAACTGAGGACCTCCTCTTACGTAACCCTGTGCTTGCTCCTCCCGACCACACTTATTTAAATTAAAGGGGGGGAAAGATCATATAACATCATAAAGAAAAATTCTCTCTGCATGAAAACCCTGGTGGTTTTCTTTTGTCTAGTATTATCTGAAGGAGTGACTATTTATTCTTGGCACAGGGCACAGCTTTTTTTTTTTTCTTTCTTAGTTTTTGTTTAAATATTATACAGCATTCCAGATAGTGCCTCCAGAGCTTAGTGTTTTATAAGTCAATTAATCAATAAAACAAACATATAGCACATGTACAAAAGTACATAGTGATCACTGACACTTGAAGCAGGTCCAAGTGGAAGAGTCAGCAGGATGGATGCCTTTTCCTGACTTGCATTTCATTTGATGGTTTAAATGAGACCTTTTACTTTATCATAATGGGCCAAAAAATGGTCTCAATTCAGTTTCTAATTTTGGATGCCCATCTGTATGTTTAGGAACCCCCAAAATATCTGATTTGTGCTTGTGCAAATTGAGCATGTGTATGTCTAAAAACTCATTTTAGGCGTACAAAAGGGGCTTGCTTATGCAGATCAGAGTTCTGGTAGAGATGGGTCTGTGCCTCAAAGTTTGGGTTCAAAGTGTGCAGATATCGTGATCTCATTGAATGCAATTTTTTGATGTCAAAGGAAATTGAATTGAATGGTTATAAAATTTGGCAGATTCAGAGGTAGCAATCAGCTTGTAAGATATAGGCCTAGCTGACAGCCCTGGCTCATTAAATGTTCAGAAAACCCCCCAGCAGCTGCCAAACATAAAAAACAGTGAGACAAGTGCAGCAATATGCAGCACTGTATTTACATTACACACATAGCCTTTATTTTAAAAAGTCTTTAGTATTCATGACCATGACAAACTACCATATTGATAGGTTTCAGAGTAGCAGCCATGTTAGTCTGTATTCGCAAAAAGAAAAGGAGTACTTGTAGCACCTTAGAGACAAACAAATTTATTTGAGCATAAGGTTTCGTGAGCTACAGCATCCGATGAAGTGAGCTGTAGCTCACGAAAGCTTATGCTCAAATAAATTTGTTCGTCTCTAAGGTGCCACAAGTACTCCTTTTCTTTTTACCATATTGATGAGTGACTGACAATAAAAATCATATATTAAATAAAATAGATTTATATAGAGTTTTTCACTTAGTGCTTTCAAAGCAAACAGAAAACTCCAGTGAAGTAGGTAATTATTGTTCCCATGCTACAAGTGAATAAATGTAGACTTGGCCAAAGTTACACAATGAATCAAGGCAGAATGAGGGGTTCTGATTTCCAGGTCCCTGGCCTAGCAAGTGGATGCTTTCCTTACAAGCCTTCTTGACTTATCCTGATTTGAAGCATTGATAAAGCACTGGTGGGCAGCATGAAAACACTAAGATTCATACCTTTAAGAGTGCAGTCCGATTTAAATGTTGGCATGTGGGATTATTTTCAGTCCTTCAGATTTTCACAAAATACATTACTTTTTAGATCCTCTTGCTAGTGCAGGATTTGTGTGTGTGTGTGTGTATTTTGCAATGCTTTGTGCAACCTAGTACTAGATGTTGAAAACAAATAGGTCTACACACTTTTATCTCCACTTCCATTTACGCACATAAATTAAGTCTATGTTTAAATTAGCTTTCACGTTCAAAAACAAAATGAAGGTCACACTCAGGTCAGTAAAACCAAAAGTCACTACCCTCCAATAGATTTTTGGCCAGCCATAGTTCAGGATTCTCTCTTTGCAGTTCCCAAAGGACAAGAGATTACATCATAAAAACATCACCACAATTTGCATTACAGTCAATTCAGCAGCCTTCAAATTGATGAGGAAGTGTTTGGAAGCCTGCTCTGTTGCAACCCATCTTATATTTCTTCTGTGGCCAAAGAAAGTACAGGTTTCAGAGTAACAGCCGTGTTAGTCTGTATTTGCAAAAAGAAAAGGAGTACTTGTGGCACCTTAGAGACTAACCAATTTATTTGAGCATGAGCTTCCGATGAAGTGAGCTGTAGCTCACGAAAGCTCATGCTCAAATAAATTGGTTAGTCTCTAAGGTGCCACAAGTACTCCTTTTCTTTTTGCAAAGAAAGTACAGTACTTCTTTCTCCAGCATGGTCATGTCAGCACATTTCAAGTGCAGACAAGAAGATAGATTTAAAAAGTGAATGTGACTGGTCATACATATGGTTAATTACTTTTATTTGTAGAGGTTAAGTCCCTTATGTAGGGTTTTTCTTCTCTGCACATATTTTTGCAAGCCTGTTGGGAATCTTTTAGTTATCCTGAGATTTTTGTATGGATCTGTTCTTCAATATGTATATGATAAATCAGTACTGCTATCTCTACGTAACCCGCACATAAATGCAATCCCTTTTTTATACTAGGAGTTTTTTTGCACAAGTGTATCTAAACTGATGCAAACCCCTAGTCTAGATGTGTTGGACTAGTGTACAAAGTGACTTACACCAGTGCTGCCAGTCACTTGTTAATATATCAGTGCAGTGTGCTTACACTGCAGCTACATCGGTGTAGCTAAACTGTGCAGGCCCCTCTCTTACAGCATTTGACACCAGCCCAGTGTTTAAATGTCAGAGAGAATAAAGGAAGAAGGAGATGTTCCAAAACCACAGTCATTCTGGCTATGAAGAAGTGTAATGCAAAGCTTTTTGCTGCTAATGATAGTCCCCTTTGTTTCTTCCCTTACTGTTTTATACCTAGGAATTTGTATATAAATGGGGTGCCCTGTTGGAAATCTGATAAAGTTGAGTGAGGGTCCAATCAGTTGATGGTTCATTTATGGTCACATCTAGCCTTTGTCTGGAGGCCAATTCAGCAAACCAACCAAAAGCAAACAGTCTCTGTCCACACATGGCAAAAATTCAAACCATTTGTCAGAAACCGCACAAAGATGTGGCTTAAAACACACAAAGACAAAGCCATATTAAGTTAAATCATTTCCACAATTGTCTGAGTACATCTATTCTGCCTGTCTGGGATCCAATTCAAATGTTCTTTACAATGCATGTAGTAACTGGAGATGGTACTAGAGTTCTAAACAGACAGTTTTAAATTTAAATGATTGCACATTTGAAGTGCATTAAAGTGGTACATATCCAAATACACACAGCTGCATTTATTTGAATGTGCAGTAAATCCATACCTCCATGAATATTCTTGAGGGATTTTGAAGCAGATTGTCTTCTATACTTAAAGCTTAGTTTGACATAGCTATGGTGCTGGTGCTCAGATGTGTGAAAAAGTCACACCTTAGAGCACCATAGCTATAGCTCAGCTATGCTTCCAGCGGCCTAGTACTGTTGCTCAGGGAGATGAAGTTTCCACAGTGATGCAAAAAACCCTTCTGTCACTGTAGTCTGCCTCTGCACTACGGGGTTAAAGTGGAATAGCTATGGCATCATAGCTATGCCATTTTAGTCCCTGTAGTGTAGAAAAGCCCTAAGCCTGTTGGCATCCCACTAATGTGTATAGTGTGATTAGCTGGCATGGCCGATCAACATGTAGCCAGAGATTCCAGCTGAAGTTTCCAACCCTTGCTTTGAAATAGATCCCTGACATTGAGGAGTAAGGCTGAGTGTCCTGCCTCCTTTACAGTATTAACCTGCAGTTTGTAAAGTTATCCTTAGTTCAGTTATTAGGATGCTTTATTTAATCAGATTTCCAGTATTTGGGAGAATTTGACTCTCTTTAATCGTTACTACAAGCCAAGTCCTATGTCACTGACAAAGCAAAGTACAGTGGCCAAGATTCACCCCAGGTTCTGTTGCTGCATAGAACCTGCAGGAGAGTCCTAGCATCAGAAAAATCTACTGGGGGAAGTTGTCTTGGCAGAAAGTGATTTTCCCCTTTACCAGGGAGCCTAAAGGAGCAATCACATAATTAAAGTCTATGGTCTTGGCCTCAAAAGGCAGGCTAGCTGGAGGATGTATTCAGTGAACACATACCCTGAGCAATCTCTCCCAGAGGAAATCCTATAGCGTCCCCAATGACAACATTGTACACTGAGGGAGGGGAGGGCAATGCAATGAGGATCATAGGGGCAGCAACACAGTGACTGCCCCCTGCAGCAAAGGTATAATTTATTCCTCCATGTCAGCTTGGGTGTTGCTTGACCCGTCTCCGTGTCAATAGATAGATACATATAGCCCAAATGTGATCCCCCGAAAACACTTTCTGCATTGTATTTATTCAAACATAAGTACATCAAATTATTTTTAAAAGCAGAAAACGAAAAACTCTTTGCCTTTAAAAACATATTGGGTGGCACATCAAGAACTACCTACCCCATATGGCCAGAGTGCATTTTAACTACGTTACCCCATTCATACGGGCAGACCATTCTGCAGAAAATCAGGGAAAGGGAAGACATATGTACACTGCACTCAAAGTGAATGGGGTTACATTTTGCAATAATGATGCCAGAGTGCAGTATGCAAAAGGTTATTCAGGGCACCGATAGACAAATTTCAAATGTCTACTCTGAACTTTAGACTTTAGCCCCACACCATTCCATTTCTTCTTCTTTAATGTTACTTTGTTTTAGAATCAGTATACATTTTCCTCATTTTAGAACTTAGGGAGCAAAACATCTATTCTGATAAATAATCATTATAAACACTCCTCATACATAGCTCTCGAAGTGCTGTACAATGATGGGTAAGTGCTTTGTCCCCATTTTCAGATGGTGAAACTAATGGAAGAGCTAGATGTTCAGTGACTTTACCAATGTTAAATGCAAGTCTTTGGCAGAGCTAGGAACAGAACCCAGAGCTCCTAAAAGGCACCTCTCCTAGTAAATGTAGGTACTCATTTGAAGAGTGAGCTCCAATTATCCATTTTTCTAGTTCAGCAGTTCTCAAACTGAGAGTTGGGACCCCAAAGTGGGTCACAACCCCATTTTAATGGGGTCACTGGGGCTGGCTTAGACTCGATGGGGCCAAAGCCCAAACCCCACCGCCTGGGGTCGAAGCCAAAGCCTGAGGGCCTCAGCCCTGGGTGGTGGGGCTCAGGTTACCAGCCCCCTGCCTGGGGCTGAAGCCTTTTGGCTTTGGCCCCCCAGCTCAGGGCGGTGTGGCTCAGGCTTTGGCCCCTCCTGCTGAGCTCATGTAGTAATTTTTGTTGTCAGAAGGGGGATGCGGTGCAATGGAGTTTGAGAACCCCTGTTCTAGTTCAGGAGTTCTCAGTTGGGGATTGCTGCTATCAGATTTCAGGGTCACAACTTTCTTTATGGCTGGATGAGATTGGGTCTTGCAATTTACGCTTTATGACAACATTCTCTTGCTTAAAGCTATACTTTAGCAATTTTTTCCCTTGAAAATTGTTATTTGGCATAATATTTTTTTTCTGATTTATGACCAGAGAGCATATGTGTTATAGGGTATTAGAAATTTAAGCCTTCAAATTAGCTTTTTTTTCAGCACCCATAGAGCAGCGGTTCTCAACCTTTTTCTTTCTGAGGCCCCCTCCAACATATTATAAAAGCTCCATGGCCCACCTGTGCCACAACAACTTTTTTCTGCATATAAAATCCAGGGCTAGCATTTGGGGGTAGCAAGCAGGGCAATTGCCTAGGGCCCTACAGCACAGGGGGCGCTGCAAAGCTAAGTTGCTCGGGCTTCGACTTCAGTGGCAGGGTTCAGGGCCCGGGCCTTCACTTTCTGTCCTGGGCCCCAGCGAGTCTAACACTGGCCCTGTTTACAGTCCCCCAGTGGGCCCCGGATCGCTGGTTGAGAACCACTGCCACAGAGTGTGTAGTTGGAGGCCATACATATTCTGCAGTGCTTATTGTGTTGCTATGTGAAATTTTCAGTTGGACCTTAATATGTTCATTCTGTATCCACAGAGCCATGAAAATGCCACTTTTCTGCAAATAGCCATTGGGATGTGACTTGGATGAACTGGTTTAAGATTGAACAGAAGCCCACAAGTTACAGGGCACTGTTGAATTATTTTGAGGAAAAAAATTCAAAATACATAGCATTACTGTGTAATGAAGTTACAAGAAGTGAAGGACAGAATGGCTGGGGATTTGGTTAGGGGATATGGAGTCTATCCACTCAAGAAAAGGAGTACTTGTGGCACCTTTGTGCTGGAAATGGCCCACCTTGATTATCATACACATTGTAAGGAGAGTGGTCACTTTAGATAAGCTATTACCAGCAGGAGAGTGGGTTTGTGTGTGTGTTGGGGGCGGGGGGTGTGAGAAAACCTGGATTTGTGCTGAAAATGGCCCAACTTGATTATCATACACATTGTAAGGAGAGTGATCACTTTAGATAAGCTTTGCCAGCAGGAGAGTGGGGTGGGGGGAGGTATTTTTTCATACTTTGTGTGTATAAAAGATCTTCTACACTTTCCACCGTATGCATCCGATGAAGTGAGCTGTAGCTCACGAAAGTTTATGCTCAAATAAATTGCGTAGTCTCTAAGGTGCCACAAGTACTCCTTTTCTTTTTGCGAATACAGACTAACACGGCTGCTACTCTGAAACCTATCCACTCAAGGTCGCTGTTGCTAAACCGGGCTGGGTCAGTAGGAATTGAAAGCTGTTATTCTCTGAAATTGGTGGGCTCAGTCTAGTTCTTAGTGGACAAACGTCCACATTACTTTTGTCACTAATTTGCCCCCTGGTTGACAAAGAGCAAAGAGGCTAAGGGTTGAATGAGGCCTGGAGTGCGAATCACCTTCTCGGACGTAGGAATGATTCCCTCCAAGACAGATTTAAGGGACAGCATGAGGGAGCTCATACTCCCACTACCCTTGTGGTGATTATTTTGTAGTTAAATGGGGACTTCTGTCTCCAGTATTGTAAATCAAGAGCCTCTTAGGAGTATTTGGTTCACATGTAAAAAGAAAAATCATAAAGTACTGAGGAGAATGAGCAATCGTTATTGTCATTATGACTCCCAGCACTCCATTAGAAACATTTGCTACACTGCAGGAAATGAACTGAGGGGAAAACATTATATTTTCCTATTAGTATGTGCTAGAGCTATGCATGTCTTTAGAGTGTACTACTGCAATCACTATGAACATTGAAACTCATTGATTAGTGCAGACAAATATGCAGCTGAGCTGTAGCAGGTTGTGTGTGTGTGTGAGTGTGTGTGTGTGAGTGTGTGTGTGTGAGTGTGTGTGTGTGCGCGCTCGCGCGTGTGTATATATATAGGACAACACTAAATGTAACTCATGTTCCCAGTTGATTTGCCTATGAAAATGGTGGGAAGAGCAGATCAAAATCCAGTCAGAGGATTTCTCTTTTACAGATTGCCACTTGTAACAATAATTGAATTCAGTAGATTAAAGGGGATGGTTACTGGGGGCTTTTGGTTGTAAGGATGATGTTGAAAGTGATTTCTCTGATGTTTTCAAAGGCAGGAAGGAGTTTTGCATGTTTCTTTGAAAGTCACTCTGAAAGTAGGTAAAGAATGTAACAACATGCATATTTGCTCCATCTATAACTTGATTGTCCTGCTTTGAACTAAAATACCTGTTAGGATTGGGTGGGAAATGGAGGCGTGGTCTACACTTAAAATTTATGTGGACATGGCTCATTATGTGAAAAATCCACACCCCTGCGTGCTGTAGCTGTGCCCTCCTAACCCTCCAGTGTAGATGCAACTAGGTGGAGAGAAGAATGCTTCCATTGACCTAGCTACTGTTGTTCAGTAAAATCCCTTCCATTGGCCTAGGCTGCATCTATACTATAGGGTTCAGAGTAAAAGCCATGTTAGTCTGTATTCGCAAAAAGGAAAGGGGTACTTGTGGCACCTTACAGACTAACCAATTTATTTGAGCATAAGCTTTTGTGAGCTACAGCTCACTTCATCGGATGCATACTGTGGAAAGTGTAGAAGATCTTTTTATATACACACAAAGCATGAAAAAATACCTCCTCCCACCCCACTCTCCTGCTGATCACTCTCCTTACAGTGATCACTCTCCTTACAATGTGTATGATAATCAAGTTGGGCCATTTCCAGCACAAATCCAGTGGGTTTGTGTGTGTGGTGGGGGGTGGGGGGAGAAAACCTGGATTTGTGCTGGAAATGGCCCAACTTGATTATCATACACATTGTAAGGAGAGTGATCACTTTAGATAAGCTATTACCAGCAGGAGAGTGGGGTGGGAGGAGGTATTTTTTCATGCTTTGTGTGTATATAAAAAGATCTTCTACACTTTCCACAGTATGCATCCGATGAAGTGAGCTGTAGCTCACGAAAGCTTATGCTCAAATAAATTACGTAGTCTCTAAGGTGCCACAAGTCCTCCTTTTCTTTATACTATAGGGTTATGCCATCATAGCTATCCTGCTGTAGTCCGTGTAGTGCAGACATGGCCAGAGATGTGTGGGCCTGTAGCTCAGGAAGGCCACTGTATCAATGGCTAAGTGTAAGGACTCATGTGCTGCAGGAATCAAAAGAAATGTTTTGCTTGAATCAATCCTTAAACTTTCACTGTACCCGAAAATGATCTTTAGTGAGTGGTGTGTTTTTTGTTGTTTTCTTAATACATCTATTAAGAGTTTAAAGAAACACCAAAAGATATGCAGTAGGAAAGACCACTAAAGGTGGTGTTTACTTTTTGTTCAGTGCAGCAGGCACCCCTGCCACAACTTACTTCAGTCAACTTTGCAAAATGGTTTCTCTTATAAACTATTTTCACACACCTCAAGTGACATTCAACTTTAAATATTTATAACTTTAAAACTACAAAATCAATATTCTTCAATCTTGGCTTGTTTTGTAAATCTCACTAAGACTTAAAAATTACGCCAATCTGGTGACTGTGGGCCTGAAACTCCACTGACACCAGTTTAAGTTAGGAGTAAACTTCTTGACCATTAATGGAGTTACCCTAAATCAAAGAAGAATCAGGGCCTATGTGTACTGTAAATTACTGTATATACACAGTGTGCCCAGCCACTTGATAACATCAGCAGCAGCCAGGTGAAGCCTGCCAAAGTCAGTCAGCGGGCACTTATCAAGGATACAAGACAATGACATTGACACATTTAAAGAGATGGGCCACACCGTTAGAATCATAGAATCATAGAATATCAGGGTTGGAAGGGACCTCAGGAGGTCATCTAGTCCAACCCCCTGCTCAAAAGCAGGACCAATCCCCTATTAAATCATCCCAGCCAGGGCTTTGTCAAGCCTGACCTTAAAAACTTCTAAGGAAGGAGATTCCACCACCTACCTAGGCAACGCATTCCAGTGTTTCACCACCCTCCTAGTGAAAAAGTTTTTCCTAATATCCAACCTAAACCTCCCCCACTGCAACTTGAGACCATTACTCCTTGTCCTGTCCTCTTCTACCACTGAGAATAGTCTAGAACCATCCTCTCTGGAACCACCTCTCAGGTAGTTGAAAGCAGCTATCAAATCCCCCCTCATTCTTCTCTTCTGCAGACTAAACAATCCCAGTTCCCTCAGCCTCTCCTCATAAGTCATGTGTTCCAGACCCCTAATCATTTTTGTTGCCCTTCGCTGGACTCTTTCCAATTTATCCACATCCTTCTTGTAGTGTGGGGCCCAAAACTGGACACAGTACTCCAGATGAGGCCTCACCAATGTCGAATAGAGGGGGACGATCACGTCCCTCTATCTGCTCGCTATGCCCCTACTTATACATCCCAAAATGCCATTGGCCTTCTTGGCAACAAGGGCACAATGCTGACTCATATCCAGCTTCTCGTCCACTGTCACCCCTAGGTCTTTTTCCGCAGAACTGCTGCCTAGCCATTCGGTCCCTAGTCTGTAGCTGTGCATTGGGTTCTTCCGTCCTAAGTGCAGGACCCTGCACTTATCCTTATTGAACCTCATCAGATTTCTTTTGGCCCAATCCTCCAATTTGTCTAGGTCCCTCTGTATCCTATCCCTGCCCTCCAGCGTATCTACCACTCCTCCCAGTTTAGTATCATCCGCAAATTTGCTGAGAGTGCAATCCACACCATCCTCCAGATCATTTATGAAGATATTGAACAAAACCGGCCCCAGGCCCGACCCCTGGGGCACTCCACTTGACACCGGCTGCCAACTAGACATGGAGCCATTGATCACTACCTGTTGAGCCCGACAATCTAGCCAACTTTCTACCCACCTTATAGTGCATTCATCCAGCCCGTACTTCTTTAACTTGCTGACAAGAATACTGTGGGAGACCGTGTCAAAAGCTTTGCTAAAGTCAAGAAACAATACATCCACTGCTTTCCCTTCATCCACAGAACCAGTAATCTCATCATAGAAGGCAATTAGATTAGTCAGGCATGACCTTCCCTTGGTGAATCCATGCTGACTGTTCCTGATCACTTTCCTCTCCTCTAACTGCTTCAGGATTGATTCTTTGAGGACCTGCTCCATGATTTTTCCGGGGACTGAAGTGAGGCTGACTGGCCTGTAGTTCCCAGGATCCTCCTTCTTCCCTTTTTTAAAGATTGGCACTACATTAGCCTTTTTCCAGTGATCCGGGACTTCACCCATTCGCCACGAGTTTTCAAAGATAATGGCCAATGGCTCTGCAATCACAGCCGCCAGTTCCTTTAGCACTCTCGGATGCAACTCGTCCGGCCCCATGGACTTGTGCATGTCCAGCTTTTCTAAATAGTGCCTAACCACCTCTTTCTCCACAGAGGGCTGGCCATCTATTCCCCATGTTTTGATGCCCAGCGCAGCAGTCTGGGAGCTGACCTTGTTAGTGAAGACAGAGGCAAGAAAAGCATTGAGTACATTAGCTTTTTCCACATCCTCTGCCACTAGGTTGCCTCCCTCATTCAGTAAGGGGCCCACACTTTCCTTGGCTTTCTTCTTGTTGCCAACATACCTGAAGAAACCTCTCTCGTTACTCTTAACATCTCTTGCTAGCTGCAGCTCCAGGTGCAATTTGTCCCTCCTGATTTCATTCCTACATGCCCGAGCAAATATTTTTATACTCTTCCCTGGTCATATGTCCAACCTTTCACTTCTTGTAAGCTTCTTTTTTATGTTTAAGATCCGCTAGGATTTCACCGTTAAGCCAAGCTGGTCACCTGCCATATTTACTATTCTTTCGACACATCGGGATGGTTTGTCCCTGTAACCTCAACAGGGATTCCTTGAAATACAGCCAGCTCTCCTGGACTCCTTTCCCCTTCATGTTAGCCCCCCAGGGGATCCTACCCATCCGTTCCCTGAGGGAGTCGAAGTCTGCTTTCCTGAAGTCCAGGGTCCGTATCCTGCTGCTTACCTTTCTTCCCTGTGTCAGGATCCTGAACTCAACCAACTCATGGTCACTGCCTCCCAGATTCCCGTCCACTTTTGCTTCCCCTACTAATTCTTCCTGGTTTGTGAGCAGCAGGTCAAGAAAAGCTCCCCCCCTAGTTGGCTCCTCTAGCACTTGCACCAGGAAATTGTCCCCTACGCTTTCCAAAAACTTCCTGGATTGTCTATGCACCGCTGTATTGCTCTCCCAGCAGATATCAGGAAAATTAAAGTCACCCATGAGAACCAGGGCGTGCAATCTAGTAGCTTCCGCGAGCTGTCGGAAGAAAGCCTCATCCACCTCATCCCCCTGGTCTGGTGGTCTATAGCAGACACCCACCACTACATCACTCTTGTTACTCACACTTCTAAACTTAATCCAGAGACACTCAGGTTTTTCTGCAGTTTCGTACCGGAGCTCTGAGCAGTCATACTGCTCCCTTACATACAGTGCTACTCCCCCACCTTTTCTGCCCTGCCTGTCCTTCCTGAACAGTATATAACCATCCATGACAGTACTCCAGTCATGTGAGTTATCCCACCAAGTCTCTGTTATTCCAATCACGTCATAATTCCTTGACATCACCAGGACCTCCAGTTCTCCCTGCTTGTTTCCAAGGCTTTGTGCATTCGTATATAAGCACTTGAGATAACCTGCTGATCGCCCCTCATTCTCGGTATGAGGCAGGAGCCCTCCCCTCACAGACATTCCTGCCTGTGCTTCCTCCCAGTATCCCGCTTTCCCACTTACCTCAGGGCTTTGGTCTCCTTCCCCTGGTGAGCCTAGTTTAAAGCCCTCCTCACTAGGTTAGCCAGCCTGCTCGCAAAGATGCTCTTCCCTCTCTTCGTAAGGTGGAGCCCGTTTCTGCCTAGCACTCCTCCTTCATGGAACACCATCCCATGGTCAAAGAATCCAAAGCCTTCTCTCCGACACCACCTGCGTAGCCATTCATTGACTTCCACGATTCGACGGTCCCTACCCAAGCCTTTTCCTTCCACGGGGAGGATGGACGAGAACACCACTTGCGCCTCAAACTCCTTTATCCTTCTTCCCAGAGCCACGTAGTCCGCAGTGATCCGCTCAAGGTCATTCTTGGCAGTATCATTGGTGCCCACGTGGAGAAGCAGGAAGGGGTAGCGATCCGAGGGCTTGATGAGTCTCAGCAGTCTCTCCGTCACATCGCGAATCTTAGCCCCCGGCAAGCATCAGACTTCTCGGTTTTCCCGGTCAAGGCGGCAGATAGATGACTCAGTCCCCCAGTTGCCCTATCCTGTTCAAAACCAGTTCAGGGATGACCACAGGTGCCTTGGCAGGTTGAAACCTGGTGGGTAGATGGTTGGGTCAGTGATGAAAGACTGATTAACGACTATCGTCGCTGACCACTCGTTATGCCAAGCAGATTCCACCGTCATGTCCTGTGGTGGCATAAGAGACCACAGAAGGTGTCTAAAAGACAGGCAAACTGGTGGGTGGTTAAAAAGGTCAGACTACGGAGGCAAGTCACTGTTCTCAAGGATCTTGGCCAGGAGCATGATGGAGACCCCTCATGGCAAATATGGGGCAGTGCTATGTTACTAAGTATTGGCAGCCACGACAACGGAGTTGCACGTAAAGTCCTGGTAACAATGTGCATAGCTTTGTTAAGCTCTACATCAGCCATCCTTGTGTGAAATGAGCAACGCCAGACAGGAGCACAGTATTCTGCTGTTGAATAGCAGAGGGTAAGGCTTGATGTTCTAAGCACCCAGGCACTTAGAACATCAGCAATAACATTAGTTCATACAGTAACATTAGTTTAAGAAATTGCAGTTTGCATTATATTTTAATATATTTGACAGATGATGTATAATGATATAAGACTATTTTAAATACATTTGCACAAGGATGCAAAGTTCAGGTTCAGTTTTGAGATAAACTGTTTCCACAAAAATTGATTATATATCCTTTTGGATGATCTTTGGACACTTCTTCCATATTTTTACATTTACCCATTTCATCACCGTAGAAAAATTAATTAAATTTGCCAAATACATTTTGCAATGAGAAACGTATGACATTTACAAACGTTAATCCATGATAATTGTTTTACATAATAAAGGAAACACGTCTGTTTGCACTATATTAGTCCTAATTTGTACAGGCGATTGTCTGTTGTCACAAAATTTAAACAGCTACCCCCAGAGGTGAGTAAACAAGGATATAGATTAGTTCCCTACAGTTGTCACTAATTACTGTTATTTTGGAATAACTCTTCCCTAGGTTCTGTCACTTCTGTAGATAGATTGTTGGTGTGGTAAGTGAGGCTAAATGAAGCTGTAACTTTTGTACAGAATTTTGTATCTTGTGATATGCAATTTATGATCTGATAAATAAGGTATTAACTTAATGTGCAGTGTCTTGATGTTTTGGGGGTATTGAAATGCTAGGTCCATATCTAACTGCTTTTCATTGCTAAAGTGAATAGTAGAATAGGTATGATCTAAAGATAGGCCCAAATGGCTGCTTTTAATGTTCAGCTCTGAATCTTGATCTAAATCCAGATTTCCATAAAGTTCCGGGTAGGGGGCGAAGAAATCAGAGTCTCTGCTGTAGCTGAGGTCAGTTGTGGAGATGGGTTCAAGCAACAGAGTTCAGATACAGATTTGGCTCTGAATCTGAACTCAAATCCAGAGAATTATAGGGTAGGTCCAAGTTGGAACACCTGACCAGACTCTAACATGATAAACAATGAGAGTTTGTAATAAATCCCTCTTCCTCAATCGAAGACAGTGTACCTATGTATATATGATGTGTTGTAAGTCACTATAAGTATAGAATGCAGAAGCCATTCTGCCATTGTTAAGAGAGAGAAAGGGTAAAGTAGGCACCCAGATAACACAGTGATGAACGTGGTATCAGAAAACAAGAGATGGATAGAATAAGGCTATTGGCATTTGGAATGGGAGAAAGAGGATCCTAACACGTTCTTTCCTATTTCATTTTAGGCCCTAGTCAATGCTGGGTGGATTACAGCTGATTGAGAATTTTTTGATGAAACATTTTTCAATTGGAAAATGCCCATTTGTCAAAACTGAAGCTTTTCATGGAAAAGGGTTGGTTTGGTAAATTTTTTATTTTGAAAAATTAAAAGAGAAAAGAAAAAATCCCAAGTTTCTGCTTTTAAATGCCTTTTTGTTGTAACATTTAAGCTAATATAGTCAGGGCTGGCCTTACCATGAGGCGAACTGAGGCGGCCGCCTCAGGTGCCAGACTGTGGGGGGGAGGGGCACCACTAGGACCCAGAGTGTAGAAAATTGTGTCTGCTGCTGGTGCATATGTATTCTCTCTGCTCTAGATGCACAGAGATGGTGGAGTGCTGTGCTGGAGGAAGGAGGGCACGAGAGACATAACAGGCAGGCAGGAGAAAAGGGAGAGGGAACAACAGAAAGCAGCAGGAGCTGCAGAGAGAGAGAGGAGGAGCAGCCTCTTATGTACCTCTCTAGCTCCCCCAGGAGCCTGGACTGATTCACACCAGCTTCTCAGGGAGCTTCCTGTTTCCTGCTGCTTCCCTGAACCCACTTGAGGAGAACAGGCATTCAGCAGAAGTAGTAGGAGCAGGTTAGGCCCTTAAGACGCTGATATCTTCCCTCACTCAGGCCCTGGTACCGGCCTGCTTATTTGTCCCCTTCAATTGAGTGTTGAAAGCCACTATAGTTGGCACAGGACAGCAGTCATGAGTGAAAGAAGAAAACACCCCTCTGGGGCAGCATTCAGAAAAAGAAAGCAAGTGAAGGAAGCTTTTCTATCGAGGCAGGAAGGAGCTCTCCTGAGATACACAGACACAAACGTTCACGGTGAGCCTTCCGTCCCCAGTGAGGATGTGAGTGGTGAGGAGATGCCTGATCTTCCAGTTAGTCAGAGTGCAGGTGACCTGGCAGCTACTGCAGCATCCATATCTCCATCTCAAATGGATGTAATCACGCACATTCCTGAAGAAAAGTGTAGAACAGAGAAGAGTGTGGTGGAGACGCAAGAAACAGCTGCTGCTGAGTTTAGTTCCTTAAGTCTAAATGATCCAGGACTGTGGACCCACTTGAGCAGTAGCCTGAGGGACTTCCTTGTACTGCATGGGCCACAGCAAGTGAAAAAACTTCACGTTCCCCAACGACAATGAAAATAGACATTTCCATCCAACACATTACTGGCGTGAAATCCCTAATGGTGACAAAGTGGAGAGGCCATGGCTTATGTACTCAAAACCCTAGAATGCTGCATACTGTTTTTGTTGCAAACTCTTCCAGTCTAATGTTCCAGCCACACTGGGTTCCACAGGAACAAAGGACTAGAAAAATCTGGCTAGAAATCTGGCATGCCATGAGAAGGCAGCAAATCACCAGAGCACAATCCATAGGTGGAAAGAGCTTGAGATGAGACTAAGGTTAAAAGCCACCACAGATGATCAACATCAAGAGAAGATTGCATCAGAGTCTCTTTACTGGCAAAATGTTCTGAAAAGGCTCATTGCCATTGTGAGAATGCTTGCTATCCAAAACCTAGCACTGTGTGGCACTTCAGATTAGCTGTATGTGCCAAACAATGGAAACGTCCTTAAAATTGTGGAGCTGATGGCTGAGTTTGATGCTGTACTCCAGGAGCATCTAAGTAGAGTCACCACCCAAGAAATGTACACACACCACTACCTTGGAAAAACAATTCAAAATGAGATCGGCAACAAAAGTCAAACAGAAGATTATGGCAGATCTGAAGTCAGCAAGATATTACTCTGTTATTCTGGACTGCACACCTGATATCAGCCATATGGAACAAATGACTTTAAAATGTGAAAATGTGAAAATGTCCCTGCAATGGTGACTGTCAGAGAGCATTTTCTAGAATTTATTGACATTGATGATACTACAGGAGCTGGTATGACAAATGTGCTTCTTAAAAAGCTGGAAGATATGAGAATTGCAATAGGTGGCATGAGAGGTCAGGGCTACAATAATGGTGCCAACATGAGAGGAAAGAACAGAGGAGTGCAGACACGGATCCAAGAGTTAAACCCTTGAGATTTTTTCATCCCATGCAGTTCTCACTCATTGAACTTGGTGGTCAGTGATGCAGCGTCAGGTTCTAGTAAGGCTGCTGAATTTTTTAATGTAATTCAAAGCATCTATGTATTTTTCTCTGCATCAACTCATCAATGGCAAATTTTGAAGCAACATCTGGGAACATCCTCTCTGACACTGAAACCACTGAGTGCCACACGATGGGACAGTTGAGTGGAGACGATAAAGCCTATCAAACACCAAATTGGGAAGATAGATGATGGCATAGTTGCCATTATGGAGGATAATGCTATGACAGGACCTGTTCATGGGAGAACAGTGGCAGAGGGAAATGGAATCACCAGAAACATACATAACTTCAATTTTTTGTGTGGCTTAGTGTAGTGGCATGACATACTGTTTGAAATAAATGTTGTAAGCAAGAGACTCCAAGGTGTTGACCTTGATATATCTGGAGCAATGGAACAACTGGACAAAGCAAAGTCAGACCTACAGTCTTACCAGTCAGATGAGGGATTTCAAAACGTTCTGAAGAGTGCACGGAAGTTGGCAGAGGAACTTCACACTGCAGCTATTTTCTCACCCATTCAAGAATACAAGAGTCACCGAAGAAGATGACATTTTGATTACGAGGCACAGGATAATCCCATAAGAGACCCCAAACAACAATTCAAAGTTGAATTCTTTAACCAGGTGCTAGACTGTGCAATACAGTCAGTTGAAGAACATTTCATGCAGCTCAAGGAACACAGCAGTATATTTTGGATGTTGTATGATATTCCAAAACTCCTCACTACACCTGAAGATGACCTATACCAGCAATGCAGGGCACTAGAGACAGTTTTGACACATGATGACATGCACGATATTGATACGAATGATTTAGGTGATGAACTGAAAGCCCTTTCAAGATACATTTCAGCAGGATCAACTCCAAAGGCTGTTCTGGAATATATGTGCACAAATAAGATGACCACCCTCTTTCCAAATGCTTTTGTTGCTCTGCGCATACTTTTAACACTTCCGGTAACAGTTGCCAGTGGAGAACGCAGCTTCTTCAAGCTGAAGTTAACAAAAACACATCTACGCTCCACAATGACACAGGAGAAGCTGGTCGGCCTTGCAGCCATCTCAACAGAGCATGAGCTGGCCCAGACTGTGGACCTTCAGGAAGCAGTTCAAAACTTTGCAACCAAGAAGGCAAGGAATGCACCACTTTGATTATTCAAAGATATAAAAATGCCAGTGTTTACTATGCAGACAAGAAAAGTTACATTTGCTGTTCAGGCATTTGAAAGTTGTGTTACTTAACATTTTTGAACAAGGCATTTAAAGTTGTTAGTTCTCCTTTATTGGGGTAGGTAGCAGAGCAGTACCATGAGAGGAGTAGAACAGGAAGAAGGCAAAACTGAGACCTTTCAAAGTTTTGGCCCAAGCGAGGGGGCATGGGGGCATCATTTGAGCTCCCTGCCTCAGGTGCCAAAATGTTGTGGGCCAGCCCTGAATACAGTAAAATATATTTTTTAATGAAATGTTTTGAAATTGACACTAAACATCCCTATTGACCTGAACCAATCTTTTCCATTTTCTTTTTCAAGATTTTCAGTTTGTGAAAATTCTAGAGATTTTGACTTTTCATCCCAATTTGGGATGGGAACATTTTTTAGTGTTTTAAGATTTTTCACAGGACAGGGAAACTTTCCCACTCAGATGATACACACATGATAAATGAACCTCACAGTTCTGATTTACTGTTTAATAGTGCCAGTAACTTTGGACCTAATAAGCCATTCCTACTTTGCAGAGTAATATGAAGGTCATCTATTCCTGCTGAGCAGTGTACTGCAGAGAGCTTGAGGCGCATGTTCAGATTATGCTCCATACCAGTTTCAAAAGGGTATTATTGTGTGAGCCATACCCACTGTCAAGGTCACATACCTCCCACTATATTTATAACAGTGGTTCAGTGTCACTGAGCAGCGGTATGTTCAGTACCTAAAACAGTAGCAACGGAAAATATATCAGTTCTAAGAATGCATCCCCTTTCCATTTACTCTTGTGGCTCCCATCCCCTATGTTGCTCATGTACTAGCACTCCATTCTGCAGTTGTAACACCTTACATTGTTTAACTAAGAGCTAAGGAGCTCACAGTGTCAGAATGGATTAGTCTGTGAATGGGAGACATTCCAGGAACACTTGCAAAGAATGCTCAATGAACTGTTTGGGGAGTCATTACTGAACCAATGCCCCTGCATCATGCACAGGGAAACAGTGCTGTTTTTCTGAGTTGTCAAAACTAAACTTCTAGCCAGTGTTGGTTATTAATGATCTTTTTGTAAAACAGCCAGTTTCACACACACATATTCTGGAAGTCCCAAGGAAGCTGCAGGTTATGCTGTAATTTAGACTGATGTGTTTCTTGGCTGGTAAAATTTTGCATAGAGATGTTGCATTCATTATTGCACAAGAATGTAAGTGTTTCTCTGCAGGAGGGCAAAGTAACAGCATCTCTTAAAGAAGTGATTGTTAGGTCCATGTTTCAGGAACCATCTCTTAACACTAATAATCTCACTACTTATTACTCTTTCTCTAATATTCCTTTTTTGTGTGTGGAAGATTATTAGAACAGCAGTCATTAACTTGATGGGTCAGTAATTACTACATTCTTGCACATATCATTTATCCTTGAAGATAGGGACCAATGCGTTTTTCCTCTGCTCATGGGGCATTTTTCCAGTGCAGAGAATTAAATTGAAAAAGCCATCATTATCTCCACTCCCTCATGGCCTAATGCTTTAAATGCCCAATTGGTACAGGTTTCAGAGTAACAGCATCGATGAAGTGAGCTGTAGCTCACGAAAGCTTATGCTCAAATAAATTGGTTAGTCTCAATTGGTACACTGTCCAATTCCACTACCTTCTCCTGTTTCATCATCTTTACCACTGTCTGGGTCTCTGCAATTGTGCTAGGTTTCGTGGGGGTGTTGCTTGTGCCTACTTCCCTCAACAGTTTCTTTGTATTCTCTTCATTGAGCAGTTTCTCATAGAACTGCTGCCACCCCCTAATGATTTCGCCATCTTCCATTGGTACTTTCCTGTTTTCATCTTTGACACACTTCACAGCTCTCAAGTCCTCTGTGCTTCTTTGCCTAATTGTGGCTAGTCTACATATTCCTTTTTCTCCTTTCTTCTCTAGTAGTCCTGCATATAGGGCTTTAACTGCCTGACCTTTAGCTTCCACATCTGCTCTTTTGGCTGTTTCTTTACCACCTTGTATTCCTCAGCTTTCCACTGTTCTTACTTTCTGCTCTCGCTTAAACCTTTCCTCTTCCTTTACTGCCTCCTGCACATTGCTGGACCACTACCATGCCTCCTTGCCATGAAATTTCCCTCCTGTCATTTGGCCACAGGCAGCTATGGTTAGACATTTCCCCCCAAACCTTATTGGTATCCTCATGATTGGTTTGGTCATTGTCCTATCTCCAGAGAACCTCATTCTTAAATCTCAGACTAATCTCTCCTATCTACACTGTGAGCTGGTTGGAAAATGCCTTTTTACCCCAAGGAAAAGGTCAACAAAAATTACAAGTGTCCATTTTACAAAAATTTTCACTGGAAAATGTTGACTGTTGAAAAAATGAATGATATTTGTTATGTTTGGCAAGAAAAACTGATTTTTCTTTTGCTAAAAACTCAAAATCTAAGTAAATTTTACCTGAAAACCGAAAAATTTCTGGGCCAAATTTTCTGGCTTTTTGATTTTCTAATGAAGAAATCAAAAAATGTTGAGGCAAGCAGACACTCAGTGAAGACTTTCAGTTTGTCAAAAACCAATTTTCAGTTAAATAAGTCTGGACAGAAAAATTTCAACCTGCCCTACCTCAGCTGCCTCTCCATTGATTTTCATCCACAAAGTCTTATATAATCATAATTAGCAATTCTCCCCTTCTTTCTGTGGTAGAGGGGTCAGACCTGGAAATATTAACAGTGTTTTTCCATGTCCAGTGGTTTCTTCCCTCAGGTCAGTGAGGTCACTTCATGCATCCGATGAAGTGAGCTGTAGCTCACAAAAGCTTATGCTCAAATAAATTTGTTAGTCTCTAAGGTGCCACAAATACTCCTGTTCTTTTTACTATCAAACAGTCTCTCTTCCCTGCATTTGAGAGGATTCCTGGTACTGTTGTGCCACCATTTGGCTGTCCTTGTTTTCCTCTGGTAGGGACCCAGCTCCTGTAGTATCATCAATGTCAATAAATTCTAGAAAATGCTCTCTCCAGAGGGCCTTAGCCATTTTAGCTTCAACCCAATCCAGCAGGTCACAGGATCAGGTTAATGCATAAACTTGTAGCTGACTAAATCTGAAGAGACTCTGGTGACACCAGCAGAGTTACTCTAGATTTACACTCTTTTTAAAGGTTTCAGAGTAACAGCCGTGTTAGTCTGTATTCGCAAAAAGAAAAGGAGTACTTGTGGCACCTTAGAGACTAACCAATTTATTTGAGCATGAGCTTTTGTGAGCTACAGCTCACTTCATCAGATGCATCTGATGAAGTGAGCTGTAGCTCACGAAAGCTCATGCTCAAATAAATTGGTTAGTCTCTAAGGTGCCACAAGTACTCCTTTTCTTTTTACTCTTTTTAAAAGACTGGAATCTCACCCATAACCCTTTCCTCTCCCGGTATTCCCAAAATGTGAATCCTTCAAATTTGGGCAGTATTTCTTAAGGTTTTAAGAGGACAGCTTGCCTAAAAACTAGTTTGTGAACACTACTGCGTCTCTTGTCATTTGCTCTTCAATTTCACCTGGTCCTGCATGCTAATGAGGTAGGTATCCTTCAGATCCAATCTGCTATTGAGATTATTAGGTTCTGATTCAGGGAAGCATCACTAGTCAGGACAGAATTTACACATGTTCTTGAATTCAACAGGACTTAAGCATATGCTTTAAATTAAGCACATCGTTAAATCTTATCCCAAATAGGGACAGATTTAAGCAAAAGCCTAAATGGTTTCCTGAATTGGGGCCTTAATATTTTTGTCCACAGAAGAAATAAAATCTAAATTTTAAGTAAAATGTAGCAAGAAAACACTGAATTGAGATTGAAAATAAGAACTACTGAATCAAAATCTAATTTCCAGGGTTCAAATGTCAGTCTAGCAAAAATCCAGATGAGATTATTGCTTATTCCAGTGCAAACAAGTAGGAAAGCATTATAAAAAGGATCCTAAAAAAGAAAAGGAGTACTTGTGGCACCTTAGAGACTAACAAATTTATTTGAGCATAAGCTTTCATGAGCTACAGCTCACTTCATCGGATGCATTCGATGAAGTGAGCTGTAGCTCACGAAAGCTTACGCTCAAATAAATTGGTTAGTCTCTAAGGTTCCGCAAGTACTCCTTTTCTTTTTGCGAATACAGACTAACGCGGCTGCTACTCTGAAACCTGTCAAAAGGATCCTGGCGATTTTAGCACTGAGTAATCTTAGTTTTGCTTTTCCCACCCACCCTTATAAAAAGTATATACAAAATCGTTAAGGACACTACAGCCTGGATTCTGGCTTCCAGTGTGGCAGCATATAAGGTCTGTGCAGTTGCTGCAATGGCCCCGTGGAAAACTCTCCCGGCACAGAGGCAGTGCAGAGACAACATACATGAATCTGATGCCACCCCTCTTTGGAGACTCCATGTAGGGGCATGTTGAGGATGAACGCTCAACTCCAGCTACTTTGGACTGCAGATTAGGGTGACAAGATAAGTGTGAAAAATCAGGACACTTTTTTTTGGGTGGAGGGGAGGAGGAGGAGAGAATATAGTTGCATATACAAGACAAAGCCCCTAATATTGGGATGGTCCCGATAACATTGGGACATCTGGTCACCCTACTGCAGCTCAGCCCATGAGCATCCCAAACAAGACTGGCTACCATAAATTAGAGCAACCCCAGGCTAGACTCAGAGGCACTAAGGCCTATGGTTTGCCTCCCTATCTCCCGAGCTGCCCCTTTTCTGCTATGCCTCCTGAGAGGTGCAGCACAGAACTGGGCCCGTAGGCAGGAAGTTATATGGGTCCGTGGTGCCTGGGCACCAGCAATATTCCTGGACCGGTTCCCAGCTCCAGCAATGTTTGAGGCCGGGTCTCTCCCTCAGCCCCACCTTCTGCCCCCCGGGCACTCCCCCCCGCTACCAGTAGCGCAGCGGAGCTGAGCGGCTTCCTACTTGCTTGCTCCACATGGCTGCTGGCCCCGCCCTGCCAGCCCTGGGTGGGGTGGGTCTGTGTCTACACACGCTGCTCGCACCCCAAGCACCCCTGCGGCCAATAGGAAGCTGCGGCGGCAGAGCCGGGAGGGGCGGGGGGTGGCAGCGGGCGGAGGTCCCCCAGCCCACCTTGCAGAGGAGCCCCAGGTAAGCACCGCACCGCCCCATCCCTTCCCAGAGCCTGCACCCCGACCCCTTTCCTACACACCCCCTCCCACCCCCAAACTCCATCCCAGAGCCTGCACCCTATTTTCACACACCCCTCCTGCCCCCAATCTCCCTCTCAGAGCCTGCACCCCCTGCCCCAGCCCAGAGCCTGCACCCCCACCCCCTTCCCACACACCCCCCTCCTGCCCCAAACTCCCTCCCAGATCCTGCACCCCAGCCCTCCAAACCCCTCCCATCCCCGTCCCAGAGCCTGCACCCCTCATCCCCTCCTCCACCCCCACCCCCTGCCCAGCCTGGCGCCTGCAACTAAACTCCCTCCCAGAGCCTGCACCCCAGACCCCCCCCCACCCAAACTCCCTCCCAGAGCCTAACCTCTCACCTCTTCTGCATCAAACTCTCTACCAGCCTGCCCCCTCCTACACTCCAGACCTCCTCCCCCCACCCAAACTCCCTCCCAGAGCCTTAGACAGGTGGGGGGGCAGAGTTGGGAGGGGCAGAGTTTGGGGGCTCTGGGCACTACCAAAATTTCTACAAACCTGCTGCCCCTGACTGGGCCCTGCATTTTACAATAGTATTTTGCAGGGTTCTCTGTGATTACTACAGAATACAGTTGTGAGGTTTTGTTTGTTTTAAATAAGGGCACCACCGCAAGCACACTGAATTGAGAAATCATTTAACTCTTGTCACGTGTCTCAGTGCAGTACACCCACCGCAGGAATTAAACAGAATAAGATGTGTACACACACACACACACACACACACACACAGAAAACAGGAAGCTGGGTTGCAGTGAAATAGAGGAGATTGCAACAAAAGAAAGGTTTAGATAATGTAGTCTCAATCTGCTATCACACAGTGTTTCAGAGTAACAGCGGGGTTAGTCTGTATTCGCAAAAAGAAAAGGAGTACTTGTGGCACCTTAGAGACTAACCAATTTATCGGAGCATAAGCTTTCGTGAGCTACAGCTCACTTCATCGGATGCATCACAGCTGTAGCTCACAAAAGCTTATGCTCAAATAAATTGGTTAGTCTCTAAGGTGCCACAAGTCCTCCTTTTCTTCTTATCACACAGCGTGTTCCGTTTGCTCTTTTACCACAGCAGAATTGAGGCGATGGCCCATGAGCAGTTCTTAACTATACCTGAGCAAATAATTGATTTTTTGTTTTGGTGACTGAACCAAAAAAAAAAAAACACCAAACAAAAAAATTGGTTTGTTTAGAACTGAAACTGATTTTGTTGTTGTTTTTCCTCAGCAATATGAGGAAACAAAACAAAACAAAAAATTGTTTGGGTCAAGCAAACATTTCAAATGTCGATTTGAATCAACATTTCATTTAGAACATGTCATTTCAGAATGAAATGTCAAAATGGGTTGTTTCAAAAATGTGGAACAAAACATTTAGACATTTCTGGGGGAAAAAATCAGGGTTTTTTTTTCCAGCTGAATCTATTTGCTGAATTCAACTCAAATTCATAGTTTTGATGCTCACAAAAATTTATTTTTGGGCAAATTTACTATTGCCCCCCCTCCCCACAAATAATCTCCCAGCTCTGTGTGTAACACTGGAGTTGTGAGGAAGTGTTGTCAGGGGCAATGATAAAAAAAAGAATATTGAGGCCAGGGACCCAAGAGGTAAAGCTGGTCCATGCAGTAGACAGAGCTAATCATGACAGTAGTTGCAGCTGGATCCAAAAACTAGCTCTTTGAAAACTGACATCAGACAAAAATTGTGAGTTGCAGTCACACCTACATAATCACGTGCATGCACACACACATTCTATGTCCCTCTCCCCAAAAAGAGAAGATTGGCCACCAAGAGCATATTACAAATCACTAGGGCTCAGATCCATCATAACTGTGGTCATGGGCGGTGGGTAGCACAGGCAGGGGAAGACACTGCCTCCCCAAACAGCCTGGCATGGCCCCTCCCATGCTACGCCCGCAGGCCCCCTCCTGCCTGCTTCCTGCGCTTCTGTGGCTGAGAGGCTGGGGCAGGCAGGTGCATATAAGGCTGGGGGCGCTGGGGCTGGGGGTGCTCCGGCCGCGTCGCCAAGGGTTGATGTGGGGGAGCTCCGGCTGCACCACCTGCCTAGCATGCTGGGGTGGGGGTGCGCATAGGGGCCGATGACCACCGGGGTGCGGTCCAGGTTCTGGCAGGGAAAGTGGGGATGGAAGGGGAGGGAGGGGTGGGGCCGTGGGCAGAGGGGGAGGGGATGGGGGCTAGCCTCCCCCAATGGTGCGTTCACCTGCCACCCATGATTGTGGGGGCCCTGTAAGCTTCAGAATCTTCGTGAAACACGCTTTTGGCTGACGTACACAACTAACTGTTCTGCTTGAAATTGGCATTACCCACTGTCCCTGACCAGGCCAAACATCTTTTCTCCCCCATCAAACCCATCCCCCACACCTTTTCATCCCCTACTGGGTCAGCTAACTCATTCCAATGTGCAATCGCAGAAACAAAAGGTTCTAAGAGTGGCAAGTCCACAGTCCTTTGTAAAATACCCAACCAACCTATATTCCTCAGTAATGGCCATCATGGTGCAAGTTATTACATATAAAGTTAAGCAAAAAGGAACACCGAGACCAGCTTGCTGAACACATGGCTGGTCAAATAAATGGGGAACTTGGTTAGGCAGAAAGTAATTACTGGATGTGCATGAGACATGTTAGTTTCAGTTTACACAGGTTTCAGTTTGCATGGTTTCCACATCCTTTGTGTCTCTCTTTAATTCCCCCTCCTCCCATTCATTCAAACCCAATATGGCAGTGACAAATCTCAAAACCAGAAAATGTCACACCTGGGGTATGAGTTAGCAAGAATTTGCAAGGGAGGATTCCACCCACAGTCCTACCCTGGGACAAACTGTCACAAGTTTCATTATTAAACGATCAAAAAAGAAAAAAAACAGCAAACTGCAAAATTTGTGCTCATCCCGAAACAGGAAAAATTTCACTTTGAATTTCAATGAAGGGTCTGAAGTCCCCCACCCCACATTGTTTCCTATGCAACTCAATCGCTCTCACTTCCTTGTTCAGCCAGCTAAGTTTTTCTTTTCATTGCAAGAGCAGCACAGTGTCATAAATGTGATTGAGGTTAAGGGGTCTGATAAATCGGAGCATGTAATGCCAACACCTCACTGCTGCATGGAGGAAGCAATGGAAAAAGATGGTCCTTGTAGTATTATGGAGGCAGGAGACTTAAACTTATTTTGGCTTAATAAAGGGCCCGGTTCCTAGAACAACCTGCCCTGTGAGAAGGCATGCTAGCAAATGAGATAATAAGCACGAGTGCAGGCAGAATGAATGTGTATTAATTAAGGTGTTAAAAACATGATTTCCAGCCAACAAGGTTGAATCATCTGTGCATGCTAATCTTTCGTGCCTGTACAAGCTCTGGATAAATAGATTTGCCGTCACTAATCCACCTCTGAGCTAGATTGACTTTCAGAAGTAAAAAATAGCTTCCGTGATAATGTAAAGCAAGAGGTTAGTGAGCTTGAACCAGGCACAGTGTTATTGGTGGGAGGAGGGACTGAGAAGAGGTATAAAAACTGTTTCTCAGCTTTTGTCTCGCCCCATAACATGGCATGGGCCAGGATAGACTACTTGGAAGCAGGGGCCCGGTGGGTCTGCAGGAAAGTGGGACTCCCTCTATGTCTGTCTCTAAGATAGTGGCCGTGATCATGATCAAGTGGTCTTTAAAACCTGGGTGGCTAATTTGCACATACTAAGCCAAAATTCTCTGCTGCATCCAGCTTCTGCTGGGGCTAGTAGAGGGGTGTAGATATCAGGGAGCTGTAAACAGCTCCCTGATTCTCTGCCCCAGCCATGGATGAAAGTAGAGCAGCTTGTAGACTGGTCAAATGTATGGTAGCTGGCAGTGATACCCAATGTACCATCCACTGCCAGGAAACTGTCAAGAGTTGAGCATTGCCACACTGCCTCCCCACTCCTCTACCTCACACATGTGCCTTGTGTGACAGTGGTGGGGAGAGTGGCTTAGGAGCTGGATCCACCAACTGTATATCTGCCAGGGATTTTCCCCATGTTGGGAGAATCCCCAGTTAGGGGGATATGGCCAGTCTCTGCTCTTTTGTGCCACCTGGCCAGAGCAGAGCTGAACATAAATCTGCTGTACTAATCCTACATATGAGACACCCAAAACATGTAACTGCACATCTAAGCACTCTGTGATGCTGGCAGACCAGATGCCAGCTCACGCCAAGGCCCCGGGCCTCACCGAACACTGGCAAATGTATAGCTAGAAACCAGCCTGTCTTACCTGTGGGTTAGTATAGTTAAAATAGATATTAGCATTATAAGACTGTGTTAAGACTTGATACTTGGAGAATTCTTGTAGGATGCTGAACGTATTATTTCTGCTTGTAATGTCTGTATCCCATGCTATAAGGTAATACTTAAGTGTTTGCTCTATTACTGTAAAATGTTTATTCTGAAACTCAAACTCACCAAACAGGAAAAAAAAAAACTTCACCTAATGCAAAATGCTGGATTCCTACTGAAGGTGTTATTTGCTGCATCTGCATCAGGAAGGACTATTGAATCCAAATGAACCATTGTGGAACAAAGTCTTTGTCGATTGCTCCCCTCATCCACCTATGAAGAAGTTACATGCAGAAGCACTTATCCCATCACCTTAGACTCTAGGGAGGTGAGGGAATAAAAAATCCCTGAGCAGAGGGAATTGAGGTCTTTTATGCTGTTTAGTCTCTAAAAGACAGATTCCTAAACATAAACAAGAGATCCCCAGGACTAACCTGGGTTAGCCCTAATCAGAGCCGTCCCTAAGGGACAGCGAATTGGGGTGACCGCTCTGGGCCCTGTGCTTTGTGGGGCCCTGTGGGCCGGTGCTGCATGGGTGGCGGGTGAACTGCTGGCTGGGGGAGGCTACCCTCAGCCCCGCCCCTTCCACCTGAGGGAGAGCACCCGGTGCCGCTGCTGCAGCCTCCCCAGCCCCGGATCGCCAGGAGGGAGAGCGTGCCGCAGTGTTAGTGCAGCCTCTCCAGTCCTGGGAAGGTGGGCGGCCTGGCCCCAGCCCCCTGGAGCCCAGCGGAGCCCTGGGGGAAGGGGAGGGCAGAGTGTGGGTGGGGCCACGCCTGGCTGTTTAGGGAGGCACCGCCTCCCTTCTCCACCCCTGCCGCAGTCAGTCCAGGAAGTGATGTCACTTCCGTCCTGGGCCCCATAACCCCTATGGACCACCCTGGTCCTGACAGACATATAGAGCTGGCATATTTCAGCAGCTCTATCACCATCTGAAATCTAAGACTGCAAGTTATTTGTGTGTGTAGTTTATCTGTTTTAACCTTGTAAATAACTCATTTCTTTTTCCTAGTTAATAACCTTTAGTTAATTACAGGATTGGCTACAAGCATTGGCTCTGGTATGAGATCTAAGATGCAAATCGACCTGGGGTAAGTGACTGAAAGGGGTGCTGGAACAATTTGTATAGTGGGGGTGCTGAGAGTCATTGAACCAAACTGTAACCCTTGTATATAATGGAAACCACTTCAAACCAGGGGGTGCAGAAGCACCTATGGTGACTGGTGCTTTGGGCCTGGGAGTAACCTGAATATTTTGTGATCTTTGGGGTAAAGGGACCATCTATCACAGAGTCAAGCTTGCCTGGAGGGCAAGATAGATCAGAAGGCCCAAGAGGACTCCATATTAAGGCTGGGTAGTGCCTGAGGGGTTTACACTTGTTACTTTGTTGGTGAAATCTAATGATAGAACTCACAACCAGTTTGCCGTTTGTTCCCTACTTCTTACCAGTCTGTCTTGAGGTTGGTATTCTTGCTTGTGAGCCATTCCAGACAGTGTGACACCCCCATTTGTGCAGCTAACATTTTCATATTGAATAAGTGTGTGTACAAAAGGCACTCATGGTTCTACAAGGTGGCCTTTGGCATTTAAAATATTCTAGTAAGCCCTGATGCAATAAAATACAATATGGGATTACCTATGGTTAAGAGCCATCTTAACTAAAGTCATGTGAATAATAATTTTTAAAAAACTTTTTTGGTCAAAGAGAATTTTTTGAAAACTTTGGCAAATTTAAAATTAAAAAAATGGTTTCAGGTCAAACAAAATGTTTTGCTTCAGCAAAATTGAAATATTTTGTTTTAATTGTGCTCATTTTTAAATTTTGATGATTTAGGCTTTTTAAATAAAATAAATGGAAATTCTGAAACAAAAAAAATTGCCAAGCTCTAATCTTAGCATTTCCAAGATAAAGGCAATTTGCTGAAGTTTATAACTTGCTGGAAATACTTTCTCTCAGATTAGACTTCTGACTAGGAACTTTATATCATATGTTTGTAAAATATGAAGAAAATATGTTTTGTTCTATGTTAAATGCAAATAATATGAACATGGAGTCGGAAATGTTGGCCTGGAAAGGACCTCAAGAGATCATCTAATTCCTTCCCTGGTGCTGCGGCAGGACCAAGTAAACCTAGACCATCCCTGACAGGTGTTTCTCTAACCAGTTCTTAAAAGTCTCTAATGATGGGCATTCCACAACCTTTGCTGGTAACCTATTTCAGTATACTTAACTATCCTTATAGTTAGGAAAAACTTTCTAATATCTCATCTAAGTCAATCTTGCTCCCATGTCTTACATACAACACTCCTGTTAATACAACCTAATATATTAGCCTTTTTCACAACTGCATCACATGGTTGACTCATTCAATTTGTGATCTGCTATAATTCCCAAACTCTTCTCACCAGTACTAGTGCCTCATCATTTATTCCCCATTTTGTATTTGTGCAGCTGATTTTTCCTTCTTAAGTGAAGTACTTTCCACTTGTCTTTACTGAATTTCATCTTGTTGATTTCAGACTAATTCTCCAATTTATCAAAGTAATTTTGAATTCTAATCCTGTCCTCCAAAATGCTTGCAACACCCTTCGCCCCCAGTTTGGTGCCGTCCACAAATTTTATCAGCATACTCCCCACTCCGTTTTGGAAGTCATTAATGAAAATATTGACCAGTACCAGACTCAGGACTCATCCCTGCAGGACCCAACTAGATACATCTTCCCAGTCTGATAGTAAACAATTGAGAACTATCATTTTCTACAATTGTGCACACACTTTACAGTAATATCATCTAGACCACATTTCTCTAGTTTGCTTATGAGCATCTCATGGGGGACTAAGTCAAAAGCTTTACTATAAACAATGTAAATCAGACTAATAAAACAAAGTGCTACTACTGTAGGATGCTTTTTTTTTCCTACAGCTCAAAATGGCTTTATTAGCAAGCCAGATGGTGCTGGAGATATTAGTAATAGGATACCAAGCCTTTCACCTTTAAATCTGTCTGAATCCAGTTCAGGCTGGAAGTAGCTGAAAGCAGTTACCATGTGAAACCTGTGTGGCAGCTTTTAGAATAGGATTTGTGATCTCTGCATGCCAGTGCCCACATGCTAGCATAGTGGTTCTATGTCTTGCGCTGTACCAATCTTGTGCCTCTGAGGAGGGAGTGGAAGGCATTTCTAAGGACACAACCAGAATTTTCTTAAGGGAGGGACCCAGGAGGCATATGGAATTCCCATATGATTGTGTATGGGGGTTTCCCTACTTTGCTTTGCCACAACCTCTCACTCTCTCAGAGAAACCAGGACTGGATGGGACCTCTCCCCCACTCCCCTACCATTGGACGGTGTGGGTCCAAGCCATGCCCTTCCCCCCTCCTGTCCTCTCTCCCCTCAAGAGACTGAGACAGGCTGGGACCTCTTCCCCCCAGCCCATCTATAGGCAAAAGGTGGGCCTGGGCCTCTCCCCACAAACTAGCTGCACCCCTGTCTCTAAGTCACCTGTCTGCTCCCCTGAATCCTGGGACTGCCACGTGAGTTAATTCCTGTGGGGCTATTCATACCTAGCCACGCAAACAGTAAATCTTGTCCTGATTTGAACTGTGAATTGGGCAGATAGGAGAAGGAAGCCAATAAGGGAGTATAAAATATTATCAAAGTAGTAAGAGTTAGAGTACAGCTATAGCTCAAGTCCCTCCTCCTGCCATGGCAGCAGGTATTCACCAATAATGTCTTATAGACAATCAACTACAGTATTAAACACTTAGGAAGGAGCAAACCTTTGGGCCTATTGTGGCCAGGCAGCTGGAGCACTGTGTGGCTGCCTTTGCCTGAGGGGGACTGGGGAAAACACTAGCCTGGTTTTGAAAGTGGTTTTCCTGTTACAGCTAAAGCATATTAAGAAAACTGTTTTCAAAACCAGTGTTGCCTTCGGCCAATGTGGACAGCGCCTCAAGAAATTAAAATGAAAAGACTCCTCAGCAGGAGTTAAGGCTGGAGCATCCAATGAGAGTTTTAAGACTTAATTCTCCATTGTATCATTATTCCCGTTTCACATTAGTGTTGTGTCATAAATATAAAGGGAAGGGTAACCACCTTTCTGTATACAGTGCTATAAAATCCTGGCCAGAGGCAAAACCCTTTCACCTGTAAAGGGTTAAGACGCTAAGGTAACCTAGTTGGCACCTGACCCAAATGACCAATGAGAGGACAAGATACTTTCAAAACTGGAGAGGGGGGGACGGACAAAGGGTTTTTCTGTCTGTGTGATGCTTTTGCCGGGAACAGATCAGGAAGGCAGCCTCAGAACTTCTGTTAAGTTAGAAATGCATTAGATTTCCTTTTGTTTAGTGGCTGGTAAAATAAGCTGTGCTGGATGGAATGTATATTCCTGTTTTTGTGTCTTTTTGTAACTTAAGGTTTTGCCTAGAGGGATTCTCTATGTTTTGAATCTGATTACCCTGTAAGGTATTTACCATCCTGATTTTACAGAGGTGATTCTTTACCTTTTCTTTAATTAAAATTCTTCTTTTAAGAACCTGATTGATTTTTCATTGTTCTTAAGATTCAAAAGCTTGGGTCTGTGTTCACCTGTACAAATTGGTGAGGATTCTTATCAAGCCTTCCCCAGGAAAGGGGGTGTAGGGTTTGGGGGGATATTTTGGGGGAAGACGTCTCCAAGTGGGCTCTTTCCCTGTTCTTTGTTTAAAATGCTTGGTGGTGGCAGCATACGGTTCAAGGACAAGGCAAAGTTTGTACCTTGGGAAAGTTTTAACCTAAGCTGGTAAGAATAAGTTTAGCGGGTTTTGCATGCAGGTCCCCACATCTGTACCCTAGAGTTCAGAGTGGGAAAGGAACCTTGACATATTGCATCACTGATTCTGATGAAGCTCCGCTAGTGTAAAACTGGAGTAATGCAGAGGTGAATCAGACCTTTAACATTCCCTTGGAGCTGTCTCAATCTGGCCTCTACATTTTTGCCCACCCAATTTTCCGCATTCACCAAACTTCACTGTGCATATTTGTAATTTCTCACACAAATTTGTAAAGCCAGGAGGACAAATTCTCAAAGAACTTATTTCAGATTTATATCACTGTAACTGAGGAGAATTTGGCCCCCTTTTATAAGTAACCCCTGTGTGTAAAATGGGCTAATGTAACCCCTATGTCAGTGGTTCTCAACCAGGGGTACATGTACCCCAAGGGGTACATCAGTTCATCTTGATATTTGCCTAGTTTTACAACAGACTACATAAAAAGCATTAGCAAAGTCAGTACAAACTACAATTTCATACGACTTCTCTTTATACTATACACTGAAATGTAAGTACAATATTTATATTCCAGTTGTGTTATTTTATAATTATATGGTAAACATGAGCAAGTAAGCAATTTTCAATAATAGTGTGCTTGACACTTCTGTATTTTTATGTCTGATTTTGTTAACAAATAGTTTTTAAGTGAGATGATTTGCAAGACAAATCAGACTCCTGAAAGGGGTACAGTAGTCTGGAAAAGTTGAGAGCCACTGTCTTATGTTTCTTTAATATTGTTATTTTAAAAAACAAAAAACAAAGACAAAAAAACCTTCTCTTGTGTGGCAAGAGCAACATTTACAAGTTAATAGAAAGGTTTGAAATCCATTCGAAGGCTTCCAGAGGCAGAGTGCACCTTTGCTATACCACCAGCAATGGAAAGATGGGGCATTTGTTCCCAATGTGTTCGATGGTTTGGAGGATGCAACATTTGCATTGTGGTGACTCCTTGATTCTCCATTTGTGCATCGACTGTGCGCATCTTCCATGTAAAGTCCTAAGATGATTGATTGCCAAAGACCGTGGGTGACAGAGTGAGCAACCAGGCAGTTCAATGATGGGATCATCTATGAAGTGCTTGTTGTTTACGTTGGAACCTACCCTCTGCATCCACCAGGTGCTTTCGGAGTTGAAGTTGGATGACAGAAGAGCTTCTCCAGCTACCCAGAATGGTTGGCAGCATCTAAGGCAAATGCAGGGGGGGCAAACAACATTGTCATGGAGCTTTTGGTTAGTGAGAGCTTTCTCATACTCATGCAATATAGCCATCTCTCGCTGGATGGTAGGAGGAAGGATGTTTGCAAGGACAGAAAACACAAGCAGTATACTGGACTTCGGGATTCCAGTTACATTTAGCGGTCTATCCACAAGGTTGGTATGTAGTACTTGGCTGTGGAATAAACTAAAGCCAATATTGCTGTTTGTATCAGAACAACTCTATTGTCACAATCAATGATAATAAGGTGATTAAGGTGGATTGTATGTGAGCTGCTAAGTGATTGTTGGTATGGTGATATAATTTCAACTGTTCTCCTACAGTTAGATTAACTAATGCAATCTTGCTTTTTTTTCTTTTTCTTCTTCTTATTGGCATGCCTCAAATGTATTGGTGTTACTGACAGTATTAATGGATGAAGTTATACAGTAATTTAAATTGGTTGCCTCGTAGACTCCTTTTTACTACCTTGGATTTTGATGTTACTTTGCCATTTCCAGCCATATAATTAGACAAAATGCCTGACAAGTTTTTAAAAAAATACATCTAAAGGGTCAACACCATAGCAACCCAATTTGCATCACAGCAGTGACAGATAATACCTGTAACCAGCTTAACATTTTTAGGACTAAGACTTGCTTTTCAGTATGCAAGTACATCTTAGATACTAGTCTAGTACCAAAATTGATCAAATTTTGCAGCAGAAGGAATGAATATAAGCCTGAAAAGCTTGCAGTTTTACCTAATATATCCAAGACAAAGGAGGGCTAGGATGAACAGCAAAGTCCTAAATCCAATTTGTACACAGCTGGAGAATGTATGGATCCAGGGTTTCAGTTTGGGCCATCATAGAGGCAGATTTGATTCAGACAGGTGCAAAATTTGAATCCAAAACTGGGTTCACATTCTGAACTCTCTCCCTGAAAAGTTTGAGTGTATTCAGATCTGGAGTTCTGGCTCAGCCTATTTTAGGCACTGAGGTTAGCCATAAAGGCCCTGATTCAGCAAAGCACTTACACACATGTTTAGCTTTAACCATGTGAGTTGTCCCCGTGAAGTCTATGGATCCACTCATGTACTTACAGTTAACCATATGCATTAGTGCTTTGCTCAGTCAGAGCCAACATGCAGTATCTGGACATGTCACATCACTGACCAAAGATGTAAAGGAAACAGTCATGAGTGTCACATGAAATACAGTAAGAAGAAATTGAGGAATGGAAACTAGGGCTATGTCTACACTACCACGGTAAGTTGACCCATGCTATGCAACTCCAGCTACGTGAATAACATAGCTGGAGTCGACATACCTTAGGCAGAGTTACTGCGGGGTCTACACCATGGGGGGTTGATGGGAGAAACTCTCCAGTCGACTTCCCCCGACAAGAAGAGTAAGGTAAGAGTACAGGGGTTGACTGGAGAGCGATCTGCTGTCGATTTGGCGGGTCTTCACTAGACCCGCTAAATCGACCACCAGTGGAGCGATCTCAGAGCATCGATCCCGGCTGTAGTGTAGATGTAGCCTAAATTTTGTTCAAATAGAAGAGCTCATGAATAGTTGGCAAGAGGATGTTACAATGATGGTGAGTGAAAACGACTTCAGCAAATCTGTGGCTACCTATGATGTTTATGGTAGTGAAAGCCTGTTTGTGTATTCTAGTGAGATGTCTGTCTCTTTTGCAGATTAACCCCTCTGATCTTTGTGTGGGTTCCCTGTAGTTCTGGGAAAGTACAAGCTGCCCAGAAGAAACTGTCTGGAGTTAGGCAGGGAGCCTCCTCCTTAAGGAATGTTATATCTGAATAGCAGGTCCCTAGTTCTAAATCAATACTTGGGTTCATTTGCAAAGGAGACAGAGGGTTTGCCATTCTAGATCAAATCATTATTCCAGCTAAGTTGGTGTTCTTCATTCCTTGTAGTTCGAACCCGACGTTTCAGAGGAAGGGAAAGAACCATCCAACCCTAGCTTTTGGATTCAGAATTTCCAGTGCCTGCTAGTGGTACACGAGGCAGCCCACTTTTACCCCAATGCTGTCTGTCCAGAGCAAAATGATGATGTTTATATTTGCAAATCTGTGAGATACAGAAACAACACAGAGACAAGCTGAGTAACGGAAAGCATTTTTAAGTGGATAGGTGGTTAGCCTGACTCACAACCCCCTATCAGGAGGATCAGTGGAGTGCCTTTAATCTGGCCCCTACCCTTTGACCTATCTGGCTTGGATGGCCCTAACAGGAGCCTCCTGCCAGTATAGCTCTCAGGGTCACTGAAGCACACAAGCCTTCCCACCATGTCAAGCTGATCCCAGACAGCATTGGCAAAGACATGGAAAAAGCTTGTCAATCCATCTGCCCGCTTCTTGATGTGTATGTCCGCAAAGTGAAGATGCTTAAGAAGCCCAAGTTTGAATTGGGCAAGCTGATGGAACTGCACGGTGAAGGTGGCGGCACTGGAAAACCTTCTGGGGATGAGACAGGCGCTAAAGTAGAGCGAGCCGATGGATATGAGCCCCCCATGCAAGAGTCTGTCTAGAATCAAAAATGGATGCAAAAAATAAAAAAATTTAAAATAAAAAAAAATATCACAGTACAATTCTTGGGGAAAGCTAGATAATTATTCAATGCCATATTGACCCAGTTCATAGTGGCGGAGATTCTTTCCTGGTCCTCTGCAGGCAATCAATTGATACTCTGAAGCATAGGCTGTGACTACTAGATTGTTATCTTTGTTTGCATAGTTACAATTGTTGTTGTTGTTGTCAGGAAGTCATCCAGCCCTTGTTTACATCCAGCCAAAGGGTCTGACTCTGCTTCTGAGACAGTGATTAAACACTGCATAAAGGATCTTACTTTCACATATTCCAGATGTACTGCCCTTTAATTTCACTGCATGCCCATTCTCATACTATCCTAACATTCTGCACTTTGTGACTAGCTTTTCACTTAAAATGCATTTCACTATATTTTCTCAGTTTTAACCTCACACTGAAACATCGGATAATTCTGACAATGGAAAAGATGAACATCGAAATCATGATCAGTTCTAATGCAGGTACAGATAGTATTTCAGTCACAGAAAATACTTTGGTTTTGCTTCATTTAACTAAACGTATACTTTCTTAAAGTTATGGCTTCAGTCTCACCTATGTTAGTTATTTGTATTGCAGCAACACCTACGGCCCCAGTCATGGACCTAGCCCCTTTGTGTTAGATGTTGTAAAAATACAGAACAAAAAGATGGTCCCTGCAGATTTCTCCTGTCTCCAGTGTGCCACTTGGTCCCAGTGGCTCTTGCCAACTTCCCCACAGAAAGGATTAGGGTTTCGTACAACATGCAAGAGAGCTGCATGGATTAATACAGTGTCACTGTCCCAATGGTTCTAGCCACAATCAGAAGAAAAAGTGGTATTTTCAGCCTGTAAGGAAAAAACGGTAGTGGAAATCTTACAAGACCAACTTTTTTCAATGTGTTTCCACCACCATTCAGGAGATCTGGATGTTTCAGATAAGTATTCAAACTTTCAGATGAATCGAAAGTAACCTTGTGAAACTGGCTAGTTGCTAGTTTTAATTCAATTTTCTAGCTAGGTTAAAAGATACACCACAAGTTGAGAGATAAAGGTTCAGTGGGCCATATTCATGGCTGCCATAAGCAGGTGCATTTCCATTCCTGCTGCGTAGTATACATGCAATGACTCCCAGCATGGGTCATCAGCAGGATTTGAATCTGGGATGTCCTGCACCAAAACACAAATGTCTTCCACTTGATCTAAAAAGTAATGCCATTAGCTGACAGCAGTATCAGGTTGTTGTCCTCTATGTGGACTAGCCATTAGTGGGAGATATAGAACATGCATTTTATAAACATGATGCAATAAGCAAAACATATTCAATATTAAAACATGAACAAAATAAGAAACCAAAATGGAACAAACATTTTTACAATAAATACTCATGCTTTTAAGAATAGGCTCTATAGTAATGGAAGCTTAGAAATTGTAATGACATCCCTAGGAGTTACAAAAGTACATAGTACTTTATTAAGCAAACTGAGCTATGGGCATCATTTTTGCTACTCCTTTCAGTACCCTAAATCTTAAATGTACACCTAGTTCTCAGTGTAAGTGCCCTATTTTCCTGATAAGTTTGATACATAATTTACATAGAAAAAGAGGGTTGTTTTGGAGAGACTATCCTTCACATGAATGTTCTGAACACAAACAATTAGTGTAGCATTCCATTTTGTTTCCTATTCATCCATCATGAAAGCCTGATATTCAGATGGCACAATACAAAACCATACTTAGATTATAAATGGCTCTAAATAGTTGTTGAATACTCAGCCTAGTTATTTCACAACTAAATTTTATAGAGTGTTATTAAGTGCTAACTTTTTTAAAAAAAACAAAAAACTTACTTTCAGGTTTGTAAGGTGAAAGTCCTATTCTTTCCCATCTTAGCCATTGATTGGCCATAATAATGTTTTGCATTTGAATAGCTATTATTTTAGGACTTAGTTCTGTCACCTGTATCCACATTAAATATTACCTTTTTCTACTATTAAGGCTTGATCAATGACCAGGTGAATCAATGGAAGCCTTTACTTAGACTTTATTGGGTTATGGCTCAAGCCCCAAGGACTACTTGAATAGTAAGGTACATACTGTGAGCAGATATAGCAGAATCAGACCTTTATTAAGAAGTAGGTCAGCATTATATTTTCCTTTTTCAGATGGGGAAACCTTGGCTCAGAAAAGGTAAGTGACATGGATGTGGTGTGATGGCAGTTTAATGTCAGAACTAGAATCGGAGGGAAAAGTTAAAGCTAGGGCTTGTAACAGCTGAATATTTCTGGACTTTCTGGTGCTGAGGTTTCTTGGACAACATAGAAATTCCTAACTGTTGAACTTTAATCTAAAGTTCATCTTACTTATGAAATTTTAATTCTCAAAACAAAGTTATGCTAAGAAATTTACACAATTTTTTGAGAAACCTTTTCTATTCTAGATGTTTAAAAACTTAATGTAGATGGACTTGTAGTTTTGAAGAGTGAGATTGGGTTATAAGGACCCCCTTGATAGGTTATAAGATCAAGAGAAGGTAATTGATGTTCTAAATCTCCACTGCTCACTCTAATGCCATTATTGGACCTCAGAGACTTATAATATGCACATGAGGCCTTCTAGAGTTCTCATAAGTTGACAAAAATTGGTTCCAATAACTGAAAAATTAGCCACCAAACCATCCCCAAAAGGCTTAAATGCACCAGCCATCCTTGAGAAAAGAGTAAGTCAGATGTGAAGTTTCTATGCCAAGCCATTTTTAGGACCTGGTGTTACAAAGAAGTTAGGAAAGTTTACAAAAATGACACCTAATTTTTCAAAATGCTGTGTCTCATTAATAGGGCCCTACCAATTCACGGCCGTGAAAAATGCATCACATACCGTGAAATCTGGTCATCTTCCGTGAAATCTGGTCTTTTGTGCTTTTATCCTATGCTATACAGCAGTGGTTCCCAAACTTGTTCCGATGCTTGTGCAGGGAAAGCCCCTGGTGGGCCGGGCCAGTTTGTTTACCTGCCGCATCCACAGGTTCGGCTGACTGTGGCTCCCACTGGCTGCAGTTCGCTGTTCCAGGCCAACGGGGGCTGCTGCAAGTGGCGATCAGTATGTCCCTCAGCCTGCGCCGCTTCCAGCAGCTCCGCGATCGGCCGAACCTGTGGACGCGGAAGGTAAACAAACTGGCCCGGCCCCACAGGCAGTGGAACAAGTTTGAGAACCACTGCTCTACAGATTTCACAAGGGAGGACAGCATTTCTCAGATTGGGGGTCCTGACCCAAAAGGGAGTTGTAAGTGGGTCGCAAGGTTATTTTAGGGAGGTCGTGGTATTGCTTCTGTGCTGCCCCAGTTCTGAAGACAGCTCCCTGTCAGCAGCAGCGCAGAAGTAAGGTTGGCAACACCATACCATGCCACCCTTAGTTCTGCACAGCTGCTTCAGAGCTGTGCGGCCAGAGAGTGGCGGCTGCTGACTGAGGGCCCAGCTCTGCAGGCAGCAGTGCAGAAGTAAGGGTGGCAATACCAGACCAGGCCATCCCTACTTCTGTGTTGCTGCTGGTGGTGGCTCTGCCTTCTGAGCTTGGCTCCTGGCCAGCAGCTGCTGCTCTCCAGCTGCCCAGCTCTGAAGGCAGCGCTGTTGCCAGCAGCACGCAGAAGTAAGGGTAGCAGTACTGCAACCCCCCCTTCAATAACCTTGCGACCCTCCCCCCCATTTTGGGTTGGGACCCCTACAGTTACAATACTGTGAAATTTTAGATTTAAATAGCTGAAATCATGAAATTAATTATTTTTAAAATCCTATGACCATGAAATTGACCAAAATGGACCATGAATTTGGTAGGGCCCTACTCATTAATATCTTGTTGCAACATCCCCCACCACTTACCTCCCACCCTCCAACTTCCTCCCACAAGTTATCCTCTGGAAGAGAACATTTGAGAACTAGCAGACAGTCTGGAATAGTTCTGGCCAAGTTAGGAGTGTAAAGAGTTTATAATAGAAAGGTAGTCAAAACGTTAAAAATAGAGAAAATATTGCCTCCTTCCGTATTCATTCAAGGAGGTTATAGTGACTTTCAGTGTTAGAGGTGCTTTAGTTTGTGTTAGTCGATGACAAAAGCTCTACCTCTAGTCAACAGGTGACATTTCGATGCAATTTACAAAAATATATTTCACCAAAAATTGTTGCTTTTCTTGACCAATTTATATAAATTTTTTTTTAATGCAAGATTTCAACAACACAAATCTCTGCATTTTTCGACCAGTGATATAAAACTCTAGTAGGGGGTGAAGAAACCAGCTTGAAGATTCACTCAAAACTGAAGCTGCAGAACATTTTGTTGAGCGTAGAAAAAGTTAGGTTAATCTTTTAGGTTAATCTTTTAATTGGCTATCTTTCTCTTTTCATGCATTTCTGCACTTCCTGGTTCTAGTCAAAACCAGCAGAGAAAGTGCCAACATGAAGTCGTCCTCATGTTATTTACAGCCTGGTAAGAGACAAGCTGTATTAGGAAGCTCACAGGGAAGCTTGTTTTCATGACATTCCAGCCCAGTTTTGTGCACCCACCAAGTTCAGATATCACTAATCTCTAAATCAGATACTCTTAATGGGGACTCTGAGTGAAGATATCTGTGCACCTTCTGCAGGTATTGCGGAGGTTTCAGGAAAGACGCATGATCTTGTTGTAATGCAGTTTTACAGACACCTTGACCATGTTCAAGTGTCTTGCAAGGCAAGTCAGAGAGTACTGAAATGGCATCGTAAATTGAGACAATCGTGCTGTAACATTATTTAGATTTTAAATAAAAAGTCCACCTCCTTAAAAGTAAGATAAAGCCACATAAAGGAGCTCAGTAGATGGCTGTAAGCCTGTACTAGCTTCAATTAATGTTGGTCATCATTTATCACATTAGTGTTGAATGGTCCCTTTCCTGTTTTCCAAGTAAATATAATATTAGCATAGCAGGGGGGAACCCTAATCTGAGAATAAAGTGTGACATTTAAATGAAATGAATAATTTTCTTCCAGTGATAATTCAAGCATGATCCTAAATGTTTCTGCTTGTCATGCTGCAAAGGCTAGATAGCAGGGAAGCAGGCTGTCATTATCAAGCACTGTGGATGTTCAATGGCGTATTAGTCATTGGGAGATGTCTGTTTATTAGGCAGAACATTTTGCTAATGAATGTAGCTACCCCTGGAAACGCCTGGTGTCCCTGACTGCCGAGGTGTTGTAAGAGATGATCCTGACAGCTTGCAATGAACACACCAAATGTATTCAGCCTGCAACCTTAGAATGGGGGTTCAGGAAGGGAAGAAGATCAGAGAAACTTCTCTATCTTTGGGAAGACAAACTTGTCCAGCCTTTTATAATTAAACAGAAATTCTTATAAGAAGAATGGGGTCTATTTAGTAAATTATTTACAGTTATGTAAGTTAGAGATGGAAAATAACTATTATTTAGCCCAGTGGTTCTCAGTCTTTCTGGGTCCATGATCCATAAAATGACCAAACATTTTCCCCAAGACCCACTATATCCCACAATCCTTTGTGGCCTGTCCTGGTCAAGGAAAGAAACCCTGGGAAGATTGGTGTGCTGTGGCATGAAGCTGCTGTGAGGTGGGGGGGCTACTGGGTTTGGGGTGGTGTTTGGCTCTGAGGTGGGGGAGGATGCTTCTGTGGCATGTAAGGAAGCTTTTGGTAGAGGCTGGAATAAGTGCATAATACACACAAGAGTGCTGGTGACAGACTGATTTTTGTTTCTTTGCTTCGGTCACAGGACACTGGGTTAACACAGGTTGTAACCCTGTCACATGACAGTGGTCAGTATCCACTAATTCCAGTGGTTACTATCTCTTCCCTCCTTTTTGGGGGGTGGGGGGAAGACACAAAATCAAATGCAAATAAACCATAATATCATCCATAAATAACTATCACCACAAACCAATACAGCTAATCAATAAAACTCACCCAGAGATGTTTGGAATGGAGGTCAGGAAAGACTACTTGCACATCCCAGGCTGGAGAGAGGATTGCCCTGCCTCTTATTGGACATTTGTCAGTGACTACTGACTCAGAAGTTAAGTGACTTTCTGATCGTGTGGCCACTTATTCTCAAAACAATTCCATCTGCAGCTCCTACTGTTCATCATTGTCAGAGGCTGGTTGGGTCTACGTTACCTTCTTTTTAGGGAGGCAAGGTTGGGGAGGTAACATCTTCTATTGGATCAACTTCTGTTGGTGAGAGAGACAAGCTTTCAATCTTATGTCGTTTACCAGACCTGAAGAAGAGCTCAAAACCTTGTCTCTCTCTCTCTCTAACAGGAGTTGGTCCATAAAAGATATTACCTCACCCACCTTGTCTCTAATATCCTGGGACCAACATGTCTACAGTAACACTGCATATGTTACCTTCTGTCAGGCCAGCAGTCTCAGCATTATTCTGGATGTCCTCAAGAAAGACAGCCAGTGTCCCCTGTGGGTTTGCTTAGAGGTCTTCTGTTCTCCTAACGATATATTACATTACTGCTCTCAATGTGCTGTACAACAGGTCAGTTTAAAATAACATGAGTACTAGTTCACTAACTAGAGGTAATCTTTCCCACTAAATTCAAATAGCTCTGCACCAGGTTTAGACGAAGGATTTAGGAATATCATGGAGTTTCAGAGACGTTCCCCCTCCCCACAAATTCTGTTTCCTTTATTTACTATGGATTCCATACTTGTATCTCATATCTTCAATGCCAGCATTCACATCTGCCCTGAACAGCCCTTGTCCTCAGTCCTTACCATTCCCCGTGCTCTGATTGCCCTGTAGATTACAGTTAGTATTTCTGATCTCATGCTGCATGGTATGACACAATGTCCTCTGCACAGAATCCCATCTTGTGTAGAAATTTCACTTCAAAAGCCCTACAAAGATTTTATACTTGGAGAGGCCTCTGCTTTTTTCCCTTGGCCCTACATCTAGAGTTAATATTTCAAACTACCATAAGGTGGGTTATTATGCATTTCTCATTTAAGATGATCATTTCTGCCCACAGTAGTGGGTAGTACATGCATCATTTACTTCAAACGCCTCTTCTTGCATGCATTTCCTTTCATTATTGATATAGGCACCCTTGAAAGAATGACCACTATGTGAACTCCTCTCTAGGTGCATATTTCACACTGAATGAGTACCTTTACAGTTTCCTGAGTTCTAGTCAGTGCTTTGCACCTTGGTTTCTGAAATATGGCTTCCAAAGGTGTATGTCTTTCTACCGTCACCCTTTTTGCCCAGAAGAATATTAATGAAGTAGCTCATAACCAAAGATAAATGATAGCATTTATTTTTTAAATATGGATATGAGAGTCAGGAGTCCTGGGTTCTGTTCCTGGCTCTGACCTGCTCGGGGACCTTGAGCAATCATTTTATCTTTGGTGTATCTGTGTCCCCTCTCACTCTTTTGTCTTGTCTGTTTAGATTGCACATTCTTTGAGGAAGTGATGTTCTCCCACTATGTTTGTGCAGAGCCTCTTCCACTCAATAGGTGGAATGGGCAGGTACAAGCTCGTTGTTAACAGACCCAGACTTTCAGCTTCATTTAGGAGAATTTTTATTCTCTTTCAAACAAAAGCTTAAATTTTGCAGAAGCTTTAGCAGCCCCCAGAGAAATACTGACAAAGGGGCAGGTCCCCAGTCGAAGGAATGATGAAAGTTACACTAGCTGAAGATCTGCCCCAAGGTGTCTGACCGAATACGAGCAAAGTCTGATACTTGCCAAAGAAGCAAAATCAGTCTATTAATGTCAGCTTAAGATCAAAGAGAAGAACAGATTTATTACAATTTGAAACTAAGGCCTGGTCTACTATGTACCCTAGTGTAGATGCAGCTCCTGCTTGAACAAGAATAAATTAGAACAAGCAAGAATAAGAATAAGCTATACCATATAAGCATGTTCATAAACAGTGAACCCCACTATGTCCACACTAGTTGAGTTGTACAGCTTAGTTTAACCAGTAGTTAAGGCACTACAACTTGTGTGTAGACAAGGCCTTACACAAAGTCTGTACACTGAGCAACGGAAGGTAGAGGATAAGTATTTATAATTTCAGAGGCCTCTGTGCCCAAAACTATTTCCTGTGTCAATTATGCAGCAAAATTTCCCTTGCCACAATCTGCCAGCAACAAGGTGCCCTCTAGCTCCTCCTAGTGGGCCACTACACTCTCTTAAGTGGCAAATAATGGGAATTCTTTTGTTTTTAATTATTTTCTTCAAATATACTGCATTTCTGAAGTAGTTTTCATGGTATTAATTTCTTTAGAGTTTGCCTGTGACAGCTTATATGACTCATTTAAGACATTGTGAGTGGTTTTTTTAATCAGCTTTTCTACTGTTTCTAATAACAGTTGTGAAATAAAAGTTAGTTTAGTGTTTTTATTACACTGTCAGCACAAGGTATGTGAGGTCTGATAGCAGGTGACCAGACTGTTAACATGGATATCTCCAGTGGTGAGAGTTCTCCACCCTGGACCAATCCATCATGTCCTCCAACCACAGAACTTGAACTAAAAAGGAGCCCAGCACAAAGGGCAGCTGCTAGATCAAGTCTCTGGAAACTATAGACCAGATACTCAGCTGCAGTGAACTGGTAGAACTCCATTAAAGCCATGTGATAAACTGAACATCAATAGAGCTAGGCTGATTACAGCTGGGTAAAATTTTGCAGACAAAGGTTTTTTTACTGAAAAAAATGCACATTCATATCCACCAAACCAAATATTCTGCAAATTTGTGTCACTTTTAAAAATTGTTTAGGTATAAAAAAAAATAGTGTTTTGTTATTTTCTAGATCCCTTTTTGATTCAAAACAGATTTTTGTTTTGAAATTTACCTCCATTTTAGAAAAAACAAAGTGGAAAACTTCAGACAAAATATTTCATTTTGGGTTGAACAACATATTGTGAGACCTCAACAGTATTTTTGTTTTGACTTTTACATTTTGCCAAAAAAATCAATTCAGTTCAACTCAAACAAAATTTAAAAAAAAAAATTTTTTTTGATTCAGCCACTGAACCAAAAATTTTTTTTTTAAAAAAATCCATTCCCACGTGAGTTCATTTTACATGACACAAGTAGATAGATAAGGGGAGCATTTATGCATGGGAATGAATTCAAAGATAGCCTATTTGAAGCTTTTTCTACACTATAAAGAGTAACTGACCACAAGATCAGGTATTTCAGGACTCAGATTTAATCATGAATCTAATGATATTTGGCATTTTTCTCAAATGCCCCAATTCCTGGAATTATGTGAGTACATGAGAATCTCAAGTTCTCTAAAGAAAGCTTTTAACTCTCACAGTTGGGGCCTGATGTACATTCAAATTAGAGCAACGTAACTATATCACTCAGTGCTGTGAAAAATTTTACATCTGAAGCGCCATAGTTATGTTGACCTAACCCCCATTCTAGACACAGTTAGGTGGATGGAAGAATTTTCTATCAATCTAGTTACAGCCTTTCAGAGAGGTGGGTCAACTAGAGACAGAAAAACCCCTTCCATTGATGTAGGAAGCGTCTATACCACAGCAGCATATCTGTAGCGTAGACATATGGGGAAAAAAAGCTCAAAAACATGACAAGTGTACTCTAAAGCCCGCCCCTCCGCTCTCCCCAACCAGAAGGTAAATAAAAAGAACCCAAAGGTGGGGGAGGGGGGCAGGGGAATTGTACATTTTAAAATCTCATAATTTGGGGGGGCTGACTCACATTTTTGAATGCTGTGGGTTTGCAGCACTATTACAGAAACTCTGCTTCCTGAGCAAAGAGCAAGCTCTGATCGTCCATCTTGACCTTCATTTTGGAAAAGTGGTGGGAATGGCCACAATTCCCACTGTGTTATAGTTTTCACCTATTCTTTCACATTGCCCAGGCTAGTGCATGTACACTGCATTGTGGCAACCTGCACTGGTTCACTCACACCTTTTAAACTAGCAACTATGTAATTCTCTAGTGACTTCAATGATTTTTATTCCCCAGACTTCAAGCAGAGCTATCTAGTTTGCCTGTCAAACCCCTCTTGGGGTTATTGTACAGGAATTAGATCTGTTAATAAGTCTTTTTTTCTGTTGGGTGTTTCTTGGGGTAAAACCAACCACCGTTGCAGATAGTGGCCAAAGTGGGGCCCGGGGGGAGGGGGGGGGGATGAGTGGGGGAGGAAGGAAGGAAGGAAGGAAGGAAGGAAGGAAGGAAGGAAGGAAAAGAGACAGAACACAAACATACAGAAGAGAACCAAGCTGCAAAAAGAAAAGGAGTACCTGTGGCACCTTAGAGACTAACCAATTTATTTGAGCATGAGCTTTCGTGAGCTACAGCTCACTTCATCGGATGCAGACCGTGGAAACTGCAGAAGACATTATATACACACAGAGACCATGAAACAATACCTCCTCCCACCCCACTGTCCTGCTGGTAATAGCTTATCTAAAGTGATCATCAAGTTGGGCCATTTCCAGCACAAATCCAGGTTTTCTCACCCTCCGCCCCCCTCCCCGCCACAAACTCACTCTCCTGCTGGTAATAGCCCATCCAAAGTGACCACTCTCTTCACAATGTGTATGATAATCAAGGTGGGCCATTTCCTGCATAAATCCAGGTTCTCTCACTCCCTCACCCCCCTCCAAAAACCACACACACAAACTCACTCTCCTGCTGGTAATAGCTCATCCAAAGTGACCACTCTCCCTACAATAAGAAAAGGAGTACTTGTGGCACCTTAGAGACTAACCAATTTATTTGAGCATGAGCTTTCGTGAGCTACAGCTCACTTCATCAGATGTATACCGTGGAAACTGCAGCAGACTTTATATATACACAGAGAATATGAAACAATACCTCCTCCCACCCCACTGTCCTGCTGGTAATAGCTTATCTAAAGTAATCGTCAGGTTAGGCCATTTCCAGCACAAATCCAGGTTTTCTCACCCTCCACCCCCCCACACAAATTCACTCTCCTGCTGGTGATAGCCCATCCAAAGTGACAACTCTTTACACAATGTGCATGATAATGAAGTTAGGCCATTTCCTGCACAAATCCAGGTTCTCTCACTCCCTCACCCCCCTCCAAAAACCACCCCCATACACACACAGACTCACTCTCCTGCTGGTAATAGCTCGTCCAAACTGACCACTCTCCAAGTTTAAATCCAAGTTAAACCAGAACATCTGGGGGGAGGGGGGGTAGGAAAAAACAAGAGGAAATAAGCTACCTTGCATAATGACTTAGCCACTCCCAGTCTCTATTTAAGCCTAAATTAATAGTATCCAATTTGCAAATGAATTCCAATTCAGCAGTTTCTCGCTGGAGTCTGGATTTGAAGTTTTTTTGTTGTAAGATAGCGACCTTCATGTCTGTGATTGCGTGATCAGAGAGATTGAAGTGTTCTCCGACTGGTTTATGAATGTTATAATTCTTGACATCTGATTTGTGTCCATTTATTCTTTTACGTAGAGACTGTCCAGTTTGACCAATGTACATGGCAGAGGGGCATTGCTGGCACATGATGGCATAAATCACATTGGTGGATGTGCAGGTGAACGAGCCTCTGATAGTGTGGCTGATGTTATTAGGCCCTGTGATGGTGTCCCCTGAATAGATATGTGGGCACAATTGGCAACGGGCTTTGTTGCAAGGATAAGTTCCTGGGTTAGTAGTTCTGTTGTGTGGTATGTGGTTGTTGGTGAGTATTTGCTTCCGCTGTCCGCAACCTGAAGCAAATACTCACCAACAACCACATACCACACAACAGAACCACTAACCCAGGAACTTATCCTTGCAACAAAGCCCGTTGCCAATTGTGCCCACATATCTATTCAGGGGACACCATCACAGGGCCTAATAACATCAGCCACACTATCAGAGGCTCGTTCACCTGCACATCCACCAATGTGATTTATGCCATCATGTGCCAGCAATGCCCCTCTGCCATGTACATTGGTCAAACTGGACAGTCTCTACGTAAAAGAATAAATGGACACAAATCAGATGTCAAGAATTATAACATTCATAAACCAGTCGGAGAACACTTCAATCTCTCTGATCACGCAATCACAGACATGAAGGTCGCTATCTTACAACAAAAAAACTTCAAATCCAGACTCCAGCGAGAAACTGCTGAATTGGAATTCATTTGCAAATTGGATACTATTAATTTAGGCTTAAATAGAGACTGGGAGTGGCTAAGTCATTATGCAAGGTAGCTTATTTCCTCTTGTTTTTTCCTACCCCCCCTCCCCCCAGATGTTCTGGTTTAACTTGGATTTAAACTTGGAGAGTGGTCAGTTTGGACGAGCTATTACCAGCAGGAGAGTGAGTCTGTGTGTGTATGGGGGTGGTTTTTGGAGGGGGGTGAGGGAGTGAGAGAACCTGGATTTGTGCAGGAAATGGCCTAACTTCATTATCATGCACATTGTGTAAAGAGTTGTCACTTTGGATGGGCTATCACCAGCAGGAGAGTGAATTTGTGTGGGGGGGTGGAGGGTGAGAAAACCTGGATTTGTGCTGGAAATGGCCTAACCTGACGATTACTTTAGATAAGCTATTACCAGCAGGACAGTGGGGTGGGAGGAGGTATTGTTTCATATTCTCTGTGTATATATAAAGTCTGCTGCAGTTTCCACGGTATACATCTGATGAAGTGAGCTGTAGCTCACGAAAGCTCATGCTCAAATAAATTGGTTAGTCTCTAAGGTGCCACAAGTACTCCTTTTCCTTTTCTTTTTGCGAATACAGACTAACACGGCTGTTACTCTGAAATCTCCCTACAATGTGCATGATAATCAAGGTGGGCCATTTCCAGCACAAATCCAGGTTTTCTCACCCCCCCACCCCCCTACACACCGAAACTCACTCTCCTGCTGGTAATAGCTTATCTAAAGTGATAATCAAGTTGGGCCATTTCCAGCACAAATCCAGGTTTTCTCACCCTCCGCCCCCCCACAAACAAACTCACTCTCCTGCTGGTAATAGCTGCAAAGTGAGCTGGAGAGACCAGATAGTGGGAATGACAGGCAAAGAGAATGAGTATGCCATATAATGAGTATCAGTAAGGACAAGGGAGTAATATTTTCAAAAGTGCCTACATGATTTAGGCACCCTTTGGGTGTGCAAGCTTTCCCCAGGGGTCCAATTTGAGTGGACTCACTAATGGGAGCTCATGGAGTGAGGCAGGTGTGCTGAAGGCTCAAAAGTGCGGTCCCAGAAGACTGTGAAGCCAAGGAGTTTACCCCAGTGAGAGTGTGACCCTAGTGGGGTTAGCACTGCCAGTGACCATTACAGAGCCATGCGGGAGCACTGGACTTGTGAATCCATGACACTGTTAAAGGATGAAATTCCCTCCACCCCATGAAGGGGTTTAGCACAAGACCTATGCATCACTAAAGTCCCACTTAAGCCCTTAGCACACAGTTTTATGACTATGCTTTAAGGTATGCTTCTTATCTTAAAATATTGATAAATATATAATTAAAATTAACAACAAACACAAAGTAGGCATTGCAATGAATTTAAACACCTTTTCCAACTTGGAAAACAAATGATTTCTATGTATTCATCAGAGAACTATTTTTCCTAGATAACTTCCCATTGCTAAATACAACAAGCTGTTCAAGTTCAAGGCTTTCACTGTAATTACCCAACTTATCAAGCAGAATTACATTCTATTGTTTTATTAATTTCTATATTCTAATCTTCATAATAGTGCTATTTTGTTAAACAGCATCCTAGGTGGTGAATGGCTTTATTTGCAGTTTTACTAAAAAAGGACACTCAGTAGAGCTAATCGGTATCCCTCCTACCCCTAAAGCAAGTACACTGAAAATAAAGGCTACAGGCATTATTAATGGGCAAAAATTCAGATTTGTTGCTGGTCCTAATTATAGATTATCACCTCTTCTTTCTTCTGTCTTATGGGATGTTTTACACTCAAGGCTCGTTGCCCTATACCTAAAATTACCAGGAGAAAGCTAAGTCTTGATTGTTTAATTGTGATAGTTTTTACTATTTTCCGAGTTTACAAAAACACCTTCACATAGGGAAAAAAAGGTCAAAAAGGAAGTTTCCAATCACACATCCTACTATTATGACCTGTTGGTATTAGATTTTGTGAATGAGTCCCTTTCCATTAGCTGCTTGCTCATAGTAGAACGGAAATTTCTGCCAACAGTTGCAGTTATAAACTCAATTAAGTTGGGAAATGATGCAAGCAATTTGTTTGGTTAACATAAAGGAGACAAATTATCCAGAAATGCCCTGCACTAAAAAATTGAAATTGTGTCAGCCATTAAAACAAAGAATCCATATACCTACTATTTTAGAGAGTTTAGTGATTCCCCATTCAACTGTGCCTCGAGCCATCAGGTCCCATAGCCAATCATTACTCCACAGGAAATCTATTGCAGTTTGACTCTTTGGCCTCCAGTTCTGCAATGAGCCCTGCCTGGGAACATCCTACATTGCCTGGAATTTACAGCAGGATTGGGACCTTATGGATTAAAGGCCTAGTTTTCTCAGTGGGAGCTGTGGGTATTCAGGACCACTGAGAAACAGGCCCTAAATTCTTTGTCTGACCCACATACTGTGCTGATGACCAGTCAAAGTGTCATGAACACCATGGCCACTTTACACCACTCCAACAGTAAAGAGACTTAAAGTGAGTATAGATCCAGTTTATGCCATGTAGTAGGCTATGCCTCTCTAACACCCCCTTGCAGAAAGGATAGGCATTGCTCCTGCCTTGAAAGCCAGAGCACAGCCCTCCAGCTAGCCTATTCAAGGCATCAGCCCCCCTGCGGGGGAAAGTTAAAGTAGTCCAACCAAAACATCAGTCTGCTCCCACAGCCCACAATGACGGAGTTTGGGAAGCCAAAGAGGAAAAAGGGAAAGTTCTGAGAGGGATTAGGGGGTGGCCAACGATCCCTAGTCAGCAACCCCTGCCTCCAGGGGTCAAGGATCATTGAGTTGCAGTCCTAACTCCTTCACAGCACCACCCTGCACCGAGCAGCGATCCTCCTTTTTAAGGATTCGCCCATCTCCAGGCACACTGGGTTGAGGCTGATTGTGCCCAGAAGAGCTCTAACCCTTTCCTGACTGCGGAGGGGTGGGGTGGGGTTCTGCCCTCCCCCTCCTCTCCACGCCCACTTTAAGTCCTCTTTACTGGAATAGAGTAAATTGGCCTTAGTGTAAATTGGAGTCAGGCCCACAGAGTGTAAGTCCAAAGATGCACCATGCAATGCCTCATTTTATTCAGTGATTTGGGCAGCAAGGAATTCAACATTTGCTACATTTTAATGGGATTGAGACCGTTACACTTTGAAGTTACTTGGTTCAAAACTGCTCTCAATGCAAAACTAGTTCAACTCATTTTGCTTCAGCTTTCAAAGAAAGTGTCTAGCTCAGCAATTACAAGACAGGATACTTGCCCCCCTCCCCAAAATGTATGTGCAACTAAAGGGCATCAGTTATAATGCAATTGCGATGCTCAGGCAAAGGGAGAGTGTAACAGGTGCTCCCTGTCCCTACTGTAATAATACAGTGAGAAACATACCAAAGGCCTGATTCAAAACCCATTGAAAATGATGGGAATCTTTCCATTGATTTCAGTGCACATCAAGCTGGGGAAGTGCTGTGCACTTGTTGCTCCCCATTGACTTAAAGCTGGAATTTTGGGTGCTCAGCACTTCTAAAAATTAATTAATGCTTTATTCACTTAGTCTGAGTTGGGACTGCAGGTCGCAACTTGTTGATGCTTTAGGGTCAGCCCTCCAGTATGCCAGTCAATTTGTAACAATGTTTCAAATACCCATCAAATTGCTGCTTCTCACATTTACAAGTAGCAAATTATAGGTCTTTATACTCTTTTCCAGGGAGAACTGTCCAAGAATAGCAGATACTGCTAGTATGCTCCATTACCACTGATAAAGGCTCATTACTCCAACATGATTTCCATTGCCGCTCCAATGCTGGCATACAGAGCTTGCTGGTCTGAGCTATGATAAATGTTTTCTTAGCCTATTATACCGTGATTAATGCCTCTTGAGGGAAACCATTTTAAAGCCTAATGCTGTGGATATAGTCATCATTCGTGCTTTCATGATGGTTGTCACCTCAGAGTGCTGTACAAACATTGCTCAATTATGCCTCACTACCCTTCATCAGGTAAATAGCAGTACATGTCCACAACCATACTACAGCTGGATAAGTGGCAGAAAAGGAGGATAATGCCAACATTTTCAAAAGTGGATATTAGTTCTGCATTCCCAGTTAGACACACAGGTTCTGATTTGGAGATGTGCTGAATTCAACTTGAGTTGTGGGTGCTCAGCGTCTCTAAAATCAGTGCTTACATGTCTCAAGCTGGGCTTCCCCTAAATGAGGAACTCAAAAATTAGTGGCCACTTCTGATAATTTTGGTCTAAGTAGTTCACACAGCACATTGGTGGCCTCCTACGAACAGAACCAATGGAGCCTGGTTTCCCAGTCCACGGTTCTAATTTATGTTTGGACAAAACCAGAAGATGGTACTAGGCCTGTTGCAAATTGATGGTAATTAATAATGAGGCTAGGGAATATGACTACTTCCATGTGAGTTTCAGTGAGTTACATTTACACATCCATTGATCTATGAAACTACCCAAGAGTGGTGTAATGTTTGTCTCATAGTAATTATGAAGAGTCCAACCCCGTAACTTTTCCCATCCATGTATCTCCCCACTGACACCAGCTGGGCCCTGTGCAGGTGTAGGGGTCACTCATCTGGAACAAGCTACATGATCAGGGTCTAATCAAGGACATACACTACTGAAGGGCAACTCCTTCTAATAAATGCTTTATTAGATATTTAGATCTAAATTTGCCTAACTCTTTTACTGGCTGCCAAGGAGAATAAAGGCTCACCACTTTCTTGCATAGCCACATTAGAGCTAATCCCACATTACAGTTAACTCCAAAGCAACTCTTGGTACTCAAAGGAACACAGTGACTGTGCTGGTGGGTCTTCTCCCATAAGCAAGTGGGCAGGGACAGGTGGAGATGTAGTTCTGTTGCCCCCATACACCTGCCAGCAAAGCTGGATGAATGTATAGAAGGGAACATGTTACACCCCATCAAGGCTGTAGCAAGTTTCTCCCCAATCCCTCCCCACCAGCAAAAGAGGGGATCCCTGGGACTAGCTCAGAGTGGTGTCTGAGACACATTGCTTCTCACTGCTCCCCCCCAGAGCATTTGTACATTGCACTCTGTTCAGAGCCATATTTAAAGGCACAGAGCCGGGCCCTCCTTTGAAGTCAATGGAGTTACACCAGCAGAGAATCTAGCCAAAAAAGTCACTAACTTAAAACCTATCCCTGCAAACTCCATTGCTTTAAAGTTCTAATCATCGAAGAAATGTTATGCCTTGTAATAAAAATTTACAGGATGAGGCCTACGGAGAAAAGTAACACAGTATTTGTCATACTTCAGGCTTTGCTGTGCTCTTTTTCTACAACAATTCCAGTTCCATCAGTCTCACAGCCAGTGAGACATTTGTCACCTCTGAAGAAGGGATAAGCTGCCAGATGGCATTGTTTTATATTTTGGAAGCTGTTATCTATTTCATTGCTCATTATCTGGATCTTTGAACAACACACAAAGTCATAGGGAAAATAAGAAAAATTCCCGAAATTCTTAATCCTTTTTGCATTTGCCAATGTTCATACCCCTTTTTCTGTATTACTTGTTCAGAGACACTTTCACAAATGGGTGGTTGCTCAGACAATTGTGGAGAAGGGACATTCTTGATCTATAGTCATGTGTGAGCAAGGGCATTCACATGCAAATGTAGGCATTCATTCCCGAAGTGCTTGCCCTGGTTTTTAAAGAATCAGTCACCCAAGCCCAGAGATGAAAAATTACCATATTACTCAAATGACTGAGCCATCACACACCATGAATAGCAAATGGTCTTAAAACCTAATCAAAGAAAACCTAGAGGCTGTAATTTGTTTGCATGGAGTGTTTGCTCAGCCATTATGAACATATAGATTCTTCCAAATTTGGATAATTTGTGAACAGAGTGGAAGGCTAAATTAGTTGGATAAATTGTTGCCACTAATAGCTAGTATTTACATGTGCACATGCAGACTAAATACATACCATGAAGTGACAACATTATCCCCCTTAAACTCACATCTGTCCAGATGCCTATGAGACAATTACACTGCAAACAAAATATAAAATAGTTAACAGTGGCTACACAGTGAGCCTGCTGAGCTTGCTGCTGATTTACGCTAGTCGTGACAATCACTTAATTTGTTCTCCCCTGTAGTTACTTATACTGAAAGTCATTGGAGCAGGGATATACATATAGCACCTAGCACAAATGGGTCCTAATTCCTTGTTGGGCCTCTAATTCCTACCATGGAACCTATGATATGTATAACAATACTTGCTAAACAAAGGAGACATTATTATAGAATGAGAAAAGGAGTACTTGTGGCACCTTAGAGACTAACCAATTTATTTGAGCATGAGCTTTCGTGAGCTACAGCTCACTTCATCGGATGCATACCGTGGAAACTGCAGCAGACTTTATATATACACAGAGAATATGAAACAATACCTCCTCCCACCCCACTGTCCTGCTGGTAATAGCTTATCTAAAGTGATCATCAGGTTAGGCCATTTCCAGCACAAATCCAGGTTTAAATAGAGACTGGGAGTGGCTAAGTCATTATGCAAGGTAGCCTATTTCCTCTTGCTTTGTCCTACCCCACCCCCGAAGATGTTCTGGTTTAACTTGGATTTAAACTTGGAAAGTGGTCAGTTTGGATGAGCTATTACCAGCAGGAGAGTGAGTTTGTGTGTGTATGGGGGTGGGTTTTTGGAGGGGGGTGAGGGAGTGAGAGAATCTGGATTTGTGCAGGAAATGGCCCAACTTGATTATTATGCACATTGTGTAAAGAGTTGTCACTTTGGATGGGCTATCACCAGCAGGAGAGTGAATTTGTGTGTGGGGGTGGAGGGTGAGAAAACCTGGATTTGTGCTGGAAATGGCCTAACCTGATGATCACTTTAGATAAGCTATTACCAGCAGGACAGTGGGGTGGGAGGAGGTATTGTTTCATATCCTCTGTGTATATATAAAGTCTGCTGCAGTTTCCACGGTATGCATCCGATGAAGTGAGCTGTAGCTCACGAAAGCTCATGCTCAAATAAATTGGTTAGTCTCTAAGGTGCCACAAGTACTCCTTTTCTTTTTGCGAATACAGACTAACACGGCTGTTACTCTGAAACCTATAGAATGAGAGTGGTTTCCAAAGGAAAATACACAAGTATATGTTTTAGTTCAATCTGCTTTGTATATGTGTTTTCTCTTTTCTCAGTTGTACCCCAGTTATTCAGGAACAAAAGAAGTGGACAGAAAAACAATGCTCCATAAAAGCTACAGTTAGTTAATTATAACAGATACTGAAAATGTCAAGTGCATTGTTAATTAGATCCCATCTTTTTTTATAACCCACGCAGTCATATTTGCCTGCCACTGTATTTTTTAAAAAGCTTATCAGCGTGGGTTAATTTCAACAGTTTAGTTTTGTCGAAGAGCACCATGCTATTCCCCGAAAACAGCCACCCAACAACCCTTCAGGAAACTAATTACACTCCGATTAAAGATGAACAATATTGAAAGCCAAAATATAGAACATTGTCCTGGTAAATTAAAGGTATACAATCATAAAGGCTAATAAAATGCACACACGTCTCAGCACCAACCTTAGCTTATCCCCTTTTCCCACCACTTGTTTCTCTTTAGCAATAAGTGACACAACAGAACAAGCATCCTGCTACTATGTAATTGGCTTTGTAGGTTCACACAGTACTTCAAAGGCTAATAAAAATGGCAGACCCTTATTCTGAGTAGCTTTACAAACTCAGGGTGAGGAGCTAAAATAAACGGGAGCTGGGCACCTAAACACACTGGAGAATTTAGGCCTAGATTCACAAAGGGGCTTGGGTGGTCCAGCAGTCAGTGATGCAGAGCCTAACTTTTAGGTACCCTATCATGGTGTGGAAGCTTCAGCCACAAGTTAGGTGCTGAGACTCCTTGGACAATGCGTGGGGAGAGTTAGATGCCTAAGCATGGCATTCTTAGAAGCCAGGAAGCTGAGCAGAAAACCACCAAAGCTAGCTACTCTCTGCCAAGGTGAGCCAGAGAGCCAGAGCCAGAGATTAAAAAAAACAAGTGTGAGGTTGCCTCGATAGCCCAGTGGTTAGGGGTACACCCTGTAAGTATAGGGGGAAATCAGGTTCTAGTCCCTGCCTCCATAAATATTTAATGATGCATTCAAACTTGGAACAGTTTCAACAGGAGGGTTTGAAAGACACTTTTGGTAGAATACCCAAAAGCCTGCCGGTCAGGGCACTCACCTGGGATAGGGGAGATCTGGGTTCAAATCAGCCAAACCTGATTGCTACATCGAGGCGCATTCTTTCACCATAATGGTAGGACACACCCTACCAGCCAACCCCCAAAATTGCTGATCTACTTGCCCTTGGCTGTCCTTTGTGGGGGGCCCAATTTGATGCTCAGAGAACACCTACCAGATAATGCTCCACAGGTGTGAGAGCCAGGGGAATGCCTAGTTTGAAAATCTCAACAGACGTTAGGCAAGAGCAAGGGCTTTGAGCAGTTCGGCATCCTGAGGGTGTTTGGCACACCTGCACCAGAAATGTAGGCCTCTATGGGACTTTCCCAGCAGAAGATTTACCACTAATAGGGTTAGCTGACAGCTGAGTATGGGTTTTAAGGATCTCAGTGATTCCTAAATGTTGGACTTAGGCACCTAAGTCCATTTGTAGATCTAACTCTTAAGTCCCTAGTTCCTCAAGGAGTTCTGCATGCACAGACCTCTGCGCTCATGCAGCGTTCCATTAAAGTCAGGAGGCCAATATCTGCCCATACGGAACTCCCTGCAGGATCTGAGCCTACATTAGACATAGCACAGCAAAGAGTGATGGTAACAAAATGTGGCAGACATGGTAGCCTGTTGTAGAGAGCTTATCCTATCTCGGATTCCTAATATAGTCTTCTCACCAAGCTTGAAAAACATGGTTTTTTTTAAAAAAATTGCCTTACTTTTAAAAACACAAAGAAAGATGGATTTATAATACAGCAAAGCAAGGTTTGTAAATTCAGATTGGTTTTGTGACACCATCCCTCCGCAGATAGCTTGAGAGTTTTTCCCACCTTTAAGTGAATGTGAATGGATTGATGAGCCTGTCCATGGAAGAGATACAGGTGTTCTGTAGAAGCACAAACACAGGGGAAATAGAATGTTTCTAAACAGGGTTTCCAACTCACATAATTTCATGGTGGCCCTCACAATATTTGGAGTAAAATCCTGATCCCCCTGAAGTCAATGGATGTTTTGCCATTGACGTCCATACAAACTAAATTTTATCTAAGAATTTGCTTGAAGTCCCAGCTCCTGGAATCATATAATTATTCAAGAATCTCAGCTCTCTTTAAAAAAAAAAGCCACTTTGTAGCCATCATGGTTGCAGAGGAAAGCTTGAAAAGTGACCCAAGTGTATCCTAAAGATCCAAACAACAGAAAGCAAAGAAAAAACCAAAATGGTTTTAAAATCATAGTTTTTTAGGCTTTAGATGTTCGTACACCTGGGGTTGGTCTTACTACTATCACTATTAAAAAAGACACTAAGTGTCAAGGGTGGTGTTAATTAGATCTCAGGTTGTGACATAATTCATACTTACCTTCTTCTAGGAGAACCACCAAACACTGTTCTTTTAAGCAACAGATGGCCCTCTGTGAACTCCTTTTATAACAAGCCTGCACTGCAGTCACAAAGCAAGGGATGACTCAGCTGTCTGGGGTTTTGCATGATTCCTTGTGATAGGTGTGGAGGACAGTAATGGAGAGAGCCCTTTTAAGAAAGTTATGAGTGAAATGGGAGAGGTTATAAAAGCTTGACTCATTAGCATATCATGCAGTTTGAGCTGGGGGTACTAAGAAGTGCTGAGGGAAAAGGCGGGAAGTGGGATTGTTGAGAGGAGTGTTAGTCTATTGCTCCTTAAGAATATCAGAGAAAGCAGCGCTGTGCCTTGTCTTAAACACTTGTCTCTCGCATTTTGTATTAGAACAATGCTTTTTCATTGCAAAGGACTTGAAGTAATTCTCTCAAAATGTCTCTGCTGTGAGCTCTGTTGTTCTCAGCCCATGTATATTCTTGTCACAGTTTAACACATTTTATTCTTTGAAGAAGAATTGGAAAAAAATACAATTAGGCACACAAACAAATTACAAATAATCAGATTTAAAGCTAATAAAAGGACATTTCCTTTTTGTACCATGCACAATCAACATGTAGAACTCCATGCTCCAATATTTCAATGATGCCAGAGGGTAGGTGGGGTCAAAAGAGGTTTGACATGCATGACTAATAATATCCACAGTTATATTACATAGGCAAGCAATTATGAGTGATACAGTCTCTTATTCTTAAGGATGTGAGTCAATCTCTAACTGCCTCAGGTTAGGAAAAATTTCCTAGATGAGCAGATTATTTCATAATGATCTGTTATAGGGATTTTACACTTTCTTCTGAAGCATCTGATATTGACCACTGTCAGAGACAGGGTACTGTGATAGGAACACCATTTGTCTTATCCAATATGCCATTTCCTACAGTTTTTATATGTTGAGTCCTTTCAACAGAGATTCCTAACATAAGATTTCAGAGAGGTGGCACACCTCAGTAACACATTTCATATGGAGAAACAAGTTACCGAGGGTCAGTGAGAAACCTGTGTACAGAGCGTGTTAGAGGGGAGCTAGTTGAGTTTAAGCTAAAGCAAGTATCACTGGGGAGCACTGTTATGTTACCTAATGGCGTGAAGATTCGCAGAGATATTTGGTAAAGATTGAAAAAGAGGAGTTTAATGCCCTTTTGTATTCATTAATTTTCCTATCCAGGCAGCTGACTCCTCCAGAGAAAAGCAGTTGCCCATCTGTCGGGTTGTCATTTAATATCTGAAACAGATTAAGCATTAGAGCCATCTTGTCTCTTCCCTATAACACCAATTTAGAATAAGCTGTACCTCCCAGGGGGAAAGGCTGAGATTGTTTAGTGGCTGTGGGAAGGGGCTGCATTGGGTGTGATAGAACAGTTAAAAAAGAACCAGGAAGGGTATTGCAGCCATTAAAATTCAGTCAAATTATCTCTTCTAAATGCAGTTATATTCCAAGATGGCAGGAATCTTTGGGCGAGGATTTTGAACAAGCCCATCTATTCATTGTTCAGAATTATTTGGCAAATATGTAGTGTATAGGAATTGGGTAGTATCCCTTTAAATAGTTAGGAGCCCTCTGATAGGTCTCTCTGTGGTCCGCTGCAGAAGTCACAAGAACTTGAGAGAGCAGCAGTGTGTGTATATGTAGCTAGTATAGTAAATGTGGTTAATTGGAACCCAGATGTGTCCTTGTGATTTTCTTATGTCCTTAGTGTTGTATAAAGAGAAAAGATAGAACAAAACAGTTTCTTGCAAACAAATTTCAGACTATAGTGTTGTTAGTGCACTTCCGCTCTTCTCCGTTCATGGTGTGGGACTGGTAATCTGAGGCATTATTTCCTCTCTTTGATTGGATGATGGCAATCCTTTTTTTTAACAAGATAACTATGACTATTAAAAAGCAAGCAAGGAATGAGGAACAACACATTTTCTTGCTTTGACATAAATACCTTTGGTCGCACATGAATACAAGTGTTCATACAAAGAACAGCCATTTCCCAAACATTTATGTGAGAAACAAACCCATTTATAGTGAATGGTAAATAACAAGGGATGCAGACATGGTTGAATCAATGAACCATTCAGAAGAGGAATGTTTGCCTACACCATTCTGCAATATTCAACTCTGTTCCAGTCTTGTGCCTAGATTCACAGAGCAGGCGATACACTCAAAGGATGGATAGATAGATATAAGCACATACATCCTCAGCCCCCCAGCAGGAACTGAATTAGCCTTCCTGTAAATCTCTCAGACTACCTGACTTGACTGAAGTGCATCAACACAGGAATTTACAAAGGAGCTACGTGCAATGAAATGCAGCATGGCAACAAGATATTACTATACTTATAGAAACTGCCCCAATCTCCTTGTAATAGGTATGGAGTAGCCACACTTAATGCATTGCCATGCTAGGCATGCTGCTGCACTCTGGTCATATTAGTCACGCTGCTTCATTATGGCTGTGGTAGTGATGCCACTGCGTTAACATGGGATAAATTGGTATGTAACTTGTGCCTCCACTATGCAGCATGTCTTTAACTAGACATGGCCAGAGGCAGGACTCATTTGTGCATCGAAATTAGGTTTAGGACTAGAGTTTTGGTCTTAGGCCAAGCAGGGCCTAGACGGCATGGAAATCTCACAAGTTGTTCTCAAAGAATAGCAGCCAGAAACAGCAGAAATCTTGCTTAGATTAACTGAATGATGGAAATCTCACCAATCTTGTGTGATTTCCTCCATCTTGGTCCAAAATCTCTTGAGAGAAGCTCTTCCCATGAGATTTTGACTAAGAGTGGAAAATTGTCCCCTTCCAGTGTAAGATCTAACTCAGAATCACTCTCATGGGGCAGGTTTGAATTCATGGACTCTGACACCCTCCTTGTGAAAATTGAAGGGGGTTGGGTCTGATGTTTCAGTTTTGTTTTAGCTCTCCATTTAACTATTAAGTATCATGGCCTTTATTTAAGAATCTCTGGGTCCCATTTCTGCTCAGATCACAATTTAATCTAATAATGGTTTAATAAAGAAAAATATCACTTATTCAAATGCACATTTCCCCCCTCTATCATCGTTTGGTAACCATCTATCTTACTTTTCAGTCTGGGATAGGCTATGGTATGTGTGTGTTTCACTGCTGTGAAAGAAAGCACTTCAGTCTGACATCATTCCATAGGAATACAAAGGAAGGCAAGAGAGCCATGTCTGTGGGACAAATTCAGGTGTTGATGGGTCTCCAGCCCAGGGCAGGTGACAGCTAATGAATTCTGGTGATCTGTAAAGATGCTGCCCTTTAGAATTTGATATCTGTCCATTGTCCCCTTGTGTTTCCCTCTGCACAAAGGAAGGTCTGAAATGATTCACCCAGGATTGTTTGGGGTTGCCTGCCGATTTTTATAACTTGCTTTCCTGGAACCAGTGGATGATTGATGTGTACATGCAGAGATAGATGCAAGTGGTTCAGCATTGTGTGACAATCCAGTGGGCTGTGAAACAATGAGGAGATACAGGGCTCAAATGATCACTTTTTATTTGATGCTGAATGAGATGTGGCATTTTTACTTGAGTGATAGCTTTCCCCCCTACCGAGACAATGGATTATGGTAACTGAAAATGTTCAGGCACTATGGTATCAAAATTAACTATACTAATAATCATAGAATCATAGAATATCAGGGTTGGAAGGGACCTCAGGAGGTCATCTAGTCCAACCCCCTGCTCAAAAGCAGAACCGATCCCCAATTAAATCATCCCAGCCAGGGCTTTGTCAAGCCTGACCTTAAAAACTTCTAAGGAAGGAGATTCCACCACCTCCCTAGGCAACGCATTCCAGCGTTTCACCACCCTCCTAGTGAAAAAGTTTTTTGAAGACTAGAACTTAAATGAGTTAATCGGTTCCTTTAAATAGCTTTCAGTCCCGGGTGAGGTGAAGGGGAAATTAGGGATTGTTTTAATAATCTTAACAGTGATAAAAAAAATGAGTGTACAAGTAGGGTGTCACGTAGCAGTCTGCAAAGGGGGAAGTCATGACTGGGGACTTATGCGCAGTGATATTTCTTCAATTACAGCTTTGTTAACAGAGGAACATGATCTGACAATCACTTAAATTTACACTTACCAGTTTTCAGTTCCATATTATTCACAAGTGGGATAAAGGCTAATTCAGGTGATACATTTATGAATGGGGTTATCTGAAGGCAGAGCCTGTGATAGCAGGGGACTGGCTGTGATGACTCAGGAGGTCTCTTTGCTGCTGTGTATGATCCTTTGCTGCTGTGTATGATCCTCTACATAGTACAGTAGGAAACCTGTGTCTATTCAAAGCTATTTAGGAAAATGTTGTTTCCCTGTGAATTTTCTCAGCACCAGCACAACTCACTGCAATTTGGGTCGACGAGGGGAAAGAGAGCAATACATCTGTGCTTTTCTTTACAGATTTTGTGCGGACACAGGCAGGCATAATATTGACCTCAACTTTTCTTTTTCTGTGGGCCTACCACTGACACCTGCTGGCCAGATACTGAAGGTACAGGCTTGCAGGAAAGGAGTTATATTGTACGTTGTAGAGGTTAACTTCAATGCTAAACACAGTCAGCAAAAAAGTTCTGAGAAGGTTCTGAACTTTCTTACAGGCTAACCTGTCCAGATCCAGGAACCATTTCAGGTTAAAATATGTTATTAGGGTTGTATTGATGCTTCCAGGAAAGCAGCTCAGAAGCCCAGCTGACAAAGTGAGCTGTGCTTGGCTTGTCCCCTGTATGACGTTCACCACAGTCAATCCACAAGTTATCTTCCAGAACTTTAATCCCATACACCTCTGCTAAGGGGCTGAGCATCGTTCCAGGAGTGAAAGCTTCTGCTGTACAGGGACAAGGACTCAATGATTGGAGGAGTGTGTCTCTACAGAGCTATTCTTGGAAGCCAAAGATTTTGTGTGAGCCAACATGACCTATTGGAAAATTCTATTCCATAGCCAAATGGACAGTCAGATCAGCCATGTACTTGTGAGCAAAAAATCTCCTGGGTTATATATCTAATCCAACTACCTGCAGGTACTATTCATATCCAAGCCACTGGCATTATAGTTTCATGTCTATTAGTAAATAAAACAGATTCTGTTAGTGAAAGGAGAAGAAGAATATACAGGTAAACAACCTCTCTTCAGTGTTCCTAAGTTAAACAACTTTAACAGTCGTCTATATTTTCCCTTCCTGCAGAAAAAATTACCTATTTAATTTGATATCATATTTCCACTTCCTCATGAGAATGCTATAATTGATTTGATTACGTCCAGGGCAGAATTCATCAAAACTGCACTAGCAGTAGGCAAACAGAATTCCTGAGCTAGGCTGAGGGACAAGGTTGGGATTCTGTAGAAAGAAATTGTTGGGATCCTGAGGCAGGGCTTGAGCAGCTTGAGGTCTGATTTCCAGACTGAGGTCAGTACCAGAGGTCAGAATTGTGTCAACGTTTCTCCATTCGGAGCGAGGGTCAAAATCCAAGTCAGAGCCAAAGCCAATGCTGGGAGATCTGGAGTAGTGTTTGTCATGGAAGCTCAGTCACTGGTAATCCATATTGTTGCCCTGTGCGCTTATGTGGGGTCAAGGGGCCAATCAGGAGCCTGCGAGGCAGCTGCCAATCATGTCTCTGGGATGGGATGGGATGGGATGGGATGTCCCATTCTGGGTTGCAGGTTGTGGGGGGTGACAGCCGCTGCTGAGTGGTGGTATCTGGTGGCTCTGCCAACTTGGGTTCAAGTCCTGCAAGTCCTTACTGAAAAAAATTACCTCCAAATATTCCCCAATGAACTTGATAGGACAGCATTATGTTGAAATTTGTGTGTATGGTGGGGGGTGAGTACGTGTAAGGCATTGAGGTAGGACAAAAGGCAGAGCCAAGCAAGAAGCAGTGTAGATCTGCAAATGGGTTAGCAACAGCTTCTGAAGAGTAATGTGTAACATAACTGGGAATCGCCAGACAATTACAAATTGTCTTACCAGGTTCTTTAAACTTACTGATAACTAGGCAGTTAGATCTTGGAGAAATATTTACTGTTTGTTGTGATGCAATTCATGGTAGAAACTGTGCATATCAACAGTGAAGTCTGTTAAATATAATGTCCCTCTGACTTAGGCTGTGTCTACACTACACTCCTTTTAGTGACACCGCTGTGCCGCTACAGCCATGCTGCTAAAAGGCATATAGTGTAGCTGCTCTTTGTCAGCAGAAGAGAGCTCTCCTGCCGACAAAGCACTGATCACACCGGCGCTTTTCATCCTAAAACGTTTGTTGTTTGGTGTGTGTGTGTGTTTTTCACACCCCTGAATGGCAAAAGTTTTACTAACAAAAATCCAGTCTTCTCATAGTGACTCCTGGGCCACTGCCAGGTGTCCCCTGCCACAGGTTCTTCTCACACACTCCTTCCTGTAACAGCTTGCAGTTTCTTTGATTTGCTTCTCCTCAGACACTAGACACCCATGTAGGAAGGGGCCTGGCAAGAGCTATTGAAGGAGAGTAGTCAGGACCCGAGAGGAAGAAGGCATCTCTTGTCAGTGAGCTTTAGAGATTACAAGCTTCACTATAACAAACAGAATAAAAATCCTTGCAGAATTTTCAAGATTTAATTCTTAAAGGGTTTTTATATTAGAAATGAGAACACAGGAACTGCATGCTGGATCAGACCACTGTCCATCAGTTATCCTCTCTCTGATAGTGGGCAGTACCAGATGTGTCAGAGGAAGGCACAGAAAAGCCCGTAATAGACAACTGATCCTAAAAGGGAAACTTCTTCCTAATCCCCATCAATTTATGGCCCAAATCATGAGGTTTTATGTCCTTTTAAATATCCTAGTGCGTGCAACTGTGGCCGTTTTTGTTCTCTGTACAAATGCCTAATCTTTTTGGAAGCTCTCAGCCTCAAAGATATCTCATGGCATGTTAATGGTGTGGTATGTAAAAATGTCTTTCCTTTTATCAGTTTAAAACTTGTTGCCCTTTGACTTCATTAAATGACCCCATGGTTTTGTATTACAAGAAACAAGGAATGAGAACCCTGTCCACCTGCTCTGTACCAGCCATTCATAGGCAGGAGTTGTAGACCAAGCTGGATGAGCAAGCAACTCAGAGAGGTGATTAAGAAAAAGCAGAAAGCATACAGGGAGTGGAAGAAGTGGGGGATCAGCAAGGAAAGCTACCTTATTGAGGTCAGAACATGTAGGGATAAAGTGAGACAGTCTAAAAGTCAAGTAGAGTTGGACCTTGTAAAGGGAATTAAAACCAATAGTAAAAGGTTCTATAGTCATATAAATAAGAAGAAAACAAAGAAAGAAGTGGGACCGCTAAACACTGAGGGTAGAGTGGAGGTCAAGGATAATCTAGGCATGGCCCAATATCTAAACAAATACTTTGCCTCAGTCTTTAATAAGACTAAAGAGGATCTTAGGGATAAAGGTAGCATGACAAATGGGAATGAGGATATGGAGGTAGATATTACCATATCTGAGATAGAAGCGAAACTCGAACAGCTTAATGGGACTAAATCGGGGGGCCCAGATAATCTTCATCCAAGAATATTAAAGGAATTGGCACATGAAATTGCAAGCCCATTAGCAAGAATTTTTAATGAATCTGTAAACTCAGGGGTTGTACCGTATGATTGGAGAATTGCTAACATAGTTCCTATTTTTAAGAAAGGGAAAAAAAGTGATCCGGGTAACTATAGGCCTATTAGTTTGACATCTTTAGTATGCAAGGTCTTGGAAAAAATTTTGAAGGAGAAGGTAGTTAAGGACATTGAAGTCAATGGTAAATGGGACAAAATACAACATGGTTTTACAAAAGGTAGATTGTACCAAACCAACCTGATCTCCTTCTTTGAGAAAGTAACAGATTTTTTAGACAAAGGAAACGCAGTGGATCTAATTTACCTAGATTTCAGTAAGGCGTTTCATACCGTGGTTTTAAGATTAAACTCAATAAGTTTATGGAGGAGATGGTATGATGGGATAACATGGTTTTGGTAATTAAATATTCATGGTAAATAGGCCTAATGGCCTGTGATGGGATATTAGATGGGGTGGGATCTGAGTTACCCAGGAAAGAATTTTCTGTAGTATCTGGCTGGTGAATCTTGCCCATATGCTCAGGGTTTAGCTGATCGCCATATTTGGGGTCGGGAAGGAATTTGCCTCCAGGGCAGATTGGAAGAGGCCCTTGAGGTTTTTCGCCTTCCTCTGTAGCATGGGGCATGGGTCACTTGCTGGAGGATTTGCTGCTCCTTGAAGTCTTTAAACCACGATTTGAGGACTTTAATAGCTCAGACATAGGTGAGAGGTTTTTCGCAGGAGTGGGTGGGTGAGATTCTGTGGCCTGCGTTGTGCAGGAGGTCAGACTAGATGATCAGAATGGTCCCTTCTGACCTAAATGTCTATGAATCTATGAATCACAATACTGACAGTCTTTCTGATTGCTTTGCATACAGAAGACTTTCCGTTTATTTATTTCTTCTCCAGGCCTCCTGTTATGCTAAAAGATGCTAATGGCTGCCATCAAAAGACAATCACAGCCCTGCTGAAAGTGAATGGGTGTGCCAAGCACGCTTTCAGACTCAGCTGAAGGAACAGCTAAGGCCCTCCATAAAGAAATCATCAGCAGCAAACAATGGAGGAACTGCGTAAAACACAGGGCAGCTCAGAGCTAAACTGGGTGAGGTGTGGAGCTGTAGACTAGGGGCAGCTAGGGAAGGGATTTTGCAGCCGGTGTGCATGAGAGGCAGAAAGCCTTCAGCCTGCATCCGATGAAGTGAGCTGTAGCTCACGAAAGCTTATGCTCAAATAAATTGGTTAGTCTCTAAGGTGCCACAAGTACTCCTTTTCTTTTTGTTATTCAGAAGAGTGGTGACTGTGACCCTAAAAGGCAGCAGAGGCAGAGCTTCTGGGGATTTCTGCCTGTTGTGCTTGTTTCTACAGTGATTAAGGAAACAAGACTTTGTCTACTAACAATATTGCACCAAAGAACACAACTGGCTTGTATCCCTGATTTCTCATCCTTAACCGGAACAAACTCTGCAAGGCCCTGAATAGTGTCTAATTGCTTGGAACAAAGGGGAAACAACTCACAACATCCTCATTGTTGGTCTCCAGACACCCCCCCATTTCTGCTATATCCTTTTTGAGATGGGGTGACCAGAACTGCACCCAATATCCCAGCTGAAGGTGTGCCATGGATTTACATCGTGGCATTATGATATTTTCAGTCCTATTTCCTAACCCAGTCTTTATAGATTGTAACTTTTTGTTTGCTTTTTTGACTGCTGTTGCACAATGAACAGAAGTTTTCCTTGAGGACATCATCTTGGCTGCTTTCTGACTATGCTGTATCTGAGGGGAAAGTAAATACCGTCGGGCTTCTCTCAGGAATATGGCTGTAAATAGAGGGGAGCCATTTTGGGGTCCAGGATCCGGTGGGCCCTGGGTAGGGTCCTATGTGGAAGGGTTGCAGTTTCAGGCTGATATTTATAGCTGGATAATCTACGGGGATTTGAGTATCCTCTGAATATTAAGATTCTGAATCTGAATGTGATCCGAATCTAGAAATGAGTCTTCACTCTTATTGACACAGGTTGGAATTTGGTCAAATAGTGGTGGCACTTTCTGGAATAACAGAGAAGAATTGTAAAGCCTAGAGCTGTGTTTCTTAATTAATGTGTACAATACAGTGTAATTTTATACCTGCCCTGTCATGTCATAGCAGAGAAAGAAAGAGATTCCTCCACGTAGGGATGAGAGAGAAATTCTAACTCCAGACTGACATGTAGTGCATGAGAAATCCGGTTCACCTGTATAACCTGTCCTTAAAAAAGGACAAATTATGAGTCAAATTCTTATGCAAAACCCTAAAACCAGCACAACTTCTTCTCTAGCTTCCCAGCTGGCTGCTTGCTCACACACAAACGAAAAACAAAACCAAAAACTGGGGGACCCAACTTGTAGTTCCAATACTAGTATCTCCTGTGAATTTATTTCTAACAGCCACAAATGTCTGCTATTTAATGAGGTGTATAATGCCCCCTGGTGGTGGGTGGGTGTATATACATTAAGATGTCATACTTTTTGTAAGGAGGAAAAATGTATTTAATTTCCCCTTAAACTAACTGGAAATTGAACTGAGAAAGACAGAATGAGTGGAGGTGGAGCTGGACTGAAATACTTAATCCAAATGAGAACCAAAGAGAGGACCTGAGTCCTTCATATAAAGGATGTGGTAGGAGACAGCAAGTAAGCCCTCCTCCATAAGAAAAAATGTGTGTTTATATTCCATGCAACGTCAGTCACATTTCCACACGTTGAACATTATCTGCTACTGCTCAATCTCTTAATTTTCTTCCTTTATAGTCATTTTGATCTTGATAGCCACGTATGATAATATCTCGAAAACTAGACCAAAATATGTAGCATCAGCCTGGGAATGAAACTGTTGTGGAAACGGAGCTATTATCAGACAGATGTCATGGTCCTGCTTCCTCCATTTACCTAGTATATGGTTTCTGGGTCACAACCCCTTTGATTTCCTGCTAACTGGCTGGTTGGACAAGTGTCTGGAGATGAGGAGGGGATATTTTACACTCTGTTTGCAGTGCACCTGCAGCTTTGTTTTGCACATTCTCAGATGCAGGACCACAGTAATAGCATTAAATGAAGAAAGTTTTGAAGCCACCTGACCTTCACCTTTCCCAGCAGCTCAAACCCTCTTCAGTTTCAGGGCAGGTCTACACTACAAATGTACATGGGTGCAGCTGCACCCACGCACCTGCGCTGCTGCAGCGTGTCAGGGGACGATGCTCTAAGCCAACAGGAGCTGAATAACTCCTCCTCCATGAGAGGGGGAGAAGTTATGTTGGTGGGAGAAGTTCTTCCACCAACATAGCATTGTCTACACAAGGGGGGTGAAGGGCAGTATAATTATGTCTCTCAGGGGTTTGGATTTTTCACATCCCTAAGTGACGTGGTTTTATCGAAATAAGTATGTAATGTAGACCAAGCTTCAGTTTCCATCCCCTATTACTAACCTCCAGTGCTCTGCTGCTCCACATATACACCACCGGCCAGAGTGAATTCTGACCTCGACACCATTTTTCTAGTCATCAAGATTACAGGCACTTTCCATCAGCAGCACAAACAAAATTTGAGATTTATGCAATGTTCAGCCCGCATGCACCTTAGCCACAATGAATCTCCATTAAGGAGTATGTTTAGTTTACTGAAAACCAAATTTGGGTATACATTTCATTAACTTTCCAATTAAAAAAAAATAAATCAGAAAAAATTGTAAAAATTCACCATAAAGGGTCTGTTTTGAGGTTTTTGACCTGAAAACAACTTCAACGTTCTTATATATATTTTGTGAAAATACTTTTTTATGTTTCAACTAACTCTAACAGTCCATGCACAAGGTATGATGTCTGCAGTCCGAAACCCTGGATTGCATTCATCTTTTTTTGCTGCCATATCCCACTGCAAACACACATGTAACTTGCTGCCTGTTCTCTTGCTATTGTTAGCATGACTATTTCCCATGCTTTTTCCAGTGCAAATAAATATTCTGGGTTTGGTTAATCTCTAATTAAAATCCCATCCTTTTGAAATATGGAAGAAAAAAACCCATCTCAAAGATAATAATTCAGTAAAGGTGCATCTCTGGGATGTTCTGAGTCTTGCAACTGAACACCAGGACTTTCAATACTTGAAAAGCCAATGATTTCATTATATTTTTCATTATAATTTATTTGTTTTTCATTAGTGCCTCAGTGTGCTGCAAAGAATGCAATCATGTAAGAAAGACAGTGTCTGCCCCAGGGAGCTCATCTTTAGAGTGAGGAAAATGGTTTTCCTACCCAGTGAAAATCTGATATATATACACACACAAATTTTCATCCTGAATTTGGATGAATATGGAATGCAACATTTTTTGCAAACCAAAAATTTGAAAAAAAAATCATTTTTTCAGTAAATATCATAATGCCACTATATAAATCCATAGTACACCCACAACCTGTATACTGCTTGCAGTTCTGGTCATTCCATCTCAAAAAAGACAGAATCTGAAAAAGTACAGAGAAGGGCAACAAAAATTATTAGGAGTATGGAACAGCTTCCATATGATGAGAGATTAAAAAGACAGCACTGTTCATCTTGGGAAAAAGGACAACTAAGGGGGTATATAATAGGGGTATATAAAAGAATGAATGATGTGGAGAAAGTGAATAAGGAAGTATTCTTTACTCCTTCACATAACACAAGAACCAGGAGTCACCTGAATAAATTAATAGGCAGCAAGTTTAAAACAAACAAAAAGAAGTATTTCTTCACACAATGCACAGTTAACCTGTGGAAATCTTTGGCAGGGGACGTTACGAAGGCCACAACTATAACTGGGTTCAGAAAAGAATTAGATAAATTCATGGAGGATAGGTCCATCAGTCGCTATTAGCCAAGATGGTCAGGGATGCTATGCTCTGGATATCCCTAAGCCAGATGCTGGGACTGGACAACAGGGGATGAATCACTTAATAATTGCCCTGTTCTATTCTTTTCTTCTGAAGCATATGGCGTCAGCCACTGTCAAAAGACAGGATAGATGAGCCATTGGCCTGACCCAGTATGGCCATTCTTATGTTCTTATGACTGAATAGTTCAGGGTATTGTTAGCATTACAGAGCTTCCCCCTTTATGGGTCATTGGCTCAAATTTAGCCTAGTTTGGAAGTAAGTGAAAAAGTCTTTCCTTTTAGATAGTAGTTTGCTGGCCTGTATAAAATTTGGTACTTGATTTCACTCCAGTTGCTTTTAGAAAAGTGTCCACATCACAAAACTACCATTGCAAATGGAACTAATTGGTATCAGCAGACCAAATTTTGGATGGACCCTCTCACCATTAGATATAATTCTTCCAGGATGAGGCGGAGGCAAATTGACATTGCAGTGTGCAGAGTGTCAAATGGCTCCTGCCTATGCTGCTCTGTGCATAAATGAAGGAGCTTCGTTCTCCAGAAATGTAGACTCAGAGACAGACTTTAAGGTCAGAAGGGACCATCATGATCATCTAGTCTGACCTCCTGCACATGACAGGCCACAGAACCTCACCCACCCACTTCTGTAATAGACCCATAACCTCTAGCTGAGTTACTGAAGTCCTCAAAGCATGGTTTAAAAACTTAAAGTTACAGAAAATCCACCATTTACACTAGTTTAAACCTGCAAGTGACCCATGCCGTATGCTGCAGAGGAAGGCAAAAAACCCCTAGGGTCTCTTCCAATTTGACCCGGGGGAAAATTCCTTCCTGATTCCAAAGATGATGATCAGTTAGATCCTGAGTTTATGGGCAAGACCCACCAGCCAGACACCTGAGAAAGAATTTTCTGTAGTAACTCAGAGCACTCCCCATCTAGTGCCCCATTGAACCTGTAGACACCACTTTAAATAAATGTTTCAGCTCTGGCCCTGGGATGCCCTCCTCAGGAGAAGGAAATCCAAGGTGCCAGCAGCAGGTACACATATGCGGTCTACTTTTTGTCACTGTATTGCTCTGTTCTTCATGTCAGCATGATTAGCAATGACAACCTTCAGCAGGCCAAACCCTTTTGATAGATGCAAACTACACCTGATCCCAAAGCCTCATCTCACATGAGTAGCACTGTTGATTTCTCATCACTGTCAGTGCTAGATCCTTCTCCTCCACTAGTCTTACCAACTGGTACAACCTTCCTGTATCCTGCTGATTTTGTTAAGGCTACTCATGTGAGTATTCTGGCCTTAATAAATACAGAAGTGCTGAGCACTATTCATTTATCATAACAGAGGCAGAAAAACATATGAGGCAGGGTAGAGGTGGAATCATGACAAGTATCTCTTTGTACCCAGTTCACAGGGCTATGAGAGTAAAGAATGGGGCTATGTAAACCATCCATAGCAGGATATGATCCAAATCAAACCACCTTTCCTAAAATATTTGGGTGGATGGTAGAAATACTTGCATCCACCTCACTTTTCCGCACCCCTAGATGGCAGTAACAACATTTTATTTCCTAGTTTTGAACGTTACTGTTAAAGTGACAGGAGTGTGTAATTCTGGGTGAGTGACACAAAAGCGGTTAGATGCTGATGAAATGACCACCAGACTTTGGTGGTCAATCACGAATCCCAGACACAGTCCCACAGTGGGAAAGAATGCGGCTTCTACCCTAACTACAGCTACAAACTGTCGTTACAAAAAAACAGAAGAAAAAAGAGCCTGTGTGAATTAAGGCAAAACAGTGGGGCTTGGCAGGGGGAGGAGTTAATGCCAACAACATAAAACACATAGATTTTAAATATCTGTAGGTTCCAAAAAATGAAAATTTTAATAATCTAGTTTCATTTTCTTGTTCTCGAGCACTAGCACAGGACTATTGTGTTTGGGGTAAAACCACATAATGGATATGTTTAAATCCTAAAAATATAACCAAATCCTAGAACTCTTTTTACTGAAGAAGAAATAATAATAAAATAATAATGAATAAAGGAATTATGAAAGCATTTCTGCTCATGTTAAGCTTGGTAACCCCCTTCATAAGCTTGGGCCAGATTGTCAGCTGCTGTGACTCAGCACAGCTCCACTGAAGCCAAGTTACACCCGCTGCGGAGCCGACCCCTCAACTATACCCCCAGCCAAATAAAATTGTTGCCTTGGTGCTAAGTTTGTTCAAGTGACAACTTCACCGACACAATCACTAAAAATCAAGAAAATAAACCTTCCTTCACATAAATTAACACCCAGACATTGCAGTACGCAAACGCACTTACAGACTCACTGCCTCCCTAATAAACTTCCTTGCGTGCCCAGCATACAAACAACTACGTTGGCCAAAGCAAACTCCTGTGAATCACATTCAAATGCACAGCTCTGATTACAGCTAAGTTGACATAGACAGCTGGATCATCAGCTGGTGTAAATCGGTATTACTCCAGTATAGTTAACGATGTCTCCAGTGGTACAATGTATGATATATCGGGGTCTACCCAATTCGCAGCTATGAAAATCTGGTCATGGACAGTGAAATATGGTCTCTCCTGTGAAATATGGTCTCCGGCCACACAGCTTTGAAGGCAGAGTGGAGAGTGGCGGCTGCCACGCTTACTTCTGCACTGCTGTTGGCAGGGGGCGCTGCCGCCAGCCTCCGGCCACCCATCTCTGAAGGCAGAGCAGAGAGCAGCGGCTGCTGCCTGGGTGCCCAGCTCTAAGGCAGTGCTGCAGCCAGCAGCTGCAGAGAAGGAAGGGTGCTATAGTATTGCCACCTTGGCTTCTGTGCTGCGGCTGGCGGTGGCGCTGCCTTCGGAGCTGGGCACCCCGCCAGCAGCCGCTGCTCTGCTGCCACCCGGCTTCAGGCAGCACCGCTGCCAGCCGCAGCACAGAAGCCAAGGTGGCAATACTGCGACCCCCGAATAGGCTTGTGACCCCCTTTTGGGCCCAGGCCCCTAGTTTGAGAAACACTGCAGAGAAATCACATATTTTTCATGAATAGCCGTGAAATTTGCTATTTTTCCCGTGACCAACCTACAAAAAGTGTTTGATTTCTCTGTGATTTAAAGAGACCTCTATATTGAAGTCAGTGGAGCCCAGTGGCGTCAAACCAGTTTATTCTAGCTGAAGATGTAGCCCATAATCTCTCTAGGAATACGTGTGATGGTAAAATGTATTATTTTGTTATTTTGTTTTATTTTCACATGAAAAATACGGTAGCGTGCGCATTCAAATTGTGCGTCGGTGCTACGGGATACCTTTGGTGTATCAATGTCTCAGGAAATACATATTATCCTTCTTGGGCTACATTTCATAATTTCCCTCTCATTTTGATATTGCTCTTATTGCTATTATTTCTACTGTCCTTTGATTTTTAATTGGCACAGTCTGTAGGGGCTCAGTTTGGAAGAGACGCCATATAAGATAATATTGTATTATATTATATGGTATCACATGAAATACCGTTCATAGAGGAAAGTATTTTGTACTCTGAATAAGTCTTTAAAATTAGGGTTTTTTCAATTTGTGGTCATAATTGTGTGGTATCCTGTACATTTATAGCCAGAGGCCAGATGCAATTAATTATCTTAATTGTGTGTATTTTATATTCCTGTGTGAGCAGTGATTGTCCAATTTTGCAATTTATCAGGTGGAGCTGGTCTGCGATAAAGACTAACTATCAAGTAAACATAGCTCATGGGTCAGAAGCATGCTTATCTACTCAAATGTTTGCTTCCTGATCACGTGCCTGACTCCCCACTAATTTCCTGCAGTTTTCCTCCAGTGTAATTCTAATGAAATCAATGGAGGTACAATAAAAGTGGAGCAATGCAGTGCTAAGGCAGGTTCATAGGTGAGACATGAAAATCTGAGCCACTGGTGTAAATCTGAAATAAGGCACTGATGAATCAGGCCCTGGGTTTTCAAAGCACCTTATTTAGTGCACTTACAAATACAATGGAGGAGGTGGCATAATTAAGGCCTAGTCTACACTTAAAACTTAGGTCATCATAACTACAACGCTCAGACTAGGTGTGAAAAATACACACTCCTGAGTGCCATAGCAATCCTGACCTAAACCTCCACGTAGACGCAGCTATGTCAACAGAAGAGTGCTGCTGTCAGCCTGGTGACTGTCGTTTGGGTAGATGGAGTTCCTAGAGTGATGGAAAAACCGCTTCTGTTGCTGAAGGCTGTATCTACGTCATGGGGTTATGCCGGCAGAGTTACAGTGCCATAGCTATGTCACTATAGTCCCTGTAGCGTAGGCATGGCCTAGGAGTCACGACTAGGAACAGCTGTGCAAATCAATCACTGCTTTGCACAGAGAAACCATAATACAGTATATAATTTAATCCTTATTATTAATAAGTCCGTCCCAAAGAAAGTCAAGAAACTGTAAATGACGTGAAGATTATCTTGAAACTCTAGTCTCCAGTGCATTCTTTGTGATCTATTTTTACAGAAATCTCTGAAGCAGCCCTCAAAGTTAAAGCTCTGTGGAGAGTAAGGGCTCAGCAGGGATGTCGAGCCAGCCTTCCAAATGATGGAAATGTAATTGCACTACGCAGCCATCACAAAAAAATTGATAAGGTGTCTGTACAAAGTGCTCTTTCGTTGTTTGGCAGCCGGGGCTGAAATACTGTGTCAAATGCATTTAGAGGATGCTGCAGGAATTCAGCCCAGTGTAAATATCGGCCGTAAAATAGCTCCTAATAACGTCAAAGCAAATTTACTGGAAGGTCTCATTTCCTTTGCATAAACAGTCACTTCAGGGAAAAAAAAAAGTTATTAGCTGACGGTTGTATTAAACATTTCCCCCTGCAAACGTCTGCACCACAGCTAATAAAAAATGTGAGGAAGTTTGCTGATTTTTCGTCCCTTTCACCTGCAAAATGCCATTCATTTTGTCTTTGCTCAACAAGAATTGAGTTATGACAAGAGAGTGGTTAATAGATGTAACATTTTAGGCAAGTAAATATCTTCTCCACAAGCCTAACAGTAGATGGGCTGCGGAGATGCAATAGGGAGCCTCTCCCCACACTTCTTATTCTAGGGACACATTTTTAAAGATATTTAGGTGCCTAAAAGTGCAGATAGGTGCCCACTGGGATTTTTCAAAAGTCCCTAGGTGCCTAACTCCCATTGATTTGGGACATAGGTACCTAGGTGCTTTTGAAAATCCATTAGGTGCCTTTCCTAATCTTTAGGCACCTAAATACATTTTAAAAAATCTGGCCCTTGGTGACATAAAAGGAGCTCAGAACACTGGACTCAGGTCTTTGCAGGCAAACAACAAGAAGAAAAATATTTCAATTCACCTTTAATGAATGCTTTTAGCTGACACTTAGTTTGGTGAGGAAACTGATTACCCTATATTGTGACTTGTGAGATCTGGACAAATACTTATGTTTTACCATCATTCCCAGAGCTACTATATGATACTCTCCTAAGGCACCATCTTCAGATGCTGAAGGTGTGCATTGAACTCAGTGGGAGTTCTGCACGCAGAAAGACAGCAAAGAACTAGCAGTCCATAGAGACTGGCTATATGCTGCATGTAGTAAAATAATTTTTCTTTTTTCCCATTGTTAAAATCGCTACTAATGCATGTGATCATCAGTTAAACAAACAATAATGGCTCCCTCTCCTTTTACCCCCTTTATTATTCTATTTCAAAGTGTATTATTAATTATTATTATTATTTTATTTATTAGAGTTTTGGTCAAAAAATTTTCATAGGAAAAAATAGAGTTTCACCAATTTTTTTTTGTCAAAAAATTGCTTTTGACTCTTCCCTCCCCTTTCTTTCTTTGACAAAACACTAACATTTTTCATGGGATGTGAGAAAATTCATGACTGGCTCTATATAGCATTGCTTTAAGGAAATCATCAGCTTTACATGAGAATATCATTATTATTTATTTTTATTGCTGTTGTACTCAAAGATCTGAACCGGAATCATTACGTAGTACATTATGCTAGGCTCAATATGTCGTAAGAGCACTGCCTCAAATAGCTTACACTCAGAAGGAGACGAAAAGAAATGAATGGAAGGGGAAATGGGATACAACATACAACCAACATAGGAAGGGTGGTGACTTCAAGCATTAGTCTTCAAAGTTTTTTCACCTCAGGACACGCAATATATGAAGGAAGCGGTGGTGTTAGAAGAATACTATCAAACTACATGAATGGGCTAGATCCTGAGCTGGTGTAATTTGGTGTCACTCCATTGACTTCAATGGAGCTAAGCCAATTTACACTAGCTGAGGAGCTGGACCAATAAACATTATACATTAAATATCTTTATAAAAAGAAAAAATCAATATACATCAACTTTACCCACTTGTATATAATGTACCCATTATCAGGGGGCTGGTTTATTGTAGGCATCACAGAAGAAATTAGTGATTTAGTTATTATTTTATCCCCGATAATGATGTAGCTTGCAGCTACTCTTGAGTAATGTACTGAGGTGGCATTAATACTGCAATATTGACCTGTTATAAAAAAAATCTAAACAAATCTTAGCTTGTGAGATTTCGGGTTGTTGTTTTCTTATAATCCCATTGGAGGATGGTTAATTAACACTGCATAGCTTAGACCTTCCTTTTAAATTTGCTGACCTTTTTGTAATCATGAATATATGAATTAGATACCAACCATATATAACTAAGTCTACATGGGGAAATCAAAAATAAGCATTTTTCAGGACCTTTGTCTCCACTTTTCCTCTCTGCTGTCTAAGGACCTTCCTCTCACTCATTGCAGCTTTATATTCCTATCCTCCTGCAGGTTAAGAACTCCATAGTAGCATTTCATCTGGAATCCAAGTATTATTGGACTGTTAACTTTCTTTTCAATATTTTTAATATTATAATGTATTGACAGTAGTGTTGGGGAGATGCTACTTCCCCCTAGTGGACAAAATCAGATCTCTTCAAATGTATTTCCTACATGGCAAACAGCTACCAGAGATTCTCCTTTGGTCAAGTGGCAGGGTCCTTTGCATTTTTAGGTAGCCCCAAGAAGTCTTAGATGACTACGGATTTATTTAAAAATATATTATCTCCCATTATTTTTCTTACTCAAAGCTCATGACTGCTTAGGCAATGGTGAAACTCACAGCAAGTAAATGATAAAAAAAAAAAAAAAAAAACAAAACAAAAAAAAACCCCAACAACAACAGAAAACAGGGCAATTTCTTGGAGTCTTCAAATCAAGCCTGGATGCCTTTCTGGAAGAAATGCTTTACTCAGACACAAGTTATTGGGCTCAGGGAAGATTATTTAGTGGTCTCTTCTGGCCTTAAAATCTATGATAAATAGCAGGTCATGGTCATTTTCCATCAGCACATTCTAACACACTTTCCTGAAATAACTACAGATCTTTCAAAGAATTATCAATAGGTGTGTGCACTGAGGCTGATGTTTATTTGTATATTTAGGATCTGATATTTGTATCTAAAGAAACAGGAATTTAATGGATGAGAACTTGTCCTGCAATTTAAGGCCCCAATCCTGCAATTTATTGTGTGCAGGTAGGCTGCTGTGCCTGCATGGATTCCCACTGATTTCAAGTTACAGGATCGAAGCCTAAGGTTGAAACTAGGCTTCCATTTTTCCCATTACATCTTTTCCCCTGAAATTTCACTTGCCACATCTTACCCTACCATACATTTCCCCCTCTTCCTCCCTCCCCGAGAAGTTTGGAACTGATTGCACAAGGAATTCTAAAGGCATGCTGCTTCCAAAATATTATTGACCTTCACTTTTTGAAAGTTTTTTTTCCCAACATTTGTTCTTTAAGAATCGTGTTTCTCAAAAATGGCTTGGTGAAAACATGCTAAATGAGTCTAAATTGTTGACCTTCTCAAGAGGAGAAGTACCTTTTAGTGGATTCATTCAAGTTTTATGTGCATACAGAAAAACCTTTTTTATGGAGGTGCAGACTGTGACACTATGGGTATATTTGCAACTGATTTTCCTTGATAGGGCTTATGTTGATCCTCACTTCTAACTTTTTAGATGGAAGAATTATTGATCCATGTCTTCTGATGTTTTAGGGCAGCTTTGTTTTTATTCTACGAGCACAAAAGAATGAGATCACTTCTCTGGCTCCTTTATGCTGGGTAAAAGGGCTGGAGTAGCATAAAGGGGTCTTAAAAGCCTGAGATCCAGCTGTGGGAAGATTCTTCTGATTCAGGAACTATGGAAGACAAAGCCTCTTACAGCAGCCTCTTTCCTCCACTGGGCTGCTCCAAAGAGGCTACTTCTGACTCCCCAGCCCACCAGTTTCTGTCCAAGTAATGCACCTGATACTGAACAAGATCCCAGCTTACATTGCTGCTCCCCTCCTCCCTCTGTTCTTCAAGTCAGTGGAAATTTTTCTGACTAAAGACAATGTCAAAACTTGGGATTTGGCTCATTGTCAACACATCTTACCAGTAATTCCCCAGTACTGTCTGGAACATCCCACAAGAATCCTTCAAGCAATCACACTCCATAACTCAACACCTAGACAACCCCAGGAAATAGTCTTACCCACAACTAACATTCACTGACACACTGTCCAAAGTAACCCCAAGCAGTCCTCCTGGCACTTGCTGGGAGAACTGTTCCTGATTAAAAAAATGAGGAGCCCTTGTGGCACCTTAGAGCAGGGGTGGGCAAACTACAGTCCGTGGGCCAGATCCAGCCTGTCAGGGCTTTGGATCCGGCCTGCAGGATTACCATCCCCATGGCACCGCAGGGCTAAGGCAGGCTCCCTGCCTGCCCGGGCCCCGCGCCCCTCCTGGAAGCGGCCAGCACCATGTCCCTGCGGCCCCTAGGTGAGGTGGGGGCAGAGGGCTCGTGTGCTGCCCTTGCCTTCAGGCACCACCCCCCACAGCTCCCATTGGCCGTGAATGGGGAACCGCGGCCAACTGAAGCTTTGCGGGAGGTACCCGCAGGTGAGGGCAGTGCGTGGAGCCCTCTGCCCCCCACTCCCCCAGGGACATGGTGCTGGCCGCTTCCTGGAGCAGTGCGGGGCCAGGGCAGGCAGGGAGCCTGCCTTAGCTCCACTACGTGCTGCTGCCACCCCAGAGCCGCTCAAGGTAAGCAGCTCTGGGCCAGAGGCTGCACCCCGAACCCCTCCTGCACTCTGCATCCCAACCCACTGCCCTGAGCCCCCTGCCACATCCCACACCCCTGCTGCACCCCAACCCCCTGCCCTAAGCCCCCAACCCCCTGCCCTGAGCCCCCTCCCATACTCCACATCCCTCCTGCACCCCAACCCCCTGCCCTGAGCCCCCTCCCACACCCCCTCCTGCACCCCAACCCCCTGCCCCAGCCCTACATTCATGGCCCTGCATGCAATTTCCCCATCCAGATGTGACCCTTGGGCCAAGAAGTTTGCCCACCCCTGCCTTAGAGTCTAACGAATTTATTTGGGCATAAGCTTTCATGGGCTAAAACCCACTTTATCAGATACATGACTCCACATTGTTTTTGCTGATACAGACCAACACAGCTACCACTCAAATCTGTTCCTGATTTATGGGCTGTGTGTGTACGAATTGGGTGTTAAGGGTTAGTATCGGAACTATTTATGTAACCTTAACTTGTGAGTCCATGAGTTTTTAAAGTTTGGGTTTTTTTAACGGCTTTGTTTTAATAGCACGCCTTCTTTTGAACGGCACTTAGCAACCTTATCTCTTTTTCTTTGGGAATAATTAGCCCTACTTCTAAAAAGACTGAGAACTGTGTTCTCTTTTAAGTTCTCTCTGTCTTTGCAGCTCTTTAAGCAAATGGGGGAACGAAAGATTGTGCAATGCTTTGTAATGCAAAATACAGCAAGATGGCCTTTCACACGATGTAGGGTATTTCTAGTATGACTGCATGTAAGAAGTTGTTTCTCTCAAACCCTTTCTGCTGAATTATGTTTGTCTTGTACTCAGAACGTATTCCATTCCAAATACCAATTGGCTATATACAGCTAGTACCATGAGTTGTTATAAAAAATGACCCAGATTTGGACTGATCATCCTCAGAGCGGAATACAACAAAGAATCCTAGTTCTCAGCCCATTATTTGTTCTTTTTTTAAAAAAAGATCATTGGCTTCCAGCTAAGAGGGAGCAATTAAAGAACCCAGCTTAGAAATTCAAAAGGCCAAAACAAGCAAACAAAAACGGAAACAAACAAATGAAGAGAGAGGTTTAAGGGCCAAACTGCAATTTTATCATAGTTAAACTGTCCTGATCCAACCACAGCATTGTGATATATTCCCATTAGGATCATAATAAAGAAACAACAGTAAGTTATTGTTATGTTTTGATGACAGAATGATGTAATTATATCTGGTCACTTTAACCAGTTGCCTTAAAAATGACCCAGCCACTGTGGGTTCATTTTCTTCTTACAGTTAGTATACAGAGATAGGTTCACCTCAAAGGCTCAAACAGTCAGTTCAGTTGGGATAAGAATTAGAGCTGCATGGAACATATCTGTTTGGTTCACATGGGCTGCAACTAGATCTGGGCCTCAGATTGGAATGTGAGATTTGAATCCCAGACTCATATCTGAACACTGTGGCTTGGATGTATCTCTGTAATGGGCTCAAACTAGGGCATTATATCCGATTGTACCAACTTCAGGGAGGTCTGGATTCAAATCTGGATCTGAACTCTGTGTTGCAAGTCCATCTTTCCTTCTGACAAACATTTCCAATGGCTTTAGTTCACATAGATTTTCAACTTCTGTGTTTCACTTTACGTTTTAGGTACATTTGAGTCCAACATGTCCAACATGAAGTTCAAAACTAAGGGCTTGGCTACACTTGCGAGTTAGAGCACATTAAAGCAGCCCCGGGCGCCCTAACTCATGATGCATCCACACTGGCAAGGCACAGAGAGTACCCAGACTCCACGGCTGGAGCGCTCCTGGTAATTCACCTTGATGAGAAATATAACGCTTGCTGCACCCCGGCTGCAGCTCCGTGGCATCAGTGTGGACGCCCTGGTCTGTTAGTGTGCTCTGATCGGCCTCTAGAAGTGTCCCACAATGCCTGTTCTAGCCACTCTGGTCATCACTTTGAACTCTACTGCCCTACCCTCAGGTGACCAACCATCAGACCCGCCCTTTAAATTCTCTGGGAATTTTGAAAATCCCCTTTCTGTTTGCTCAGCCAGGCGTGGAGTGCTCTCAGCAAATCTCTCCGGGTGACCATGCCTCCACGTGCCAGCTGATTCCCCACTATGAGCAATGGTGAGGTGCTGGACTTCATCAGTGTTTGGGGGGAGGAAGCTGTCCAGTTCCAGCTGCGCTCCAGCCGTAGGAATTACGATACCTTCGGGCAGATATCAAGGGACACAATGGAAAGGGGCCATGACCAGGACGCACTGCAGTTCAGGGTTAAAGTGAAGGAGCTGCGGAATGCCTACCACAAAGCCAGCGAGGCAAAACGCCACTCTGGTGCTGCCCCTGCAACTTGCCGTTTCGATAAAGAGCTGGACGCAATACTTGGGGGCGACCCCACCTCTACTCCGAGGACCACCATGGACACTTCAGAGCCCAGTTCAATAAGGCAGGAAGAGGAGGAGGAAAGCGGGAGCGAGGGTGCTGAGGAGGCGGGAGACAGCCCGGCATCCCTCGATGCATGCAGCCAGGAGCTGTTTTCAAGCCAGGAGGAAGGTAGCCAGTCGCGGCAGATGGTGCTTGGGGAAGGACAAACACCAGAGAAGGTGCCCGGTAAGCGGCTTTTATTTTGGGAAGGAAGTTGTTCAGTGTGGGCTCTTGGGGCGAGGAGGGTTAGGGCTGCAATCATGCCTAGATGTGGAATAGGGTGTTGATCTGCTCTCTCACGTCGCGGTAATCGGCCTCGGTGATCTCTTCAAAGGTCTCATGCAGAAGCTGGGCAATGCGCTTGTGCAGGTTCCTTGAAAGAGCTACTGTGCTCCTTGTCCCAGTCAGGCTAACATGTCTGCGTCACTGTGCTGTGATGGGCGGGGGGATCATTGCTGCACACAGGCAAGCTGCATATGGGCTGGGGCGGAAGTCGCATTGTAGTAGAAGACCCTCCCTTGCTTCCCAGGTCACCCTCAGCAGTGAGATATCTTCCAGGACGAACTCCTGTGGAAAATGTGGGGTCAGTGCTCAGTATAGGGGCCCCCTGCAGCTGTTAGCTCTCAAGGACAGAAGCCCAGAGGACAGTATGGCCGTGAAACAATCAGTCCCCCTTGCCCTGTGCTTACTCACCATTTGGGGGCTGCTGTGGGTTATATGCGCTCGCTTTGGGATGTTCAAATTCTGCTATTGTGTAGACTGTGCTTGTCTTTAAGTACGGCTGAATCATTGCTCTGTCTGGTGTGAACAACGCTGCCTCTGTTAAGTGTTGCATTTTGGCTTTAGAGATGCAACCCTGAGATCTCAGCCGTACTTGTTATCACCGACCGAAAGATTCGAAAGAATTAGGAAGCGGCCACGTAGAGGCAAAGAGGACCTGCTGCATGAAGTAATGCATCAGTCCCTTAATGAAAATCAAAACAGCGCAGGAGTGGCGGGAGAGTGAAAGGAGGGTCCATCAGCAGAATGCAGATCCCCGGCATCAAAGCCCGGAGCAGCTGCTCAGCATTCTGGAGCCCCAAGTGGACTTGATACAGACACTCGTAGCCATGCAGGCAGAGCACTGCTGTGCCCGCCCCCACGCCCACCCCACCTCTGCAGCCCTTGTCTCTTTCCCTTGTGCCCCCATGTCACCTCCAACCCACTTTCCCCCACATCTGGGTTCTTATTGCCACCAGCTGCCTCCAACACCTGTAGCTTCACCACCCAGCCCTGCAAACTACGACCCTTACTTACTGCACTCAACCCTCATCACCATGCATTTTAGCCAGCCTGAAGTGCAGCATTCATTGCACAGCACTCCAGACGGGAAGGCTGAGTTTGACAACAGGACATATGCAAATCTGTGATTGAACCGTTCCCCCTCCGCCCCTTACCCTTTCTGTTTCCCAAGCAGTTGTGTTTCTTTTCAATAAATGAAGTTTCTTTTCAATAAATGTATTTTTTATTATTGCATTAAGTAACAGATACCTTAGTCCAGGAAAGCTACAGGCACTGCAAGTCAGTGTAGCAAACACAGATTCCTACTAACATTGGAACCACTGCTCTTCACTCCCGTGGAGGGCACCAAATATTACTACTGGCTTTCAGCCTCAAATTGCTCCCTCAGGTATGAATAACCCAGATCAGGGGAGTTGGTGTTACTTATGGATCTTTCTGTTGGTGTTTTGACCCCATGGAAGAAACCATGATTTCTACTTTCTTAGCTCAAAGATTCCCTGAGATCTGCAGAAGACAGAGGTCATATGTGTAGACACCAGATCTCTCCTCTACTGCAAGGCCCACAGGCTTCTGCTGGCTCCAGGACAGTATGGCTCCAACGGAGTCATGCTTCTAAGCATTCCACCAACGATGACTGCTCTTTGAGCATCCACTATACTGGGTTTCATGGCGTGGTGGGGGAAGCAGGCAAGGAAATACAGCCTCGGGCTGTGTTAATTTTTGCCAGCCACTCTGTGGGCTGCCAAAAGGGTAATCCAGAGGAGCCCAGCTGCCAAAGCCCAAACACGGTGGGCTCCCTGTGGCATATTACTACTGGGATGGAAGGAAGTATGTCCAAAGCATAGGCTCCCCTCTCTGTGGAGTTGCACTGAGTATGTTTCTGGATCCTCTCAAGTTATGTGACTCTGATGTAGTGGTTAGCTTGACTGAAAGAGATGAACAATCATAGTGAGGGAAGTGGGAAGACAATTAGTGCAGATGTCCTGGTCTTAAAGAGCCTTGGCCCCTCAGCAATTCATCAGCAGGTCTGTGCTCGTGTGTATGTTCATTGCAACACGGTGGAGTCTGAACAGTGCAGCAACGGGTCTGACTGCCAGTGCAGAGAAGAGCCAGCAGGTAGTGATGACATGATCCATGCGACACTCCTTTTTGCAATGTGAGAACAAAGCAGCAGAGCAAAGTCCTGAGTACTGGCAGTAAGGAGATGTCTTCAGAATCTAGTATGAAGCAGCACCGCACCTTACTTGAGCCATCGTTCATCTCCATCCTCCTGACACCTCGAAAGGAGGGGATTAAAAATGCCAAAGTGGGGACAGAAAACACCAGCTGGTGGGGGAGCAGAGACAAGAACAGAAGTATGTAAAAGCACCAAGTGGGGAAGAAGAAAGAAGAGTAATGAACAACTTCCACAGTCCCCTCTCTCGCTCTACTGATGTTCCCTTCAAGGACTGCAGACCCCTCAGACGCTTTGCTTCATACCCCTGAACAAAGAACTTTCCTTGCCTGTTTACACTGTAAGTTCTTCAGGGACAGAACTGCCTCTTCCTATATATGTCTATTGCACCTAGCACATTTTGGGGGCTACTACAGTATAAATAGTATTAATAATAGTAGAGATGGGTCCAAACCAAAATCCTGAAATCTAAACACTTGAGGAAGTTTGGATCCAGATATAGCATCTGACCCTAATCGGTACAATCAGCTACAATGAAAAGTCTGGGTCTGAACACCCCTGAACTTTAGGATATGAACTTTGTGGCTCTGGCCCAACTTTAATAATTGGCTGTTCTCATGGTTAATGTGTCCAACTTTAATTTACTGAAAGCAGGACTTCCCCCCCTTCTCTGCTGTAAAGGACAAGTAGCTTTTTAACCGATTCATTCATGCCGCTGCCATTGTGTTGTCATTTAGTGAACTCTTCCCACCCACACATCTAGATTGCTTCCTTCAACACATGGAGCACTAGGAATAAAACAAGTTCATTGTCTGCCAAGTTATAATTTGTCCCTTTGGAAAAGCAGTGCTGGTGTTAATGGGTTAGCCTGAATCTCAGTATGTTTTAAAGCTCTCAAGGAACCAGCTGTTAAAATGCATGTTAGTTTAGCTTAAAAAAAAGACATGTGGGACACAGACCTACAGTATTCACTGTGAACACAACAGATTACAGGATACACATCTTTTCCTTCTGGCTCCACTTGTGAGTCAGATTTTTACCCATGAACTGAAAAGAAATATTTGATCTTGATCTGGCTTCTGGGATAGGTCACCCACTGTTTGGAGAACACACATATGTAGAGATGATATGTCTGTGCTTAAGGGTCAAGAACTTGTGGCTAAGGAGCAGCAGATAGGAAAGCCTATGCAATAAATAAAATAAATATATTTGTCCCCAGTTGTGCTGAAATGGTCTCCCATGATCTACAGGGACAGCTGAGAACTTGGAAAGAATGACTCCACTGTGAAAATAACATATTCCTTTGTAAAAAGAAAAGGAGTACTGGTGGCACCTTAGAGACTAACAAATTTATTTGAGCCTAAGCTTTCGTGAGCTACAGCTCCCTTCATCGGATGCATTCAGTGGAAAATACAGTGGGGATGAATGCATCCGATGAAGTGAGCTGTAGCTCACGAAAGCTTAGGCTCAAATAAATTGGTTAGTCTCTGAGGTGCCACAAGTACTCCTTTTCTTTTTGCGAATACAGACTAACACGGCTGCTACTCTGAAACATATTCCTTTGTGTTACTCAGGCTTAGAATCTTATTCCAGAAGAAGAAAAAAGACACTGAGCTTCTGTTGGGTCCCAAACCTGCACTTACAACACCATAAAACATTGTCTGATGTGGATAGCATCAGATCAGGGAGTAGGGGTGGATACATGGCTGGTAGTTTCAAGGAGAATGAAGTGCACTGGTGCACAAGAAGAGAGATGATGCTGCAGTTGTAGGGGGTGGCAATAAAAGAAAAAAACCCAAAGCCAAGAGAGTTACAGTGATTACATATGTTTATCTAGGTGCTTACACTGGTGTCCGTCATCGTAGTGTCAGAGTGCCTGAGGAGATGGAGGTGTGGATGAAGATTTCAGCCCAGGTGGAGTTAAGGCACTGGGATTCACAGTCTCCATTAAAGAGGGGATGAAGGACAGTTTATAGACAGGAATTGTGAAAGAGAAGAAAAGTTCAGAACTGATATTTCTGGATGCAAATAAGAGCTGAGAGTCAAAAGGGTATCAGAATGTTTGAGGATTCTCCTCTTCCCTAAGAGAAGTACTTTTATCTCTGAGAGAATTTGCTGAAGGAATTTGAGATAGGTATAACTTGGTTGGCCATGATGAGCAGAGGGTAGGTCAACTAGGGTCCAAGGAATAATAAAATAATACTTATCTACTATAATGCTCACAGTGCTGATAATTGGCTCCATTAATGAGTCTTTGTAATGTGAAACTCAAATGAGACGTGTTATAGAGGTGCAAAGCATCTGATTTTGCACCATCAAGGCAAGTAGCAGATGAGAATAGATCCCATTTCACTTTCCTTTGTTGGGGTCCCTGTCAAAAATCAAGGGGCCAAATTCTCAGTTGGCATAAATCAGTGTAGCTTCATTGATGTCAATGAAACAACACCAATTTACTCCAGATGAGGGTTTGTGGGAACTGCTCAAGCTCTCAGAGGCTTTAGGGTTAAAGATGCTCCAAGAATTCTATTTCTTGTCAGCTATAATTGTAAAAATCCTGGATAAGAAGTTGAAGTGTAGGTTACAAGGAAGTGGTCCTGTAAAATGGCATCATGTAGTTTATTGTCTGTGTGTCAAAGAGGCTCAAAGGATGCTGTTCTTTAATAACTGCCATCTCTGCAAACTTAGCCTGGCCTCTGAGAATCAAGCTGCATTCTTTACATCTCACTTATGGGAAGAGAAAAAATGGTGAAAAAAATTAAATATTTGTCATTAATTTTGGGGGTCAAAAATTCAATTTTTAAAGACATTTCAGCCAGCTATGTCACTTTTGTTTTCCCCTCTGTCACCTTCCCCAGGCTTGGGAGAAATAGGACATCTGCTCTCTCGCTCAGTCACGGCTTTCCGGGGTCTGCCTGGGAGGAACTCTGTTGCCTTCTGCCATCCTTAGTGCCTTCTAGAGTCCTGAATCCTTACAGGGTCTTGTAGGTGCAGGAAATTCTAGAAACCTGCAAAGGTGCAACAGGAATGCTTGATAGCACTTGTGAATTGTGACCAAGAAAAGTCCCTGAAATGCCTGCGATGTGCAGGAGGTCAAACTAGGTGATTATGATGGTCCCTTCTGACCTTAAAGGTCTATGAATTTATGAGAATCCTTAAATACCTGTAACTGTTCCATACCAAAATTGCACTAGGGAGAAATGTCTCCTCATTCCAGGTGATTTCTGGTCCCCACTCTATGGATTATAGGCTTCTTTCAATCCTATCTTAATAGAACTAATTGGTGGAAGAAACAGGAATATTTTCCAGTTTTCTGCTCCATGACTGAGGGAGCTGGCATATCTTGATATCAGAATACCCTTTAAAAACTGGAGGAAGCAGGGTCCATACCAGGTGGCTTCCTGAAGACCCAATTGGGAGGCAGTCATCTAGCACCTCCAGAGAAAGCAGAGTAGACAGGAAATGGGGCCAAATGGCCCCATGAAGGAGTGGGAGGGTGGAAGACAATTAGGCCTTCCACAAAGATATGTGAGATAACAGAGAGGTCCCAGGCCATGCTGCAGGAAAGGAGTGCTGTTGAGAGAGTGAGGGAGGCCAGCTAGATAGAAACTGGTTGTTTGGTGGGTTTGCAGCTGTGCAAACAATCTCAGACTATGTTCACAGACTTTCACAAGCCTGGGTTGAGGTTCTAGGATATATCAAATGTCTCATCCAAGGCTTAGTTCAGCTGGGTTTGAGAACTGGTACAAAGTATTAAACTAGAATGAATTTAATTTTAATATCACAATCTGCATGCTCTTTGTGGTCAGATCCTGTAAACTGGCATAGCCCATTGACTTAAGTGGACCTACACCATTTTATACCAGCTGAGGATCTAGCCCTTGATAAATAGAGATAAAATCTGGTATATCATTGTACTTTTGGATAACTTTTCCTGATGTGCTACTTCTTCTGCATTGGTCAAAAAAATAATGTCAGTTATGCAGCAGAATAGAGTTTGATTGTTTATAATGACAGCTATGGAGCCTTTTCTCCCACCTTTGTGTGGAATGGAATGAGGATGGGAAGAATGAACATAATTCCCCATTAGCATTAATAGGAGTTACCTTTATAAATCTCACTGTACTACATGGGAGAATAAACTGCACTGTGTTGATCATCTTGATTACCGGAAATGGATGATTAGAAGGTTAGTGACACGGATTCTCCTCTGAGTTATGCTGGTGTAAATCTTGAGTAACTCTGTTAACTTTACTGGAGTTATTCAGGATACGCGCTAATGTAATTGAGGCCGGAATTTGTTCTCCTATTTAAAAAACAAACAAACAAACAAAACAACTAAACAGGAGAGTAGAAAATTTAAACATAAATATCCTGACAAATCCATTTTCCAGAGGTCTTAACTTTGTCTTTGCTGGTGACCCCTTTATTTATTTATTTACTTATTTTCAAACTGAGGTTTTCATGGTCATTGACATAAATTTTCCAGCTTTTCTAATACAGAACATCTGTGGTCACTATGCAGAGTCCCCTATAGGTCATGGGAAAGCTTTATCTTCCTAATATAAGCCAACCCTCCATATGTTCTAACCCAATTGACAGAGGCCAAGTGTGTTTATAAATAAATATTGTCTTATAATGACCATTTCCATTTGCCCCAGAGGAATGGATATTTAGTCCTTACAAGTTGGCAGATTGCCTCTTTTGTAGCAGTGAGAACAGTTTTACCATGTCTGTTTGACATTTGATTTGTGTGAAAATGAACTCTTCAAAATGACAGGCTAGTGATACTGAAAAATAAAACGCTTCAACCCACATCAGTTTGTTCATTCATCCCTCACTTTCCTCATTGTCCCAGAAAAGGATGGAGCATATTTAGTAAATATACATAATGTACCTGCCGATATGGATTTGTCACAGACCAAAGCAGAGATGGAGAGAGTTAATAAAGCATGTGAGTCTAATTTAAAGCCCGTCAGCTAATATTTCAGTCAGCCACATGTTTTTTGAATGAAATATCCTACAGCTGATGGGATGTCTGGGAGGGAGCACTTGGCTTTTCTTTTGCTCTGAAGCGACTAGCTCTCCATTAGCTGGTTCTAATCACTTAAGGTTGACACACCCTTTAGCTGACATGCTTTGCCTGCTTGGAGAAGTGTGGCCAGCATAAGAAAGAGATCATGCTCTGCTCCTGGCATGACTTTTGATGATTTCTGTTTTCTCAGTGCAGCAGAGGACAGGACCCATCCTTTAAATGGTGCACATTCTGAAAGAGATTAATTGCGATCTTTAAATGTCAACACTCAGTCCAGGTCTAATGTAATATATTTTATCTACCGATCTAAATTTAATCTTTTCTATCACATATTCTTTCTCCCAAACTGCATATGTAACAATATGTATGCAGCATTATTGTAGCCACGTTGGTCCCAGGATATTAGAGAGACAAGTGGGCAAGGTAATATCTTTTATTGGACCAACTTCTTTTGGTGAGAGAGATAAGATATTGAGCTTACACAGAGCTGACACCTGAAGAAGAGCTCTGTGTGAGCTCAAAAGTTTGTCTCTCTCACCAACAGAAGTTGGTCCAATAAAAGATATTACCTCGCCCACCTTGTCTCTTTATGTAACGATACAGAATTCTTATTTTAGTCCTCTGGTCTAAAATATTGTAAAACCAGCTCTGATAAATATCCTCCAGTCCTGACCACCAGCAGCAATGGTGTTGGATCATATTAAAGAAGTTCTGTATTAAAATCACAAATGAGTTTGATTCCCCATAGTTTAAATTCCAGGGTATTACTAATTAAGAGGTCTCTTGGTTTTTGGTACTGTTTCTCTCCCTTTATGTGTGAAACTTGCAAGTTGCTAATTATGTTAGTACATTCTAAGACAGAGTCTGCTCTCAAAGCAATTCACAGAGAGAGAGAGACTCAAAGCAATACTCTAACAACAGAAACAGCACCCAGAGACTCCCCGCCCTTTTGTTGTATTAACAATTGTGATTAAAATAGAGATAGAGGATGTATGTGGATGGATGCTTGGTGTGGATAATAACTGAATGATCAGGGCGGCGCCAGCCTAAGAATCCAGTGTCCATCGGCTGAAGAAGGCGTCAAGTGGAAATAACTAGAGGACCCCCGGAGGGCAGACTGGAATCCACCCAACAGCCTCAAGAATGGGAGAACCAAAGAACAAGATAACATCTTGGAGCATGGAGCCGTCAGGAATGTGCTATCTGCTGATTGATTCAGAAACAGCATGATGAAGCAATTCCCATAGACTGGCATAGGAAGAAATTCCTATAAAAATAGACTCTAAAAAGTGAGAACTTTGGGGTCTGATTCTGCAAACCAACTTCCAGGAGCATCAGATGAGCATCTGACAAGGCCCTGCTCCCTCCTCATGTCCAGGCCACCTGGCCAGTGGCTTCGCATGAGCAACTCTAAGGCTGGTAACTATGATAACAACCTTGCAGAACCTGTGTGTGTGTGTTTGTATGAATGAATGTGTGAATAAATATGAGATTGAATGGAATGTTATAGCTATAACTAACTGCTTACTATGATTCTTTCTGTATTCACAATAAATGTGGTATTTTGCCTTTTTCCCTTTAATAAGATTCCCTGCTGGTTTTTATTTTATTGGTATAACAATGGAGCCCTACCTTTGGCTATATTCACTTTGCAGCACGTCTATCACACTCCCAGCTGGACTGCACAAGTGATGGACCAACTGATTCGGATATCATGAAAACCATCTCAAATTTTCAAGCAAGACTCAAACATGAATCCAAACATATTCAGAGGTAAAGAAAAAGTTAATCTCCACTCATGTCCACACCAACTCTCCCCCCGCATCTGTGATTCTTGATTTTGGATGGAAGCAAAAATTCTAAAAATTTATGAGAGAACCTGCTCATGTTTATGAGATTCCTGTTCAATTTCTAGATCAAAGAAATTCTGTGAAAACTTGCTTGTGAGCATGATCAGGCAGTCCCGTCCCACCTTGGGATAAGCACAGCAACCCTAAAAGCCTGTGTAGCAAGATAGAAAAAGTGGACATCAAACCTGAATTTCAATATGTTCCTATGAGATTTGGACTCTTAATTGGAACCAAACTGTTGAATGTTTATTGGAACTAAATTGCATCTTTGGATTTTTTTAGCTTTGCTAATTTCTAATTGACAGTGCCTGTGCTGGATCCCCATGTATACTCTTTTCTACTCTTCTTCCAGTAGAAGAGCTGGCCTAAGCCAGACACTCCCTCTGAATTGCAAATACAGTGTCACCATAATGTCACCTATTTGGGAATGGAGAGCACAGACAGATGCAGGGAGAAAACAGAGTAGATAGTCCTCAGAGGAAGGGAGAGAAGTTTTGTGTGTGTGAAAAGAATGTGGCGGGGTTAAGGTGAAGAGAAAGGACTTACTTGGGGAAGTATTCTTTTCTCTAGTACTTGAGCACAGATAGCTGAGGAGGCGTCTACTGTACATATATCCCCAGCACTTCAAGGGCTAATCTGTCACTTAGTAAGCGAACAGAAAATTAAAATAAGACATCTGTTTTGGATCCCAGATGAATCCTCACTTACGTGACAGCCACCAGTTTAGCTGACACACCAAAGACTGAACTGAGAATCTCAGTTCTGGATCTCAGGACATCTGCTATATAGCAGAATTCATCAATATCCAAAGACACCATTTCATTCACCACCTGTTCATTATGTCTACACCCTCATCTCTAGTCACACGCTTGCACTGGGATCATGTATAGAGAAGCTGATGCATGAACTTTGTTCCTGTTTTATACTGGACAAGGTTTTATGTTGCAGTTATAAGACAAGCCCATCTTGTTTTAAAAGACAAATGGAAAAATATGACATTTGGGAAACAGCATCAAAATACATTTTATTACTTTTTCTTTTAAGGCCTGTGAACTAGATAACAAGGGGAAAAAATATCCACACACAGAAAGTCCTCATTCATCTATTATTTTTGGGCTCAGTTCAGTTTTCTGTTATGTAAAATGTGTGATGTCCTTGCTTTCTGCTGCTGGGAATTTGTCTGAAGAGAAATGTGTCTCTTTCTTCTTTTGGGAATTGTCAGAGCTCTGGAGCCAATTTTCAACAGAAGCTCTGCTTCTCAAATGACACTTTTGATTCTTATATATACACTGTGGATGTACCAACTTCTGTTGGGTGAGAGAGACAAGCTTTTGAGCTTACACAGAGCTCTTCTTTGGCTCATTTGATTCCTGTGTACTCTCTTGTGTCACACAAATAATTTTTTTTCTTTCACATTTTGTGGTCTGTGTAGGTACATAACTATAAGGCCCTTTCCTCCATCCTTTAGGATAAATTAGGGAGACAGCTTATCTACAGAGTTTATCTACATGCCTTGTTTGATACCAAGATGGGTGCTGTCAGAGAGGGAGCCACACAGACTGTGCTCTTATAATCCACTGGTGGTGGTATGCCTCCCCCAATGTGTGCAGTCCACAGAGGTTGTGAGTCTGGTAAAGCCTCCTAAATCCAAGCTGTAGCTGATCATGCTTCTTACTCTGGAAGTACTTATGTTTCAATCTCAACCTCTAAAATGGTGGCCATCATGTATGTGAGGGCCTGGCCTGAGATTAGAACTGCTACGGGCCTCAGAATCTTGGGGTAAGTGTCCTCTGTCCAGACGAAGTATGTAACCCAATGATGAGAGTGTGTTTTGTGTCCTCCTCTGTGCCCAATCCACAGATGATATAGGTTTGTTACAGCTTTCCCCTCAAGCGGCTGAATCTTCAGCTCACACTGTGGGAGAGACTCATATTTTTAGCTTTGGAGGTCCGCAATTCAGTCCTGGGTATTGGCCACTTGGCAGCCGTCACACTTTCTCCTGGAGAGTCTGGCCCAGATCCTCAGCTGGTCTAAGTCAGGGTAGCAAAGCCAACATCAGTGGAGCTAAACTGATTTACATCTGAAGGTCTGGCCTCATTTGTTGTTTCTTTGAATCTGGAATAAAAGTTATCAGGACTGAAAATACCTGTCTGTTCCTTATCTATGGAAAATATAACATATTTTTAGTGAATTAGGCTCATAAAAGATGTCAGAACTGTAGCTCTACAGACTGAAGTCCTTTGTTCACAGAGGGGCAAATTGTGCCAGTTCGGGCTGAGGAACCCTGGATTACAAAAAAGGTCGTGGTTAGGTCAGGGTTAGCTCCCACATTTTAGCTCACATGGATCTCTTTCCTAATCTAGACAAACCTACCTTCTCCTCTGTGTTATATGTGAAAAGAGACTCACTAATTAATTGCTTCTCAAGAGAAGCTGCCTGCACTCCCGGAGCTAGAAGGAGGCACATAGGAAGGTCACAGAGAAATTGGGCTCTGACAAGACAGACACTCCAAACAGTAGATACAAATGCACTTTCATTGCACTTAGCAAGCTGTAGGAATAGGGCCCATGTAAGAAACAGCTGCATGCTAGTAATGGTAAAGGCTAACTCAGCATTGAGTCACTGGTATGATTTTCCAACGAGCCAAGCATTAAAGTAATCACAGATTTAGCATTAAAAGGGATGTAAAAAACCAACACCTCAGTAAATGTAAACTTTTCCATGACTAGTCCATCAATGGTGTAATCTTACAGAAAGGGAATAATTTAAAATATATTTTTAATGGTGCTGTTTTAGAAATCTCTCATTTACCTTTTCAACCTGCTGGCAATTTTTCCTTCTTCTTGACATGATTCTTTTAAATATTGTTAAATGGAATTATACATTCCCCTTTTAATTTACTTTGATTCCTTCCAAGTCATTAATAACTCTCCTTCTTTTCTTTTTTAAAGGAAGCAAAGGCTTTTGTTAAAAGGTATCCAGCTGCATCAGTGGAGTAGCACATCCATTATGTTATTTCAAACTGTTCCAACCTGTCCCGCAGTGGCCAAAGCACTGTCATTACCAGACGGGAGACTTTATAGCATGATTTCAAAACCAGCATTGAATCTGGATGTAAAAGGTAGGAAAAAAAGCTTATTTACTTGATTACTCAAAGACGTTTCTAGTGCTAAACTAGCTCCCATATCTAAATGAGTTTCCTACCTTTTTTCATAGCCTAACTTCTATGGAGGGGAAAAAAATTCCACAGCTTCAAGCAACATGGTACTTTCAAATTTGGTAATGATTTTCTTGGAAGTTTTGTATGTAAATGTTCTATTTTTTATTTAATACTTTTTTCTTTTGTCAGCATCTGGGTTGTTTTTCTAGATAAGTCCCAGATCTCACAACGAAGTTCACAGAAACATTCTTTTCCTAAATAGGGCCAGATTCTACAAATGCTCCGAGATTGATCCAAAGCCCACTGAAATCTCCTGATCACTTCAGTGAGCTTTGGGTCAAGTTTCTACTGCTTACGTCCAAGAATAGTTATGTTGAGTTATAACAAATACACAAGAGGGCAGAGGGCCTTTTCTGGACACAAGCATTCCATTGACTTGAAAGGAACAGCTCAGGTTCTGTCTACTGCACATTCCATATAGCACTGAGGGCATTGGCATATAATAAATACTAAGTAATATAACTGCTAAAGATAGTCTTGCAATTAAGTCATGGGGCTGAATCTAAGGAAATTTCAATTCAGTTTTCTGCTTTACCACACCTTCCTTAAACAAACAATTTAATCATTCATTTTTAAAAATTCCAATCAAACAATGCTCATCAGGGTGCCCTTGGCATACATCTAAAAATACATGCTACAAAGAATTACAAACAAAAATCAATCTCAAAAGCAGCACTTCTCCTCTCACCCCCAACCTCCCATTATACTAATCATTGGTAGGTTGGCCTAATTATTAAAAGTCCCCCTTCATAGCATGTTCCTCCAACCAAAAATCGGGCCATCCATTCTTTAGCCTCCTCCAGTGTTCACTGGAACACATGGGCATTGTAGCCTTCCTAGAAGGTAAACAGGTTTGGGCTGTTTCAGACCAAAGGTGGGAGAGCATTCCAAAGGGATGGATAGTTAAAATGGGTATATTTCCCTCTCTAAAGGAATTGAGAGGCTTTGTGGGACAAGACAGTTCTTGTTACGTTTATTTTACATGGAATACATAGAAACTTATTTGTGGCTGGAGATCAGAATGTTCCCTCTAGCTTTTAATGAAATCTATTGGCCACAGGCCCAAAATGAAGTATAAACTGGAGAATCCCTACCACCAAATCTTGTAGTGCAATGACTTATCTCTTTTATTTACATAAATGTGAAGTTAAATCAGCTTTTCCTCATTGATTTGAAAATATACACAAGGGATAGTTAAGAGTAAGGAATTTACAGCAGTATTAATAGTCCTCTGCCAAAAGTGGAATAGGAAAGAATGCAATAATATATACAACTGTATTATGTTTGAAAGAACCATAGAGAGCTATCACTCGCTTGCAGCTGTGTGATTTTTGGTGAAGTGAAACTAGTTTGTTGGGCAAATCTAATCACTTAATGTGCAGAAAATAATAAATTAAAAAAAGATTGTATTAGTTATGTCTAAGTAAATAGAAACATAGAGATTAACATTAGAAATGGGAAAGAGCTGTTAAATAACCTAACCCATCTCCCTGCCAAATCAGGATTATTGATATCTCTTGTACTTTTACAATTAATTGCTTTGTCCAGTCTAATCTTCAACATCCCCAGCAATGAGGCTTCTACCAGTCCCACTTCAAAGATTATTCTACAGTTCAGTAGAAATCACTGCCAGAAAGTTTTGATGATATTCATCTTAACTTTGCCCTTTCTTAGTTTCATCCCATTACTCCTAGGAATTGATAATCCTGAATAGCATCCGACGAAGTGAGCTGTAGCTCATGAAAGCTTATGCTCAAATAAATTGGTTAGTCTCTAAGGTGCCAGAAGGCCTCCTGTTCTTTTTGCGGATACAGACTCAGACAGCTGCTACTCTGAAACCTGTAATTAATTATGGACCTGATCCAAAGCCCATTGAAGTCAATAGGTAGCAGAGCATTTGGTTGCTGAACCCGTACCATTTCAATCTGCTGTTTTCAGTTACTTAGAACTTTGACAAGGTTAAATTTGGGGCGGATGTAATTTTGCAATGCTTTATGTATAACTGAGATTACATGTTTCGAAAGCCTAATCTAAAGGGCGTCGGCCATTTTCTTGGATGAGGACAATAAGAAATCACTGAACACCGTCCATTCTAGTCTGGATGAGAGACAGTCCTGGGGAAAAAAGAATATGTGCTCAGGCAATTAAAGATTCTATCAAAATGCATTCAGACAAGAGGGCAACCTCAATTCTGGCATCTGCTTTGCAACTTCAATAATGATCTTCTCACTTTGTTTTTGTATGGCTACATTATATAATTTTAATATACCACATAATTAGTTTTTCTCCATCAACTTTGCATTCATAATTTAGGCCCTGATTCAGCAAAGCACTTAAGCGTGGCCAGTGGCAGATTTAGAGTTAGTGGGGCCCTGTGCTCAGCTTCATTTTTGCCCCCCGCCCCACCCCCAGGACCCAGCCAAGAAAAAAAACATTCTCTCTCACCCCCATTTTTCATTCTTTTTTCTTCATGCTCCTCCTATATTATAAGTAATAGGAAGTAAATGAAAATAAAGTGAGGTACCTTGATTGTTTTTGTAGTCTAACTTTTTTTTCACAGACCACTTGAAAATTGCTAAGGGTCTCGGTATACCATTTAATGATCTTTCCAAATATTGTTTGTACCGTTAGCTAACTATTGTAAAGTGCTTTGGATAAGAGCGCTTTATAAAAAAACATTTGGGTGTGGGTTCTGGCCAGGAGTTAGGATGTGGGAGGGGGCTCAGGGTTGGGATGTGGGGTCTGGGAGGGAGCTAGGGTGCAGGAGCGGGCTGAGGTGTGGAGTCTGCCCAGGAGTCAGGATGTGGAAAGGGGCTCAGGGCTGGGGCAGAGGGTTGGGGTGTGGAGTGCTTACCTGACACAGCCTCTGTTTGGTGCGAGGGGTGCAGGTGGGGATGGGGGCGTGCAGGAGCTCCCGTTTGGTGCTCAGGGTGGGGGTGGGGATGGGAGGGCGCAGGAATCAGGGCAGGTGGTGTGGGGGGGGGTGCAGGAGTCAGGGAGGGCAGGGGGTGTGTGGAGGCCGCCCCTGCCCTGAGCAGCTCAGGGCAGGGGGCTAGGGTGTATGTGTGTAGGGGGCAGTGCGCAAGGGTTGGGGGGGAGCTTGGGGCTGGGGCACTCCCAATTGCGGCCGCTGGGTTATCTTAGCTGGCTGGCTGGTGGATGCCTCCCTGCCCCGCCACTGCTCCTGTGGGAGCTGTGGCGGCAGCAGCATGTGAGAGCTGAGACCCCGCTGGCCTGCCTGCTGCCGCTCCCTTCCCTTGGCTTTTTTCCAGGGGCCGCCGGCAGCAGTGCACACCAGGGACTGCACCTGCGCTGCCCAGCACCCAGAGAAACAGGCAGCAGGACATAGGCGCGGACGGACGCACCACCACACCACACCACCAGCAGTGCACACTTCCCCTACAGCGCGCCCCCAGCCCGCCCCTCACGTGGCTTGCAGCAGGAGCCCCGGGAGCCAGCAGGAACTCGGCTCGCTGGCAGGGAGAGCGCACCCGACGCTGCGCCTCCGGCACGGCTCTTGAACGGCTCCCTCCTGCTCTCCCCCACAGCGTCTGCCCCCGCACGGGGTGCTGGACGGTGCTCGACTGCCCGGCCCTGGGGCCCCCTGTAGTTGGGGAGGCCCCGTGCCAGGGCACTGTGTGTTTCATTGTAAATCTGCTCCTGAGCCCGGCTTAAAGTCCCATGAGACTTAAATCTTTTCTACACACAACATTTAGCTAAACCAATGTAAGAATGGCCTCACAAAAGTATTGCACTAATTTAACTCAGTTGGGGTGAATTGACTTCCAGGGGCATAGGATTTCACCCTTGGTTTCTAAACTGATTTACTTAAACTGTTACAACTTTTTGTCTGCAGACAGGGCCTTAAGCCTGACCTTGGCGTTAAGCACATTCTTAAATACTTTGTAAATAGGGTTGGGATTACTCACATGCTTAAAGTTAAGCATGTGCTTAAGTGTTTTGCTGAATCAGAGCCTCAGTAGTGAAAAGTGGCCCTGGCCACCAATGCAGGTATTTGGGGCCACCAGTCACTACCAACCAACCAACAACAGGCATTTCATGATCTAATTTATCTATGGAGAATCGACATTTTGGAAAAAAATGACCATAGTAATGTTGTGTATTACAAAACTCCAAAGAACCACAGTGGTATTTCACAAGCAATGGCACTGTAATCACGTAGTTCTTGAAAATGTGAACTTGTTCTTTGTTTATTGCTTTTCTGGATTATCTTTAATCACAATATCTGAATTAATATTTGAGCAGACTTGTGGTATTATTCTCATGGGAAAAAATGACTGCCATGAAATATTTAGAACCACACTTGAAAACATAAATGCTCAGAAAAAAAATCTGTCATTTGAAAGCTGCTGAGCGTAAAACTTTTTGGTGATATTTTTGCAGCCATTTTGGTCCCAGGATATATGAGAGACAAGGTAGGTAAGATAATATCTTTTATTGGACCAACTTTCGTTGGTGGAAGGTACAATCTTTCAAGCTACACAGAGTTTAAAACTAGTTTTCTGGCCAAACATTTTCCAAAGGCAGGTTCAGTTTTACATTATTTTTTTCTTGGTATACAAGTGGTGAAAAGTAGCTGGAGTACAGGAAGGATCTATCTCAGAGCTCTTATTATTTCTCTTCTCTTTCATTGCTTCCATTAATCTAAAATAAAAATAATTTAGACTGAGAGAATATGGTTACTCTTTGTGAATGGAAAAAAATAACACTTATAAGAAACAATTTAATCTGATCTGCCATGACTACTCTCTGTTTATAACATTTAGAAATACTGGCTAAGGCTGAGCATAGAATGTCTCTTATTATAAAATATAATTCTGGAAATACTGTGAAATCTAAAACAGGCCACCCAGACAACTAGCAATTATCAAATGCTCTCAGTACAAATAAAATGTTTCATTTATTAAGATGATATAGCAGACCCTGAGTTTTCCTTGGAGTTCTGGAGTTGAATGTTCCTAAAAGCATGAGTTGGTGGAAATAGACATATTTTCCAGGTTGTTGATCAGACCAAAACCAAAGAGCTAAAACCAATGAGATCATCCCCCAAATTATGCCTTGAACAAGAATTACTTAAGTTTTGGTGAAGGAGGGCCAAGTTTGCGGGTTATAACGAATGTTTATTATTATTACAGTTTAACGCAACTATAGCAATGGTACTTAAGTAAGGTGACCATATTTCCCTAAACCGAAAATGAGACACTGCCTGGCGTCACCTCTTGCTTGAGCCCTGCCAAATGGGGCTGGCCTGAGTCCTGCCAAACTCAAGGCTGGCCCGAGCTGCCTGGTGTTGCTGCTCACCCGAGCTGACGTCAAGGACGTCACAACATTTTTGGCAAAACTGGGCATTTGTCCTGTTCGTTCTTGCCTTAGGGGGACACGGAGGAATATATTGGGCAAACAGGACAAAGGATACTGTCCTGGCCAAAGTGGGACATATGGTCACCCTATCTTTAAGGAGAGAGATGTAGTCTCTTAGGTAGCTAGGATTCTATGACCTAAACCATGACAAGACTTTACAAATCAATTCAGTGTCATTCCTTACTTACGGTCTGCACAGGTTATTAATAATACAGTTCAAGTACTGTCAAATTATAAACACAGTACAGTGGCACTTCATTTATCCTCACTCTGTTGATCCATACAAAACTTGAATCTCTTACCCACACGGCTAAGCAAAGATTTCATAGCAGAGGCTGGAGAGAGTTCCCAGATTGCTAAGGTGTCCTTATTTTTATAAACTATACTACATGATGTTTAAAAGTACATTATGAAGTATCCGTAATTAATACTGGACTAAATGTATCAATAAAATCAACAATGTGGTGATGCATAATCCTGGGGTTATTTTAATTGTATTTATTAAGTTACTAATTCAGTAAGAGCCTGATCCAAAACTCATTAAAGTCAATGGAGTTTTTCCATTGGATCAGGATCAAAAGTCATCAATTCACAATGAGTCTCCCTATAGATAGATTTTAAGACCGGAAGGAACCATTAGATCATCTAGTCTGACCTCTTGTATAACACAGGTTGTATAATTTCACCTTGTTACCCTTTTATTCAATCCAGTAATTTGTGGTTGGCTAAAGCATAGCATCCCATCTTGATTTGAAGACTCAAAAGACATAGAATCTACTATTTCCCTTGATAATTTGTTCCAATGGTTAATCACGCTTCCTGTTAAAACTATTTATTAGTGTGAATTAAAATGTAGGGGGGAAAAGAGGTTGTTACAAAACCTATTTATGTAATTTTTGTCTTCCCTTAACTCTTATTATGGTCCGCAATTATTTGACCATAATCTCCTCCACTATTAACTGGCAATCCTTCAGTGCTTTAAAAAGGAGCTTCTTCATTAGGAAACCGCTTGAAGACCTCACAAGTTTAAAGCTCAATAATCTTTTCTGAAAGCCAGGGAATAAATTTTATCAGTCAGAGGCCCCACTAAGGTATGTTCTAACTACATGTGCCTAAATCTCTCTGGTTATTTATCAAGAGCAGCATTAATCTTACATCTGTAGAATTAAGTTCTCTGAGAAAATGGACAAAGGAATATGGAAATTCATCTGATGTTTACAGAGGTCACCTGAGCAGTTGTCATGTGAGAGATCTTCCTCTTCAAGCTCCAAGACGACTTAAAGGGAAGTGGGAAAACATTATTCTCTCAAGACAGTTTAAAGAGAAAGGTAGGAGACAGATCATAAGCAGATTGGGATGGGAGAGACTATTGCTTATCACGCTGATTAGTCTGGGAGTGCCATGAATGTACCTCCTTATTAAAACCATGAACATCTGAAGTGAGGGGGAAATTGGGAAGAAAAAGGGTTTAACCCCTATTCTGGCTATGCAAACATCGTTGACAAAAGGAGACCATCTTTATATACAAGACCGTTTTACGGTGGCAGTCAATTCAGCCTTTACACAGAGACAAAATTTCTAGTAACTGCTATGTATGATTAATGTCAAATTATCAAGATAGGAACTTACTAGACTTCAGATATAAATCCTTCCCAATTTGCTTCCTGAAACAATATCTACACTACACTCTCACAAGGTTCCTGGTAATATCGTTAATTACAGGTCCTGGGCTGACACATCTGTCATCCAAGTCTCCGGCTAAATTGCTCTGGCACTAGTTCCTCCCATTCTTCCCAGGAACTCTGAGACACCCCAATCTGCTTGCAGCTTTTCTTAGGTGAACTTCAGCGCGGCCTGGCCTTCCTGGGCCCTTTCAGGACCATTTGTGGTCCTGTATGTCTTCTCCTTATTGGGTGACCCTGCTCTGTTCTAGCTTGTCTCACTTAGAACAGCTCTGGTCTAGATTTGGCCAAGAATACATAACAAGTCAGTAACCAAGTCAGGATAAAAATTTAGAGGTTCCTGACTCTCAGTTTCATTTTCATGGCCCTATACATCATTTTCATTAGAGATTAACAATTTTGTCTCCATTCATACTGACCTGGGTTGGATATAAGTCAAAACTCTAGAAGTGAACCGCTTCCTAACTCATTATGAATCCCCGAGCCAAGCATTCTGTCATCACAAAGGTTTTGAAAAATTCTGATAAAGCATGTGAGCCTTTTTGGAGTTTCATAGATTCATAGATATTTAGGTCAGAAGGGACCATTATGATCATCTAGTCTGACCTCCTGCACAAAGCAGGCCACAGAATTTCACCCCCCACTCATGCGAAAAACCTCTCACCTATGTCTGAGCTATTGAAGTCCTCAGATTGTGGTTTAAAGACTTCAAGGAGCAGAGAATCCTCCAGCAAGTGACCAGTGCCCCCTGCTACAGAGGAAGGCGAAAAACCTCCAGGGCCTCTTCCAATCTGCTGTTGCTGGAACCCAGTGCCGAGAGGCTGAACAACAGCTTGAGTTGGTTCGCTACCGGTGTGCTACACCCAATAATCACAACGGGGTGGAGAAGCAGAAAAGTTTATTTGAAGCTTCAAAAAGGTACAGGGAGATTTGAATCTCAAATCCTGTACACAGAGCAGGAAGTTACACAGGCTTTTATACATCCTTTTTCCCAGCATACTTATCCAATAGCAAGCTGCCCTAAGTATCCATATAGCCAGCCAATCCAGTTCCCAGCTAGTTCCCTGGTTCTCTGTATCATTTGTTAAACTATACGTAAAGCTGCTTTATTCAGCATTGTTCTTCCATATCTCCCCTGTTTGGCCTTGCTTAGTTTCAGGCAGTCTGACTCTGCAACATAGTGTTGCAGATTCTCAGCATAACTGCTGTGTGTGCCTCCAGGCGGGGGGGCCAAGGACACTTGGGCCTAGTACGCAGAGCTGCTGCGAGTGCCTCCAGGCGGTAGCGGGGGGCCAAGGACACCTGGGCCTAGTGTGAGAGGGCTTCATCGACACTCGTGGTCTTCCATCCCCTCGAGTTACCTAGTGGCCATGCCCCAGTGTCCCCAACACTGCCCTGGAGGAAAATTCCTTCCTGACCCCAAATATGGCGATCAGCTAAACCCTGAGCATATGAGCAAGATTCACCAGCCAGATACTACAGAAAATTCTTTCCTGGGTAACTCAGATCCCACCCCATCTAATATCCCATCACAGGCCATTGGGCCTATTTACCATGAATATTTAAGTTGGTCCACCCTTACCACAGTGCTGCTCTTCAGAATGTGTCCTGTTATGAAACTGAAACACAACGATAGCCCAGAACAAAATCAGAACCTAATTGGATAGGACTTATTGCTTGAAGTTTCCTTCCAAACCCGCTTCAACTCTCTGGAAACACCAGACATTCCTCAGAGAATAGTAGAGTACATAAGTTGTCAAAAATAATGAAAGTTTTGCTCCTTTTGTCATTTATTAAAAAGTTTTGGTCCAGCGAAAGCTCCTCTCTGGTCTCATGCCAACAGCTTTTTCAGTAATCATTTGCTAATAATAATCACTTAAGAATTTGGAAGCTGGTTTCACAAGATGTCTTATTTTCTCAAGGAAGAAAAGATATCCAAAATTGGTGATAGTTTGTGAATACCACTGTCCTGATTAAAAACATAAAGGAAAACATAATGTTCTGCATGAATCAGCTACGATAATAGAATGAAGTGATTGTGTTCCTCTGAAGTAAGTTAAGACAGGTGAGAGGTGCATGCTGTCCCATGCCTTGGAAAGGATTTAACTGATATATTAAGATTTTGTGTTAAAGTAAAGGCTTATTGAACAAATCAAACTTTGCCTGGAACCAAATATAATTTGTGTCCTAAGATGCATTAGGTGTCATATAAAACCCAGAATGGATTTTTCAGGAGTGGAGTGGGGCCACTACACCAGAGAGAGTGCTCTGCTCTAGAATAAGGGGTTGGTGCACTGAATGTACATCCCCACTTCCCCTCAGACCCTGTGCACACAGAGCAGTACTAAGAAGATTAGCTCACACATACAAAGCTATTTAGGCACCTAAATATACAGATCAGTGCCTAACCTGCTTAGGTGCTTTTGAAAATCCCACTAAGTGCCTGTCTGCATCTTCAGATACCTAAATAGCCTTGTAAATCTGGCCCATTCTGTCTGCCCGAGGCACAATCTCCATGTTGCTTTTCCTGAAGAGGTTCAGCTCCACCACCACCCTCTGCTCAGGGCAGTGGCACCAAAGCTACCACCGAGCCCTTAGCGTTTTTATTTTTAAAGATATGCTACTTTAAATGATAATGCCTCCCTCTCAAAATCTATGCAGCGTTCAAAATGTTCTTTTAACTGCCTTGTTGAGTCTATGGTAACCATTACACTACTCTGGCATTGCTCCTTAATAGTCTAGACAGTATTGTTCTTGATGTTTTAAGAAAATATTCAAGGACAAGAGGTGAAGGCGGCAGACAAGTAGACACATTTCCAAAACATTTGTTTTTCACCATATGTTTCTACCACAGGAGGATCATAGAATTTGCCAGACTGGCTGAGACCCAAGGTCCATCTAGAGTAGTATCCTGTCTCCAACAGTGGTCAGCACCAAATGGTTGAGAGAAAGTTACAATGCTGAAAACAATTCTGAGGCAAATCAGCTGGGATGAAGAATTTAATCAGAATAAATTGAAAGATAATAGGAAATTGTTTATGAACACTTTACTTGATTTCCAAAAAACGATGCTGTGACTAACAGGTTAACGTGATCCTTGGATGCACAAACAGGGTAACTTGCATTGGAGTAGAAAGGTTATTTTATCTCTGTATTTGGCACTGCTGAGACTACTGCTGCAATACTGTGTCCAGTTCTGGTGACCACAATTTAAGAAGGATGTTGATAAACTGGTTCAGAGAAGAGCCACAAGAATGATTAAAGGATTAGAAAACATGTCTCGTGGTGATGGATTCAAGTAGCTCAATCTATTTAGCTTATCAAGGAGAAGGTTAAGGGGTGATTTGATTAAAGTTTATAATTATCTACAAGGGGAACAAATATATGATAATGGGCTCTTCAATCTAGCTGCCAAAGGTATAAAAAGATCCAAAGACTGGAGGTTGAAGCTAGACAAATTCAGATGGGAAATAAGGCATATTTTTTTTTAACAGTCAGGGTAATTAATCATTGGGACAATTTACCAGAGGCCACGGTAGATGCTGCAGGAATGGCAATTTTTAAATCGAGATCTGATGTACACGAGGAAATATTTTGGAGATGTTCTATGGTCTGTGTTATATAGGAGGACAGACTAGATGATCAGAGAAGTCCCTTCTGGCATTTGGAATCAATAAATCTACTAAACTTAAATCCATGCATTCCACATAAATAATTGGAAGCTACTGGGTGCACAGTGCTATTGAAAATCAGCCCACTGTCTGACAGTGTGTAATCCAGAAGTAAAAAGTAAAACACATTTTATGATAGTCTGTAGAAAAGTATCAGATAGATTTCCTTGAAAGGAAAGAAATCTAACATGCCACTAAAACACATATTAATACAAAATACATTACATGAGTGAACCATGCTTCCTTTACTCTGAGTGCCATTATTCATTCATTAATATGCCTAGTGCTATAGTGTTTCCTACTGCTGTTATGTGATGCTTTCACTAAGGAACAGAATAAATAGCTCCAGTACAGTTCTATTTTGTCTCTGTTTCTTGAAAAACATTTTTGGCCTCTCAACCTTTATCGGAGACTCAGCCTCATGTGAGGTTGTATATCATGTTTCGCACATACTCTGATTCCCCTCGGGTGTTATAAACTGTACTTTGGGCACAATGAGGGAAGAGTTGTTCCTCCTCATGGAGTTGTTCCTCCTCATGGAGTTGTTCCGCCTCATGGAGTTGCGTTTCCGCAGAGAGTTTTGATGAGACAGCTCACTTTTCTGAAGAGTCTGGATGAGAATGGAAGGCTTTTCATCCAGCTCCCTAGCGCTGCACCGCGGAGCTGCTACCTTCATCGTGTTGCCAAACTTGGAGTAATCAACCGCATACACGCCTTCCTCTTCCGTTACGATGGGCACAAAGCGGTGACCCCACAGGATCTCCTCTGCTATGTAAGATGTTCTTGCTTGCGTGGTGATGCCAGTGGTTTCTACTACTCCTTCAAGTACCACTATAAGTTCTAAATCTTGGTTGACAAGGTCACTAGCAGAGATATCATAGAGAGGACTCCGCTTGTCTATGACATGGCAAATGATCAATGGAGCCACCAGGAAAATGTTATTGCTTTCAATAGGGTTATCCACCGGGATGTCTTGCTGATGTATAGGGATGATCTCCCCTTCGGGCGTAGTCGTCTTCCTCACTACTTGTATTCTCACCGAGGCACTGATGATCATGCTTTTCCTCAGGTCTCCCACTCTGAACATGAAGCAAAGTCTGCCATTCCGAATGGCAATCACCGCATGCCGGCTGAAAATCAAGGTCTCTGCCCTTCTGTGAGCTTGGGCAGTTTTCATAAATATGCAGCCCAGCATGACGGCATTGATAATCAAACCTACAATGTTCTGCAGAATCAGGACAGTGATGGCCATGGGACATTCTTCTGTCATCATTCTGCCTCCAAAACCAATGGTCACTTGAACTTCAATGGAAAAGAGGAAAGCAGAAGTGAAAGACCTACAGAGAAAGTTGCATACAATTAGTTATCTAAATACTTCAAGTAGAAAAGTTAACAGTGTACACTGAATAGGAAGCAACAAGAGGCCTCATTCTTGCAATTGTTGCACACTTAAAACTCCCATTAACTTCCATGGCAGTTTTGCATGCTCAACATTTGCAGGAGCAAGACCCATTGTTTAACGGTCAAAGGACAGACCTGAGAGCCTGGAAATCCTGAATACTACCATTGACTCTCTCTCTGGCCTTGGCTCTCTCTCTCTTCACCTAACCTCCCTGCCTAATGGTCCGTATTCTTCTCCATATCAGCAGGCAGAGAGCTCTAACTCTTGGACTGTTCTTTTCTTTCTCTCCACCCAATGAAACCTCTGAGTCAGGAGTGCCACACCTTCCACTTCCACAGCATTGGAGGGGGGGTGTGGAGGAGGGAGTGTGGAGGATATGGTTGACTTTTCTAGATTCTCCCACTCTCCAAACCAGTGAGGGGAAGCAGTGCAGTGAGTACAACCTGATTTAACTTACACTACTTTCCCCTCTGCACTTTTTAGCCCCACCAGTGGGCTTTGGGGACAGTCACACTAGGGGAACCCCTAGAAGCATGGCTCCTGCAGTAACCATGCTGTTCATGAGTGAGAGTAAGCCAGTGAGGCTAGGCAGCTGAATGAATACAATGGGCCTCTACACTCATTCCCTTCATCTCCCAAAGGTTGGGGGTAGTTTGACCTAGTGTTTTGGTTCAAGGCACTGTCAAGATAAGGCCAGCTTCAAAATTTAAATCTGGATCTAGGTTTGTAACTTATATGTGAATGCTACATAAGTAGAAAGTGGATTATTTATTGGACATGCCATACATGGAATCTTATATTGATGCATATGAACAAATACGATAATGGCCCTTTTCATATATTACAGTCCACCCAGATGTAACATCTACATATATAATGGAGTTATGTTAATGAAATATATATGTCCTTTCCACAAAGGTAAATCTGAATCATACTTTGTTTCAGGTTTGGTTTTGCAAGAACAAAACCTGATCAACTCTTAACTAACTCTTTGGGCAGGTCTACACTACAGCCGGGATCGAGGCTCTGAGATCGATCCACCAGAGGTCAATTTAGCGGGTCTAGTGAAGACCCACTAAACCAAAAGCAGATCGCTCTCCAGTCGACCTCTGTACTCTACCCCCGATGAGAAGAGTAAGGTAAGTCAATGGGAGAGTTTCTCCCGTCGACCCCCCGTGGTGTAGACCCCACGATAACTCAGCCTAAGGTACATCAACTCCAGCTACGTTATTCATGTAGCTGCAATTGCATAGCATAGGTCGACTTACTGCGGTAGCGTAGACATAGCCTTTGACTATGTCTTCAGGATAGTTGGAACAGTCCTTCGAACTACTAGAGGACCAGGAGTCACGAAAAGAATTCAAAACGTTTTATAGCACATGCAAAATCAGGGAGATTTTTTCTGTGGAAAGAGAAAACTCATCTTAAAGGAAGTGACTCCCAGTAATGAGACTGCTGAGTTCTCGCTGGCTCTAATCCAAATTTGATAAGCATGTTTAAAAACCAGGGGCTTTTAAAAGCTTTTCATTCTTGGGAGTCACCACTAATGTGGTGTGTTTTTGTGGGTTTTTTGTTTTTGTTTTTGGCACGTAGTTCTAAAGAATTCAGGAATGAAGGGGTTAATATGGTATTTAATGGAACTAGTGAAAAGGTGACGAATATTCAGCTGCATGCAGAGCGAAGTGAATGGCTGCAACTTCAAATACTCCAATTTCCTTTAAAAATGATTTATTTGAAAAAGAATCCACATTTTTATAGTGTAAACTCAGTCCTTCAGGAAACTACAGTCTAGCAAGCTGAGCATGTGAACACAGAAGTAAAAGCCAGGGAGCTCCTAATTGTAATAATCCCAAGCCTGTCACTGATTCCCATTTCAGCTTTGGCAACAATCTGCCTGTCTGGAATATGGGCAGGATACCAATATTTACCCTACCATGGAGGGGTGTGGTTAATAGTTATGTAGCACTTGGAAAACATAAAGTGCTGTATGAGTACTAAGTGTTGATTACAAATTTCAAACCCAGGTGTCTCTTAAAGCCACATTTTAGCACCTACATGGAAAGATTTTAGTTAGATGTCTAATATGGTTTAAGAGCCTAACTTTAGGCACACAGGCTTTAAAATTTTGGCTATTATTAATTTTCATTTTGACTGTATATAGTGACAAGATCAAATATTCGTTTTGGATCAGATAATCAGTTTTTCTTCTTATTAGTGACAATATTTTTGTTCCATAACTTTGTTGGAATAGGTCGCCAGTTTTAACAGAACAGAATCATTTATTGCCAATGAAAAATTACTTTTCATGACTAGAAGATAGATGGTTGTCTACCTTTTGGCCTGAAACACTCCAGATACTAATACCATGTGACAACATGTGCTCTTTGTCATGTGCTAAAGCAAAAAGTTATGTTCATCCTTCATTCACTTCAGTTCAGTGGCGCTGGAACATTTTTAATAGTGGAGGTGCTGAAAGCCAGCCCCCTAACCCCTGTCCAACTCCCCCTCCCCAGCTGAGGCTGAGAGCAAAGCCCTGGGCACAGAGTGGCAGCAGACCCCAGGGTGGCAGCAGAGCTGGGCATGGGGCGGCAGCCGAGACTCCGGGTGCGGGGCGGGCAACCAGGACCCCAGGCAAGGGGTCGGCAGCTGAGACCCCTGGGATGCTGCAGCACCCCTCGCACCCATAGTTCCCATGCCTATGTTTCAGTTAGTTATAACTGGGGGAGGGATAGCTCAGTGGTTTGAGCATTGGCCTGCTCAACCCAGGGTTGTGAGTTCAATCCTTGAGGGGGCCATTTAGGGATCTGGGGCAAAAATTGGGGATTGGTCCTGCTTTGAGCAGGGGGTTGGACTAGATGATCTCCTGAGGTCCCTTCCAACCCTGATATTCTATGAATAACCTTCACATTTCCCTTGCAGTAAAATGTAGTGACCTCACTGGAATTGTTTGAATAGCGATTTTGTATCTTAAATCCTGCATGGATTGGTGGAGGCTTAACAATGGTAATGCCAGTGGATGGAATAGAGAGAAGACCAGAACCTTGGTCTGGATACAGCCCCTTTGCACCACACTGGCAGCAGAAAGCAGCCATAAACCTGCCTGAAGCAGACAGTTAAGCAGTCTTCTAGTGTACGGGACTACTAGGGACATGCCTGGAGGCATGGCTTAAAAGCTGTTGTGCTCACGTGACCCCCAGCTGGCATAAGGCCGAATATCATGCGGATTCCTCAAAAAACATGAATCAGTGTGAACTTTAGTGCATGTGCGTTCCATTGCCATGAAATGTCCTCTGGGAAGGGGATGTCCGGGGTAGCAGCCAGCAAGAAAGTCCCATAGGAGAGGCTCCATTGGAGTCGTGCTGCTGCTTTGAAGCTGAAAGGCAAGGCAGGGAGTCCCAGACCAAATGTGGAAAGCTCAGTGCCCAATGGCCCTTCCTTCCGGCAGATCCCCTGAGAGCAGCAGGTTTGTGGGATGGAGCCCTTTCTGCTGCTGCAAACCCTGCCCCGCCTTTCCTTGAACAATAGAGAGGAGATGCCATGAAAAAGGAGCCTGACAGAGTTCCCTCACAGAGGTGATCTGAGCCATAATTGCTCATTTCAGAAGCTCTGGCTTGCAGCTAGTTCCTAAGAACGAACAAATGAAAAATCAATCAATGTAATGAAGTTTAGTCCAGCTTGGAAGGGGAATAGCCCCACTTAGGAAAGCAGAATAAAAACAAGGGAAAGGGTGAAGAACGTCATCCTTTTTAGGCCAGAAATAATACCACTTGGAATTTTGTACATACTATCATGGTGTTTGCATCACCAAGACAGAGAGGGAGATAAAAGTGGACACTGAGATATTATGAGTCTACTTCTATACCATCTTGCCCCTTGTGTGCTCCCAACAACAATGCAAAGTGTATGCAAAATGCATGCAAAATGCAGCCATTCTGATTCAGTAGCATTGTACACCCACCTTGCACTGGCATAAATGACAAGGCAATGGTTAATCAGGCTCTTTCTGTTCAAAGAACAAGTACTATAAATATGGATCTTATTCAACATATCACAGAATGGTCTCATGGCTTGCTCCTATTAATGTTAGCTCTTTGGAGTCTGTAAATATACTGCGTATATGTGGAATTCCCTCCTGATCAGTCATTTGGCTGATGCTCTGGAAAATGCTCTGGGAGTTGTGTTGGTAGTAAAAGGAAAAGAACACACTCCTGTGACATCTATCGTAGCACTCTGGTAGTGTTTTTCACATTAGCTCTTGTTGTCTGAGATAAATACTGATGCAGTGTGTCACAGCACTTGTCCTGTAATTAAAATTGATAGCCTAAATCTTCATAAGTGACTAATGATTTTGGGTACTTCCATTTTTGGCTTCCCAACTAAAGACATCAAAAAGAGGCCTAATATTCAGATGCTTTCCATTCTCTGGAACTCAAGCCTCATTAAGGTGTCATAAGTTGGACAAGCCAGAAAATGAAGCACCCAAATTCAGTAAAAAGAAAAGGAGTACTTGTGGCACCTTAGAGACTAACAAATTTATTTGAGCATAAGCTTTCATGAGCTACAGCTCACTTCACTTTTCTTTTTGCGAATAGAGACTAACACGGCTGCTACTCTGAAACCAAATTCAGTAGACATCTTTGAAAGTTTGGACTGATTTTCCGAAGCCAAAATATAGTTCTCAAGATAAGCCATTTCTTGTTGTGTCATGGTGTGAAATTCACTATGGACCACACTGTGTTCAAGATAGTGTTATTGATGTAGACAGGACTAAACAATTTACAACACACACCTAAGGGCCACTTTGTTGAAGCAGGCTCTATCTTTACAGATACGGAAAGTTATCAACATACTGTAGAGACATTTGAAAAGCAGCAGGGTCTCTGTCACTATCAGCTTTTGGGAGATCTGGTAAGGCATCAAAGAATTCTGAGGTATGATATTTCCCAAGCCTGGGGGGCTTGCAGGAATTGGTGGAACCTAGTGGAGAACACTCAACTTTTCAGTTGTCTATACTGTACAGAACAGTTCAAGTAAACCAAAGCCTAGTTTTAGGCTTGGGCAGCGTGGCATTTACATCATTGCTATTCCTTATACCTCCTACTGTACTTTACCTGACACATGTCACACATGGTGTCCATTTAGTACTGCCTGTACAGTTCTCGGTGCTAGCATCCATGTCTCCATGGGCAAAAGCCACCAGCCACCACATCATGGCAAAGAGCAACCAGCTGCACAGGAAGGACATGGTAAAGATCACCAGCGTGTGGCGCCACTTCAGGTCCACCAGGGTGGTGAAGATGTCTTGCAAGAAGCGGCCCTGCTCGCGGATGTTCTTGTGAGCCAAATTGCACGCCCCGCTCTTGGCGATGAAACGAGCTTTGCGGGGCTGGTCCCGGATGCGTGGCTTGCGAAGGTTCTCAGCAGCAATCCGTGCCAGCACATATTCTTCAGGGATGATACTCTTCCTGGCCAACATCTTCCTGCCACCATAGTCCACCTAGCAGGACACAAGTGCTTTTCCACTGGTCTCCCTTTTGTCCCTTATCTGTCCTCCTACATCCTGAGGAAAGAAAGAACAAGATCTAGTTTGCCATCTATTTCCCATTTTTCCCAGACAATAAAAATGATAGGCATGTGGAGTAGATGGCCCTCATGGGAACAGCTGTTAAGTTAAATGTCTCTTTAAGATTATTCTACAGTGCTATTATATGCTCATTTTAGACTGTGATTGCTATAAAGGCAGTTAGGGACAAATCCTAAAAGGAATAAAAATAGTGATTTATTTTGGACACTGGTAGTGAGGAAAGCCACAGAAAGGACTTATAACTGTGGACCAAAGTAAATAATGATCCATGCTCTAAGGCCAGATCCTATCGAGACACTTAACCATGCAGCAACTGCACACAAGTAATTACTCTGCTCAGTGGAAGGACTCATGTGAGTAAGTGTTACTTGCATGCTAACGAATTTGCAGACTGTGACCCTTATTTAACAAGGGCCAGATAGTGGAGCTCACCTAGGTGGCCCTTTCCAAATAGCCCTACTGAAGTCAGTAAGACAGCTGGTATGTTACTGACTCACATGAATAAGGGCTGCACAGTCTGGTCCCAAAGCATCATGTATTTAACATTAAAATAGAGATGTGTGGGGAAATATCACATTACCTGGCTGGGAAATTATTGACCATTTGTTGAGCTAGGCAGGGGGGATTTTTCTCCGTCCAAATCAAGCAAATAATAATAATGAAAATTAAAATAAATATTGTATTTGTATAATAAAATATGCATGCGATTAAAATCACAAAAAGCTGGTCTGGCACTGAAAATCTGCACGGGTGCTTTGCACTCACACCCAGCAATCATCCTAATGCACCTCAACTTCACCTCATCTCCAGCTTTTTTTGTTTTTTGCTCAAATGTTACGAATGAATACGATGCAACCCTAAATACATAGAATATGTGTAAATTAACAAAAACAAAATCCCCTCCGTACCCTCTCCCAACCCGACCTAAACGAGTGGGCGGCGGCGGCGGCGGGGGGCGGGGGGTTGGGGGGGATCAATTTCTAGAGACCTCACACTTGAAGTCGAAATCGCTCTCCAGGAGAGAAAACGCCCCACTGTTGATCAGTCCATTTCAAAGGGAGAACGACGCCTGCAGGCACCTGATCTTACTTTGTTCGGCTTGTTTAAGGGGAGGAGATCTCTGACGAGGAAGTGCAAAGACCCCCAGAAGGAAAGCTGCAACTTACGAAAATCCCGAGCAGGAGCCGGAACGCTGGCTCAGAGCCCCGGAGCTGCCTGGCATCGCCTCGCAGCCGACTGGACGCCCACCCCACCCGGGCAGCAGCAGCAGAAGCCGGGCGCGGAGATCCTTCTCCTGGGGGGTGGGGGGAGGCTGGCTTAGTGCTGCGGTACAGGACAAGTTCAGGAAGCTGATGTCTCGGGCTCCCCAGGGCGGCTTCCTTCCCCGCGGGGCTCCAGGGGGAGGTGATGCTCAGCAAGGCAGCCGGTTGTGTAAGGATCTATTCTGTGACGGGTTGTCTGTCCCGCAGCGGCGGGGCGGCAAGCAGCCCCCGGCGGAAGTGCGGCGGTCAAGGGGAGTGTGCTGAAGCGGTGTGTGGAACGGGGGGAGTGGGGGGGGGGAGAGAAAAAGGGGGGGCAGATCACAGCCCCGCACCCCAAACACTTAAACAGCGCCCAGCTTTTTTTTTTTTGGAAGGAGGTTGTTCTGGAATCCGAAACTCCATCGATGCACAGGGGGATTTGATTTCCTTCTTAAACTATAAAGGTCAGGATAACAGGGCACTGCTCCTGCAGTCCCTCCTCAGGCAAAAAGAAAAGGAGTACTTGTGGCACCTTAGAGACTAACCAGTTTATTTGAGCATGAGCTTTCGTGAGCTACAGCTCACAGTGAGCTGTAGCTCACGAAAGCTCATGCTCAAATAAACTGGTTAGTCTCTAAGGTGCCACAAGTACTCCTTTTCTTTTTGCGAATACAGACTAACACGGCTGTTACTCTGAAACTCCTCAGGCAAAACTCCCTTCTACTCAGTGGGCGATTTGCCTGTGTAAAGACTATAGGGGCTGACCCTCAATGCTCTTCCCCAAGTCGTATAATAAGGCAGGGTAACATTGTCCGAAGCACCCACATGACATTGCAGCCTAAGTCCCATTTTCAAAAGCGGCTTAGGCGCTCAGGAGTCTAAATACCAGGAAAAGCTGAACTCTTCTCTGCTTTCAAGTTGAAAAATCTCCCCCAGTAACCCTATAGAGACTTCAGTTTCAATTGAAAGTCAATGGGAGGTAGGTTCTTAAGTGCCTAAAAGTCATTTTTGAAAATGAAACTTCAGAACTTTGGTACTAAACCTTTTAAACCTGACATGAAAAAGTTGAAAAGGGATGTTAAAGCTCTGGCAAATCATTTTAAATATAAAAGAATTAAATAACAGAATTATTTAAATTAGATTTTAGATTACTATTATTGTTTTCATTATCTAATTGAAAGACTTCTATTAAAACCAGCTAATCAGCCAAAAAGCTGATAAAATGAAACCCCTTCTCTAGCCTATATTTTTGTAATCTCATTTACATTGATTATGTTATAGTTCTAATAATGTCTTACATCTTTAAAGACCCTGTCAGGTATTTTTGTTTCTGTGGCAAAACCCTTAAAATATAATTGAATAGTAGATTTAGCTTTTTAGGCTTGCTCCAAAGCCCACTGAATTCAATTGGAGTCTTCTCTGTGCTCTGCAGAACTCTCCTGGAAGTCAGGATTCGCTTGAAGGATCCAGCTCTTTAACAGTAGCTCACATTTACTTGCTTCTCAAATGAGTTAGACTTGCCCGCAGTCTCACTGCCTGGAGATATACAACAACGTCCTGACTGCAGCAAAACTGTGAAATGTGTTTTATTTCTCTCTCTAGCTGGCAGGGGGGTTTTGCTCTTTATAAACTGATGTACTCTTTGTTCTTCCTACTACAAACCAGGCTACTGAATTTGATGAGATAACTGACATGCGTAACATTAAGCATGTGCATACGCGTTTGCAGGAGCAAGGCCAAAATCTGTCATGATATTTGCTGCCCCTTTGCCACTGACTTCATTACTTTGCCTGCTGCTGCAATAGGAGACTTTTTTTGACAGTATGCATTGATGAAGTGAGCTGTAGCTCACGAAAGCTTATGCTCAAATAAATTGGTTAGTCTCTAAGTTGCCACAAGTACTCCTTTTCTTTTTGCGAATACAGACTGACATGGCTGTTACTCTGAAACCTGTTTTTAGCACCAAACTCCCATTAATTTGAATGGGTGCAGAATAGGCCTATTCTCATGGTTAGCTGGTGTAACAGGTACTGAAAGATGTGAGATGGACACTGGAGAAAGTGTGCATGGACAGGGATACTTAAAAAAACATAAGCAATGAAATAAAGCATCCCTCTCACACACAAGTTAAAGGTTATAATTTTGGCAATTTCTCAGCTTCTCATGTTTAATCAAATTTACTTTCTAGGAAAACTGAGATTTTCCCCCCATGTAGGAAGAATAAACAGAACCCCAGCTTCATAAAAGGATCTAAATTTAGATTTTAATGAAGCAAAGTGTACGCGTGCTACTCTGCATTGTGTCTGATTAACTCCTTTGTACCCATAGGGCTTGCAGGTCTGTGAGTGTGTGTGTGTGTGTGTGTGATTCCTTGAATCAGCAAAAACTTATGTACATGCTTAAGTTTAAGCAGATAAGCAGACCCAGTTGGGTATTGCTCATCTCCTTAAAATTAAGCACATGCATAAATCTTTGCAGCATCAGGGGCTACTGAAAACCAAGTACTTCAGAGTTCTAATCCCAGTTCTGCCACCGATGCATTATATGACTGTGGGCAAGTCACTTAACCTTTTTGATCCCTTTATGTAGAATGGGAATATCATATTGCCTCTATATAAATCCATGGTATGCAGACATCTTGAATACTGAGTGCAGATCTGCTCGCCCCATCTCAAAAAAGATATATTGGAATTGGAAAAGGTATAGAAAAGGGCAACAAAAATTATTAGGGGTGTGAAACTGCTTCTAAGGGTATGTCTACATTACCCGCTGGATCGGTGGGCAGCGATCGATCCAGCAGGGATTGATTTATCGTGTTTAGTCTAGACTTAATAAATCGACCCCTGAGTGCTCTCCCGTTGACTCCTGTACTCCACCACCGCGAGAGGCACAGGCAGAGTCAATGGGAGAGAGGCAGTAGTCGATTCACCATAGCGAAGACACCGCGGTGAGTAGATCTAAGTACATCGACTTCAGCTACGTTATTCACATAGCTGAAGTTGCGTAACTTAGATCGACCCCCCCCCCCCCCAGTGTAGACCAGGCCTATATGAGAATAGATTAATAAAACTGGGACTTTTCAGCTTGGAAAAGTCTAAGGGGGGTTATGATAGAGGTCTATAAAATGATGACTGGTGTGTAGAAAATAAATAAGGAAGTATTATTTATTCCTTCTTATAACACAAGAACTAGGGGTCACCAAATGAAATTAATAGGCAGCAGGTTTAAAACAAACTAAAGGAAGTATTTCTTCACACAACACACAATCAACCTGTGGAACTCTTTGACAAAGGATGTTAGGGTTCCAAAAAAAACTAGATAAATTTATGGAGGATAGGTCCATCAATGGCTATTAGCCAGGATGCGCAGGGATGGTGTCCCTAGCTTCTGTTTGCCAGAAGCTGGGAATTGGTGACAGGAAATGAATTACTTGATGATTACTTGTTCTCTTCATTCCCTGTGAAGCATCTGGCATTGGCCACTGTCAGAAGACAGGATGCTGGGCTAGATAGACATTTGGTCTGACCCAGTATGGCCGTTCTTATATTCTTATGGGGCTAGTAGAACACAGCTAACTGGGGTTTTAGGTGAGGATTAGTAAATTACTATCCATGGTGGTTATTTGTTTTTTAGGGGCTGACTATGTGCACAGGAGTTACTGCAGAGTGTTCAAGCGCATAAAGCTACTTGTATGTGTAATTAAGTGTTTGCAGGAGCAAGGTCATAGTTTGGAGTCTTGAATTGTTCAATTTCCTGTAGTTGCACAGGACTTTGAGACTCCAACAACAGGAGAGGTAGGCGAGGCTGGAGCTGGCCGTTTTGGTGGGTTGCTCGCTTGGTATGCTCTTTGTAAAGAGTCCTCAATTGTGCAGCTCTGGAACTCACTTGTGTGTAATCAGTGCTATAAGATCACAAGTTAAACAATATATTTTAAACTAGCTGGTGATTTTTTTAAGCTTCCGTGAAATGTTTGCACCAGATTTGGGGTGGAAGCAGGCCATTATGGTGGCCACTGTCTTTCCCAATACATAAAGAACTATATGAAAACTACCAGACAAAATCCTTTATGACTAAGGGATAGCACTCCACAGTATTTTATGTATGTCACAAGATCAGCACATTTCCCAGGGTATAATTATCTGCAAGATTATTGCTGAAATACAAGATTTAATATATGGGATGTGGGAAATTACACACCAAGGACCGTATCTTTTCCTCAGTTCAGATCTCTAAACCAATCTGACACAAAAGGAGGGACAGGATATGGGACTACCTATGGGACTGGCTCACCTCAAACATCTCCTCATTTTTGCTGATAGTGATAATGCCAGTGCTGCAGGCCATGTGGTGCTAACTTCAAGCCAAAGCTCCCCTGAAGGTGAAAGTGACAGAATGATTGTCCATGGACTATTCCAGCTGAAGCAGAAATGGCTTTCGATCTTTCCATACAAGCTGAGCTCATGTTTCACTTCTCAGCCTGATTTTCGATAGTTGCTACAGAATATGTAGGGATCTTATAACCCCAAGCCAATCAAACATGATAAGTTTTCAGACAACTTATTACGGCCAGAGGGTGTGGCTGCTGTGAGGGAAATTACTGATGTACAGAGCTTATAGCTTTTTATTTCGCCCCCCCCCCACACACACACACTCCCAGTGGAAGGAAAGTCTGCAAGTGCAGAAGCACTTCTATCCACCCACCTAGTTGATATTTCCTCATAATACAAAGAGGTGCCTTGCTCTCTGTCATACTTGAGATTAGCACTTTGGTGAAAGGCCCACCTCCAGTAAGTTCCCAGGAAAATCTTCCAAGGTTCTTAATTCACTGCTGCCACTATAAACACCTCAGTAGCTTTATGTGGTGTTTAGATGTTGCTTGTAATTATTAGAATTGGGAGCACTGGCTGTTGGGAGTCTGAAAGGCCAGGAAACAGGAAGGAGGGGGGAGGAGTTGAGAGGCTGGGAGAGAGCTACAGAGGGTGTAGCAGCAGCTTGGTAAAGAGGTTTCCACTTTGAAAATAAAGTCCTCTTGAAGCTTGTTAATACCTTGCCTGGTTGATACAACATTTTGGTGACGAGGATGGATCTTCTGCCTCTGAACCCACCTGCACCCTTTCTACAAAGCCCAGGTGAGCCTCCAATTGCTTTTACTGCCTGGATCCATATGCTTGAGACATATCTGCTTGCAATCAGTGCTACAGAGATTTCTGAAGTAAGAAAGCGTGCTCTGCTAATCCACTGCCTTGGAGCAGAAGGGCAGCATATATTTTACACTTTTCCCCTTGCAGACAATAAATATGAGACTGCACTCACTGCATTACAGAACTTTTTTGTACCAAAAGTGAATGTAGTAGCTAATCGCTACAGATTTCTCCAGCGTGAGCAGAAACCAGGGGAGACTATAATGCAGTATATTGCTTCCCTGAGGAGACTGATTGTAACTTGTGACTTTGGGAATATGGCAGATGAGATGATTAGAGACCAGCTCATTGAGAAAACAACCATGCTTCGTGTAAGAGAACGTTTACTTCTAGAACCACAACTTACACTAGAAAAAGTATTAACCATTGCTACCCAGATTGAGTCAGCTACAGCTGAAGCCAAAATAATGAGCATGGATACAGGAAGCACAGTCCAGGCTGTGACTCCTTTGCAGAAAAGTTCACTATTGCTGCAGACAAACAATTACAAGAGGAAAACTAATGAAAAACCACTGAATCAGCAAATTCAAAATACAGTAAAAGCATGCTTTTGCTGTGGATCCCCACAACACCTTGCAATCTACACAGGATGTCCGGCAAAAGTAGCTCAGTGCAATCATTGCAAAAAGAATGGGCATTTTGCTAAAGTATGTTGCAACAGCCAGTTCAATCAATAGGTGCATGCAGTTTCAATACCAGATGTTACTGTGCTGAACGTGGACAAAATCACTACTGCACATATTCCAGAACGAATAAAGTGCACGGTAAACATTTCCGCCGTACCCTCAGGCAAATCACACTCTATTCAGCTAATGTTGGACACTGGCTCAGCAGTATCTATACTACCTGATTCCATCTATTTGCATTACTTTAAAGATGTGCCTCTGACTGAACCCAAGCTTCACTTGGTGTGCTATTTGAAAAACCATATTCCAATACGTGGCTGCCTGCCAGCAGTAGTTACTTTTGGTGATTGCTGTGTAACTGCAGAGTTCTACATTGTCCACAAAGGCACTCCTATCCCTGGCAGAGATTTATTGGCTGCTTTAAATCTCAGAGTAGTTAATGGACGAATTGATCTTCCTCAGCAAAGCACTCTTGCGATACACACACCAGTTTCAGCTGGGACCCAACACCAGGTTGAGGAGAAACTCAGCTGTGTTTATGGGTTTCTGCATAAAGTTAAAATGCAGAATAATGTGATGGCTGTATGACAGAAATTACGGCGCTTAACATTTTCAGTCAGGGAAGCTGTTTTAGAGGAACTTAGAAAACTTGTTCAAGAGGACATTATTGAAGAGATTAACTCCTCGGAATGGGTTTCACCTATAGTAGTGACACAGAAGGGTGGAGGCATTCGCCTTTGTGTGGACTTAAGGGAGTCAAATAAAGCTATTGTGATTGACAGCCATCCTCTTACTCACATAGAAGAAGTATTTGCAGAACTCCGTGGAGCAAAGATATTTTCTACTTTTGATTTGCTGAGTGCATACCACCAGGTTATGTTGCATGAAGATAGCAGAGACCTCACAGCATTTATCACACATGAGGGACTATTCCATTTTAAATGTGTTCCCTTCGGTCTCGCATCAGCCCCAAGTGCCTTCCAAAAAATGATGTCATTGATTTTGAAGAATCAAGATGGAGTTCAGTGCTATTTGGATGATATTATCATGTTTGGAAATACTTCAGAGGAGCATGACAATAACCTGCAGCCTGTACTAAACTGCATCAGCAAAGCAGGCCTCAAGCTCAATAGGTCCAAATGCAAATTTAAACAAACAGGACTCTCCTTTCTGGGGCATACAATTTCACAGGCTGGACTAAAACCTGATCCGGCTCATATATTGGCAATTTCAAATGCTCCTCTTCCAACAGATTTGCAAACCTTACGTTCTTCTTGGGTCTTACCTCCTGGTATGCAAAATTCATTCCAAATTATGCTTCTGTTATTGAACCATTATGAGAATTACTACAGGGAAGTTCAACCTTATTGTGGACAATGGATGCACAAGCTAGTTTTGAAACGGTGAAAGACTTGATTGTACATAGTCCAGTACTTGCACTATTCAGTCCTGCATTGCCCACAATTGTAACTAATGATGCTTCTGATTCTGGACTTGGGGCTGTCCTCACACAACTTCATAAGGGCAACACAGCGGGGACTGTTGCATTTGCTTCAAGAACACTAAGTAATGCTGAGAGAAAATATTCTACAGTCAAAAAAGAAGCACTTGCCTGTGTGTGGACTACTGAAAAATGGAGAACTTACCTGTGGGGCCGCATGTTCAAGTTGCGCACAGACCACAGCCCTTTGACGACGTTGCTCATCATGAAAAGGCTGGGAAGAGCAGGATATCATATTGCTAGATGGTCTGCAAGACTACTCTCTTTCAATTATGAACTGTAATATAAGCCTGGAAACCAAAATGTGGTAGCTGATTGCCTTTCTCGCCTGCCTTTGCCTTCACCAGATGGTCCACCGGAGGATGAGGATGTAATAGTTGTGCTTATTACAAGCACTCTTACTGCAGTTACAAGAGAACAATTTCAAGCTGCTTGTTCAGCGTGTCCAATTCAACAAAAACTATGGGTGTTTCTGACAAAGAGATGGCCCAGTAACCCTAAAAACCTTGACCCAGTTTTGCTGTCTTATTTTACAGTTCAGGATGAACTTTCTTTGCTCGATGGCTGTGTGCTACAAGGTACACGCCGGCTATTTGTGCCAGAAGAATTACAGTCAAAACTCATACACGTGTCACATGATACTCATCAAGGAATTGTCAGAACCAAACAACGACTATGGAATCTGTATTGGTGGCCAGGGATGGACTCTCAAACTGAAGCACTCATAAAATCCCATGTCACTTGCCAAATGCATGATAAGACAGCAGTGACATGTATCCCTCCATTACACCCTGTTCCTCTTCCTGATTCTGCATGGGAAAAAGTGACGATTGACACTGTAGGACCCTTTAATACTGCTCCAATTGACTGTCGTTATGCCATCACCTTAATAGACTATTTCAGTAAATGGCCTGAGGTAGCGTTTACAATGCAAATCTCTTCTGCTATAGTAATTAAGTTCCTCTCTTCAGTTTTTAGCAGGGAAGGTAACCCCAAAGAACTGGATTCAGATAATGGTAGTCAATTTACTTCCCTGGAGTTTGAAACTTTTCTAGCAGAGAGGAACATTTTACACAGAAGGTCATCCCAGTACTACCCTCAAGCCAATGGGGAAATCGAACGGTTTAACAGAAGTTTGAAAGAGAGTTTGCAAATGGCTAAACTGGAAGGGCGATTGTGAATAACCTTCACTACTGATTTCTTGCAAGCATACCGGGCTACACAACATGCCACAATGCAAAGATCACCCGCAGAGTTACTGCATGGGAAACAGATGAATACTAAACTGAACATTGCTGGATTGTTAAAGGCACGACCTGAGGCCCCAACTGAGGATGATGTGAGAAAAACAGTTGAGCAGAACCAAGCAAAGTCTAAGGCTTTCACAGACAAGCGGCGGGGTACTAAGGAACCAAAGTTTGAGTGTGATTCCTTCATTAGAATACGAAAACCTGGAATTTTATGCGAAGGGGACCATAAATTCACAGCTCCTCTTAAAATCATAGAGAAGAAGTGACCTTACACCTATTGACTTTCTGATAGGCGGGTATGGAATGCTTCTTATCTTGCACCTGCATATGCACCAAGAGGAGATTATGCCAACACCCAGTCTGCATTGGATGACTTCACCGTAGTATCAACACAACAAGACACTGCACTGGAACCGGGGCTTGAGAGATGGCCTGTCAGACCCAGACGACCACCTGTCTGGACTAGAGACTATGTTATGTAGTATCTATAGTGTTTTTAGTGTAATATTTCTGTCAACAGTACAGTGCCTTGTTTCCTATTTGTTCTTGTGGTTAGAACAACAATATTTATTGTAATTGGGAGAGTTTCTTAAGAGAGGAGGCAATGTGGTGTTTAGATGTTTCCTGTAATTATTCGAATTGGGAGCACTGGCTGTTGGGAGTCTGAAAGGCCAGGAAACAGGAAGGAGGGGGAAGGAGTTGAAGAGTCTGAGGGAGAGCTACTGAGGGTGCAGCAGCAGCTTGGAAAAGAGGTTTCCACTTTAAAAAATAAAGTCCTGTTGAAGTTTGTTAGTATCTTGCCTGGCTACTACAACACTTTATTAACAAAAAATACCTCCCTCTTGCAAAGTAAATGAAAGTCAGACCTATTTTCAGGCACATCATGCTATTCAATATCAGTGAAGGAACATTTTATGGAGAAGAACAGCTACCAAAAACTTTGCTCTTTCTTCTTTTAAATATTTGCTTAGTTGCCACACATGGTTCAAAATCACCTAGCAAAATCTCCCAGAAATGTCTCCTTGTGCTTTCTGTAAATAAAGTAGCTCCTTAGTACCATGACTACAACCCCCCGAAGGAGGAAATGCCCTCCTCCCCCCACAAAAAGACCAGAGACCTGTCATTTCCAAATGACGTAATTTTATTTATAATTTTAAAGAGATATTTGTATTTTATTTAGAGATGGTTGCAAACCAGCTTTCCCTGGATGAGAATATCCCTGAATTCTGAGTGTTTGAAATGTGGATTTGCATCCACATTTTTATGGCCCATCCTACTCCCCTCACTAAAAACTCAAACTTGTATAGATGATTTTATGGTAAATATGCCAGTTGAAATAGCAGCAAGCTGGCAGCCTTTACAATTGCATCAGCCCTAATCTAACTCAAACACTTGATGTTAGATGCTCAGTAAGAATTTCAAATCTCAGCATAATTCAGAGCAGTTTTATAATAGGATGAGCGCAAATGTGGTACCTCCACTCTTCAACTACGTGGAAACACAGTTATCACAATCAATTATAAGAATTTTGTGGAAGGGAGATCACACTTCATGTTTCAGGGCATTAACCAATCTCAAGCTGCTAGAGATCAGGATGAGAGCTTATGTGCGGGTTTTATACCTTCTTCTGAAGCATTTGGCACTGGCATGTCTGAGACAAGATACTGGACTAGGTGGACCTTGGATCTGATCCAGTATTGCAATTCCTTTGTTCCTAATCCTGTGTGGTGCTGAGCACTCTTAAATACCACTGATGGCAATGGGAAATGAGGGTGCCTTAGCACCTTGCAAGATTGAACCCTCAAAGCTTTTTCCTGTAAAAGTAAGTGTAGGGCTTAATCCACCTCCCATTGAAGTTAATGGGAATTGGATTGTGCCCTTAGTGAAGTGCATACAAGTGTTCCCGCAAAAGACAGCTGCCGTTCATGCCACACAGTCTGCCTGCCACCCCTTACTGCACTACAGAAAGTATAATTGGTCTTGTGATAAATTGCACGGGAAATGCTAACCTTCGCTCAGAAGTACACTCACTTTGCAGGTTTTCAGAGATGTCATGTGTGCAGCACTAGTCTTCCATGAGGACACACTGCTGATAAAAAAACATATTCTGATCTCATGAAGTCTCCCACAACTGAATGGGCAGTAGATTAATCACACATGAAAGAACAGAACCTACAAACTAAGTGCCTGAATTATCCTGAACCAGCTTCCTTCAGTCTTATTCAGCAGCAGCAGTAGGACAAAAATAGTTCTTATCATTAAGATCATGTGACTAGTATCAAGGCCCTTTATTCGAGCCAACGTAGGCTGCCAAACAAAGTGTGTAAGTGGATTGCTGTGTTTTGGCAACTCGAAGATTGTTTCTCATTAAAATGATCACAGAGTTTGTTTGAGAATTATGCAAGCTGTGCAGTGCTATCATAGAAGATTAGGTTTGGAAGAGACCTCAGGAGGTCACCTAGTCCAACCCCCTGCCCAAAGCAGGACCAATCCCCAACTAAATCATCCCAGCCAGGGCTTTGTCAATCTGGGCCTTAAAAACCTCTAAAGATAGAGATTCCACCACCTTCCTACGTAACCCATTCCAGTGCTTCACCACCCTCCTAGTGAAATAGTTTTTCCTAATATCCAACCTAGACCTCCCCCACTGCAACTTGACACAATTGCTCCTTGTTCTGTCATCTGCCACCACCGAGAACAGCCTAGCTCTATCCTCTTTGGACTCCCCCTTCAGGTAATTGAAGGCTTCTATCAAATCCCCCCTCACTCTTCTCTTCTGCAGACTCAGTAAGCCCAGTTCTCTCAGCCTCTCATCATAAGTCATGTGCCCCAGGCCCCTAATAATTTTCATTGCACTCCAGTGGACTCTCTACAATTTGTCCACGTCCTTTCTGTAGTGGGGGGAGAGGGAGCAAAACTGGATGCAATTCTCCAGATGTGACCTCACCAGTGCCAAATAGAGGGGAATAGTTACTTCCCTCGATCTGCTGGCAATGCTCCTACTAATGCAGCCCAATATGCCGTTAGCCTTCTTGGCTGTTGACTCATATCCAGCTTCTCATCCACTGTAATCCCCAGGTCCTTTTCTGCAGAACTGCTGCTAAGCCAGTCCGTCCCCAGCTTGTATCAGTGCATGGGAGTCTTCCGTCCTAAGTGCAGGACTCTGCACTTGTCCTTGTTGAATCTCATCGTATTTCTTTTGGCCCAATCCTCCAATTTGTAAAGGTCACTCTGGACCCTATTCCTTCCCTCTAGTGTATCTACCTCTCCCCCCAGCTTAGTGTTATCCACAAACTTGCTGAGGGTGCACTCCATCCCATCATCCAGATCATTAATGAAGATGTTGAACAAAACTGGCCCCAGGACCGACCTCTGGGGCACTCCGTTTGATACCGGCTGCCAACTAGACATCGAGCCGCTGATCACTACCTGTTGAGCCCGATGATCTAGCCAGCTTTCTATCCACCTTATAGTCCATTCATCCAATCCATACTTTTTTAACTTGCTGGCAAGAATACTGTGGGAGACCGTATCAAAAGCTTTGCTAAAGTCAAGGTATATCATGTCCATCACTTTCCCCATATCCACAGAGCCAGTTATCTCATCATAGAAGGCAATCAGGTTAGTCAGGCATGACTTGCCCTTGGTGAATCCATGTTGACTGTTCCTGATCACCTTCCTCTCTTCCAGGTGCTTCAAAATGGATTCCTTGAGGACCTGCTCCATGATTTTTCCTGGGACTGAGGTGAGGCTGACTGGTTTGTAGTTTCCCGGATTCTCCTTCTTCCCTTTTTTTTTTTTAAAGATGGGCACTATATTTGCCTTTTTCCAATCATCCGGGACCTCCCCTGATCGCCACGGGTTTTCAGAGATAATGTTCAATGGCTCTGCAATCACATCAGCTAACTTATTATTATTACCCTCGGATACATTAGATCTGGACCCATGGACTTGTACATGTCCAGCTTTTCAAAATAGTCCTTAACCTGTTCTTTTATCACTGAAGGCTGCTCACCTCCTCCCCATACTGTGCCACCCAGCGCAGCAGTCTAGGAGCTGACCTTGTCTGTGAAGACTGAAGGAAAAAAAGCATTGAGTACTTCAACTTTTTCCACATCCTCTGTCACTAGGTTGCCTCCCCCATTCAGTAAGGGGCCCACACTTTCCCTGACCTTCTTCTTGTTGCTAACATACCTGTAGAAACCCTTCTTGTTACCCTTCACATCCCTTGCTAGCTGCAATCCCAATTGTCACATTCTTTATTTGCAGGAAGAGCTACTTACTCCAGCTATCTCTGTCTTTTATAGTTGTCTTGAGAGGGTTTTGTGGAATATCTACACATGCACATACATACATATATATAGTGTTTGTATGTGAGTCTGAGTGCACACTCACTTAATCGTCCTGGCATTGAATACAAAGAGTCATCACTGCTACTGCAGAAATCTCCCCCAGAGTACAAAGTATTCTTATTGGCACATCTTAAAGAGTTGGAACTCCTTATTCTAAGACAAAATGCTCTAGGTCTCTGTCACTGTCTAGCTTCCACCAGTGTTTCTTTGATAAACAGCAAATACACCTGGCCTTATTCTACAATACAGCACCACCAAAGGGAAATTCCTTCCTAACTCCACTGAAGGATCAGTTTATGCTCTGAAACATGGGCATTCGAGAGGATGTGTAAAGTAATTTGTAATGCTAGTGTGATTGCTGCTCCTGCAGATCTGCCTCCCTCTGTACTGCTGAAATGCTGCAAATTTAGCAGGGTGGGACCAGGAATTGAACTCTATGTCTAATATACAATGTGTATAAAAAGAAAAGGAGGACTTGTGGCACCTTAGAGACTAACCAATTTATTTGAGCATGAGCTTTCGTGAGCTACAGCTCACTTCATCGGATGCATGAACTTCTAATTCATCTAGCAGGAGCAGCTGCAACTGCTGTAGATACAAATCACAAAACAGTTTCCATTTTAACCCCTTATTTTCACTCACAGCTTTCTGAAATTCTCATCTTTCAGGCTGAAATTTTTCCATGTCCAAAGGTGAATTTTAGTTTGCGTTTAAGCAAAAGAAGTTCAGACATTGTCAAATGGGAAGATAACTGGGGGAGGGGGGTTGAATCTTTTCCCATTATTAAAAACTTCTTGCAGCCATTATTTGAACAGCTCTATGGTTGAAACGGTTGGAATTTGAATGCTGAAACCTAGCAAGAAAATAGCCCTTATTGAGGAAAAATGCCTTTGCCCTGGAGAAAATATGTTTGATTGAGCTCTGAAGCTTTGAAGATCACGTACAGAGCATGCGGGATGGAATGCATTTTAGATTTTCAAATGGATTTTGAAATGGCTTGTGCTTCATTATTTAATCCGGAGAGCCCCTCTATGATCAGGGTCAGACCGTTCATAATGCTATAGGCCCCAACTGCATCTATGCTTGTGCTGTACAAACACACAGAGCTTACAATCAAAATTATAAAAACAAAAACTATGTTTAGTGACAATTAAGCTTGCATCAGAACTCATACCACTCACTCAAAGCCTTGAAATCATGGCAATAGCATGTTAAGAGAAAACATCTTCTGCATTCAGCATGTCATGGTCATAATGTCTACATACTTCCATCTCCAATACACATCCCACAACTTCATCCAACTTGCCCGGTAACATAATACCTTGGTGATGATGGTCTCTTACTCTGTTGTTTTAACAGATCTACATGTCTCACTGTCCCACAGTCCATTCATTTGGAAACCTGTGTGGTGGTAACATTGCTGAGGTCACTTGCAATGTTTTGAGAATCAGAGCAAGTTGGTTCACGTCAAGGGTATGCTGCTTTTTGGTATGTGTTGGAGATGGAAGGAAATCCCTCTTGGATTGTGTTTTTGACAGCCTTGTAGCGATGGGAAGGGTCAAAAAGCCATTTTCCACTGAAAAAAGTTTTGATGTGAAATTTTCAACTAATTCTACTTAAAATATAGATTTCTATAGACTTTAATCAGCCCTATTAACATGGAAATCCTGGTGCAACCTTAACTATCTTGGTTCTACTGCCCCACTGTAATAAACAAGAAAAAGGGTGGGAGGGGAAACATAGAAATGACTTACCCAAGTCACACAGATCAGTGGTAGAGCTAGGAACAGAATGCCAGTCTCCTATTCTGGAGCCCAGTCTCCTGAGCTATGTGGAAAGATTTGCTAGTTGCTCTTACCATGTGCATACTGTTTGAGGTATTCTGAGCCTTTTTTCCTACAGCATTTACTTCTTGCAGTTGGTCTTACTAAATGCTCATCATAATCCTTGCACTGGATCACATGGTTTGTCACAGGAGGTGGTACAATGGTTTTTAGGCTTACCTGGTACCTGGGAAGGATCCTCAAGTGGATAACCAAAGCCACTTCAGTGAAAGATGAGAGAGACAACAAATGAGAGCAGACTCATGATTTTCTCCCTCCACACCAGAAAACTGCCAATGCCTTTTTTTAGTTGCAATAGCCTGATCTTTGGCTATTATGTAAGCCAGAGATTCTCTGTCTGTAAGAAAAAAAGATTAATGCACCCAAATCATATAAATTCTAGAGTTATCTGATTTATGAAATCCAGATCCTTTAGATTCTCATTCCCTGACTCCACCTCTGCTCCAGGGACTCGGATGAGCCAGAAAAGGGGGTAGTTCAAAACTAGAAAGCCCTGTGTTCCAAAAAATACCTTATACTCATTCTCTGCATAAACTCGCATTTAATTTCCCTACAGAGATGACTGCATCACACTACGCCCATGACACTCCCTCATATGCACACCAGACTCTGAGATTTTTTAATACCCCACACCCTGTTTGTCCCTTCTGTCTTTGTCTTACTGTTTGTTTATTTGTTTGTTCCTAGATCCCGAGTTTGTAAGGTTGATTGGAAAGCAAGGCCTCAACTTTAATTTCACAAAGAGCCTGTCACAACAACTTCATAATAGGTCCATTGGTACTTCTTTTACCCAGCGTGATTTTTCTGTCAAGATATTCTCTTCCAGTAAGGTAATGTAACCCACTGCTCTGTATGTCTGAGGTGTCCCCTTCTGTGTCGCGTTCACAGGAGATGTGAACCTGTTACTGCTCTCCGCTTGAAAGCCTGGTTCTTTAGGTCAAGCAGTAGTGGCTCACACACTTAGCTCTGGATGTATCCACTTTAGTCTATGGTATCGGCCAAGATGGTGGACATCACAGTGGCACCATCTTCTTATTCTGCCTTGGAAAAAAGGGTGTCAGTGCTCTCAGTTTTACATGTCTGGGATGTTACATACAACTCTCTGCTGCAGAGTAGGGTTCCTTCCAAGGCCCTGGGAAGTGGCCAGCTGCAGTTTTGCTCTCCATGTCATTGCTTTCCCATATAATAAGGATCTATATACAATTTCTAGGTAGTACCATTATGGTGAGAATTTTTGCCAGTTAGAGTTATGCTCAGCTAGAATAATTATTTTTTGCCTTTGGTTTCTTTTCCCCTTTGGCTGGCCGTCGTGGTCAATGTTTTTGTTTATTAACATGGGCATACTGCAGTCCCTGCTTCCTATGGTCATCCACACTGCTGAGTTTGGAGCGGGGTATGCACAAGGAGAAAAACATTGATTCTCAATTTTCTTCCCAGGTTGAAGCTGCTAAGTGCTACCCCTTGCTCAGGGCACTAAGCAAAGTCTCAATAGCCCATACAGAATATTTGGATATAGTGAAATGGTGGTTTCCCATAATGATCCTCACAACAGGATTCTACTGTAGTCCTTTGTGTTGGTCAGAGATGGACAAACTTGTGGAAAACTAAGATCACCTCTGTAAGTCTAGTCTAGGACTTTTCAGCTTGGAAAAGAGGAGACTAATGGGGGATATGATAGAGGTATATAAAATCATGAGTGGTGTGGAGAAAGTGGATAAGGAAAAGTTATTTACTTGTTCCCATAATATAAGAACTAGGGCCACTCAATGAAATTAATGGGTAGCAGGTTTAAAACAAATAAAAGGAAGTTCTTCTTCACTCAGCGCACAGTCAACCTGTGGAACCTGAGGAGGTTGTGAAGGTTAGGATTATAACAGGGTTTAAAAGAGAACTGGATAAATTCATGGAGAAGTCCATTAATGGCTATTAGCCAGGATGGGTAAGGAATGGTGTCCCTAGCCTCTGTTTGTCAGAGGGTGGAGATGGATGGCAGAAGAGAGATAACTTGATCATTTCCTGTTAGGTTCACACCCTCTGGGGCACCTGGCTTTGGCCACTGTCTGTAGACAGGATACTGGGTTGGATGGACCTTTGGTCACACCCAGTATGGCCTTTCTTATGTTCTTATGTTCTAAGTCCCTTCACTGAACCTCATTTCTAGAATTAAACTCAGTACTTCTGTCTGTCTGGAAACTAGAAGTAGGGGGAATCTCATTGTGACAGGTTCCACCCCCTTTCCGGGGTGCCACCAGTGACTGGGGTACCACTGAGCCTGCCTGACCCACCAGCCTGGGCTCTCTTTCACACTGTGGTGCTGTGATAAGTTGCCAGGCTCTCCAAGCTCGCTTTTTCACCAGCATACACACAGATAGGGACACACCCAGCTGCAGCTTCACACACACATGCTGAGATCAGCTCTGCATGGGAAGGCTCAGCTAAGGCATCTCCCAGTTGCTACGGCACGCACCCCACTCTGGAGTGTAAACCCAAAATTATACTATCTTGCACTGCACAGGGAACTGTATAGCATACACTCATAAAATTTGCCGCCTCCCTCAATGTGGGGAGAGGTATGCGACAGCTTTCTTCCCCAAGTTATAATTTCAACACACTGGTTTTAGACAAAACAAAACAAGTTTATTAACTACAAAAGATAGATTTTAAGTGATTATAAGATATAGCAAACAGATCAAAGCAGATTACCTGAGTAAATAAACAAAACTGCAAACTGAGCTTAACACACTAAATAGGATATGAATTAGCAAATTCTCACCCTGTGTGATAAACAGACTGGCGATTCTTAAGGAACAAGCTGCCTTGGCTTTCCCAGGTTTTTATACACAGGCTAGAAATCCCTCTAACCTGGGACCATCACTTCCCACAGTTCAGTCCTCTCCCCCTCAGGTGTTTCCAGGTGTGTTGTTGTAGGGAAAGTGAGATCCCCTCATGATGTCATTGTTTCCCTTTTATATCTTCTTCCTCCATTGCTGGAAAACTCTTTTGCTGTGACATGGGTCAAACAGTTCCCATTGTGTAGCGCTATCTCTGAGAGGTTTCTATTGGACACAGTTCCTCGGGTAATCCTTGTGCTTGTGTGCATTTCCTCAATAAGCCATTAATATTGTTTGGCTTTTTTACTGTTGTACCTGAAAGGCTGCTTGTGGGTGATTTCAACCTCACAACATGTTTCAGTAACACACACATAGCCAAACTTCATAGCTTCACATACAACGACAGCACATACTGTGACGGGGCAAGGCCAGATGGCTATAGAAAAGTAGTGGGAGATAGATATATTAGCTCCAGGCTAAACAAATCCCTGGTACCAGGTTAAGTGAAATGGAAGCTGCTCCAGGTCAATTAAGACACCTGGGGCCAATTAAGAACTTTCCAGAAGGCAGGGAGAATGCTAGGTTGATTTGGACACCTGAAGCCAATCAGGGGATGGCTGAAACTAGTTAAAAGCCTCCCAGTCAGTCAGGTGGGGGTGCATGTCAGGAGCTGTGGGAGGAAGTTGTGCTGTTGGAGAGACTGAGCAGTACACACCATATCAGGCACAAGGAAGGAGGCCCTGAGGTAAGGGTGAAGTGGAGCTTGAGGAAGTGAGGGCTGCTGTGGGGGAAGTAGCCCAGGGAATTGTACATGTCATGTTTCTAAAAGGTCAGCTACCATAGCTGATACCATTAGGGTCTCTGGGCTGGAGCCCGGAGTATAGGGTGGGCCCGGGCTTCTCCCCCAACCTTTGCCCTCTGATTAATCACTGAGACTGGGAGACAACAGAGACTGTGCAAGGAAGGATAACTTCTCCTCACCTCCTTTGCTGGCTTATGATGAAAATGGCTCAGTAGACTGTGACCCTTGTCTCTAGAGAAAGAAGGGTTACGTGGAGGGTCACAGTGAGCCTCTGAGGCTAGCGAAATCCACCAGGAAACGCAGGACCCACGGAGGCAAGGACAGAGCTTTGTCACAATACAATCCAATAAGATATTACTGTCTAGCAGATCAAGACTTTTAGAATGATACCTCACAAGGCATATTTTGTACAAAACATATCCTAATGACATGACAATGGTTAATATTCAGGTGCCAGGATGTTACACTAATGAGAAAACCTGTTCTCCTGAGGTTTGCAATCCAATTTCACTTGTGATATTCAGATAGTTTGGCTAAACATCAGAGATGAAATTCTGGTTTAATTGAGGTCATAGCAAAGCTCCCATTGACTTCAATGGAGCCAGTATTTCACCCTTGAACTCTTAGAAGCTTATCCAAAGTGAACGCAAATTCTGAACTCTTTGAGATTTGCCAGTCAGTTAACTCTGTTTTAGTCATACATTCATTCCAGTTACCTAATCAGCTTATTCATCATGAATGTATTTCATGATGGATTCAGCCCTTTTTATTCTGATCCTGATTTCTCGATGCTCTTGGTTAGTCTCTAAGGTGCCACAAGTACTCCTTTTCTTTTTGCGAATACAGACTAACACGGCTGTTACTCTGAAACCTCTCGATGCTCTTGTTATTCATACGAGTTGACCAAATAGTTTGGACTAAGGATTTTCAACCAAACAGTTATTAATGAACAGTTCAAATTGTGTATGTATATTCCTTCTTTATGATGTAGGATTCATTGTTTAAGTCTCAGAGTATTATTTCTGTTCCCTGATTGGATGACTGAAACTTTTAAAACAGGAGAACAATAAATAAAGAATTACCACAATTGAATAACGCCCATCAGGGATGTTCAGCATTAAAATCTGGCCAGGGCTGTATAAGAGCTTCACTACTGGATGTTGCTGAAGGGAGCCATCACTCAGGCCAACCCCACCCTGCACTTTTTTAGACTCCCTTGTGCAACAGATGTTTCAGGCCAGAGGTCCAAAGTCTGGGCTGTGCCATCCTGTGCAGGAGGAATCCCTGCAGTGAAACTAGCCCATCATCTCTAAGTCAGTAATAGGCATAGGCATGGAATTGGGGAAGAATGGAATTTAGACTCCACCCTCCCAATCATACTTGTTGAACTACTGTGTGCTGTTTAATTTCCATCTCCATCTGCCATTGACTGTGTGACTGAATCTTTGAATGTATTCATTGTACAGTGACTTCCCACTCCTGTTTCCTGGAATGTAGACAATATGCTGCCCACTGTTGTGTATCAAAGTTCCACTGTGTTGTGTTGCCTTTGTTTAAAGTGCTCTACAGATGATGTCCTTGCTCCTGATTCCTCAGTTTTAAATGAATCTGGATAGAAAACACTATTTTGCCTTTTTCAAAAACAATGTAAGAAGCAAACACGCTGATGACACTTGTATAGCTTGTCATGCCAACAAAGAGTCATTGATCTTGAACTGACTTGGGTTCTAATCTATCCCAAATAATAAATAACAATAACAACAACAACAAGGGAATGAAAGGCAAAAGATCCTACAATCAGGGTAAATGTTACAAAAGAAAGGTAAAAAGAAATCCTACAGCAGCCATAATAAAACCCCAAATAAAATAGGACATAAAAACATCTCCAGCCTGTTCCAGGAAGATGCAGCAGAGTCACTCTGATTTATATTGGGGGTGAGTTTTTCAAAGACATAGTGCAATACATTGGATTTTTGAGTGAAGCTGCTTTCAAGTGGCTAACCCACTGAGAGGACAAGAGACTTTTCATTAGCTGAAGGAGTTTTTCTTTACTCCAGTGGTGGAGACATGGATTTCTGCATCGCTGAGAACCTTGTTTCTAGTCCCAGCTCCCCATGTGTGTGGGTGATTTATATAGCAATTAAGTCTGCAGTCTGCTGAATAAGAGTTAGTTACAACATGCCTTTGAAAGGAGAGGATGCTGCCTCCTAAGCTCTCCAGATAATATCATGGAACAGCCAGCAATTCAAAGCCCTCTGATCTCAAGTGCGGTGATGGGATATAGGGAAGCAGATGGCCCCTAAACAGAATGATTCAGCTGTGAAAATCCATTGCATTCAAGAATCCTCAAAATGACATATTCCCCCTCTCTGATAGAGGGCTCTGGGGGTCGCACATGGGGCTGCAGTAAAAAGATGGGCCAAATTCAGTCAGGTACAATAAAGGCACCCATAACCTTTAAGCATAGGAGTGTGTAACTGTCAAAAACATGCACCATTTGAGCAAGTGTAAGTAGGATAGTGAAGGGGAGGATGATGGTTCCTGACCATGTTGTTTACACTAAGCCGCAGTAGTTCATTAGTTGCATAGTTAAATATTTTTCTCTCAGTTTAAGCGATATTTAGGAGTATAAGCTGGTACATTCAGAAAACCATCAATTAAATTAATACAGGGCTAACAACTTCCAGAGGAATAATGATGAGATGTGCTTCTAGCATACTCTGACTGGCAATACTGATTATTTAATTTTAGAGCTGTCGATTAATTGCAGTTAACTCGTGATTAACTTAAATTTTTTTTTAATTACGATTAAGCACAGTTTTAATCGCACTGTTGAACAATAGAATACCAATTGAAATATATTAAATATTTTGGATGTTTTTCTACATTTTCATATATATTGTATTCTATGTTGTAATTGAAATCAAAGTGTATATTATTTTTGATTACAAATATTTTCACTGTAAAAATGATAAACAAAAGAATTAGTATTTTTCAATTCACCTCATACAAGTACTGTAGTGCAATCTTTGTTGTGAAAGTGAAGACAAATGTAGATTTTTTTTGTTACATAACTGCACTGAAAAACAAAACAATGTAAAACTTCAGAGCCTACAAGTCCACTCAGTTTTACTTCTTGTTCAGCCAATCACTAATACAAACAAGTTTATTTGCATTTTCAAGAGATAATACTGCACTCTTCTTAGTTACGATGTCACCAAAAAGTGAGAACAGGCATTTGCATGGCATTTTTGTAGCCGGTATTGCAAGGTATTTATGTACCAGATATGCTAAACATTCATATGCCCCTTCATGTTTCGGCCACCATTCCAAAGGACATGCTTCCATGCTGATGATGCTCGTTAAAAAAATAACGCATTAATTAAATTTGTGACTGAACTCCTTGGGGGAGAATGGTATGTCCCCAGCTCTGTTTTACCCAAATTCTGCCATATATTTTATGTTATAGCAGTCTCGGATGAGGACCCAGCACATGTTCGTTTTAAGAACACTTTCACAAAACACAAAGAAAGTACTAATGTGAGATTGCTAAAGATAGGTACAGCACTCAACCCAAGGTTTAAGAATCTGAAGTGCCTTCCAAAATCTGAGAGGGACGAGGTGTGGAGCATGCTTTCAGAAGTCTTAAAAGATCAACACTCAGATTCGGAAACTACAGAACCTGAACCACCAAAAAGAAAATCAACCTTCTGCTGGTGGCATCTGACTCAGATAATGAAAATGAACATGTGTTGGTCAGCACTGTTTTGGATTGTTATTGAGCAGAGCCCATCATCAGCATGGACACATGTCCCCTGGAAGGGTGGTTGAATCATGAAGGGACATATGAATCTTTAGTGCATCTGGTACGTAAATATTTTGCGACATCGGCTACAACAGTGCCATGTGAATACCTGTTCTCACTTTCAGATGACATTGTAAACAAGAAGTGGGCAGCATTATCTCCTGCAAATGTAAACAAACTTGTTTGTCTGAGCGACTGGCTGAACAAGAAGTAGGACTGAGTGGACTTGCAGGCGCTAAAATTTTACATTGTTTTATTTTTGAATGCAGTTTTTTTACATAATTGTATATTTGTAAGTTCAACTTTCATGATAAAGAGCTTGTGCTACAGTACTTGTATTAGGTGAATTGAAAAATACTATTTCTTTTGAGTTTTTACAGTGCAAACACTTGTAATCAAAAATAAATATAAAATGAGCACTATACACTTTGTATTCTGATATTCTATTATTGTTTAACAGTGTGATTAATCTCAATTAATTTTTTTAATTGCGCGATTAATCGTGATACATTTTTTTAATTGCTTGACAGCTCTATTTGATTTATAAAATATCTTTCCTGCCTAAGATTTCCAAACTATATAACATACTTAGATACATAAAGTGATTTCATATACACACATAGAAATTACTTTACTGTCATGCTCTGGCTGGCCCATTGAGGCAAGCTGGGCTCAGCCTTGCCCATGATTGAGCAGCTATCCTTCAGCCTCATTGGTGAGCTGATAATTTAAGGTCTAATTAGTGACCCCAGCTGCGTGTAAAGAGGATTAATTAGAAAGACTGTCCTGAGCTGTGATAGTGAAGCAGGGAGAGCACTACTTAAGTTGTATGAAGTGCCACCTGATAGAGTTGATGGAAGAGAAGATCTGAGGTTTGGAGATGCCGGTGGAAACTAGAGTTGAGTTTCGAAGAGGATTTGAGCAGATGATGGAGGGAAGGAGAGAGGAGGCTGAAGGGAAAACTCAAGACTCACAGATGCAAGCTGGACTGAAGAACTCGGAGGGGAGGCTGCTGGGTGAGGGAAATGGCCAGTGGCTATGTAGCATGTGACTACGAGAGCCAGGGAGAGAAAAAGATCGGCTAGTTAAGGTGAAACAGCTCAGGATCAGGTTTGCTGAGCTGGAAAATGAAGAAGGGGCACAGCAGTCTGTAACTAAAGGAGGGAGGATAAGGAAGAAGAGAAGAGTGGCTAGTCCTATAAGAAGAGGGGAAGAGCCAGTGGAGATACCAGAGTTCAGAGCCCCAGGAAGATACAGGATGACTCGCAGAAGATTGCAAGGGAAAATAAAAGACAAGAGGACTTTCAGCCAGAAGGAAAGGACGAGGGATGGAGAATTATACCAAAATCAGGAAGAGGCACATCTACGTGATTGGTGTCTCCCTACTAAGAAGAACAGACAGGCCTGTCACCAGAGCTGATCTGGAGAACAGACGGGTGTGTGTGCTGTCTGACAGGAGCTAGGATACATGATGTGGACCTGGGGCTTAAGAGGATCCTAATGGGAGCAGGAAAGAATCTACTGATTCTCCTTCATGTGGGAACAAATGATAGAGTCAGATTCTCACTGGAACATATCAAGGGAGACTATGCCAGGCTGGGGAAGATGCCTAAGGAAATGAAGGCTCAGGTGATCTTCAGTGGGATTCTACCAGTCCCTAGAGGAGGAGAATGAAGGCGGGACAGGATTATGATGGTCAACAGATGGCTCAGGCAGTGGAGCTGTATGGAGTGCTTTGGGATGTCTAACCACTGGGAGGCATTCATGGACAGAGGACTGTTGGACAGAGGACTGTTCTCATGGGATGGACTCCACCTGAGTAGGGAGGAAAATAAAATTCTGGGATGGAGGTTGGCACAACTGATTAAAAGAGCTTTAAACTAGGAATTTGGAGGAGATGGTTGGGAGATGCTCATGTAATCTCCAGGCCTGATTCTACCATTGAGTGGAAGGAAAATCAATCAAGAAAGTACACAGAAATCAAGAAAGAAACAGCAGTGGGTAGGAGAATGGACATTAAGAGGAAAGACTGCTTCATTGATATCAGCACTAACAGTCAGGTAGATGATACTGGCAGCAGAATGACTGTATCCAATTGGATGAGGAATGTGGGTGAAGCCAAGTAGAAACAACGAAGATGTTTATACACCAATATAAGGAGCCTGGGTGACAGAATGGAGGAATTAGAACTACTGTTGCAGGAAGTGAAACCAGATATAGAGATAATAGAAACATGGTGGAATAGTAGTCATTACTGGAGTAGAGGTATTGAAAGGTATGTAATGTTCAGGAAAAACAGAAATAAAGGCACAGGTAGTGAAGTAGCATTGTATGTTAATGATGAGGTAGACTATAAAGAAATCAGAAGTTTTAGAATGGATAAGACAGAATCTGTTTGGGCCAAAGTCATTTTAGTGAAGAAAGCTACTAGAGGTTCACATGGGAGAGTGCTTGGGGTATAGTACAGACCCCCTGGATCCGTCCTGGAGATAGATAGAGACCTTTTTAATGTATTTAATTAAATAAATACTACTGGTAATTGTGTGATTATGGGAGACTTTAACTTCCCAGATATAGATTGGAGGACAAGTGCTACTAATAGTAATAGGGTCCAGATTTTCCTGGATTTGATAGCTGGCAGATTTCATCACCAAATAGTCTCTGAACCAACAAGAAGTGATGCCATTTTAGATTTGGTATCTGTGAGTAGTCAGGACATCATAGAAGAACTGGTTGTAGGGGACAACCTTGGTTCGAGTGATCATGATCTAATTCATTTTACACTAAATGGAAGGATAAAGAAAACTAGATCTGTAACTAATGTGTAAACTTAAAAAAATCAAGGGAATTAGTTAGGGAAGTGGACTGGACTGAGGAACTCAAGGATCTGAATGTGGAGGAGACTTGGAATTACTTTAAATCAAAGTTGCAGAAACTATCTGAAGCCTGCATCCCAAGCAAGGGGAAAAAATTCATAGGGAAGGGTTGCAGACCAAGATGGATGAGAAAACATTTTAAACAGATGATTAAGAGAAAGCAGAAAGCCTACAAGGAATGGAAGATGGGGTGGATCACCAAGGAAAGCTACCTCTTGGAGGTCAGAAAGTATGGGGACAAAGTGAGAACTTCCAAAAGCCAAGCAGAGCTGGACCTTGCAAAGGGAATTAAAACCAGTAGTAAAAGGTTCTATAGTCATATAATAAAAAGAAAACAAGGAAAGAAGAAATGGGACCGCTAAACATTGAGGATGGGCTGGAGATTAAAGATAATCTAGGAATGGCCCAACACCTAAACAAACACTTTGCCTCAGTGTTTAATAAGGGTAATGACGAATTTAGGGGTAGTGGCAGGGTGGCTTATGGAAATGAGGAGGTGGAAGTAGAAATTACCACAGAAAAGGTGAAAGTCAAACTCAGATAGCTTAATGGAACAAAATTGGGGGGCCCAGATAATTTTCATCCAAGAATATTAAAGGAACTGGTCCATAACATTGCAAGACCAATAGTAAGAATTCTTTCCCAGGTGTCTGGCTGATGGGTCTTGCCCACATTCTCAGGGTTTAACTGATCACCATATTTGGGGTCAGGAAAGAATGTTCCCCCAGGTCAGATTAGCAGAGACCCTGGGGTTTTTTTTGCCTTTCTCTGCAGTATAAGGCGCTTGGGACTTGCTGGTTTAAAGTAGTGTAAATGGTGGATTCTCTGTAACTTGAAGTCTTTAAAACATGATTTGAGGACTTCAGTAACTCAGCCAGAGGTTAGTGGTCCATTACAGGAGTGGGTGGGTGAGGTTCTGTGGCCTGCAATGTGCAGGAGGTCCAACTAGATGATCATGATGTTCCCTTGTGGCCTAAAGTCTATGAATCTATGAGCTGGGAACTCAGTAGATGAAGGAGGAAGACCCTGGAGGGAAGAACAAGGAGAGGTCTCCTCTGGGAAGAAACTAAGGAGGAAGTTAGACTGAGGGAGTTGAAGTCAAGCCCAGGAAGGGCAAACGTCTTTTTGTTTGTGGAGTCAAGCTTGGAAGGGGCAAAGGACTCTTTGTTTGGCACTGAACTCCGGAAGAGGACTGAACAGTTGGGTGACCTGTCCAGAGGACTGAGCCAGAGTAGGCCCAGTGAGAGAGTCCAGGGAAGAAACCAGCTGGGAGTGATCACTGTGGCCAAGACAGTGGCCACCCGAGGGGGTGTAATAGGTAAATTCTCCTGCAACACCATGTCCATGCCCTAGAGGTGAGGATGCATGTTTACATTTACCTATCACTGAAATGCAGCCACCTCTGGGATGATACACGGCAACTGTTTAATTGCATGCTGAATTATTATATAGCAATCCATGGCAGGAAGTGAGGGAAAAACACTATCTAACTGAAATTATGGAGGCACATTTAGACAAGTTAAATGTAATTACCCCAAAATGAAACCCAATGTTTTTAAATGATTTCTAATGACAAGTGATTAACAGTTCAGTTTTGTAATCCATTCAAAAGATGGATGAACACTCTAGATACATAATAAGCTTCCTTGGGAAAGGGTCCATTATATTTGCATATATATTGTTTAGCATGATGGGACTCCATTACCTCAAATATTACTACTACTACTACTACTAATAAATAAACAAAAAATAACAATGCAGTAAATAGATTAAGACTTTTCTAAAAGTCTCTCTTCTTTTGGAGGATTATGTATGGAAAGATATTTGAAGCTGACAACTTTATACAGGCCAATACCCTGAGCTCTAACCATGTTTGCCAAAACAGGTTTGGCCTATTGCCAGTCTGTAAGAGTCAAAGTCCTTTTGTCTCAGAAATTGGTGATATTAATCAGCAATGCTTTATAGAGCTCAGCCCTGGCAAAGAAAACTCAGACTCATAAAATCACAATGGGGTAGTTAATCATGGCTTTTGGATGACATTGAGAAATTTGATTTGCAATTTTTTTTTTAAAGATTTTTTTACTAGGCTTTTAGCACTTTAATGATATTGGTGCACTTCCAAAGGAAACAAAGGAATTTCCCTGTCTTTCTTTAATTCGGATTAGAGAATTTACATTGTATACAGAAGTTTGACTTCAAATGAAATTTTCCAAAGGTTCTGATTCAGAATGTAAAACAGCAAATAGAGTTAGCTCATATGTTTCACACACATCCTGGGATGATTATTGCTCCAGAGAAACTTAGTTGGTAGCAAGGTAACTTCATTAAACATTTTAGGTCCAATTTTTATTATTAATGTGTTTAGGGCTCAGGTTTATAGCCCTTGCTTGGGGAAAACTATTGACTTCAATTACCCAGTTATGTGTTTGCACAGTTGATTTCAATTTGTCAATTCCATTGTAGATTTCCATTTCCAGTTAAACATGGCAGGTATCCTGAACTTTATCATTAAGAAAGATATTTTCTTCATATGTATAATTTCTCCATATTTGGTGGTATGAAAATTGTATCCCACATATGCATGTATCTCATTATGTCTGTACCACCGCTATCATCATCTAGTCTAAACTCCTGTACAACACATGGCATAGAACTTCCTCAGAATAATTCCTAGACTATATCTCTTGAGATATTTTTCTGTCTTGATTTAAAAATTGCCAGTGATGAGTTCACCCCGACCCGTAATAAGTTGTTTCAATAGTTAATGATTTTCACTGTTAAAAATGTATGCCTTATTTCCAGTCTGAAATGTCTAGCTTCAACTTCCAGCCATTGCACTTTGTTGTACCTTTGTCTGCTAGACTGTAGAACCCATTATGAAATACTTGTTCCCCATGTAGATATTTATAGACTGTAATCAAGTCAGCCCATAACCTTTTCTTTGTTAAGATAAATAGATTTAGGTTTTTGAGTTTGTTACTATAGGGCATGGTTTTTAGTCCTTTAATCATTCTCATGTTTCTTCTCCTACCCTCTTCAGTCTATTAATCCCTTCTTGAATTGTATGCACCAAAACTGAACACAGAATTCCACCAGCAGTCACACCAGTACCAAATATAGAGGTACAATAACTTCTCTACTTCAACTCGCAATTCCCCTGTTCATCCATCCAAGGATTGGATTTGCTCTTTTGGGCACAGCACCACACTGAAGTCGTGTTCAGCTGACCATCCACCAACACGTCCAAATCTTTTTCAGTCATTGCTTCCCAGAATCGAGTCCTCCACTGTGTAAGTATGGCCTGTGTGTTCCTAGGTGTTCACATTTACACTTAGCCATATTAAAACACATATTGTTTGTGTGTGTCCAGTTTACCAAGTGATCCGTATCTATCTGAATCAGTGATATGACCCCTTTATTATTTACCACCCCCCAACTTTTGTGTCATTTGAAAACTTTGTCAATGATGGTTTTATGTGTTTAAAATGTAAAATTATGTAGAGCCAAGAACCAGTCCCTGTGGGACTGCACAGGAAACACACCCACTTGACGACTATTCCCCATTTACAATTGCATTTTGAGACCTATCAGTTAGCCAGCTTTCAATTCATTTGGTGTGTTCCATATTAATTTTATACTGTAGTTTTTTAATCAAAATGTAGTGCGGTACCAACTCAAATGCCTTATAGAAATCAAAGTATATTATGTCATCTGGAGTACTGTGCCCAGTTTTGGGCCCCACACTACAAGAAGGATGTGGATAAATTGGAGAGAGTCCAGCGAAGGGCAACAAAAATGATTAGGGGTCTGGAACACGTGACGTATGAGGAGAGGCTGAGGGAACTGGGATTGTTTAGTCTGCAGAAGAGAAGAATGAGGGGGGATTTGATAGCTGCTTTCAATTACCTGAGAGGTGGTTCCAGAGAGGATGGTTCTAGACTATTCTCAGTGGTAGAAGAGGACAGGACAAGGAGTAATGGTCTCAAGTTGCAGTGGGGGAAGTTTAGATTGGGTATTAGGAAAAACTTTTTCACTAGGAGGGTGGTGAAACACTGAAGTGCGTTACCTAGGGAGGTGGTAGAATCTCCTTCCTTAGAAGTTTTTAAGGTCAGGCTTGACAAAGCCCTGGCTGGGATGATTTAATTGGGGATTGGTCCTGCTTTGAGCAGGGGGTTGGACTAGATGACCTCCTGAGGTCCCTTCCAACCCTGAGATTCTATGATTCTATGATTCTATGATCACTATTACCTTTATCAACTAAACTTGTAATCTCATCAAAAAACATATCAAGTTAGTTTGATGAGATCTATTGTCCATAAACCTATGTTGATTTGTATTAATTACATTATCTTCGTTTAATTCTTTATTAGTTGAATCCTGTAACAGGCATTCCATTATTTTGCCCAGGATTGATGTCAGGCTGACAGGCCTATAACTATGCAGATTATCCCTTGTTCATCATTTTTTTTTAATGCCCTTTTTTCCAGTCTTCTGGAACTTCCCCAGTACTCATAGATTTATAAAAATTAACGTTAAAAGCCCAGCAAGCTCCTCAGCCAGCTCTTTTAAAACTCTCAAAAGCAAGTTTCTAGACCTGCTGATTTAATAATGTCTTTAGTAGCTTCTGTTTAACATCCTTGGTAAAATGTAAAGAGTGTTATCGTCATGTGATGAAACTATATCATCAGTTTCCCCTTCCCCCATCAACAGTAACATCATACTTCCGCCTATATTTTGTTATGACACAGTAGGAGCATAGTGTGTGAGTTTATCATTCAGTCACTTCACAACAAAGTTTAAGAGCAAATTGCTTTAGAAATAAAAAGCATTCTCTGAAATCGAGCAAGTGAGCAATTGGTTGCATCTAAAGAATGCAAAGGCCTGGCTGTATCTAGTGAAAGTTGGTAACTGTCAAATAATTACATATATACAGTAAGATAGCATGATTCACTAGGCTAAAGAACATAAGAACAGCCATATTCGGTCAGACCAAAGGTCCATCTAACCCAATATCCTGTCTTCTGACAGTGGCCAATGCCAGGTGCCCCAGAGGGAATGAACAGAACAGGCAATCATCAAGTGATCCATCCCCGGTCTCCCATTCCCAGCTTCTGGCAAACAGAGGCTAGGGACACTATCTCTGCCCATCCTGGCTAACAGCCATTGATGGACCTATCCTTCATGAATGTATCTAGTTCTTTTTTGAACTCTGTTATAGTCTTGGCCTTCACAACATCCTCTGGCAAGGAGTTCCATGGGTTGACTGTACGTTGTGTGAAAAAATGCTTCCTTTGTTTGTTTTAAACCTGCTGCCTATTATTTTCATTTGGTGGCCCCTAGTTCTTGTGTTATGAGGAGTAAATAACACTTTCTTATTTACTTTCTCCACACCAGTCATAATTTTATAGACCTCTATGATATCCCCCCTTAGTCGTCTCTTTTCCAAGTCTTATTAATCTTTCCTCATACGACAGCCATTCCATATGCCTAATAATTTTTGTTGCCCTTTTCTGAACCTTTTCCAAGTCCAATATATCTTTTTTGAGATGGGGTGACTACATCTGCACACAGTATTCAAGTATTCAAATCCATGGGCGTACCATGGATTTATATAGAGGCAATATGATATTTTCTGTCTTATTATCTATCACTTTCTTAATGATTCCCAACATTCTGTTCGCTTTTTTGACTGCCACTGCACATTAAGTGGATGGTTTCAGAGAACTATTTACAATGACTCCAAGATCTCTTTCTCGAGTGGTAACAGCTAATTTAGACCCCATCATTTTATATGTTGGGATAGCTGGGATTATGTTTTCCAATGTGCATTACTTTGCATTTATCAACATTGAATTTCATGTGCCATTTTGTTGCCCAGTCATCCAGTTCTGAGAGATCCTTTTGTAGCTCTTTGCAATCAGCTTTGGACTTAACTATCTTGAGGAATTTTGTATCATCTGCAAATGTTGCCACCTCACTGTTTACCCCTTTTTCCAGATCATTTATGAATATGGTGAATAGGACTGGCCCCAATACAGACCCCTGGGGGACACCACTATTTACCTCTCTCCATTCTGAAAACTGACTATTTATTCCTACTCTTTGTTTCCTATTTTTTAACCAGTTACCAACCCATGAGAGAACCTTCCCTCTTATCCCATGATAGCTTACTTTGCTTAAGAGTCTTTGGTGAGGGACCTTGTCAAAGGCTTTCTGAAATTTAAATACACTGTCCACATGCTTGTTGACCCCCTCAAAGAATTCTAGTAGATTGGTGAGGCATGATTTCCCTTTTCAAAAAACATGTTGACTATTCCCCAACAAATTATGTTCATCTGTGTGTCTGACAATTTTGTTCTTTACTATAGTTTCAACCAGTTTGCCCTGTACTCAAGTCAGGCTTACTGACCTGTAAATTGCTGGGTCACCTCTAGCGTCCTTTTAAAAATATTTTAAAAAATATTTATTTTATTATTTTAAGAAAGCCAGTGGCAGTTTTGAAAGTATTGAGATGGAGAACTCCTTTAGGTCAAACTCTCTGCTGGTGTTAATAGATTTAAATTGGTGCAGAGAACCATTGAAATCAGCTGTGCTCTGCCAACCTACACTAGCATAAATTTGTTCTTTTAAGTGACCAAAAAGCCCTTGGCAAAAGATTTAGGTAGACCAGTGCCCATCTAGTGCCTCATACTTTAGTCATTTTTATGGTAACTAATGTATGGTATTATATTAAATACAGTTCAATGTAGCGTTCATATATTTATTCCTACTTGGATTGAAAAAAAGATTTAATAGTGTTTTTCCCTTTCAAACTCTTCTCTTTTTCCATTTTCAGAAGATAATCATTCCTTTCTGTGGTATAAAATGAGATTAGTACAGTCACACTAAAACTTATTTACTGATGACCAGATCCTGAAAGTTTTGCCTGAGTAAGACTTAAGGATTTGGCTCACTTTGAAAAAAAAAAAAAACTGTCTGCTAATCAGAAATCAGTATATAATAAAATTGTATAAACAAATCTGGCTTCTTATTGGCTGTACCCGCACTTCAAAAATTCCATTCTATAAGCACATCAGAATAGTTAACTTTAATAAAGTCACTTCACTGGGAGAGAATTTTAGCAGATGATACTTGTCTCTTATTTACAAATGAAACTTACCTTGACTTCACCCAATAATTTTATTACCGTTGGCATTTACCTAGGATAGGAATCTCCATGTCTAGAAGTATTAAAATGCCAGTTTTTTATAATTATTATTTTTGAGTGTTACAAATTGGAATGCCTCCTTGTTCAGAAACATCATCATCATCATATATGGAATAGCAAATCCAGGACAAGGTCCACTCAATTACAATGACAGAGAAATGAATTTATATTGATGTGACATGATTCTTAAAGTGAAAGCTCTAGTTCTGGAAGCAGTTTCAGAAGTAGGTAAACTCTCTGGAGTTGCAATGGAAGCCATGTAAACAACTTTATGGCTTTATTTTCAGGATAGAGGTCAACAAAATGTGATTGCATGCACAAACACATACTTGGACATGCAGTCCCCTGTTTTGTTCATGCAGCTACCTATCTGCACAAGCAATTTATCAGCCTGTCTCATGAAAACTGACTTCCACTATTTTCTCCTTTCAGTGGGCCAGCAATGCACAGTCATTTCTGATCAATTTCTTCTGGGACAAAAGGTAATGGTGAAAAAATATTTGATCACATTTTATAACTAAGGCTAAGATTTAGTCACGGATATTTTTGGTAAAAGTCATGGACAGGTCACGGGCAATAAATAAAAATTCACAGCCCGTGACCTGTCCATGACTTTTACCAAAAATACCCCTGATTAAATCTCTACTTCTGGGACCCTGCTGCTCTGGGGGCCCCTGTTGGGAAGGGCCCTGCTCCAGTGTTGGGGGTTGACTCCCACCAAGTGACTGTTTTTGGGGACCGGTCTCTATATGGCCTCCAGGCGCCCTGGGGCCGCTGCTCTAGCCGCTCCAGGACCGCTGCTGCTTGGCAGTCCCCAGGGCACCCCCAGGACTGCTGCTCGGGTGGTCCCCAGAGCCAGCCACACTGGCTGCTGTTCTGAGGATCCCCAGAGCCAGCTGCCCAGGGCCATCCGAGTAGCAGCTGGTGTGGCTGACCCCGGGGCCGCCTCCAGGACCGATGCTTGGGTGGTCCCCGGGACCAGCCACAGCAGCCACTTTTGAGAGATCCCTAGAGCCAGCTGGAACAGCTGGCCCTGGGTCGTTCGAGCAGCAGTTGGTGCAGCTGGCCCTGGGGCTACCTGCTCTGGCGGCCCTGAAGTCAGCTGCACCAGTCTCTGTGGAAGTCACAGAGGTCGCAGAAAGTCATGGAATCCTTGATTTCCGTGACCTCCATGAAAGAATCGCAGCCGTTAGAATATACTCCTAATATGGAGCTTTCATCAGTAGATCTCACCGCATTTTACAAAGGAGGTCAGTATCAAAATTTCCATTTACAAATGGTTTATAAAGCAATAATAAGCAGTTAACAGATGCTATACACAAGTTAGAGCTAGTAGTAGTATGGGTTAGAGATAGTTATAAGCACATCAGTAGAGGGTGTGTTAAATCATGGTTATATAGGCAACCTGTTGGATCCTATAACAATTGATTCACATTTTATTAAAACATCTGTTAAACATTTCATAACCTTGTATTTATAAATGAAGTCTTACTATACAGTGTGAAATATTCATTTCCTCAGGGCCAGACGGTAAACCCCTAAAACCTTGCACTAGTAGCCTCATTGTATTCAGTTGGGTACTTCTGTGAGTTGCTGCTCACCAGTAGGTATAAGGTGTTTGCAATCTTACTCTTCATTAATCCTATACCCATATTTAAAAAATCTAGGTTTTGAGCAAGTGACCAAAACACTGTAGGTCCTCAGCTAGTGTAATTGAGCATAGCTCCAATTAATGGCATCTAATCAATTACTGTAGTTATACTTAGACTAGCTGAGGCTCTATGGCCAGATTTACAAATTTAGGTACCTAATGCTGCAGATAGAGCCCTAATGGGATTTCAAAAGTGCCTAAGCAGGTTAGGTGCCTAATCCACTAACTTCAATGAGAGTTAGGCTCTAACCTGCTTTTTAGGTGCTTTTGACAATCCTACTAGGTGCTATTTGCATATTTGGGTGCCTAAATACCTTTCAAAATCTGGCCCTTAGCCCATAGTGATTTGGATCTTTTAACTTTTGTGTGTGTATGTATATATTAGTTCTTTCCAGCTAGGAAGAATACGTTGAATGTCTAAAACCAGGATTATATATATAATCTTGGTTTTAGACATATTCTTCCTGGCTGGAAAGAATTAAACCTCTGACTTTTCTGGATCCTAGGCTGTGGTTGATTTATAAGGACTTCTTAACACCTTCTACAAATGTTAATGCAGTGGTTCCTCATTCACTGCTATGTGTACTGTACAATACACTGCTGTCCTGATCAAAGGCTACAGGAGTGCACTACACAAACAGGGTGAAGAAAACAAAAGACGTTTCTCTTTCCCTTCTCCCACCCTATCACACAAGTATAAAATATACATTTTGAATTTTTGTTTAAGGAGGAGAGAGGGTGGAGGGGCTGCAGACCGGGACTGCTGGGACATTGCATACAGGTCCTACCTAGATTTATTTGAGACTTGATTCTGTGGCACTGGTACAGTATTTAACACAGATGGAATATTGGGCCAGCCTGAGCGCTGTGTATCCATGCACAGAGGTGACTGAGCAAGGATCTTCTGCCTATTCACATGGAAGAGGTGACTGCTGGCTTCATATCACCCTCCCTGGTTCAGAATCTGCAGCAGTTCTCTGTGGTCTGGATTCTGTGCTGGGGTGAGGTTTGAGTGGGGGAAACTGTGTACGATGGAGGGGCATGCATATTGTCCCTCACCTGGGCCTATGGAAACTAGGTGAATGAACATTCTATTTCTGTGTAGCCCCTCCCCTTCCATGACATCACCCCAGCGGTCCTGGGAGATGCCACTTTCTCAGGGAGCCAGGAGTGGGATCCTGCTGGGGGGCCAGGCCTTTACATAGGATCCACAGGGATATGCATTGTTTGAGAAAGGCCATTTACATGAGAACAAACCTCACCCATTCCAAGACATGTTTGAGGTTGGGGAGAGGAAGAGTTGGGAGGTCTCCAGAAGGGGATCCTCATGAAGATCTCCATCCCAAGAGTTCTCCTTTTTCAGTTCTTTCCTTGGAGGAGAGAAACTACCATTTGCCAATGGTGCAGCTAAGAAACTTGCTAGATACTTCTGTGTTACACAACAAACCTATCCAAGTTTTTATAACAGTCCTTCCTAACAAAATAAGCAAAGCAAGAGTGTGGTAATTAGGCAGAGAACCTTTTCAAACAGTGTATTTTTGAAACGAGTATAAGGCAAAGGAAAAAATTCAGCCAGTTCAGCTAGGACTTAGAACACCTCAGCATCACTGGCTTGATTTATTTTCTTTTTTAAGATGTGACCTTCCCATTCACGAACAATATTGTTTGAAATGTCAAGTCCAGGTAATTATCAGGCTCCCCATTCCCCAAAAGAACAACCAACAACTAGCAGCGTACAGGTGGTTCTAGCTGTAGTTATGGGTGCAGTAGGCAAACAAAAATTGGTTTTACCTATTGAAACGACAGTATCAAACCTGAATAAATATTTTCATGAAGAGATGGAGGGGGGAGCTATGTCTGGCAGCCTGAAGGGAGGCTGGAGACAGAGAGGAAGGCGTGGAGTTGTCAGGAAGGGGAGGGGGGCCACAGAGCGCATGCAGGGATACATTAGTGAGTTTCAAGCAGGGGGAAGTATAAGGAGATAGGAAGGAAGGGAAGAAGTATGAAAGGAGACAGTAGGCATCCACAGCAGGGAAGGAAAAGTACTGAAAACAGAGAAAATAAGTCTCTGTAGAGCTAACTCTTTTTTGACACGCCTGCTCTGAAGCCTATGGGAACTTCTCCCTAAAAGAGGACACGCTTAAGAGCTTAAAAGAAAATTGCAACAATTCATTTCAAATACTTCATACCTTCTGCACCATTCTTAATACAGCAATCCGGAAAAATAAAATAGCAGCATGCAAACAATGGGGAATGCTGGTGCAAAGGCATCCTTCTCTGTCAATGGAAAACACAAAAAAGCAAAGTTCACCATATGTCCCTGGTGAGTATATATAAGATAATATGCACCGTGGCTATAATAAATGAGACTTGGTAGATCTATGGCAATTTATGTGAAGCTTGTCATCTCTCTCTTGCGATATAAGAAGAATCTAATTTCTTAACTTCCAAGTGACTGCTTGGAACAAAGGGCAGTAACTACAGGGGTGTGAGTGATTGCTGTATATCAGTTGGGTATTACAATTATCATATATGTTTGCTACATTTAGTTAATATCTTGGTAGACAGTCCTGCACTCCTGCAGCAAGATGAACTGGCTGGCTGGGAAGTCTTTCACAGCTAATTACATCTGATTCCCTCCTTCACATACTAAAACGGTAGCATCCAGTAAATGCTATAGCGGTAGGATTGTCGAGGCAAGAACTTGCTATGTGTGCCTGGTCATGACTTTGGAACAAATATAGTAGGAATAATCTGTTAATTGTTCATACAAGGCTTTACATGATCCAGGGTGAAATCCCAGCCCCATTAAAGTCAAATGGGAGTCACTTTCACTGCCCAGTCAATTGGATTGGCTCATTTGAAAAGTGTTAAATCAATACTGCATAGACATCTAAATCAATGGATGTGTTCAGCAAAGCTCTTGGTTCTTCATTTTAATATTGAGTCTCAACATAGTGAATCCAGTTCCTTTCTAGTGTAAGTTCATCGACGTCAATGGAATAAAACCAAGAATGACTTTGCCCCTTGGACTCTTGCAGAATAAACATGCTCTTACGCTGCAAACATCTGCTTCATTTATTTATTTATTTATTGCATGACAGAGGTCAACACAATGAATTTATCCAGCAAACAACAAGAATTGTGAGACGTGCTGCTCCTCAGAAAATGTTACTGAATGATTTCTTTGGGCTGGCTAAGTGAGCTACAGACTCATTTCAGATAGTCAAGATGGCTCACTAGTAAATCACTGTACCACTTTTTTTCTCTTTACATTATCAGGATAAATCTGCAAAATTTGAATGCAGATCTTAAACACCTCAAATTCTCAGCTGTTGAGATCATTTCTTCCTCCCTGCAACTTATCTCTTAATTTTTTAAATATTAAATAGGTCATTATAGCACCATGTTTCTTTCCTTCCTAGACATACATTAGTGGATAGGTATGACTCGTGTTGAATAGTACCAGCCCCCAAAAAGTTTATGGGCCAGATTCTGCCTTTGGACGTAGGTATGAAAAATTTCCATCAGTACAGTGGGATTTATGTGCACAAATAGAAGTACAGAATCTAGTCCTAAATATTAGTCAGGTGTAGAGAGATCTCCAGTTGAGATTTTTAAAGGCACATAAGGAATTTAGACACATACCTTGCATTAAGATGTATCAAAATCCTCTAGACTGCTTTGAAAATCATGTCCCTGGGCTCAGGGTTTGATTAAGAAATGCTGTAGAACTGTGAAGAGTATTGGGGGGGGGGGGTCTGTGATGTTATTGACATGAACGGTGACCATATAGATCATGGTTGCAACCAGGGTCCTATGGTTACACCAGGTCTTGTACAGAGGAGGTCAAGTGGGGAGTCTATGGAAAGGTTGTAGTTTGCTGGTTATTATAATTATGCTATCATTTTTGTATTTGAAGTTATGAATATTGGCTATGTACTTGTTTGATTCTAAGTAGCCTCAGTGAAGCATTTGGTCAGCTTCTTTAGAAAGGACTATTCTCAGTAAGTGCCCAATCAAGAAACACTTAACTGAAGATCTTTGGGAGAGCTTTCCCGGGAACGTTCAAACTAACATGTAAACAATGGCATCGGCCTGCAAAAATCGGAATCATTCATGAACATGTGACTTGCCCAGGTGGTTACAAACTCCATCTTGTTGCTGTGATTTTGCACAGGAGAACAAAGGGGTTTCCGCCCACAAGAGAAATAATATAAAAGGTCCTGGAAACCCCTCCATTTTGTCTTCAGCTGGCTTAATAGATGGCTTCTCCACCCCCAAGAGATGCCTGAAAGAAACTGGAACAAAGACAGTAACTAGAGGGCTGTGAGTGATTGCTGGACCCAGACTAGGAAGGAGTCCAGTCTGTAAAAGAAGCTTATTGGAACATCTCTAACGGTGAGATTTACCTGTATGCAGTTGCTCAATGTATCAGATTTAGACTTGTGTGTTTTGCTTTATTTTGCTTGGTAACTTACTTTGTTCTGTGTTATTACCTGGAACAACTTAAATCCTACTTTTTATACTTAATAAAATCAGTTTTGTTTATTAATTAACTCAGAGTAAGTGATTAATACGTGGGGGAGCAAACAGCTGTGTATATCTCTCAGTATTATAGAGGGCGGACAATTTATGAGTTTATCCTGTATAAGCTTTATACAGAGTAAAACGGATTTATTTGGGGTTTAGGCTCCCAGAAAGACTGAATACTGGGTGCTGGGAAAGTCTCTGTTAACTGAGAAGCCCCTAGGCTAAGTGAATCTTAGTTTCTGTGAACTGCAGGGGGACATGGCCCAGCCTCTTGGTCTATCCTGGAGCTGACTGGTGTGTCTAGGTCAGCAAGACGGGAGCGGAGGGAAGCCTTTTCTGGTAGGGGGTTTATTCTCAGTGATATCCCAGCACATCTAGTGACAGTCTTGAGGGAGTTTCTGTGACCCAACCCGTCACAGGGCCATGATAAGAGAATACCACAAGAAGGTTCAGGTTTATGAATAGCTCCTAATGATTGTCTAATTGCAAGGTCAGGCCTTACATATTAACTGGAATACTTCAGCCAGGCTTCCAAGTCCATAGTTCCCTTAAAATAGAGTCTTTAACATACTGAATGAAATTCATCCCAAGTGCAACCCTACTGAAGCCAATATAATTATACCAGGGATGAGTTTGGCCTTTTGACTTTCAAGAGTCCATAGAACAAACATGGATTTAGGAGCCTAACATGAGGCTTTGAAAATACTGAGCTTCATTTTTACTTTATAACATCCCAGCTCTTCCATTTGACATTGTTTTGCCATTGCCATTAGGAAGAGCAGATTCCTGCCTCATCCTGAGAGTACACCACCCTGTAATGAAAAAAACGCATGTGCATAGGGAAGAGAGTGAGAGCTATTGTAACACGAGGGAAGCTTGCTACAGGCTAAGTATCTTGGATAGGTTTGTGCATGGTAACCACCGCAGCATTTAAAAGACAGCATTGTTCTAACTAGCTCATGTGAATTAAAGTGGAGGAGAGGAGGCTTTCCCTTTTTGGATGCTGCGACATTATGCTTTCAAGGGAAGATTTTTATCCTTGGCTTACAAAGATATTTTGGCAGGCAAAGCTTGTCTGTGGAATGCATCAGATCACACCAAATGTCATGTAGTTATTTTTTTCCTCGGGGAGGATACCCTGGGGGCCCTGTAACTCTCATGATAAATTAAAGCATGTGATCACTGGTTCGAATGTAACACATGCCATTCCTAAAAGCAACAAATGCTTTTGCTCATTACAAGAAAGAAAAATGCAATCGATGACTCCCAAGGAAAATGCCAAACTCCCAAGAAATCAAATTGTTGCAAATGTGTGTGGGGGAAGTTTAATGGCATTTGGTACAGTGACACTTTTATTGCTTTGAGGCATACATGGATTGCAATGGGTTTTATTATTTAAAGATAGACACATGAAGAAAAAAAACCTTTGAAAAGGCTAATGTGATGCTACATTGAATAGAAAATATTTGGATTTCATTTGTTTAAAAATTAGCTATTAAAAATACAGCATGCGATTTAGTGACCCTTCACATGTCAGCCCGGACGAAAGAAGCAAAGATGCCATCTTCTCGAGACAGCAGGTTCTCTGGTGTGTCATTCTCCAAAATATTCCCTCGTTTCATCACAATGACCAGGTCAGCAGTCAAAATAGTGTGAACCCGATGCTGTGGTAAAACAAAAGCATACAGAAATTCTCATTACAATAATAACTTTCATGTAAGACCTGATCCAATGCCCATTAAAGTCAATGGTAGGAGTTCTATTGTCTTCTGTAGGTTTTGGATAAGGCCCTATTCAGCAATTTTAATCCCAAGGGATCTCAAAGGGCTTTATGAACCATGGCCCTAAGCCTGAAAATACATATGCAGATGCTTAACTTTCTGTATGTGAGATGCCCCTTTGACCTCAATAGGACTACTCAGATGTGTAAAGCTAAGCATGTTCATGAGTGTCTGCAAGATTGAGCCCTATGGTGCATGGTGTTGAACAGCTCCTGAGGGGTTTGGAATATACTCAATGCTCATTGACTCAGGAAATTCTCAGCACCCTCCATGATTGGGCTCTATGGAACTGGCCATTTGGAACTAAACTCATGGATGTGGTTCCAGGAATAAGCCCTGCTATATATAGGTACATGATCACTGATATACTCTTGCCTCTTTGGGATGCCTTGATCAAGGACACAGACAAATTATACTCATAGAAAGTACCATTTGTTTTTTCTGTGATCATGCAGATTAGATGAGGCTTTGAGTTTGATGTTTGTATTAAAACCACACACACAGCATGGAATCCAATTTTTGTGCCAGAGAGGGTTGAGGGATGGGTTGATGCTGGTGTGATTTGGACTTGTCATTTCAGGCAAGGCTGAATCTTACACCAGTGGGTCTCAACCAGGGGTACGCAGAGATCTGCCAGGAGGTACATCAACTCATTTAGATATTTGCCTAGTTTTACAACAGGCTACATAAAAAGCACCAGCGAAGTCAATACAAATTAAAATTTCATACAGACAATGACTTATTTATATTGCTCTATATACTATCCATTGAAATCTAAGTATAATATTTACATTCCAATTGATTTATTATAATTATATAGTATAAAATGAGAAAGTCAGCAATGTTTCAGTAATAGTGTGCTGGGGCACTTTTGTATTTCTATGTCTGATTTTGTAAGCAAGTAGTTTTTAAGTGAGGTGTAACTTGGGGGTACACAAGACAAATCAGACTCCTGAAAGGGGTACAGTTGTCTTGAAAGGTTGAGAGCCACTGGCTTATACCACTAATGTGTGTCATCTGGCCGTTTCTAAGGGAACAGCTTGCTTACACTTGGGATGTATCATGTGTCCTGCGCCAAGTCCAAGCGGCAACAGTTGCATTAAGGGAATAAAGAGTTTATGCTTCATTACTTTAAATGCCTGTTTTTGTTTTGTTTTTGTGAATTTAGCACTGGTGCATGAGTGACAATCCTGGAGAATGAATGAACTCTGCCATTTAACCATAGCACACTCAAAATGGTAGTGCAAGTTCTTCCCCATGCTGTCCTACCAGTATAGTTCAACCCCACTCTGGAAGGGCATACTTAGGGGTGAGATCGTAGTTCAGTTTCCAGACTAATTCAGTCCTTGGTCTCTCTTCTGATACTACCAACTAAAGTGTCATTTATGATGAGGACTCATGTCCACCCAGATCTGGACAGACATATGCAACTCATTTCAGATATTATTTTCAAAAGCAATTATTTATTAAGTAGTTAATTATAATTTGTATTACTATGGTATTAGACTGATTATTAAAGATAATTAGTGCCTTCACTCAAGCAGGATTTTGGACTTAAAAAACACAAACACCATTTGAAAGTACCAGAATGCAGCACATGGCCTTTTGTACCTGTCATCTCAGAGCAGCAGAATGATAGCAGAGCTAAGATAATTAAAGAGCTAACGGTAACTACCAGAGAGCCAGAAGTCTTGCGAGCAGTGTGGACTGAGAGAGTCTACTTGTTAGTCTTCACCAAAGTGGTGAACAGGCCATCCTCTTTGAGGAGCAAGTTTGAAGCAGTATCACACTCAGCTAGAACACCATCGGAAAGGACTAACACAATGTCTCCATCCAAGATCTGAGACACTCGGTGCTGAAAAGAAGAACAGGTAGGTGGGGAGAAAAAATAGGAGGAAGGATCAGCCACAAAGGAAGAAAGAACGTGAAGCCAACGGAAGGAAAATGCTTTGTGAAGAACAGGAAAGCCAAATAAGCAAATGCTATTTTTCTTCAAACAGCGATGTGGAAAACAGAAGGCCATAGACAAGTGATATTTTAGTGAGAGAAACAGTATAAATCAGACATGAATTGGAATGACAGTTTTATGAATGGGAATTTGTTTGTTACTGGTGTGTTATGCTTTTATGGATCTGAGGTTCTTAAAGCCCATTATACATGAGCTAGATTAAGTGATTTTCCTACGATATCACAATGACTCACTGCTACAGCTGGAAACAGAACCCAGTAGAGATGACTCCAATCTCACGGGCTAACCACTTGATCACACCCCCGAAAAAGCAAGTGAAACAGCTGTTGAAGCAAAAATTTTTTTCACACACAAAACATCTGACTGCCAACTAAACACATCTCAGGGTTGAATATATTTTGGAGTCATAGAGTTTATGGCCAAAAGGAAGCACCAGATCACGCAGGGCATGTCTACACAACCACTTAATGTATGACAAACTGAGGTGTAAATCTATAGCATTGCAGTGTATCACACGCTAACTGTCCATGTGTGCTCTGCTGCTGCACACTTTATGTTCCCTAGTGAGCACTAATGTACTGGGGTTTATGACAGTATGTCAAAGCGAACTAGGGAATGTTTAGTGCTCATCAACAGGTTCCACATGGACAGTTAGTGCATGGCTGTGATGAAGCAGAGAAACCACCCACCAGCATGGAAAGGGTTAAAGAGAGCCTTTGGGCCAATGCCAGACCTGGAGTGGGGAGAAAAGGAGGGAGCCTGACTCAGTTTGGGGCTGACTGGTGAAGAGGCAGGAGCTGGCTGCCTCCCTGCCTTAAGGGAAGGATCACTAGCTTGCCAGCCAAGGCAGCCACCAGGAACCAAGCACCGTCTTCCTGGCCAAAGGAGAGGGAGAAAGAGGCCTAGGAGCACCTGGCCTGAGAGGAACTGGGTGACTCAAAGTGTGGAGACCTTGTGGGGGTTCCGACCCCGCCAAACTTATGGCTGCCCCTCCCAGAGGAACCTGGGACCGCAGCAGGACTCTGCCCAGGGTCCATGAAGGGGAACTACTAGAGATAAGCCACTACTGCAACTTAGACTATGGGGCCCTGCACCACACGCAAGGGGCAACAGTAGGAAGTAGCCCAGGGCAGTGGATGCAGACTCCCCACCGGGAGAGCCCCGACTTAGGGGTTGATTTACACAGGGCCCTTGGCTGGGACCCAGAGAAGCGGAAAGGCCCAGGTCTCCCTACCCTGTCCTACCTTAAAGACTGAGGCACCTTGATCACAGAAGGAGAGTGCTGGAAGTCCAGTACTCCAACCACTAGGCTGTCTGGCCTTCCAAACCCCCGTTACAATGGCACACTGGCACGCTGTAGATTTATACCCTAGATTGCTGCACGGAAAGTGTGTGTGTACAGACATGCCCATAGTCTGACTTTCTTTTCATCCCAGGGCACTAAACACTACCCTGCCACCTCCACACAAAGCCCAACAACCAGAATTAGACCAAAGTATTACAGCCCAGAAGAGTCACAGGAGGGATCAAGGTACAACAGTGCCTGAGGCTCCTGCAATGGCAGTGGTCTTACATATGTACAGAATCCCTGGCCTATCCATTGGCACCTAGAGCTGATTGAAAAACAAGGGGAGAAGTTACAAACAATTAGCTGAAAACATTTTCTTGGTTGTTGTTGAGATTTGAATATTTTCCACCTCTTCAATTTTTAAAACCACGATAATAAAACAAAGGTGTATGGGAAGAGAATAATCCAATTAGAGACACTACACTGAAAAGCTTTTAAAGTCACAGTTCATGTTACAGTTGTAGAAACTAGCGATGGGTCTAAGCAGCAAATTTCAAATTCGGATTTTGAACTAGCCCCAAACTTTGGTGGTGGTAGAATCCAGTGTTTTAATTTGAGCTGAGTAGCGAGATTAAGCTGAATGGGAAAATTTGTAATGGGATCCAGATTCCAATGCCAAACTCCACTGTAAAGTTCTGGTTGTTCAGATCTGAGGGTTTTCACTTGGCACACCTTACAGATAGAAACTATTTGCAAAACTATGGAACTAGATGCAGGTTTGAGCCTGTGTCTTAGTTTTATTTTCATAGCAATAATTAATTGGTGAAAAGCAAATATGAGGAAAGGAGGGAGGGGCATCTGCTGGAGTCGATACTTACTGCTATCGTTACAACTGTGCGGTCCACAAAGGCAGTCATCACAACCTTCTGCAAAATGTTTTCCTGTCCAGAAAAAGTTTAAACAGTTATTCAGTTCTATTACTCACTATGTGCCCTTCACCATCAAAGACTCAGGACCATACAGTATATTGCATTCTGTCTGTGTGGTAGACGCTCACTGATGTGATGCAACACAGCTTGGTAGCAGGATTCTTCTTTAACCCTTCTCCCCTCACCACAGAAATCAAAATTAAAACCAAAATAACTGAAAAATAACTGAAAGATTAAAAAAACAAGTTATCAGTCTCCCCCGCCTAAGTGTCATGAATGACAGCTAGGGAAGACAGCACCAACTTCTTGGCCTCAACTTCCAATGTGTTTTTGCCTCTTAAAAGGCAAAGCAACTAGCAGCAATGTAACTGATATACTCACTGTGGCCATGTCAATAGAAGCTGTGGCTTCATCCATGATGAGAATGCTGCTCTTGCGAACAAAGGCTCTGGCCAGACAGAAGAGCTGTCTCTGCCCCACACTGAAATTCTCTCCCCCTTCTGTTACTACTGCATCTGTAACATAGTTAGTTTTAAGGATTATGCCATCTAAATGCTGTTGTCTCAGGATTTTATGCAATTGCCCATACAAATGAAAGAGCAAATAAATATCACAAATGACTTTCAATTTACACCATAAAATCTCCATGTAAGAGCTGTTCAAACATCAGTAATACCCCTGAAAAGTACACAGAATATCATCTCTGATGAGTGTTGGAATGCAATGATATGGAGGAAACTGAACGCAGCTGTTGGGACCATCATCATGAGGACAATAGACCATCTCACATGATCATGGAGTAAGGAGTTAACGTGTTTGGGAAGGCCTAGTGTTATGTTTTCATAATATGGACTGTGTATAATTGGTTTTCCTTCATGAACCAGACCTGGAATGCAAAGGGAAATGCTCGATCAGTGACATAATTAGGAGATGCAGCTGTTGGAGCTTCATTTGGCAATCAGAGAGTTGCTGCTGCAAGACTAAAAGCTTTTAACCCTTTGACAATTAGTCCCCCCACCCCACCTGTTGATGTGCCACATCAATATTTCCCTGAATTAAGTAGAAAGCTAAAACATCATTCAGCAGCATAGCATGTACATTATCTCTGGTATACTGTTGGAATATTCATCAGGGCCCAGATCCTGAAAGGTAGGTAGGTATCTAATGTTAAGCATCTAAACACACCTTACAATCTGGGCCCAAGTGCCTGCCTCCATTACAGGGAGGCTCGAAGTATAGAATGCATTGTACAGTACGCTCCCCTTGTCCTACAGAGAGACACTGAAAAGTCAAACTGTTTCTTTGTAGCTATATATGGATATGGCTCTTTTTTAAGGGCTGGAATAGATTCATGGGTACTTGGCCTTGTTCAAACATACCAAGACCTCCTGGCAAAGATTTGACCATGTTCTTCAGCTGAGCAATCTCCAGAGCTTCCCAAAGCCTATCGTCAGTGCATTTGCACTCTGGATCCAAATTAAAGCTGCAGGGGAAAAAGTGACAAAGATCCAGAAATTATTGTTATATGCTAGCATCCTGGCCTATTCCCAGGACACATTGTGGCATTATGTTACTTGAGCTCTCTGAAAAGGTTGTGGAACCAGTAATAGGAATTTAAGGTCCCCGTCCTTGCATATCACCGCATCCCATAGCTACTTCTGTGGTACCCTCTCCCAAGCAACCCTAAAGGTCATACAGTGAGAATGGATACCTACCGAATGGAACCACTGAACAGTATGGGGTCTTGGAGAATAATTGAGAGTCTGGAACGGAGGGTGTGCAAGGGCAGTTTACAAATGTCTATTCCATCAATCACAATCTTCCCTGTTTGAAATGACACACAGAGTGAGGACATCACAAGCATCATACTATTTGTAAGAAGCATATGGAAAGATTAAACATAACTGTCTGAGACTGACTGCATTCCTTCAGCTGTTTATGGCTCTATAAACATGTGGAAGGTGCTCATATATAACACAACCCAGAGGAAAACAGGAGTATTGATGCCCAAACACTGTTCTCTCTCTCTCTCTCTCGCTCTCTCTTTCTCTCTCTCTCTCTCTTTCTTTCTTCTTCTTTTCTTTTTTTTTCTTCTTCCCTTAAAGGACACACTTTGCTTCATGACTGATGATGCCATTAAAAGGATAATTTACTGTGAGCACTCTCGGATCTGCAGCCAAATAGAGGAAGAGAGAACAAAAGCAGCTAATGTAGTTGTCATATTTTGGCCTCTTCTGGGCCCACTGACTTCAGTCTGAGTAGGATTGGGTCCTTTGTTTCAAATTTATGCCAGTTTATTTTGCGCAGTGCATTCAAGTAGCCATAACATGAAATATCAAAGCACACCGAGAACTTTAGAAAGATTTATCTAAATTGAGTGACTTTTTCACAAGAGGTGGCTGAGTAAATGAAGAACATGTCCAGTTTTCAGGCATTTTAATCCCATTAGTGTCAGTTTCCATAGATCAGTGTCCTCTAAGGATAGGGTAAGAGATTAATTACAATGCATATTGTTCAGCTACCATAAGAGTAATGGGAACAATTGCATTAATCACCCTGCAGCCCCGGTAAGTCCTTCCAATAAAGGAAGCTGCATGTAACAGCTGGAATACTCACTAACGTAAAGGAGATTTCATCACCACATCAAGTCAGTAAGTGTGTGGGTTTCACCTGAAAAATTGCCATGTGGTGTGTGAGGTGTGGCAACATTTGGCATTTAGAGAAAAAAAAATTACAGGCCAGATTGTGACCAGCTGCTCTGCCAGTAGGAAAGGATGAGAAGAGCACAAGAAGTCTCTCCCCTTAAGACTATGCACAGGAGCCAGGTACAAGTGCAACTGCTGAGCTTCCCAGAGCACAGGAACTGTGGTGGGCAGGTGTATAGAAGGGACTAAGATGAGGGATGTAGCCATCAGGCTCAGTCCACATTTGCACTGGGAAGCCCCAGCAGGGACACTGCCTCTGTGTGGCACAATTTCTCCTGGAGCTCCTGTGTAGCTCCGTGCTGCTCGCAGCATGAGGATGTGCCTAAACTGAACTTGCTAGCCCTATTGCGAATAATGATTAAACCCAGATCTCACCCAGGCCATGACAAAGGAATGGCAATTCCAAGTGGCCCATCTGTCATTGTCAGTTTTCATCATCTTGTAGTTTGTAAACCATACAAGGCTGTATCCTGCAAGGTGCTGAGTGCTCTGGCCCTGACCCAGAGAAGCAGATAAGCACATGCTTAACTTGACTGCAGTGGGATTACCCACATGCCTGAAGTTCAATGGGGCCAGGATTTCTTCCATACTGTTTAAAATATGATTATCTTACATTTTCACTCAGGCAAAATTAGATCACTGGCCTTCAGCTGTGGCAGCATAAACTTAACTACTTCTGCCTCCCCACATGCAAAGCGGGGAGTCTGGGAAGGAGGAGACAGGACCTTGGGGTGGGGGCGAAAGAGGATTTGGCTTTACTGGTGAGTGGGGGAACATAATCTTGAGGGGAAACCAGGATGATCTGGGGAGGTCTGGGAAGAGAACAGAGGAAATGGGGATGCCTGAGGCCATGTCTACACTACCAGGATCAACGCTGCTGCGATTGATGCAGCGGGGGTTGATTTAGTATGTCTAGTGAAGCCCCACTAAATCGACTGCAGAGCACTCTCTGGTACTCCACCGGAACACGAAGGGTAAGGTAACTCGATGGGAGAGTGTCTTCTGTTGACCCAGCGCGGTGTAGACACCGCAGTAAGTCGACCTAAGCTACGTGAATAACATAGCTGGAGTAGTGTAACTTAAGTCGACTTACCCCTGTAGTGTAGACAAGCCTGAGTGGGACAGGCAGGGAAGAGCAGAGAGGAAATATGGGAAATAGGGAGAGGAAGAAGGGGACATTAGGGCAGGATGCCAAGGAAAAGAGAGAGGGTGGGTGAAAAAAAAGTAAAAGAAGTGAGCTCCCAAAGAGGAACAGAAATCTGGGGATCCTTGGTGGGGAGGAATCACCATGGAATACAGGTGAGTGCAAAGAACTAACAGAATGAGGAAGCAAGATGGACACAGAGGATGAAATCCTGGCTCCACTGAAGTCAATGGGAGCTTTGCCAATGAGTTTAATGAGGCCTGGATTTCAGACAGAGAGCAGAAGAGATGGGAGCAAAGGGACCAGAGACAGTCTAACATGGGAGAGAGGAAGAGAGATGGACAATAGAGAGTTAAAGGGAGACTATGAAAGAATCGAGCAAATATGAGAAGAAAGTCAATGCTTTCCAAAGAAAGAAAAATCAGAGATACAGGAAGAGTGGAGAAATAAGAGAGACAGACAGATAGAAAGGAGATATATGAGAGATGGAGAGGAAAAGATGGACATAAACCAGTGAATTAAACTAAGAGCATCTGATGTATTTATCCTCCCGTATCTGATTGGATTTCACAGGCAGACATTCCAGATATATAATCAGTTCTGGGTGGAAATGATGGAATGCCTTCGGAATAAGAGCACTGCAGGGGCCTCCAAAATCATTGGAATCCTTAGACAGCTTCTATTGTAACAGTGGGGAACCACAATAAAAGAAAAATATCAAGGAACTGCATTTATTGAGCACCTGTTTCTATTTTACTCACATGGAACCACGTTCAGTTATGGCAGATGTCTATTTTGTGGGGAAAAATCTATAGGCACCAGAGAGTTACATATTTTCTCTTCCCATCTAGACACAGTACATTATTCTTTCAGATCATAAAATAGGGACTTAGTACCAGATCCTATGATGAGCTGAGCACTTCCTGCAGAACTGAATGCTGCTGCCAAGAGGTGCTCTGGACTTTGAAGGATTGGGTGTAATACACCTGATCCAAAACAAGTGTTTTGAGAGGACAGAAAGCCTAGACATAAGCCTTAAATCTGCTTGCTTGCTTCTGAAGAACTGGAGTAGGGAATGGGGTAGCAGTTTCACAGATATAATACATGCTAATGGGGATCCTAAGCAACTAACCATCAAATATGTCTACCATTCTGAAGAAAGCCAAAGACAATGATGATTTTCCGCTGCCAGTGCGACCACAGATCCCAACCTGCAAAGCAAAGGAAATTGTTTTGTTCTGAAGTCGATCTTGGGGAGAAGGGAATTGTGAGCAAAACTCACAGACCCAGTAAGGAAATTTGAAATTTAATCCATATTGATAAAAACCCCAAACCAACTTAAAAACTAAGGGATAAACATATTGCTGCACAGGAGTTGGGAGAGGGTTCCACAATGTGCACTCCCACAAGGAGCATTTGTATGAGGGCTGCTACTGATGCTGGGGAGCACAATGATGGGATAATTATGACTGCCTACATTGCTAACAGATCCAGTGGTGATGGGGACATGTATGTAACCATGGTCTCACCCTCTGCTCACCAGTGCATTTCTTAAGGGGACATCAGGAGTTAATGTATGGTTTAAGGACCATGGGTTTAAGGTGCTAGATATGAGCAACGTACTGAGAGCTCAGGGTGTAAATCGGATCAGATGCTTGGCCATGGTGATTCTTGTTCCCACACATACAGGTTAGCCTGCCCACCAAGGCCTTGATTTAGCATTATGCATGCGAGTAGTCCCATTGACTACTCATGTGCTTAAATTTAGAAACATGCTTCAGTTCCTTGCTGCATCAGGGCTCCAGGGACTCCTCTTCTCCCCATCAAAGGCAATTGAAAAAGGCAATATCAAATATTTTATAGCCAATATAAAAGTGAAATATCTAATATCACAATAATTGCTGCTGACAATGCTTCTAGCATTTATAATAATGATTATTATAATATAATTAATAGTTTTTAATATATTATATGGCATTATAATACCATATAATGGTATTTCTATAACACCTTCCACTTCAGGATTTCCAAGTGCTTTACAAATGATCATGAATATTAACATTTGCAAGGTAGGTAAGTCTAAGGGCTTGTCTACATTACCTGCTGGATCGATGGGCAGCGATTGATCCAGCGGGGGTCAATTTATCGTGTCTAGTCTAGACGTGATAAATCGACCACCAAGTGCTCTCCCATCGACTCTGGTACTCCACCAGGGCGAGAGGCGCAGGCGAGAGAGTGTCAGCCGTCAACTTACTGTAGTGAAGACACTGCGGTAAGTAGATCTAAGTACGTCAACTTCAGCTACGCTATTCACGTAGCTGAAGTTGCATAACTTAGATCAATCCCCTCCCCCCCACTCCCTCCCGAGTGTAGACCAGGTCTAACTCATCCTCATTTTACAGATAGAATGTAGTACAGAGCTGTTAAATGACTTGCCCAGAGCCACACAAGAAATCTGTGATGAAGGTGGAAAGACATAGGTTCCCAACTTAGCCCTTTGCTTTCGCCACAAGGCCATCCTTTGGGTGCAGCTAAAAATGTTGGCTCTGTTTGCACAGCTATACATTCAAGTATTTTAGATGCTGTTCTTACTAATGAGCCATCATTAGTAGGGAGTCCTCGTTTCCACAAATGACAGAAGCTGCTATAAAGGTATCAGCCTGAAGTGAGGATGGCACATTACCTTCTGTCCTGGTTTGATGTAAGCCTTGACATGCTTCAGAACAGGCTTCAGGTTATTCTCATACCGGACACACAAATCTTCAATCTTGATTTCCCCCTCTTGTGGCCAGTCTTTCGGGACTTGAGAAGGGTCTGAAATATTTGTAGTAGACAAAGGCAAATGCTATCTTTGAGTCACGCTCATTGCGCTTTCCCCTTTACCATGCATCCATTTGTAAGCACATTTGGAATCCTCTCTTTGTTCTGTTCCAAAGGAGCTAGGGAGGATGGCACCTGCTGAGACTGTGCCCTCCGCTAGTGCTGAAAACTGCAGCACAGAAACATTAGCACTGAGCTTCCTGATCTTGACACACAGGATGAGTGGGTTTGCTTGTGCGGTACTCTCGATGTCATTGAGCGTACACGCAGGTAAACAGTGGTGGATCAGCCACTGGGCCAATGGGGCCTGTGCTCAGAGGCCCAGGACAATTGAGGCACCCTTGCTCCCCGACCCGCTCCAACCACCCAGCACTCCTGCCGGGGAGTCGGATAGGGATGTGGGGGCTTGTTCTGCTCCATCTGCCTCACGCTCCTGCTGGGGAGCAGGGGAAGGCCCCATTTCCCCATCAGGAGCACCGGGGCAGGATGGAGGGGGATGATGCAGGCGGACACATTGGGGAGAAGCCCCCACTTACTCTGGGCCAGGGACCCACAAACCCCTAATCTGCCTCTGTATGTAAATGAGAACAGAATTTGGCCCAAGGTCTCTGTGTTTTTTGCATGATCGTGAATGGAAGAAATGAAATGTGCTTGCTTTTATGGTACCTGCAGAAAATAAAAAGGATTATAGTACAATACCCATAGTGCCTTCGTAGTTCTCAGACTCCATGGTCAGGAAACTGTTCACTTTTTTCACTGCACCCATCTGCACCTCCAAGTCAGCTAAATTTCTTACAACCCAGTTCAAATAGTTGGTTATCTGCATCACATAATGAGAAGGGGAAAAGACCTCAAACACAATTTGTCTGGTAATTGTTACGCTGTTGGATACGGTTTTGATATGTTTGTAGAAGCTTTGGGCCCGATTTACCACAGTGGGCCTGATTTCAATGGAGTTTCTCCAGGCTAAAACTAGTACAGCGGCGTGCTAAATCAGGCCCTTTGTCTCCCTTTTTCCCATCCCACCCTCCGCATTAATGAATCATGTCCCAGTAATGTAGTATTCTGCACTGTTATTCCCATTTTGAGACACAGAAGCACAGAAGCATTTTACCTCCAGCAAACTGGCCATTGATTTGAGGCACCTCGAGTTGTGGGTCCCCAACTTATAGTACCTAAGGCGCCTTAAATTGGACAGCTAAAATTTGAGGAAAACAAAATCAGTGGCTACATCTGAAAATGTTGTTTTTAATAATTTGTCAAAAGCCACACATTAGTGGCAGAGCTAAGAATAATTCAGGATTTCCAGTGCTGGGCTTTAATCACTCAGCCAGAGGTTCTCAACTGGAACTGGTGGAAAAATTAAATTTTTTCCCTCCATTTTTTTTGATGATTTTTTTTTCATTTTTGTCAAATTTTTTCATCAGAATGTTTCAGGTTTTCATCAAAATAAACCAATTTTCATTTTTTTTTTTTGGAAACTGAAAACTGAATTTTTTTTTGGAAGGGGACTGCAATAAAAATCCCACATTTTCAATGAAAATTGAAACTTTTTCATGAAAATTTCCTTACTGTTGAAAAGCCATTTTTTGTCAAAAAATAAGTTTAATTCTTTTTTTTTAAACCAGCTCTGTTATCAACTTTTTTCATACCATAATGCCCGCCTGTAAGAGAAAAATGTTTCAAGCCCCTGCTGCCATAACTTATGGGACCCCTCCACCATCCAGCCATAAAGAAGGGGAATATGGTTGTGAGCTGAGCCCCTGAGAGCTGTTCATGACCCCAACCCATTCATTAGACCATTTTTCCTCTCTTTACCTAAAGCAACATATGGACTGCAGCTCCCTGAGCTGTTTAAGTTGTGGAAGAAAAATATAGAAAGCTGAGGACCATAGAAAATAAAAAGCTTTTCAGTTGAAACTGCAGTGATCCCATTATTTCCAAAAAAACCAGGAGTACTTGTGGCACCTTAGAGACTAACAAACTTATTAGAGCATAAGCTTTCGTGGGCTACAGCCCACTTCATTGGATGCATAGAATGGAACATATAGTAAGAAGATATAAAATATATATATATATATATATATATATATATATATATATACAGAGAAGGTGGAAGTTGCCATACAAACTGTAAGAGGCTAATTAATTAAGATGAGCTATTATCAGCAGGAGAAAAAAACTTTTATAGTGATAATCAAGATGGCCCATTTAGACAGTTGACAAGAGGATGTGAGGATACTTAACCTCAGCCTAGACCAATCATAGAATCATAGAATCATAGAATATCAGGGTTGGAAGGGACCCCTGAAGGTCATCTAGTCCAACCCCCTGCTTGAAGCAGGACCAATTCCCAGTTAAATCATCCCAGCCAGGGCTTTGTCAAGCCTGACCTTAAAAACCTCTAAGGAAGGAGATTCTACCACCTCCCTAGGTAACGCATTCCAGTGTTTCACCACCCTCTTAGTGAAAAAGTTTTTCCTAATATCCAATCTAAACCTCCCCCACTGCAACTTGAGACCATTACTCCTCGTTCTGTCATCTGCTACCATTGAGAACAGTCTAGAGCCATCCTCTTTGGAACCCCCTTTCAGGTAGTTGAAAGCAGCTATCAAATCCCCCCTCATTCTTCTCTTCTGCAGGCTAAACAATCCCAGCTCCCTCAGCCTCTCCTCATAAGTCATGTGTTCCAGACCCCTAATCATTTTTGTTGCCCTTCGCTGGACTCTCTCCAATTTATCCACATCCTTCTTGTAGTTGGGGCCCAAAACTGGACACAGTACTCCAGATGAGGCCTCACCAATGTTGAATAGAGGGGAACGATCACGTCCTTCGATCTGCTCGCTATGCCCCTACTTATACATCCCAAAATGCCATTGGCCTTCTTGGCAACAAGGGCACACTGCTGACTCATATCCAGCTTCTCGTCCACTGTCACCCGTAGGTCCTTTTCCGCAGAACTGCTGCCTAGCCATTCGGTCCCTAGTCTGTAGCGGTGCATTGGATTCTTCCATCCTAAGTGCAGGACCCTGCACTTATCCTTATTGAACCTCATCAGATTTCTTTTGGCCCAAACCTCCAATTTGTCTAGGTCCTTCTGTATCCTATCCCTCCCCTCCAGCGTATCTACCACTCCTCCCAGTTTAGTATCATCCGCCAATTTGCTGAGAGTGCAATCCACACCATCCTCCAGATCATTTATGAAGATATTGAACAAAACCGGCCCCAGGACCGACCCTTGGGGCACTCCACTTGATACCGGCTGCCAACTAGACATGGAGCCATTGATCACTACCCGTTGAGCCCGACAATCTAGCCAGCTTTCTACCCACCTTATAGTGCATTCATCCAGCCCATACTTCCTTAACTTGCTGACAAGAATATTGTGGGAGACCGTGTCAAAAGCTTTGCTAAAGTCAAGAAACAATACATCCACTGCTTTCCCTTCATCCACAGAACCAGTAATCTCATCATAAAAGGCGATTAGATTAGTCAGGCATGACCTTCCCTTGGTGAATCCATGCTGGCTGTTCCTGATCACTTTCCTCTCATGCAAGTGCATCAGGATTGATTCTTTGAGGACCTGCTCCATAATTTTTCCAGGGACTGAGGTGAGGCTGACTGGCCTGTAGTTCCCAGGATCCTCCTTCTTCCCTTTTTTAAAGATTGGCACTACATTAGCCTTCTTCCAGTCATCCGGGACTTCCCCGGTTCGCCACGAGTTTTCAAAGATAATGGCCAATGGTTCTGCAATCACAGCCGCCAATTCCTTCAGCACTCTCGGATGCAACTCGTCCGGCCCCATGGACTTGTGCACGTCCAGCTTTTCTAAATAGTCCCTAACCACCTCTATCTCCACAGCAGTCTGGGAGCTGACCTTGTTAGTGAAGACAGATGCAAAAAAAGCATTGAGTACATTAGCTTTTTCCACATCCTCTGTCACTAGGTTGCCTCCCTCATTCAGTAAGGGGCCCACACTTTCCTTGGCTTTCTTCTTGTTGCCAACATACCTGAAGAAACCCTTCTTGTTACTCTTGACATCTCTCGCTAGCTGCAGCTCCAGGTGCGATTTGGCCCTCCTGATATCATTCCTACATGCCCGAGCAATATTTTTATACTCTTCCCTGGTCATATGTCCAACCTTCCATTTCTTGTAAGCTTCTTTTTTATGTTTAAGATCCGCTAGGATTTCACCATTAAGCCAAGCTGGTCGCCTGCCATATTTACTATTCTTTCGACTCATTGGGATGGTTTGTCCCTGTAACCTCAACAGAGATTCCTTGATTCCAGTCCACACAAGCAGTCCATTTCCTGGACACTACTGTGCTAATAAGTGATGGTCACATAAACACCACCCTATACCAGAAACCTACTGACCGCTATACTTACCTACATGCCTCCAGCTTCCATCCAGGACACACCACACGATCCATTGTCTACAGCCAAGCTCTAAGATACAACCACATTTGCTCCAACCCCTCAGACAGAGACAAACACCTACAAGTTCTCTATCAAACATTCTTACAACTACAACACCCACCTGCTGAAGTGAAAAAACAGATTGACAGAGCCAGAAGGGTACCCAGAAGTCACCTACTACAGGACAGGCCCAACAAAGAAAATAACAGAACGCCACTAGCCATCATCTTCAGCCCCCAACTAAAGCCTCTCCAGCATATCATCAAAGATTTACAACCTATCCTGAAAAATGATCCCTCACTCTCAAAGATCTTGGGAGACAGACCAGCCCTCGCTTACAGACAGCCCCCAACCTGAAGCAAATACTCTCCAGCAACCACACACCACACAACAAAAACACTAACCCAGGAACCTATCCTTGCAACAAAGCCGATGCCAACTCTGTCCACATATTTATTCAAGTGACACCATCATAGGACTTAATCACATTAGCCATGCCATCAGGGGCTCATTCACTGCACATCTATCAATGTGATATATGCCATCATGTGCCAGCAATGCCCCTCTGCCATGTACATTGGCCAGACTGGACAGTCTCTACACAAAAGAATAAATCAACACAAATCTGACATCAGGAATCATAACATTCAGTTTGACCAATGTACATGGCAGAGGGGCATTGCTGGCACATGATGGCATATACATTGGTCAAACTGGACAGTCTCTACGTAAAAGAATAAATGGACACAAATAAGATGTCAAGAATTATAACATTCATAAACCAGTCGGAGAACACTTCAATCTCTCTGGTCACTCGATTACAGACCTAAAAGTCGCAATATTACAATAAAAAGACTTCAAAAACAGACTCCAACGAGAGACTGCTGAATTGGAATTAATTTGCAAACTGGATACAATTAACTTAGGCTTGAATAGAGACTGGGAGTGGATGGGTCATTACACAAAGTAAAACTATTTCCCCATGTTTATTCCCCCCCGCCCCCCGCCCACTGTTCCTCAGACGTTCTTGTCAACTGCTGGAAATGGCCCACCTTGATTATCACTACAAAAGGTTTTCTCCCCCCACCCCTGCTTTCCTGCTGGTATTAGCTCATCTTAAGTGATCACTCTCCTTACAGTGTGTATGGTAACACCCATTGTTTCATGTTCTCTGTGTATATAAATCTCCCCACTGTATTTTCCACTGCATGCATCTGATGAAGTGAGCTGTAGCTCATGAAAGCTTATGCTCAAATAAATTGGTTAGTCTCTAAGGTGCCACAAGTACTCCTTTTCTTTTTGTGAGTATTAGTGTTAGAGTTAACACATTACACACAATACAATATTATGAATTTGCAAAAGCTGTGAGAGAAAGAAGTGACATAACAACAAGTAGTGAGACAAAGTCCACAAACAAGTCCTTGCCTCTGCACTGAAGAGCATTTTACAGTTCTTCCCAACCATAATAGCAACAATATGACAAACCCATTTGACCCTGAATCGCACCCAGAGGTGCTTATCAACATATCTACTGGACCGCATGTAACAGTAGATGTACAAGAGTCTCTATTGAAAATAGCAGATGTTGGTGAAGAACAAATGGAAAGATTTATGAGAAGTGCACTTGATTCGAATGGCACATGTAGCTTCTTCAGTCCAGTCAAGAAATCTGGCATCAAAACATTTGATGACATGGTCAAGAAGACCAAATTTAAGTCTGGCACTGGTAGGGCAATCACAGCGGCTATCAGTCCAGAAATTTTCTGCAGAGCCCTGTCCTTAGCAAGATGCATATTCTTGGTCTCCCAATGGGACCTGTGCCTATATCCCTCTTCCATGCTGATGGAACAAGAAGAACAGACAAAGCTGAGTTAGGGCTGTCACACTGTCTGGAGTGCATGACCGTGAGTGCCAACCTCAGGGCAGACTGTCAAGAAGCAGGGCAGAGAACCCAAACTGATTATATTTTCTATAATTAGATTTCATCAATTCAGTAACAAGTGTGAACTCCTAAAGCTTACCATGGAGTCACAGAGTCCCCTTGGACATTCCAGTCTATCTTGCCACCCAGGCAAGCTGGACTGAATGATAGATGGTTGCTATAAACCAAAGATCACAAAACATTCAGGTTGCTCTCAGTCCCAAGAGACCAATCACTTAGCCCAGATCAGTTTGTACCTTAGAGCACACACCAAAGACAACGCGTATAGCCAATTCTATAGTAAACTATCTAAAGATTTATTAACTGAGAAAAGAAGTGAGATAATTATTACAAGGTTAAAGCAAGCAAACTTATATAGACCAATGAGTTACGGGCTATGGTTTCAAAAGGTGACAGAGTTGTAGTAAACTGTCAGCTCTGAATGTTTTTAGGGGTAACCCAGGTTGACTCTGGGGATCTCTGTCTCTGTTTCATAGGTGCAGCCCTGTGAGAGTCCTTACAGCAAAAGATTAAAACATTTCTTGTTGGCTATTTTTATTTCCTTCTTCCATAATTCAAACTGATGGGATAAGCCCTTTTGCACATAGCCTCTTCCTGGGTGGAAGGGGGCAATTTACAAAGTCTTTGTATTGTGATGTCCCACAATGACCCATTTAGTTCTGATTAAGCCTTCTTGATGGGCAGGAGTTGATCCCTCCTGACTGGGTTCATAGTTTCAGAGCAAACATTTTTACAGTTACAAAGCAAAAACGTATAATATCTTTATCATAGGCTACAAGGTGATATTTAAGTGAGATTAAAGCATGCAGCAATTTACAAACATTTCACATAGTCTAAACACTGAAGATCTTGTTATAAGTTCAATACCCATCTTAACCATACTAACACACAGGTGAAACAGACTGGTTTCCAGCAATGAATTCGTCAGTACTCAGCTGAGGCCTAAAGCCTTGGCAAAAGCTGGCACCTGGTCTGCCAGAGTCACAAGGGCATCAGCTGGAAGCTCAGGCTGAAAGAATCTATGAGCTAGGAGCATGCTACAAGGAAACCATAGTGTATATCACAGATACCATCGCTGTCATACAAATCATGGCTGGAGACAAATTCCACACATTTGATGAATTGGCTGCTGAGTATGTGAGGCAGGTCCTAAAAGGTTTTGACAAAGCTAATTCTGTAATTGAAGTATTTGATGGATATGACAACAGTAACTCTGTGAAACCTGCAGAAAGATGGCACCGGACAGGATCTAAAGTTGGATGCAAGAAATACTAACTGGTGGATGCCCTATTCCTGCATGGAAAAAGTTTCTAAACATGGCATCTGTCATAAATATAAAGGGAAGGGTAAACCCCTTTGAAATCCCTCCTGGCCAGGGGAAAGCTCCTCTCACCTGTAAAGGGTTAAGAAGCTAAAGGTAACCTCGCTGGCACCTGACCAAAATGACCAATGAGGAGACAAGATACTTTCAAAAGCTGGGAGGAGGGAGAGAAACAAAGGGTCTGTGTCTGTCTGTATGCTGGGTCTTGGCCGGGGATAGATCAGGAATGGAGTCTTAGAACTTTTAGTAAGTAATCTAGCTAGGTATGCGTTAGATTATGATTTCTTTAAATGGCTGAGAAAATAATTGTGCTGAATAGAATAACTATTTCTGTCTGTGTATCTTTTTGTAACTTAAGGTTTTGCCTAGAGGGGTTCTCTATGTTTTTGAATCTAATTACCCTGTAAGATATCTACCATCCTGATTTTACAGGGGGGATTTCTTTATTTCTATTTACTTCTATTTTTTATTAAAAGTCTTCTTGTAAGAAACTGAATGCTTTTTCATTGTTCTCAGATCCAAGGGTTTGGGTCTGTGGTCACCTATGCAAATTGGTGAGGCTTTTTATCCAACATTTCCCAGGAAAGGGGGGGGGTGCAAGTGTTGGGAGGATTGTTCATTGTTCTTAAGATCCAAGGGTCTGGGTCTGTAGTCACCTAGGCAAATTGGTGAGGCTTTTTACCAAACCTTGTCCAGGAAGTGGGGTGCAAGGTTTTGGGAAGTATTTTGGGGGGAAGGACGCGTCCAAACAGCTCTTCCCCAGTAACCAGTATTAGTTTGGTGGTGGTAGCGGCCAGTCCAAGGACAACGGGGGGAATATTTTGTACCTTGGGGAAGTTTTTGACCTAAGCTGGTAAAGATAAGCTTAGGAGGTTTTTCATGCAGGTCCCCACATCTGTACCCTAGAGTTCAGAGTGGGGGGGGAACCTTGACAGCATCCAACAAGCAGTCACTTGTAAAATTCCTGTGTGACTATATGGCTCAAAATGCATCTGAGGCTGTAGGAGCATGTTCAACACAGATACTTCTTGCTGGAGGCTTTTCCATCACTGGAAGAGGCGTTGAAGAAGCCCAAGACTTGCGCAGTACTCAAGAGGAAGCAGACACAAGTATGCTTCTGCATGCTATATGTGCCAAAATGGCTTTTGGGTCGCTTGGTATTAAAGGAACTATAGTAATTAGGTCACCTGATACAGATGTTTTGGTCCTTGCTGTTCACTACTTTCCAAAAGTGGAACATACAGATAACATGTGGATTGAAACAGGCACCACGACCAGTCCAACTGACAAGCGTCGCTTCATACCTGTGCATGCAGTTTGTGACACTCTCATGCCAGACTTTTGCAATGTACTTCCTGCTGTACGTGCATTAACAGGATGTGACGCTCTGTCATCCTTATTTGGTATTGAGAAAAAAAAATCTGTGTTAAATGTTGTCAAAACAAAGGGAGCTTACTGCTTAAGAGATCTTGCCACACTGTGAGAGAGTGATGGACAAGCCACAATTTGTGCAGCAAAGAAGTTGGTAGCAATGCTGTATGACCACAGTGAGAAAGAAAGGAGACCCCCAGAGACCTGAATTGCTTGTGCCTCAGTCTAGCCATCATAAAGTACAAGTCACTGGCCAAACTCCCACCATGTGAGGTCAGGTTTGAAGAGCATGTCAAAAGAGCATCTTGGCAAACAAATATTTGGATGTCTTTGCTAATAGGTAAACCACATATTGGCTTATCATTGCAACATGGATGGACAGATGTGGATGATGAACTACTTCCTACAGTCTTCAAGGGCCCAAGGGCATCTGAGCTTTTACAACTCCGTAGCTGTGCCTGTACCAGGAGAGGTTGCTGCACAATCAACTGTGTCTGTTGACAGAACAATCTTCCCTACATAGACCTGTGTATATACCAAGGCAATGAAGACTGTGGTAACTCGTGCACTCTCAGCGCAGATCATATGATGAACAAGATTATGATAATAATGTTGACTAGAAATGTCACCAGTGCTACTACATTTCAATGAGACCTGTACCTATTTATTATTAGATTTTGTTTTACCCTGTAGATTGTTATTGGGATGCTTTAAGGTCACAAAGAAATCTAATTTTATGCCTTGAGATAATACATAGCTATATTAAACTAACAGAGAAATACAAGTATTTCAAAGTGGTCATTTTAACATGTTGATGGTGTCATTTCTTTTTCTTGTTTCTATGGTAATGGCACCATTTGACAGCTCTACATCATACCTCATCTTAAAGAAGACATCATAAGGTTTCAAATGATGTATGATGTGCATGTGTGTACAGAGAATACATTTAATCAATCAAATCTGTGGTGTCTGCTGATCGCCTGCTATAGGAACAGATTGTTGGAGGTACACCACTTCCTATAATATACATGGGTAAAGGGCTTTTTTAGCAATACTGCATATAGTTTTGTATCACTACAATACTACATAGAGTCTTATTTCCTGCAAAGAATGCCAGTAACATACCAATATTGTTCTGTAATACATTATGTTCAGGTAAGATTGCTAATGCAAAAAATAAAAATCAGCAACAGAAATTATAGTTATAAAAGGGAAATAAAACTTAATGTTAAAACTTTGTATTCAATAACACAGCTTTGGAAATTAAAATAAAAATACCAAATCCCTCCAAGATCATCTGGTTTTTTTTTTGGGGGGGGGTATTAAACTTGTTTTTAGAGCTAGTCAGATAAGAAGAATATGTATTGTTCATAGATATGTTTCCAAAAATCTGACTTGCAATTCAGTTTGGCCATATTCAAGCCCTTTTTGTTTGTTTCTCCATCAATATTTAGACAACTAGCTTCTGTTTATGGAGGTGCTATTATTTGTCTGAACGCCTACATTCATGCCTGAGAAAAGAGATTCATTGTTGGCTACATGTTTATGAAGAGGGTGCTGGGCAACAGCAGCTGAGCCAGCGTTCTGGTCACTGTAACTAATTAATTACTCTAGAGTAGACCTCATTACGAAGAGCTGTGCCTAACTGATGGGCTGAGGAAAACGAAGAGGCTAATTAGCCCATCAGGCACAGGAAGGAAGTGAGAGAGGGGAAGCAGAAAGAGTGAGTGTGTATGTACCCGTGAATGCCCATGTGCTGTCTCTCAGAAGTGGAGGCCACTGTAGGTGTAAGGCTGTACAGTGTGTAAGGGTGGTGAAAGCAAATATTGCAAATAAATTGCAGGAGGTGTTTTACCAGTGAAAGATCTCTGAGCCGTTTGTGGGCTTGAACAGAGGCAGGAGCAAGCGAGCCAGGCCACAATGTTATTTGCAAGTTGATTTTTTTTTTTTTTAATTCCCCCATTTACAAAATGTCAGTCATCCAGCCAAGAGTGAGAAAACAATACCATATAATGTAGGTGAATTTATTCTTAACCAAGAATGAATAAATCACAGGCTGCGGTTTATAAAATGGCTGTGTAAGGTTAGGGGGCTAAATCCACACTGAGGTGCTTAAATAAGTAGCTTGACCTCAGCAGGAGCTGCTGAGTGCTAAGTATGTTTGAAAATTAGGCCACTTATTTAGAGGCCTCAATATAGTTTTAGGAACTGAACTTCAGGTGTTCATTTTTATAGTGTTAATTCATAGACAACCCATAGTCTGTGAAATGATCCTATGAACACAGAAAAGTGGGGAAATACTTTGCAGTTTGTTTGCAAAAAGGAAAGAGGGATAAATCTGCCAAATACAAAGTTTGTTATGAATAACAAAATTCCCAGTTCCACTCATTTTCCACTGAACAAGCAGTGTTACAAATAATCAATAGATGGAGTTTAATAGTAAATAATTTGCACTGAAATTCTGAAATAAGTTTTAGTGTCAGTCAAGAGTCTTCAGCGGTATGCAAGAATGACAGAGTAATTCCTAGGAGTAGCATGAAGAAATTCTCTTGCCATTTAGAAACCTAACTCCATGTTCAGCTTTGTAGGCTGGAGGTTTACTGTGTTTACAGAAAATCCTGCTGCTTGGGGAATTACAAACACAGATTTGATATAAAAGCCTGGCATCCAGAGAGCTTGGCATTTCATTTAAATCTGCATCAGGGTTGTGTAACTGCCAGAAACTTGGATGCTTTTATGCGTTGGAGGGGACTGGGTCTATGATTATGAGCTACCAAGGGACAGCAGTATGAGTGCTTTGCTCTCATCCAGTTCCAAATATCATCACATTTGGGCTCCCAAAGAGAAACAAATGAAAACTTGTCAAGAGGGGTAGCCAATGATTGAACCACATCCAAAGTTTTGCAAGTGATGTGCTGGGGCATAAAGAGGGAGGTAACAATGTAGAGATTATTTAAGAGGGTTTTTTTTAAATGTTGTCTCAAACTTTAGTTAACGGCTGACTCTTTCTCATCTGTTTGCAAGCAAACTGCAAATACAAAGTAGCTACAAACCTTGAACGGACATCTCGGAGTTTCCAGATATCTTTGCTAACTAAACAGCATTAGAAGGAATCTTCTGAATGTGCTGTTAACATAACTTATTGGAGCAGATTCTGGGCCACTGATAAGCCCTCTTTGTGCTGATACAGCAATAAAAAGGGATTTAAAGCCATCTTTAAGGCAGCCACTGATAATTCCCCGGCTGACGCTTCAGACTAGCCTACCACCAAGCCCAGTCTTGGTGCTAGACCTATACCCAATTCCTCCCAGCCTCCCTCCCTAGCACTAGTGCTACATAACTGGCACAGTGCAGCCTGCTTTCTACCACCCCATCCATGAGACTCTTCCTCCTCCTCCTGTGGCTTATTTCCTATTACCTCCCTTAATTTATTCAATTATTTTTCTCTCAACAATATAAGAGCACCCATCCTAAGCTCTTGACATACCTTGGGCATCGTTGACAATCTTTTAAAAATACACCTATCAAGAGAACCATCCATCACCCCGATTGAATTAAATAACCAACAATAACATTGCTAAAAAAAATTAATCAACTTCCCCCCTACACACGCCATCAAAATCCCACCCTATTCCTTCCCATTTCCAGCCATCTCTTACCAAGCAAGGAATAAAAGATGGACCTTGTAGTGTGTATTGAAGGCTAACAAACTTTGGTGTCTATGGACCTGGGAAAGGAGTGAGTTTCAAAGATCCAGGGACCTCTTGCTATCCCGCTCAGCAATCTGCACAAACCCACAGCCTTAATCTCCTTCACCAAGACATTTCACAGCTAACTGCTCCATTCCCAACCCTCGAGACTCCGACTCATATTCAGAATTGGATAGATAACAGTACTCAGCATCTGGTTGATCCCAAAAATGTGGAGACATCACCTCTGATTTTGCAAGATCTGTTGGATCATCATTTACAACTGGTTTCACGTTACACAGCCTTAACAACATTGTACAGTGCAAAACAAAGTGCACACAAGGGCCAAGTATGCACTTCTAATTTTCTTTCTATCCTTGGGAACACACGGGGCCTGGGAATTTTTTGGTTTTTAAATTGGCTCACAAGACCTGAAGCAAGTCCAAGTTGTCCTGAACTCACTCAGCTTTGGCCTGAATCCATTATTTGCAAGATTGTTTCTTTCGAGATTAAGGAAGTTGGAAGATAACCATGTATCTATATTTTTAAAACCACCTTAAACCTACTAGATTAGTCTCAAGTGTCTTGATGTTTGTTTTGGTACGTACCGTCAGTGCGTACAGGAGACCCAGTCCCAGAAGTCCAGAATCAGACCCGTGGGTGATGGACGTAACAGCTGCAGTGAGAACTATGCAAGCACCCAAATAGTCCTAAGAAGGAAGGAAGAGAAAAAAAAGACAGATCCTATAATACAAGTTGGATAAAAAATCCAATGACAAAATAAAGCCTTATAATATCACAAAGCATCTTCTATACTTCCCTTGCCCTCAGTTCAGACATTTAAGGTTTCAGAAGGGACCAGTCATTTATAGTGCCCAACATGAGACACTTTGAAGGAGCCTGATATTCAGAGGAAAAGTGATCAGCACTTTCTGGAAAACAGACCCATTTAAGTGCCTCAAATTAGGCACCAAAAAGCAGACATTCAAAATGACTAGTCACTAAAACAACCTTCTTCTTTGAAAAATCCTTTCCATCAAAAAAATGACACTCACAGCACTGACACTCCCATTTGTCCCAACTCCCCAGCAGAGTTTTGATCCCAAACAGGAAGAAGTGCCAGAGACTCCATGAAGTCCACTAGGGACTTTGCTATTGCTATTGGTTGTATGTGGAAGTTGCTCAGTTACTAGAGTGATGGAGACCAGTATAAACCTCACAGATGGATGATGAAATAAAGGAGTTATTTTATATGCATCATTTTAGCCGAAGATTTTACTTGTCCCATTTGGAGGTGAGAATACTTCACCCTAAAGGTGCAGTTTGCGTTCTGTTTTGTAGAACTCTAGCTATTTAAAGATGGATAAAAACCTGATTTTAAAAGAAACCTCAATCCATCCTCTACATTTACTATCCAAATTTTGCATCTAATGTCAGGACTTCAGATAAAAATGATCAACTGTAGATTTCTAGGTACCTGATGTGATTTGTGGACACAGTCAGGTCACTGATACCTAATTTCTATAATTTGCCCCTGCAATTCTCCCATGCATTTCAGAGTCAGCATTTTTTCATCTGATTTTTCTCCTCTTTCCATCCAAGAATCTTTCCCTCTACGATTTGCAACGAATACTGCTCAATTAATCTGCTTGTAGGAAATGCTAAAGTGAAGATGATAGTAGCCTCTAACCCAATCTCTGTAGCAAGAAAGTGCATTAGATATACAGTACGCTTGGGTGTCCATCAGCTGTTGGAATAGGAGCTGTGCAGTCACTCTGAAACCCATACATCTCTGTGTGATAACAATGCCATTGGACACAGCCAAATTAGCTATTTCTTGGCAACACTGCATTCTTCCACATAGTATTTTAAAAATCCCAAAGAGCTGATAGAAGAGATATGTATTTTTGGAGAAGTCCTTGTGGCACTTTAGAGACTAACAAATTTATTTGGACATAAGCTTTCATGGGCTAAAACCCACTTCAGCAGGTCTAACATCAGGAGATTTTTAGAAATTGCAACAGCTTATACCAGGGCTGGATTTTGCCCTTAAACTTCATCTTTCTTTTATTGGGTACAAATGGGGCATCACTGCAGTTCATTGACACTGTACAGGGCTGAACCCTGCGATCTTACTCAGAGCCAGATCCTGTCCAGAGTAGGAAATGGAGCAGAACTGTGCTGCCCCAAGGGAGTCCAAGGAGGCAGAATGCCACATGGAGATCTCAATATGCAGGTGAAGTGTACCTGACACTAAACCATTCCAAGGATGAAGCTTTGGCCCCAGTCTCTGGCACAGAGGGAAAGGACATGGGCCTGCCTACTCCTTGGTCCTTCTTTGAAATGCCGGGTGAGTAGGGAGGGAGCAATAATTCTGCCTGACCCTTGTGAAGACCGTAAACATGGAGGGAGGTTCCTTATGCCCCACTCACTGAGAACTTATATCAAGGCCAAGAATCTGACTCTCTGTTTCGGGGTGTATTGCTGCCAAATCCCCAGCTCTCCCTTACTCAAGGCTCAGTTCTGCCATCTTTACTCAAGTCAAGCAGTATTTTACTCCACAAATGGCCCTATGGACTTTGGAAGGCATCCTGGCAGAATCAGGCTGTGAGGGAGATCCTCAGTCCTGGGTCCATCATTTGGGAAGTGCTTTGGGGTCCTGAGAGATGAAAGGTGACATAAAAACCAAAAGCAGAATTATTGCAAAGTTGGCAAAACTACCAAAGCCCCTTTGAAAATAGTTTCCACTTAGGCAGGGCCTCAGATGTTGCACGGTAGTAGAAGAATTTATTTCTGTGAACAGAGAGTCTTATTTCAAAGTTATGTAGATATTTTCTGTTGCACTCTTTTCAGAACAATCAACATCCCAACACCGAAGTATGAAGGAGCCTTGTATTTTCTTACTTCAAGCCAAGAAAGCCAAAAAATAAATAAAAAACCCTTCTGCTATAACATAAACAACCCTGAGCTATTTTAAGGATCACTGTACACAAAACTGTTATATCTCATTGTGAGATTAATTTAAACTATTATCTAGCCCTGTGCATCAGGCAAAGTCTCTGTTTGCTTCCAAGGTTTCAAAACCATAGCGGGGACTAAACTGTACGTACCGTCCTAACCTCCAGCCATCTGTTGGCAGCTGACAGAAACAAGTAGGCAATGTTGTTTGTGTCCGTCAGTTCCAGCATATGTTGTTTAAACCTGGCTTCATGCCTGCAGACAGCAAAGTGGTTACATTATAACACACACACGCACAAAAGTTTCAATTGTTCTAAAAAACCCGACAGCTTGCTGAACTTATTGTGTCTTTTACCAAACTTAGGACAAAATTCTCCCCTCAGAACCACACCTTACTCACACTAGGCAGTACCTTGTTCTACAAATGGTAGCACTGGGTTGGGTTGTGGGTCAGAGTGCATGTCTGTGAAGCATAGTAAGGGGGAGTGGGAACCCCTTTTACATCCCTGCATAGGTTAACCAGACCAGATGTGAAGCAGTAAGCAGGCATTATTTACCCACAACTACCCGCAAAATCAGGTGGATGGGGAAAGGAAAAGGCAGAGCCTTGGCTCCCCTCTCTCTCCCAAAATGCTAATCAACTGAGATAACCTAACAGCGAGTTACTACACCCTGGAGCAAGGGTGGAACAGAGATTTCATATTTCAGCCAAAATCTGACTGAGAAGCCAACTGCCTGAGTCCTTCAGCACAACCAGTGCCTTTCATGTATTGGGCTGATGGACACACCACCACCATTCAACCCTTTACCTCAGCCATTTCCTCAGACAGCCACAAAATGTCCGAAAAACTGAATAATAAATCATTTCTAAATTACAAAAGCGAATGCGTGTTTCAGCTTCCAGTTGGTTTTCCCTCCTGTGTAATAGTAATGATGTTTAGAAACCAGTAAAATACTCAATAAAAGGCTGGTAGATTATGTAAGCCTCACAACTACTCTTTGGGGGCATGTCCCCACTTGGTGTAAATTGGCCTAGTTCGACTGAATTCAAGGGATTTATCGTGATTTACTACAGCTCATCTGGCCCTTGGTGCTTGCCCAGCCTGGCAGCCATTTCTTGCTTCACATACTACTTAATCAAGTCCTAAGCATTATCACTTAAAGAAATAGCCAAATTTCACTCAACAGCTCATAAACTGTTTTACCACCGCAACCCCTCCAATTTCAAAATAATTGTATTTAAAAGTTCAGGACCTTGCGGTGAGAAGATCATAACATGGATGGCTGAAGGCCATCCTTGATGTTTCCCAGTTGTCCCAGTTTTTTTCTTGGTTATATTTCATATGTTTTGTAGATGTGGTGGGCAAAGAACCTTCTGTCATAGCAGTGAGTGGGAGGGTGAAAATACAGTGAATATTCTGTTAGTGTCTTTCTATTTGGCAGTAACCCCCCTGTTTTCCTAATGGAAACTCTGACACGCTCAATCTGCTTATTTTCATGCAAATCCAACTCATCTTCTGAACATTCCTAGACTTTTATCCTGTCAGATGACGAACAGGAAAGGTCACTGAAATCTCAATCTAATTTAACTGTGGTGCTTTGTGGTAAACTACTTGAGGGAGTTCATTGTTTCATCCCGGTACATAATGAACTCAGAAGGTAGGGGGTGACTAAAAAGATAATAAGTAAACATTAGCTTGCTGAGAAAGCCCTGAGACTCTGGAGATGGAAGGCTGGCTTGACGGGGATAAACAGATGAATGGAATGGAATGGCTTTGATTCTCACCAGGGGCTGTGGAAAATTCGAGTGACCAGATGTGATCCTTCCAACCTGATGCTTCCAGCTTCTCAAGGGCTGCCCCTTGCCCCCTGCCATTCCCAGCCCATTTTGGTTTTCTAAAATAAAAGGACTGATCCTGCCAGGTGCTGAACTCCTCTTGAAAGGCACTAAGCATGCGTACCTTCCATTGATGATAACATGAGGTGAGGGTACTCAGAAATGCTCAGGAGGCACTCAGCACATTGCAGCACTAGGTCCAAATTTTGGGTTAGCAGGTCATCCGGATGGATAAAACTTAGTATTTCATTTTGGATTTAGGGCTTTGGTCGCACTACCTAGCATCTCTTCTGCTGCGAACGCAACAGGACTTTTGCCAGTCCTGCAGCAACCCTCCCCATTTTTCTCCCAATCCACAGCCATGGCAGCAAGAACCTACAGTGAGTGATGGAACAGAGCCAGGAAACACCTCCATTTATTGTGGTGGTTCGAGGATCACTGGTCTCTCCCTGGCTGTGTGCTTGCTTGCCAAGTGCCTGCTCACTTGAAGTTTATAGTGTGGTCTGTTTGGGGGCTGTGTAAGCCTAGCAGCCTGCAAGGCAAGGCTGAGAGCTTTCTAAGGAGGCTCTGGCCTGCCATCCTTTGATCTCAAATCCCTTTAAGCTCTGTTCATGAGGGGGTAGGCTTAACTCAAGGGAAACGTAGCTGCTCAATGTGGAGCTGCAGTCAAAAGAGCTAACTGAACGTCAGGAACCATTAGGAAAGAGATAGACAATAAGACAGAAAATATCAGAATGTCACTATATAAATCTATGGTACACCCATACCTTGAATACTGAGTGCAGTTCTGGTCATCCCATCTCAAAAAAAGATATATTAGAATTGGAAAAAAGTATGGAAAGGGGCAAAAAATGATTAGGGGTATGGAACAGCTTCCATATGAGGAGATATTATTAAAAAGATTGGGACTGTTCGGCTTGGAAAGGAGGCTGAAGGGAGATATTGATAGAGGTCAATAAAAGATGTGGAGAAAGTGAATAGGGAAGTGTTATTTATCCCTTCACATAACACACAAACAAGGGGTCATCCAATGGAATTAATAGACAGCAGTTGTAAAATAAACATAAAGAAGTACTTCTTCACACAATGTATAGTCAACCAGTGGAACTCATTGCCAGGGGATGTTGTGAAGTATAACTGGGTTAAAAAAAGAATTAGATATGTTCATGGAGGATAGGTCCATCAGTGGCTATTAGGCTATATCTACACTGTGCAGCTTACAGCGGTACTGCTGTGCCACTAAAGTCTTGCCACTGTAAGGCACGCAGTGTGGTTGCTCTTTGTCAGCAGGAGACCTCTCTCCCGCCTACAATCTCCCACCAACAAAATTAAAGCACCCTCAACAAGGGGTGGTAGCTTTGTCAGTGGGAGAGAGTGCAGTCCGCATCGTTACTTGTCCACACCGTCACTTGTCATTGGTAAAACTTTTGTCGGTCAGGGGTGTGTTTTTTCATACCCTCAAGCGACAAAAGTTTTACCAATGAAAGTGCAGTGTAGACATACCCTTAGCCAAGATGGCCAGGGACACAATCCCATGCTTTGCGTGTCCCTACATCTCTGACTGCTGGAAGTTGCAACTGGATGACAAAGGGTGGATCACTCAATAAATTGCCCTGTTCTGTTCACTCCTTCTGAAACATCTGGCACCAGTCCCTGTCAGAAGAAAGGATACTGGGCTAGATGGACCATTGGTCTGATCCAGTATCGCCGTTCTTATGTTCACATAGGTTGGAGATCATGGTATTTTGAATCCCACCTACCCAAGTCAGTATTTTGGATGGAGCTCTCCTTAGCTTATCACCTTACCTGGTGGAAACAGATATACTGGGCCAAATTCTGCCTAAAGAATCTCAACTACAATGGAAGTATCTGGGCCAAATTCAGCAGTGATGGAAAAGGTGGTCTAGGTCAGTAGCTCTCAACCTTTGCAGACTGCTGTACCCCTTTCAGGAGTCTGATTTGTCTGGCGTACCCCCAAGTTTCACCACACTTAAAAATTACTTGCTTACAAAATCGGACTTAAAAATACAAAAGTGTCACAGCACACTATTACTGAAAAATGCTGACTTTCTCTTTTTACCATATAATTATAAAATAAATCAATTGGAATATAAATATTGTACTAACGTTTCAGTGTATAGTATTTAGAGCAGTATAAACAAGTCATTGTCTATATGAAATTTTAGTTTGTACTGACTTCACTACTGCATTTTATGTAGCCTGTTGTAAAACTAGGTAAATATCTAGATCAGTTGATGTACCCCCTGGAAGACCTCTGCATACTGACAGGGTTTGTGAACCCCTTGTTGAGAACCATTGGTTTAGGTTACAGATTGGGTCTAATTTGGTCAAAAAGCATGTTTAAGTAGCAATAAATGCAATTGGCACTGATTTGGAATTCCATGGATGTGCAAAATGAGTACAACTTACACTAATTTTGGCAGTCCGTGATAATCAAGTTGGGATTTTGATGGGGTCACTCTGGATTTACACTAGGGCATTTGAGAGTAGAATTTAGCTAAGCACGTTTAATGGAAATTGGAAAACACATATATGCCTTGGAAAGTCTGAACAGTCCTCTTGGAATGAGGTTACATAGTCACTCATTTTCTGTGCCTCTTGTGTATATATTACAGTTTTCTGTCTTAAAAAGAAAAGAGGTCACGTTTCAAACAAAATGATGACATTTTTCTATTTTCCATTGATAAGACCAGTGGCAGTTTGTGTCAATGTCTTGTGCGTGGGAATGACTGCTAACATCATTCAGCTCCTCAAAGTGGCTGTATCTTTTATGATTCTGTGGCTTAATCTCATATGATAATTTAATAATCGTTTCATTATCCAGTCCAGCAGTGACCTTTTCTGCTTTCATGCACATTCTTGATCCCCTAGTGATCCATCTTTTCTTTTATGATTTAACATCTGCTGTTTGTTCTCTTATGATATGACTCACTTCTGGAGCACTTTTGAAGTAAATCCAATTGCAGAGCCAGTGTGCGAAGACATAGCTATCATAAATGTAAGACTTCCTGCCAAGAAAGTCTACAAACCCATAAAATTATCAGAGAGGAGTGATGGTCCAGTGGATAGGGCACTAGTCTGGGACTTAGAAGACCTGGCTTCAGTCCCCTGCACTACTACATACTTCCTTACAAGTCATCTTGTCTCTCTCTGTCTCCATTCCCCATCTGTAAAATGGGTATAATAATGCTTCCCTACCTTGCAGGGGTGTTTAATACATTAAAGAGTGTGAGGTGCTCAGATAATGGGTATCACATAAATACCTAAGGGCTTGTCTACACAGGGACACTCAGGAAAAATAATTTTCAACATTTTTAGTTTAATTCAATTTCAAAGTGAATTAGGCTAAATTGAATTAAGGCCACTTTAATTCTGAGTAAGAGTGTCCATACAAGGTTTTAATTAAGTTTAACTAATCCTCTTTAAATTCACATCTTTTGTTAATTCGGATTAGTTTTCATGAGCGTCCCTGTGTAAAGAAGCCTGTAAGTAACTAGATGGATAGCTCATTCCGTAAAGGGCATGATCCTGCAATGGGAGTTCCGGGTGTACACATAATGCAGGATCAGGACCCAAAATGTGAGCATTCCACGGAAAACAAAGGAATCTTGGCCACACGTGATTTTCTGTTTGAACAAAACCTCTGAAAAGTTTAAGTGTCACACACTGAAAAAACCATCATTCCTAATTCCACAGAAGTCCCACAAGGATTGATACTGCAAATTAGATGGAGGTTTTAAAAATCTCTCCAGGGCACCTAGAGCCATGGATAGTTGCCATTCCATTAGTTGTGTAAATCAAAATAAACAAATAAAATAATATAAATGCTGAGTCCTCCTTTTGCAAGATGATTTAATTATGGCACAGCAAAGACAAATGATATGCCCAGCATCAAACACTGAATTAACAGTAGAGCCCAGCTTGCTCCTCGGTGACCTCACTTATCATGTTAGGCCTGTAGGGTTGCCAACCCTCCTGGTTTCACTGGGACTCGCCTGGAATTGGGCTCTATCTCCCAGAGCCTACTGACACCATAGTGGGAGATTTTAGGGGCTAAAATTCTGGCAGCGCAGTGGGGCTAAGGCAGGCTCCCTGCCTGCCCTGGCTCAGTGCCGCTCCCGGAAGCAGACAGCATGTCCCTGCGGCACCTGGGGGGCTGGGAACTGTGGCCAACGGGAGCTGCACGAGCAGTACCTGCAGGCAGGGGCAGTGCATGGAGCCCCCTGCCCCCGCTAGGGGCCACAGGGATGTGCCGGCTGGGACAGGCAAGGGGCCAGGGTAGGTAGGGAGCCTGCCTTAGCCTTAGCCCCGCTGCACCACTGACTGGGAGCCGCCCAAGGTAAGTGCCACCCAGCAGGAATACACACCCCTCACATCCTCCTGCACCCCAACTCTCTGCCCCAGCCCTGAGCCCCCTCCCAGAGCCAGCACCCCAAACCCCCTCCTGCACCCCAACCCTCTGCCCCAGCCCTGAGCCCCCTCCTGCACCCAAACTCCCTCCCAGATCTTGCACCCTGCACACTCTCCTGCATCCCAACCCCCTGCCCCAGGCTCAGCCCGGATCCCCCTCCCACACTCCGAACCCCTCGGCCCCAGCCCAGAGCCCACACCCCAACCCCTTGCCCCACCCCAGTGAAAGTGAGTGAGGGTGGAGGAGAGTGAGCTACAGAGGGAGGGGGGATGGAGTGAGTGGGGCAGGGCCTCGGAGAAGGGGCTGGCAGGAGCGGAGCCTTGGGGAAGGGGTAGGGCTGGGAGGGGGGCAAGGATGTTTAGATTAGACAGTTGGCAACCCTGTAGGCCTGGTGGTTTTATAAGATGCCAAATAAACCAAGATGGGCTGCTCATTTAAAAAACAAACATCTTGATTTATTTGCAAGACTTGTGCACTGCTCTGAAGGATTAGGCTGTGAAGAGGAAATGCATGTTTACAAACCTAAATGCTCTGATGGTGGTGAGGCCTTCAGCTGTTTCTGAGAAGTGACAGAGTAAAGGTAGTTGGGTGCTGTCATCAAGCTCCTGAAGGTCCCTGTGATCAAGAGAAACAAAACAAGAGGTGTATAAGAAGCAAGAACAGGTTAGGACTAAGAAGCAAATGAAATGCAAACATTTCAATGGATATTTTACTGTAGTTTTTTACTGTACACATTTTTATCAGGACTATACACCAATATATTTATATTAAAGAGGGGCTAGCACAGCAATCTCACATCTGTTAGAATTTTGAGGAAATTCTGGATTTAAGCCATCTTTACCATTCTGGCTTGAGGTCAAATCCAAACCTGGAAGGGATCTGTTTTCTAGTCCTATCTTGTTTCAGCCAAAATTTCACTGTAATGGCTAGTGTCATGATAGTCCCATCGTTCAAGATGGTAGAAATCTTGGAGATTCATGGAATTCTCATGAGAGAAGTTTGTGAGATTCAGATGCCATTGAATCCGAATCCAAACTCTTGCCCTAAGTCTGATTCATCGTTGAACCTGAACCTTGAAACCTTTAGCCTAGCCTAGAAGTAAGCCAGATGTGAATACTGAAGGTAAAGTACATGGGGCTGTTTATCTATAAGAATCCACATCCACTGGCCAATAATTCTTCAGAAATGCCTTACAATGTTTGTTATTACCGCTATATACTGAACATGAAAAACAATGCAGGAGTATAGACTTTTTGTTCTAGCACTGATGCTGCCATTTCAGTTGGGATGTATAGGGCATTTCTACAGAATTAATACCCTCTTCATTAGCCAGGCAGATTTTCTCAATCAGTCATTGAGTAATAATCCACTCAGCTAATCCATTTGAGGATATAGGCCTACAAATCCAATCTCTTGCTACTAGAATGTGTGCTCAAACATAGGGACAAATTTTGTCCTCAGACACACATAAAACTCCCATTGTAGTAAATGGAATAGCATGTGAATGGAAGGACAGACTATGGGTCACAGCATTTGATATTTACCCTCCTTAATAAAATTCTACTGTGTTGGTATATTTTGATATATAATCTATCTCTTACTTACCAGTACTGAATGTTACTCCATGGAGAGATGAATTTGATGCTTGTATTTGGATGATATATATACTGCAGTATGACCAATTTATGATGGAAAATATAAAGTAATTTTTGGGGAATGTAGTGGTAAACATTATACGGGGTGAAAGTGTTATGGGAAATATCAAAAATATTTGTGTTCCTAAAAGTTAATAGAAAAGGAGTACTTGTGGCACCTTAGAGACTAACCAATTTATTTGAGCATAAGCTTTCGTGAGCTACAGCTCACTTCATCGGATGCATACTGTGGAAAGTACAGCAGATCTTTTTATACACACAAACCATGAAAAAATGGGTGTTTACCACTACAAAAGGTTTTCTCTCCCCCCACCCCACTCTCCTGCTGGTAATAGCTTATCTAAAGTGATCACTCTCCTTACAATGTGTATGATAATCAAGTTGGGCCATTTCCAGCACAAATCCAGGTTTTCTTCCCCCCCGCCCCCCCGCCCTACACAAACCCATTCTCCTGTTGGTAATAGCTTATCTAAAGTGATCACTCTCCTTACAATGTGTATGATAATCAAGGTGGGCCATTTCCAGCACAAATCCAGGGTTTAACAAGAATGTCTGGGGGGGGGAAATAAGGAAAAAACAAGGGGAAATAGGTTCCCTTGCATAATGACTTAGCCACTCCCAGTCTCTATTCAAGCCTAAGTTAATTGTATCCAATTTGCAAATGAATTCCAATTCAACAGTCTCTCGCTGGAGTCTGGATTTGAAGTTTTTCTGTTGTAATATCGCAACTTTCATGTCTGTAATCGCGTGACCAGAGAGATTGAAGTGTTCTTCGACTGGTTTATGAATGTTATAATTCTTGACATCTGATTTGAGTCCATTTATTCTTTTACGTAGAGACTGTCCAGTTTGACCAATGTACATGGCAGAGGGGCATTGCTGGCACATGATGGCATATATCACATTGGTGGATGTGCAGGTGAACGAGCCTCTGATAGTGTGGCTGATAGTGTGGTTATTAGGCCCTGTGATGGTGTCCCCTGAATAGATATGTGGGCACAGTTGGCAACGGGCTTTGTTGCAAGGATAGGTTCCTGGGTTAGTGGTTCTGTTGTGTGGTGTGTGGTTGCTGGTGAGTATTTGCTTCAGGTTGGGGGGCTGTCTGTAGGCAAGGACTGGCCTGTCTCCCAAGATTTGTGAGAGTGTTGGGTCATCCTTCAGGATAGGTTGTAGATCCCTAATAATGTGTTGGAGGGGTTTTAGTTGGGGGCTGAAGGTGTTAATGGAGATCTTGTGCCTGGATAGGACTCCAACGTAAGTCCTGTTTGAATACACGCTCAGGCTATTCCTTCATAGTTTGTTTCACATGAATGACTTTTATAGATACAATAGTATTCCTCCAGCCTCATTTCTATTGTAAAGCACAAGAAAACAGATCTTCTAACTTGGGATTAAATGGAGTTCAAAGTATATAATAAAAAATGTCTATTGCTGACCCAAAGTTTCAGAAGTGTGCATGAAAAAGAATGTATAGTTATGTGGATGCCCACCATCTGCACCTGCAATGGCCAGTGAATATGCAAGCGTCAAGAGACTCAGGCACACAGTGTGTGTAACATCTCCCGTGCCTGTGCACAGGAACCAGGAGTGCATGTGGGAAAATTGGGTGCACTCAATATTGAAAATCTGGGCCAGCATGTGGTTTTGCTCCCTTATATAAAACTATGGGAAGAAACCAGAGCTTTGAATTGGACATGCACCATCCCACTTAATCCATTGCTTTATTTTTTTGAGGTAGGAATGGCCGAGTCATATCTTTCTATACTACAATGTTATATATTAATTTGAAACCACTATCACCACTAATTTGCTTGTCATTCTCAGCTAAGAATGCCATTTGAATTTACTGGAATCTTTAAAGAGGCTGGGGCATATCATGGAAAAGCAGTAGCCTCTCTATAGCTAAAGTTGCTATCAAGTTCCATTATAAATTTTTATGGGGGCCTGGTACAAACACACAGTGAGTGACAGCCCTGGCCCAGAAGAGTTTAAATAAGATAAGGCAGACAAAGGGGAAAATGGGCACAGAGAGCTCAAGAGACTACTTCACACTCACACAGCAGGTCAGTGGCAGAGTTAGGAACGGAAGCCAGGTCTCTTTGTCCCCAGTCAAGTGCACTACCCACTAGACCATATGGTCTCCACAATACCTATTTTAGTGCCTTTTACAACTTTGGCTTGGAAAATTGGAAGGGGAAGGGGAATGTTTCTGCAGTGTGTAATGGAAATTCATCAAATTGCTTTTGAATTACAGATCATTATAAATTTACCCTGATTCAAAAATTTGCTTTCAACATTTTCATATTGGTAATTCTCCTTGAAAACTCATGTGCTGCCTAAAACTGAAGAACATAGGTTAAAATTAATCAAAGTTATCATCAGTTTTTGTTGTGGATAATTTTGAGGCCCAGTCCTGCTCCACTGATTTTAGCAGGGGCTATTGGCTCTAAATTATGTCAATAAGAGTGTTTTGCCATTGAAAGAGACTGTTCCAGCTCTGAGTCTGAAATGCCTATGATTATCAACACAACAGGTACAGTATGCACAGTGACAGTTCAAACTTCCCACTACACTTCCCCACTGAGGTGCATAAATCTTGACCTGAAGTGACCATCAGGTCTTCACTTCTGTTCAGCTGTTGGCCATTTTGCTATGACTGACATCAAGGGCTGGAGCTAATCTGTGATTATGGTTTTTGTGACATAGATATCTAGCCACTAAGAAGCAGAGTAAGACAACCAACCAAGCACCTGAGCCCTGATTTGGGAAACTGCTGAAGCACGTGCTTAAAATTAAAGCGTTTTTTTGAGTAAGAATGTTTTCCTAAAATGGGGTTGTAGTCTAGAATTGAAATAATGACTCCAGTGTGAAAAAGTTTCACATTTTATTACCAGTCTCCTGAGCAATTCAATTCTCCAAGCAAGTGTAATTTTAGGAAATTCTCAAAAAGCATACTGACAAGTTTCAGAGTAGCAGCCGCGTTAGTCTGTATCCACAAAAAGAACAAGAGTACTTGTGGCACCTTAGAGACTAACCAATTTATTTGAGCATAAGTATAAGTTTGTTAGTCTCTAAGGTGCCACAAGTACTCTTGTTCTTTTTTCAAAAAGCATAATCTTTAGAGACAGTCAGCATTTTCTGAAATGTATTAAATGTTGCTGAAAAGTGGACAAGGTTTTCTGCGGAAAGTTTTTCCATTTTTCAATCATCTCTATTGCAGGTTAAAAATTTTCAAACATTTAATTGAAAAACAGAAACATTTATCAGTGGAATTTATCAAGGAAATTATTTTCCATTCTTGACTAGCTTTATTTATATTCTAGGATAAATCATAAATACAGGGGTTTTAAAAGAAATGTACATGGCAACTTTCTAATACCTACTTGGAAGCCACTCTGAAGTATTTCTGGATGAAATAAAAGGCTACCCCAAGAGGTACAAGAGCCACAAGGAACCACGGAGTGGCGTACGAGATCATTCCGATAGCCGACAGGCAGAGCAAAGTGGACCGGGTGAGAGACTCCAGAGTAGGGGGAATGTGCTATTCCAGAAATAAGATAAAAACATGTATTAGACCGACCTCAGGAATATGGCAACTATATACTCTCCATGCGTGATGAGTGGGGCTGGTCTGTAGCCATTCTGCTCGCCCTTCCCCACTGGGAATCCCCTTTATGCCAGAGGAATTTCCAAGGGCTTTTTTATTTCTATGAGCCTAGAGCCAGTGTACAGGGACTTCAGTGGAGGCCAGAATTAGGGCCATTGGGACTTGCTGATGCTCAGCATTTCCCAGGATCAAGGAGAAACAGGCAGTCTCTTCCCCTCATTATGAGACAAGAAAGGGAATCTTCTCTGTAAGATCTCAAATAACTTAGTAGAGCTTTGGAGTTCCCTGTTGTTCCATACAGGGTGTCCTGTTCTGAGAACCCTGCAATCACTCTCCTTTGTACATATGCCTCTAGATAAAACATTCACAATCACTTATCATCCAAGCATGTTGGTTCTCAGAAGTAGTGGAAGCTCCGCAAACAACTCTTCTGTTGAAATCTGTCCTTAGTTCACTATTATACACTACAACAGTGGTTCTCAAACTTTTGTACTGGTCACCCCTTTCACACAGCAAGCCTCTGAGTGCAACCCCCCCCGCCCCGCTTATGAATTAAAAACACTTCATAATATATTTAGCACCATTATAAATGCTGGAGGCAATGTGGGTTTGGGATGGAGCTGACAGCTCACGACCCCCCATGTAATAACCTCGCAACCCCCTGAGGGGTCCTGACCCCCACTTTGAGAACCCTTGCACTAAAGCTTTACATAGTCTCATGCAGTTTAAGGCCAGAAGGCACCATTAGGTCTAGTCTGACATTCTGTATATCATAGACTATTAAATTTCACCCAGTTTCCCCTGTATTGAGCCCAATGATTTGAGTTTGGCTAAAGCATAACTTCCAGAAAGCACCCAGTCTTGATTTGAAACACCAAGAGATGGAGAATCCATCACTTTCCTTGTTAGATTATTCCAGCAGTTAATAACCTTCACTGTTAAAAACTTGTGCCTAATCTCTTGTTTGAATTTGTCTGGCTTCAGCTTCCAGCCATTGGTTCTTTTTGTGCCCTTCTCTGCTAGTATTACAGTGTTGCTTGACATTGCCATACACAGAAATAAAATCACTTCCCCACTCCTTCCTTCTCACTTCTCCCCTATTTATGCATCCAAGAATCGCATTAGCTGTTTTTGCCACAGAATCACATTGGCAGTTCACGTTGAGTTGCTTACCCACTGAGCCCTCTATGAGCCCTCTATAAGCCCTTTCCAGAGTCATTGCTTTCCAGGATACAGTTCCCCTCATTCTCCATTCCTTGTTCCTAGATATATAACTTTACATTTGCTGTATTAAAAAGTATTTTGTTTGAATGGGCTCAGTTTACCAAGTGATCAGGATCACTCTGTGACTGCCCTGTTCTCATTATTTACCACTCTGCCAATCTTTGTGTCATTTGCAAGTTTCATCATCAGCGATTTTATCGTTAGTTCTATATCCTTGATGAAAATGGTCAATAGTGTCGGGCCTCATTCTAATCTCTGTAGAAGCCCACTACAAACAGCCCCATTCAGTGATGATTCCCCATTGCAGGGGCGCTGGAACAATTTGTATCATGGGGATGCTGAGAGCCATTGAACCAAACTGTAAACCCTGTATATAATGGAAATCACTTCAAACCAGGGAATGCAGCAGCACCCCCAGGACCACTAGTTCCAGCACCGATGCTCCAGCGACGGCTACTTTTTGAGATGTCAGTTAACCGGTTCTTCAGCATTTAACGTGAACATTATAGATATTGTCTAGTGCTAATTTTTAAGCAGAATGTCATGCAGTACTCAGTCAAATGTCTTACAAAAGTCTATTGCATCTATGCAGTTACTTTTATAAACCAAACTTCTAATCACATTAAAGGATGAAATCAGCTTTGCTAGACAAGAATTATTTTCCATCAAACCTTATTAAGTGGCATTAATTATATTCCTATCTTTTAATTCTTTATCACTTGAATCCAAGGCTTAAATTCAGCCTGAGCCCACCGAAGCAGAGCTCTGGTAAACATTTTCAAACCCGCAGAAGCCCTGGCACCTGCCTCAGGGCAGAAGCCTGAACCCTGGCGCTTCCCTCCCACCACGGGGCTGAAGTCCCTGAGCCCCAGCACCCAACCCCCTGCGGGGCTAAAGACCTTAGACATCCTGCAGCTGAAGACCGGAGCCCAGAATCAGGAGCGGGGCAGCGCCCTGGAAAATAATCTCTGAGAATTTAATCGCTGCTTGAATCTCCTATCAGTTTTTCCATTATTTTGCCCAACATTAATGTCAGGCTAGCCAGCCTATAGTCATGCTGCTAGCCCTTTTTGAATATTAGCACAAAATTAGCAGTATTACATTCTTCTGGAATTCCTTTGGTATTCCAAAATTTATTGAAATTAACCTAATCAAACTAGAAATCTCTTCAGCCCTCTCTTTTAGGACTCTTGAGTGCAAGTTATTTGGGGCTGCAGATTTTAAAATGTTTATGCCTAGTAGATGTTGTTTAGTTAGTAGTGGGCTGAAAGTAGTTAATCATCCTCATGTGATATGAATCCTTCTTTCCAAATATAGAACAGAAGTACTGATTCAATACAAATGGTGTATTTCTTCTCCAAAATGGTGGCATTAATTGGGCAAGACATTATAGAATAAATGGATCAATGTGCTCACCTGATCAATGATATTCGTATCAGCAGAGAAGCGATTTAGAATTAGCCCCAGGGGAGTTGTGTCAAAGAATCTATTGAACAAAACAGAAGCAAAAAACTATGTGAAGAGAAAGTCTGGTTTTGGAGAAATATCAACCTCAGTAAGAACTTAGGGCTACTGTCGAACCCAGTCCCCTAGAACCAGTTAGAAAATATGAAAACTACAATTTAGTCTTATACCTGAATTTGGAATGCCATCTAAATCTTATTTTAACCCCAAACTTTTAAGTCTCCTCTTCCACAACCCCCTGAAAAACTCTCAGTCCCCTTCTCTCAACTCCTCTATCCATCCTCTGGCTCCCTCAACTTGAAAGATTCATTGTAAAGTCCACCCTGCTGTCCTGGGTTAAGTTTCCAACTCCTGGGCTGGACAGGACAGTGTGTAACCTATTCACTCTTTATATGGGAACTGCAGTCACTGCATGCATGCAATCACACCCTGGGCCAACCCACCCTCCGTGCTGGGCTATGTCAAGCTCATGCAGAACCTGTCTCTTTGGAGCATAAGAAATATGGTGTGTGTCCCCCACACACAAACTCCCACCTCTGTGCATTGGAACTGATGCATTTCCACCACACTGGGAACCTTCTGTGGCCCCAAAACCTCTAGATGAATTTCAAACTGTCTGAAAACTTTGTAACTTGAAATTACTTTCAGATGAAAACCACTGGGTATGAAAAGCAGGCAGAATCTGAAATTGTATGTTTTCCAGCCTGAAAGAGGGTAATTTCCTCAGCGTCTCAGCTGGCACTTTCAGATTCTGCGGGACTTGAGGGCTGTAGGGGAATGAGCCATGCTCTTCTCAGCACTAGCTACTGTGTTACACAGCAGGTGTTCTTTGGTAGATTGGCCTCTCAGCAGGAAAATCACTTTTGCTGTACCTGATTGGTCCGAGGATGATCTTATTGAGGAGATTGTGGTGAAGGTTCTTGGCTGCTGTGAGGCCCATCCACTCCACAGTCAGGGATGTGATGAGGCAAAGGACGATCCCTGCTCCACAAAGCATGCTGAACACAGCTACATGATAAGACTAATAATAATAATAAATTAATAATACCATTAATAATAAAAGGAGAAAAAATTAATCTTGGAAATCCCCAAGGCAATGTTCTTCAGAGCTAACATCAGCTGATGTGTCAGACTCCAAAAGACTTCAATAATAATGGAACATGTGCTGCATGTTTAAATTAACGTGATTCTTTTTTTTTTTAAATATTATAAAAGGAGTTTTCAACCTATGGCCCCAATCCTGCAATTCCCTATATTTGGGTGCAGCAGATTTTCAGATTGGGGATTAATTTGGGGGCCTAATTTGTCTCAGGAAGATGCGTAATGAATCAAGTTCACTGCAGCTACTAAAGGTGAATATGCTGCAAGGTCGTGAGTTGAGGATGTTCAGCACGTTGCAGGACTGGGCCCAAGGCTTGTGAATTAGATAGGTGAACAAGTTTGGATAAATGCAAAGGTCCCCAAAACTCAGACTGAAGTAAAACAGAACTTTTCAGGAATTAAGTTTGGATAACGTCAGAAAGAAAAAAAACGTTAATTTCAAGCTCCACTGGAGGTCAGAGGGGCAGCTCCTCAGCTGGTCTAATTGGGTCATAATAATTTAGACCAGCTAAGGATCTGCCCTCTGGATTCTGCCTGGATATGAGAGGTACTGGAAATCTCATGAGAAAACTTTTACTACGTTTTCATAAGCATCTGAACTTTGGGATACTTCTTGAATCCAAATCACTGCCAGATCCTATTTAAATGGCAAAACTTTGGGTTAATTTCTCTGTTAGTATCAACGGGAACTGCTGCGTGATCAGCACTTTTGAAAATCTGGGTATTAATTTAGGTTGCTAAATGTGGATTTAGGAGCCTATTAGGCTCCAATTTTTGAAAATTTGAGTCCAAAGTTCTTCTACACTCAAACAAGTTTTAGTTTTAGTTTGACATTTGGATTAAGATTTATATTGGTTTTTAAATTAGATTAACCAATTCACCCATCTTATTTAACAATTGATGTTATAGTATCTATATTAGCTACATTCCCAATCTAACTGGTTACTAGGTTAACATAGGGTTATTTTTCAATTATTTGAGAATATTTTTGTCTGACAAGCTGTAAATTATGGCCAACCTTGTTTGAGCGTTGAGGGTCTGCGGAATCCCCTGTTTTATTTCCATTCTCCATGGATGTCCATCTTGCCAGCCAGTAATCTATGGCTACAATGACTGAGTGTTTCAAGAGCTTGGAGAAAATCATCAGAAACAGTAAGAAAAATCCTCCAGAGGTAAGATATCTCCAGCAGGTTTTCCACGGCATCTTTGTTCTAAGCCGCATTACTGTTGACATGTTATCATCATCATCTTCCTCCTCTTCTTCCTCTGTGATTCAGAGATTTGACCAAATCAGTTAGATTTTATTCAGTACCACACGGACAATCATTCATGTTGTGAGTGGGGATGGTTGACATTTTTTGAATGTTGACATTTGGATGATAATTTCACATTTTTAATTAAAAAACAGCAACACTTTTAGATATGTTTTGTGACTGTTCTTTCTTTTCTTCCACCAACTCTACAGCTTGTTAACATTTTTTGAATTTTTGAAAATAAGAAAAGGGGAAATGCCCTCACAAAATCATGTTTTTTCCATCCCTTTCAGTTGACTAGCGCTAGTTTTGTTAATAATCCTTAAGGACAGGTCTACACTATGGGGCTAAATTGACCTAAGTTATGCAACTCCAGCTACATGAATAACATAGCTGGAGTCAACGTAGCCTAGGTCAACCACGCTGGGTCGACAGGAGAAACTCTTCTGTCGACTTACCTTACACTGTTTGTTTCGGTGGAGTACCGGATACTCCAGGATAGCAATCTGTAATCGATTTAGTGGGTCTTCACTAGACCTGCTGAATTGAACCCTGATGGATAGATCACCACACCATCGATCCATGGTAAGTGTAGACATGCCCTCAATAAATCATATCTTCAGTATGGAATGCATTCATAGAAATCAGACTAGTTTTAGGATTTCCAAAAGCTTTTCTGGTGTGTTCAGCTTGTCTTTACATTATCAGATGGGGAGTGAAGCTTTTATGGATTGTTTGGGAAGCTACAGACAACTTTGTCAAACATTCCATACAGAAGAGTTGCCTCGTGTTGCTTAGCAGGGCTCTTCCTTAACATTACCTGCAATCACTACAAACTTTATCTTCATAGAAGAGGACACTATCATGTCTAACCACATCACATTGCAACATGAGGTGATGGTTGTGCTCTGTTGTAACATGCTTATGTATCACAATATGCTGCTGTGAAAACATTGCATTGTGGAAATTTGAGACACAACAAGAGTATTGAAGCTCACAGTACTTCTATGCACACTTGAGGGGAATGTAGACCTGGAGTCTTCTGACAGAACTTTCTTTTGACTTGACAGCCCTGAACTGACAGTGTCTGAAGTACTTTAGTAATTCTGAATATTATGGAGAGTCACTAATTTATCTGAAATTTCATATGTTCTGAGGCACAGAGAGTTTAAATACTTTTTCAAGATCATACAGTGAGTGAATGTGAGAACCAGGATAACAAGGAACTAGAGCACAAAGTCCTGTTAAATGTTACCCTTGAAGTTATTAATATGTATTTTACCACCTTAACCAAGTGTTTTGTCTCAGAATTCTGGAGTTGTTGGATGCTGGTGTTCTGTTGGAATGTATAGTCATGTCTCCACAGGGCCTTCAATCCCCATTCTTTATGACTTACTGAAGGAAGAAGATATCTGTACCCAGGTTATAGGACTGGTCTATTGACATGGTATTACTGCTATATCCAAGAACTAGAAGTGTGGGAAGACCTTAGTTTTTCTGCCCTCAAGACCACTGGAGACTGTACATGTTAAAGAAGTGCTATGTTCAGCCTCTGGAGCAAAGCAGTGGAGGGTATCTCTAAACCACCAAGTCATAGTGCCATCATGAGCCTTAGAAAATACCCTATATACCTCAAGTAGCATAGCCAGATGAAACACTCTACAGGGATAAACAGCCCACAAACAGAACTTATTAATTAGATAGTCAATCCAGTCAATAACTCTGCCAGTCTGTGAGTCCTTGACGTAAATCAATACTCCACTAAGCTTATGAAGCATTCAGTTAATCCCTTTATCTCTCTGGCACCATCCCACTGGCTGCCAGAACTGAATATTCCCCTGAGGGGCTCCCCAACATCCCAGAGGTGTTCTTGATAGGTCCTATTGCCAGCAGCCTATAACCCCCCAGGTAACTTTAAAAGTGACTCAGATCTGGATCACTGCCTCAAAAAATGTAGAAATTCGTGGAGACAAAAAGGTAACTTGGATGATGGGGCCACAAATACCTAGACAGATCCAGATCCCAAAATAGCAGACTAGGCTCCAGCTCTAATTTAAAAAAAAAAATCATGTTCTTCTTTAAAAGGATGTGCAAATAACTACAAGCTACTGTCAGGAGCCTGTGGGGGGTATCTCAATAGGCAGAATCAGTGGGGGCATTCATAACCATGTGACAAAACTGGAGCTAGAAGGCTAGATCCTCAGCTGGTGTAAAACAGCATAACAGAGTGACTTCCATGGAGCTACGTCGATTAACACTAGTTGAGGCTCTGGCCCAGAATTTCTCTATATATCTTTTTTTTCCCCATTTCTCTCTTACTATCTCCAGAAAATGCAGCATAGTAAATCTCTAGCTCTCCTCTATCCTTATTCCTGCACATTGTTTGCAAAACTCCATGAAGAATCCATTAAACAGCTCTAATTCTAAATAGCTCAAAGTATTGGACTTTCCACTCCTATTGCCCAAAAGAGTAAATGTCATCAACATCTTCATATCTCGTTGCCAAGAACATTTAGCAATATCTTAAGAGTGTGGCTACATGTGAATGATGCATGTTTATAGTCTACCCAGTGTGAAAAGATATAATGTACCTTCATCCTCATCTTCCAGTTGTGCTTTGGATTCTCTCGGGTACATTGCTCTTCTGAGAGTTTTTCTTTCCAAAGTAGTTTGGTCAGTTTCCATATCCTGTAACATTACATTAACTTGAGAGCCCAACCTACTGTGAGTGTCATTATTTTAGTGTAAGCAAGGTGATGCCAGAGACAATGGAAGTTCATTTGCATCTGAGTCCACAGGAAAAGCAAATTGAGGGAAGCATGAGGAAGACAGGATGGCATCAGCTTCCTGGAGCACAAGCAGCAGGGGAGAAAACATTACTTGGGGATACACTTCAGAAGAATATATTTCAAAGGTTTAATGCACTATAAAAAGAAGGGGAGAGAACCCCTTACCTATCTAACACTTAAGGGACAAAAGAGGAAAGCGCTCTTGAAATCTGTGAAAGGTGAATCCTTCAGCCATATGGGTTGAAGATTCTGAGAAATTGCCTGAAACCGGTATTGTAATCTGTTCAATTTAAGACTCTAAAAAGCATGTTTTACTTTTGTTTTATTTGTAACCATTTCTGTCTCTATTACTCTTGCTTAGTATCACTTAAATCTATGTTCTCCATTAATAAACCTATACTTACTTTTATTATAAACCATCTCAGTGCTGTGTATTAAGGTGAAGAATGTGTCCTCAGCTGGGCTAAGATGTTAGTATGTGTGTAGTGCCTCTCTGGAGATAGCAGACTTAATAATTTGTGTGAGAGTCCACTGAGAGCAGTGGACACTGCAAGGAGATGTCTCGGAGGAACTCAGGACCTGGGGTTCACTAAATGTTACCTGCGAGCACTGTTCCCTCTAAGCTGTGCACGTGTACGCATGCACACAGACCCTAAACCCCGCGCACAAGGCGAAACACCGCGCGCACAAAAATTTGCACAGAAGCACAAAAATTTGCACAGAAGAAATTTTTTGCGCACACAGCCTGTCAAAAATTTGCACAGAAGAAATTTTTTGCGTACGTGGCTTGTCAAAAATTAGAGGGAACATTGCCTGCGAGGCAAGGATTAGACTGGAAGAACCTTGAGGAGTTTGCTGGTGAGGTGGATAGACTGGTATGGCAGAGAGCTGACACAGTTTAAGCTCCAGCAAAACTCTCTCTTGCTGAGACAGAGGGGTAACACAGAAGCCTATGTTTCTGGTCTCCCTGAAGAGCCCAGAACACCGAGTCACTGCACTCAAAATCCTCCCATGAGGTCTACTGATGTGCAGAATTCCACCCATCAATCAACCTGAGAGGAGAATTTCACCATAAGTACATTAGAATGGACTCAGACATGAATCAACATTCAAGATGCTTTGCTACAATGCACCCTCGTCCCACTCTCTGTCATTACCTTTTCTAATTCTTGGTCTTGACGATTCATCAGAGTTTTCCAGTGCTCATACAGTTCAACATCTTTGGTCTGGATGTCCTTCAATGTCCCTTCTCTGAGCACATAACCATCCTTCATAGCTATAATCTAGAAAAGAGGATTATCAATACGTCTACTCAACAACGTGACATAATCACTGCTTTTGGAACAATGCTGAAGATCTCAATGTGAATGAGTTAAAACTCACAACTGGGCTAATTTCAGTGTTCATTGTACCCAATGGCTGCACATTTTATCAATAGCTTTTAAAAGTTATTTTGTCAAGATATATCTTACAATGAAACTATTACAGGAAATAGTTATTTGTGGACATATTGCTTCAAAAGAAAGAGGACAAGGTATAATTAATAATAGAATAATTGTTTGTATAGCACATTTCAATCAAAGATCGTAAGCAGCTTTGATTTATAAGCTATGTGCCAATTACTTGTCCATGGTTAAATGGAAGTAAAGTTCAAATAAAATATTTTTCACTCCATACCAGTCAGTGTTGCAGACCTACAAGTGGAATACAGGGCTAGGACCTCCATGCCCACTGCAAGAACAGATGGTAGGATGGCTCTTAGCAGAACAATCGTTTAAACACTATAGATTCACCTTCAACTATATCCCCACCGAGGGCCCATGGAGGTGACCACAGTCCTTACAATGTGATAAACTGGCAAGTGGTGGCTCCCCTCTTACCCAGTCCGCATGTGGCAGATATTGTAATTTATGTGTCACCAGAATAAGTGTCCTTTTGTCTTCCTGGAGGAACTTCAAGATACCTTCCTGCATCAAGTGATCACTTAAGTGAATGTCCAGTGCAGAGAATGGATCATCCTGCAATTGGATAAAAGAAAAATTGGGGCAGAGAGCTAGGTGTGACATTACACCCTATACTCTTCATAGAAATATGGTTATGATATGAATATGGCATAACTAAGATATACTTTATGCAAGCTGGCTCATGTAAGGTATCATTGGAAAGGTTATAATTTACTGAATGTGATTATCCAATTTGTATGCATGAATCATTTCTGTATCTAAAGTTAGGAATATTGACTATGTAACAGTTGCATCAGACAACAGGCAATCCTCCTGAATGATCCATTTAAGAAGGACAATAGAACTCTGATGATACTAATCTCCCACCTTCCTGAGGTGCTTCCTGGGATGCTGCATTGACACTACAATGTCAGGTGATAATGTCACCTGATGAAAAGTACTCCCTTGGACACTCCTGGTACTTTTCCACTGTAGGGGGTGGGGATAAACAACAAATTATTTTTAAGGGCTGGGAAGGGAGTTGATCTGGTGTCTCTCCTCCATTGCCTACCCAAGAAGAAGGACTGCTGAAAAAACCTGAAGGGACAAAGGAACTAACCTGAAGGGAAAGACAGGGGTGAGTCCAGACTGAGACAGGGGTCCAGTCTGTAAGAAGAAATAACTGGAACTCTGAGCTACAGAAACTCTGCATCCTGCCTAATTCAACATTTAGGGTGAGAAATTACGTTTTGTAACCTTTCAGAGTAGCAGCCGTGTTAGTCTGTATTTGAAAAGGAGTACTAGTGGCACCTTAGAGACTAACCAATTTATTTGAGCATAAGCTTTCGTGAGCTACAGCTCACTTCATCGGATGTAGCTCACGAAAACTTATGCTCAAATAAATTGGTTAGTCTCTAAGGTGCCACTAGTACTCCTTTTCATTTTGTAACCTGTTTCTTTAGTGAATCAAGCTTAGTTTGTGTGTTTTGTTTTGTTTGCTTAGTAATCTATTTTGTTCTGTTTGCTATCTCTTATAATCACTTAAAATCTGTCTTTTGTAGTTAATAAACTTATTTCTTGTTTATAACATTACCCAGTTTGTGCAATTCCTATCTTGGGGGTTGGGGTGGGGGCAATGTGAAGAAGCTGTGCATCTCTCTCTTCACATTGAGGGAGAGGGCAAATTTTATATGAGCTTGTGCTGTGCAGATTTTTCTATACAGTGCAAGACAATATACCTTTGGGTCTGCACTCCAAGAGAGGGGGGCACTTGAGTGCTGGGGCAAGTCCCTTAAGCTGAGTCTTCCTAGAGCTGATCTTAGTGTCTGTATCTTTCTGCAGCTGGGTGTGGTGCTGCCTGGGTGTGTGCTAAAGGAGGCTTAAGAACCTGGCTCAGCAAGACAGGGCAAAGGGGGCCCAGCCTGGTGGAACAGGCAAGCTCAGTGGTATCCCAGTACCTTAGGTGGCATCTTAAAGGGGGGCAACCTGTCACAGTATGTACCAGAGTTTATCTATTTTGTTCTTTTAAACATTTAACCTATTCTAAAAAAAAGCAAACAGCTGAAATTACTAAAGTGCTATCTGTTGCCATAATGCTAATCTGTATCATCTTTAGTGAGAGGGCTAAAGTGGAAAACAATAAGAAAGATAAAACCTTTACTCTTAAGCCTGTAGTAAATCACTCAGATTCTCCTTGTGACTTTTTGGTTTCCCCTCTGAAACACCTGGCACTGGCCACTGTCGTAAGACAGGATACTGGGCTAGATGGATCTTTGGTCTGACCCAGTATGGCTGTTATGTTATGTTCTATTTCTGAGTCAATTTAGTGCTGGTTCCAGACTGACACTCTTGGAAACTAGAGATGGACCTGAACTGGAACACCAGATTTGGAATCCTCCCCCAAAATTTGGGGAAATTCAGATTCAGATTCAAATTTTAGACCTGAGCCTATTTCAACAGCTAACTGATGTCATCTGATACAGCTGAGTACGTGCCAATGCAAGCTTCCTCCAAGCCTGACTCATTAATATGCCTGTAATTCCACCTGGAGAGAGAACCTGGAAGGATGAGAGAGTAGTTCAGACTCCAGTCCTTTGCCTCTCTCCACTGTCTCTACCAGCAAGGATGCCAATTGTGTTGGCAAGTTTTTTATGCAAACACTTTTCCTCTAAGAACTAAGGTGAGTCCACCAATTTTTATTTTGCCTAGGAATCAAACAGCCATCACATGGGTGATGACTTTCAGAAACTGTCAACATACACTGAATTGGGAGTAGTAACAGAGAAGTGAAAGGCCATGTATCCCATTGCTAAACCCTAAGTCCACTTATTCCTCACAAAAGGCTAAATTGTGATACCCTGACTCTTCAAAAAAATCCCATTGATTTCATTGGGATGATGTGTGGTACTCACTGTGAGTATGGGTATCAGAATCCTGTCCAAATCTTTTTACACTGAACTACGTAACAGGGCCTCTTTCACCAACCTCCTAATATATTCTGCTACTGCTTCTGGTCATTGTTTATTTGTTCTTTTTCCTGTCTCTGCATTCTGGATTCAAATGTAGATATAGGTCCCTGTAGGAAAGCTAAATATAAGGGCAACATTTTTATTATGAAGTCTGCATATTTCATATTTAAAAAAAAATCTTACCAAGAAGACAATGTTGGTGTTTTGATAGAGTGCTCGAGCTACACAGATTCTCTGCCGTTGGCCGCCACTTAAGTTAATCCCCTAGTGAATATAACAGGTCATAAAAATGGGTCTTTTGAATAAATGAAATGATTTGTGTATGACAAGACATTGAAAAATGCCAGGTTTTTTTTTAAACCACCCAAAGAAGTTTCCTTAGAATTTTTCTAAGTGTTGGATATAAGGTTAGTCCTGTTGGTAAACAAATACAGTCAGAGAAAGAAACTGTTATTATTAGTGCAATTTCATATAAACTAATCACCAATAACTTAGATGTTATAAAGTTCTTCTCCTAGAAGGGTAGGACTGTCTTTGGCTGTGTGTTTCAAATGATACTGGCATCAAATTATGCCAGGAAAATATGGAAGACTGTGATCAAAAGAGGCTTCTGAATAGCAGCAGGGGAGAACAGCCCCTCTCCACTCTAACCCCTCTACTCTGGTAGATTTAAAAGAATTAAAAAATAAAAATAATGGTGGAGCTATTTAAAAGGTGTTTTATAGGAAAATTGATTGTTTTAGTTTGTCAGTTTAATAATATTTAAGTTTACAGTATCAATATAAGAGCTTGGAAGTAAAACTCCCACTGGATTAAGGTCAGTGGCACAGATCTTGACTTTTTTTCTGTGCTCTTGACACAGGACTTCATTTTTGTTTACACTAAGGGCCATTTTGCCCATTCTAGCCATGTGAAGGGGCTTAGATTGTGTATAAATTACATTTACACCCACTTTAAAGCCCCTTTATCCTTCCAGAGTGCAATAGAGTGGCCACAGTATAAATGAGAATCAGGGTCAGAGCGTAAAATGAACACAGTGGAGTTATATCAGGAGTGAAACCTTCTCTTTGTTTTTCTTGAGTCTGCACAGCATTAGTCTCCTAAATGACTTCATTTTCCATGATGTATCATAAAAAGAATGCAGGGGCTCCACGGCACTTAAGGAAAAAATAAATGCACAGGGCCAGATTCTGACCTGAGAAGCCAACAGAGTTGCTCAGATTTATACCTAGATACCTAAGTTTTGATTCTAGGCTAAGGTGCCTTAGGGAGTACATGATAATGCTGACTAGCATCAGAGCAGCTGGAATTTTTTGATTGCTAGGTTTCATGAATATCTATGATGGCATATAAGTTAATATGGAATTATAATAAATATTAATAAATACAACTATTACTAATGTTTACCAGGCTTGCAGCTCAATACAATCTAGAAATGGGATACCCATCACACAAATCAGGCTGTCATAAAAACTTCCACCTCTTTATTTACCCTCTCTCCAATTTCTGTTTGATCACCAAATGGTAATAGGTCAATGTCCGGCTGCAGAGAGCATGCATCCGTAACAGCTTTGTATCTGCAGAGAAAAAAAGATTATTCTTATGGAAAAGCAACCAGACTGGATAAAACAAAAACCTCCTTCCAAAACTCAGACTTAATCTATTGGTGAAGTTCAAAAGAGTTTAGCTAACTTTAAAAGGGACTCAAGTGAAGCCTTTACAAAAAGCCACCTTTATTAGTGACTTCAATGAAGCTAGGCTAATTTACACCAGCTGAGATTCTGGCCCCCGAATTTGTGGATGCTTATCTGTATTTTGTGAGATCTGCCCATCATTAATTGCTAGCAAGTGAACTGAGTGGCATATCATAGGAAAGCATATGCTGAAATGTGTATTAATGAATTTTTAATAACTTAAAGCAAAGTGCGTGTTGCCAGTAAAAATTCCTAGATTATAGCAATTTGTTTTCCTAAAATCAAGTCACTTTTCCCTCTGCATTTGTTGGCTGACTATTTAAATGAACACAGAAAGTAAGTGTTGGATAAGAGTAGTCAGAACCAGGCACAAAAGAGCTCTGTTTTGATTTTCAGTACCCCTATGCTTCCAGTGGGGCACCAGTTACCACTGGCTTGAGGTAGGCACACAGCAGGTAGGCCTGTCTTCAGCACAGTAATATCAAATGGTATGGTGTTTTGTAATGTGGTGCTCTGATATCCACCAGACCAGGACTGGATTAAGGTATGGACGCAATAGAACCATGCCTAGGTCCCCTGCTCCAGAGTCATATGATGACATCAGAACCTCAGCTTGATTTCAAAAGTAGAAAACATGTTTCTGGTCTCCACAGTTTCCAAGAAAAGCTTGTAAACATGCCCCACATGTAACAGATGCCATGATATTTGTCTAAGGCTTGGTCTATGTTACAGACTTATGTCAGAATAACTGTGTTGCTCAGTTGGAAAGTCCACACCCCTGAGCAATGTAGTTATACTGACCTATCCCCTGGTGTAGCCAAGGCTACGTTGACTGGAGGGCTTCTCCCGCTGACATAGCTACTGCCTCTTGGGGAGGTGGAGTACCTACGCCGACCAGAGAAGCTCTCCCACCAGCGTAGGTAGCATCTTCACAAAGTGCTACAACTGCACCACTGCAGTGCTGTATGTGTAGACGAGCTCTGAGTGTGCAGACAGCCCCCATCAGGAAAAAGGAGCAACAGCCCGTTAGAGCCAAGGAGAAAGCCCCAGACCTGCTGCCAGCGCAGAGTAGTCCTGCTGTTCAGAGAGGGGCCACCCTTCCACTTCTTGGTCAGGGGGAAGAGGTCCTGTTGCTTTTCCCACTCCTGCTCCATGTGTACTCACTGCTGGGATGGTGGCTGTGGAGAGCATCCAGGTTGGGTGTGCCTCAAATTTGGCTTAATCTGGCCCCGCATTTGGCCGTAACCTCAGAGCATTAAGCTACTTCCTCTCGGGACCCAGATGAATAAGCAGCTGCTTTTCTGAAGCAGGAACCCTCTATACCTAACAGCCAGACTATGGCTTTCACCCACCGGTCTACACTGAGGGCAGTGCTGAACTGCAGTGCCCTTTGAGGAGCAATGGAGGCACAATCCCACCCTGATCTCCTCAGTACACAGTGGGAGCACGTAAGCTGCAACGTGCCTTTGGCCAGCCAAATTCAGAAAAATTTACGAAGAGAGCACTTCCTGTGTCCTCAGAGCAGGAACTGCCATTCTCCCTGGCCCTTACAAGGAGTGACCTCCCTACTATGCAAGACCCAGGAACCATAATATATAATAATGGACTTAGAAGCTAAGAGCCCATTCTACCTCCCTTTCTGCCCCACCCATCCTATACCTCTTGCTAGCTCAATACATCAGCAGTTCCCATTGTTACAGTCCACTCCTGGGAGTGAAAGTGTCAGTAATTGCCTCCTATGTCCTCTCCATAAAATCCCTTCAGTGAGTTTAGGGTCTTTTACACCTCTTTATCCACCCCTTTGCTCCCCTCCTCCTCTGTCAGGAAGGGAATCTAGCCCTTAGGTTCCATAACACTAAGAAAATTGATAATTACCTCTGTTTGTTAAAAGGACTTCCAAAGATAATGTTTTCCTCCACCGTAGCATTCAACAGCCATGGCTTCTGTGCTGCATAAGCCACAGAATATCTGTTTCTACTGGAAAAATTAAAACCACACCAATAAAATAGATTATCTTGAAGTGTCTTATGAACAGAGTTAACAATATGCATTAAAAAAAACAGAGGTGAAGGTAATGTACTATAAAAGAAACTGTAACAAAAGAGAAGACAAAAGCTTTAAAGGAAGAGGTTACATCAGAGAAGCATCCACCCTCTATCCTGAAGTAAAGGTCTGTGTTCTAGGTTGTACTATTTAGACACTGCTTTAAATGGCTTGTTACTGGGCCAGAGATGGTATATGGAATGTAAGTCCAATAGCAAACTGCAAATGTCAAAACCACCATTCCGTCCATTGTTAAATATGAGTGTAAATTAAAAGACTAGAAAATGTACCAGAGTGGGATAGTGTTTTCTAACATCAAAACCAGCTACTTGGAAAGTAGTGTAAAAAATGGATGTTACCAGCCCATTTGTCTTATTGCTTTTTAGTATGTTTGTTATTTTAAACTACCGTTTGCTTGCAATACAATTTTTCAGCAGATGCTATTTTTCTTACATGTAGGTCCATGTTAACATTGCAATGGATTGCAATGATACACTAAAGTAGAACAACTCTGTATGAATCAGAAGGAATCACTATGGTCTGTTAAGTAAATATAATGCATACTTTGAAATGTGCCTCAATACATAGTGATATATATAGTGTGTGACTACTTTGCCCTTTACTCTAACTGTTTTGTTTATGTATTCTGGCGGATAAGATTCTGTGATATCAGCCATCTTTCTGAGACTTCTGCAACACTTAGGCAAGCAGATGTGAATTGAGTGATGAAGCGTCCATCTTAACGATCATTGTCTTCGTGTATGTTGCTTCAGATTACAACCTTACTATTAATTTAACATAGTAGGTGTCTGTGATTTGCTGTAGAGAGAGAGAGGGTGCTATGCTATTGGTTAGAAATATGGGTTAGAAGCATTCAGCATCATCCCATAACTTGTAGAAGACCCAGAAATCTGCTCAACTATGTTAATATTTCTCCTTAGGTTATCAGGTATCAGGTAACACAGTGGTTCCCAACCACAAGTATGGGGGCAACTACTGGTATAGTACTTCTGCCATTTGTGACAGGTATTTTTGGCGACATCTCCAAAGTGACTTGAATAGGAACAACACTGGCCCCTTAATGATGAGCTTCCACATAGCGTTGCCGTTCACCCCACATTCACTGTGTGCGCAACTGTGAGACTAGGATTTGGAGCGGCACAGGATTCACTGCTGGTTACAGAACATACAAGCAAATGGGAGGCTGCAGGCTTCAGCGTTACAACTTGACATCTGTGGGCCCCATCCTGCTGGATGCCGAGTGCCCTAAACTCCCAGTGATGTCAACGAAAGTTGAGAGCACTTAACACTTTGCAGGAAAGGCTTAGCGCCTCTCGTGGGCTGGCCTTTAAACAGGTGTTCTGGCATAACTGCCTAAAAACGATTGGGAACCACTGCATTTAACAAAACTGCTAGTTAATCTTTTAGAAAGTTATCACCAATGTGGTGAGGAGACAAGGAAATGACTGAAAAATACAAAGCTGAAGGTTCAAGGAGATTCCGAGGAAACAAATGATTCTGATCAAATACACTGCAAATGGAAATAATACCTTCTGGTTGCTTCACAAGAAGGGTCAGTTTCATTTATGCTGTAAGTTATGGGAAACGATGTTTAGTATTCAGGAAATAGATACAGTAACTTTTTATGTGCACATTTCACATATGGGAAAAATGGGTTGGGTACACATTTGAAAGGCTGAATTCCAACATTGATTTTTCTTTTAAAGGGTAAATACAATAATGCCTCACTTAAAGTCGTCCCGGTTAACATTTTGTTGTTATGTTGCTGATCAATTAGGGAACATGCTCATTTAAAGTTGCGCAATGCTCCCATATAATGTTGTTTGGCAGCTGCCTGCTTTGTCCACTGCTTGCAGGAAGAGCAGCCCGTTGCAGTTAGCTGGTGGGGGCTTGGAACCAGGGTGGACCGGCAGCCCCCCCATCAGCTCCCCACTCCCCTAAGTTCCCTGTGCAGCAGTCGCCAAGCAGGCTACCAATTGCCAGCAGTTCAGCTGTCCCTCCCCCACTGCCATCTGCTGCTCCTGCCCTCTGCCTTGGAGCTGCTCCCGGGAGCCTCCTGCTTGCTGTGCAGGGGAGGGGGGCTAATGTCAGGGTGTCCCCCGCACTCCTTTACCCTATTGGGCCATCTCCACAGAACGGGGCGGGGGAGGGGAGCACGACGGGACTCAGGATGGAAGGAGCTTGCTGGCAGCAGCTGCTGTCTCAACTTGCTGATCTACTTAAAAAGGTAATGTACTTAGAGTGGGGTCAGCATACTGAAAGGGGCAATGACTGTCTCTCTCTCTCTCTCTCACACACACACACGGTGCGTGTCTTTGTCTCTCTCTGCCATGCTGTCTTCCCTCCCTCCATTTGTGCTGCCTTGTAGAGTGTGAGGCTACATTAACAACAACGTGTTAACCTTTGAGGGCTCAGCCAAATGCTAGTTCATCATTTATCAGGAAGGCATTCCCTGGGAAATATCCCACCCTCTTCCACCCTCTAACTTCACCACCTCAACCAAGCTAAGCAACTCCCATTGGCTGCTTCCATGATCAATGATATTAACAGGAACAGGAAGCAGGGAGAGAAGAAACCAGGCAGAGTGCAGTAGAGAAGCCAGGCCGGCTGCATTAAGCAGAAGCAGTTTTTCCCTGAGTACAAGCCTAAACTGATGCAGAGACTTGGGTGTGGACACTAAATTTGGGAGCCTGAGTCTGGGGCCCGATGAAATTATTATGGTAGTGATTTCTGGAATGAGGACCTGTTTGCTGTAATGATTCCTGGGCTGAAGGCTTATTAAAAGGGATATAACCTCTAGTTAATGTGTGTTGACTTCTCCTGGCCCTAAGCTGCTAAACTGACAGCTATTGCTGCTCCACTTGGGGAAATTAAGTTGTGGCACACGTAAGTGGTGTTCTGGGATTGCCTGCACATTTACAGGATCAACAACCAGAGGGTGTTCTGAGGTCACAGATGAAGAACCACTGTTCCCTTTTTGGAAGGGTGGAAGAGCCACAGTTGCTATTTTGGGACCTTGTCTAACCAGAGCTGTCTCTGTATTCAGAAACAGATTCCTATCTTCACTATCATGGAAAAATATTTCCAAGGTACGAGAGAGAGGGAAATAGAGGCCTTTGAGACTAAAAAGAGGGAAGAAGTTAGTCCCACGGAAAAAAGAGAGATTAGAACCTCTCATTTAAAAAAACCCCTCAGATCATCTTCCTTAACAAACAGCGGCGAGTCACAGTAGTGGGAGAAGGACTGAGGAAACACACCCAGCATATACGTCTAGAACTGCCAACAGAAGAATAATTTTTAAAACTTTGGGACCAATGCTATGGTGCTTACTACTAGAGCGAACAGATTGTAATAACTAAATTTCCCATTAGAATCAATGAGATAAGTTGTATGAGTAATGGGACTTTTAAGCCCCCTGTTCAGCAACCCATCCCTCTTCAACTAGGTGCGTAAACACATGCTTAATTTCTACTGACTTCAGTTGGACAAAAGCACATGTTTAAAGTTAAGCATATACTTATGTGCTATGCTGAATCAGGGATTCAATAACGAAGGATTTGATCCTTTACTTTTATACTCATAGAAAGTTTACTTCTCAATGTATCCTAGACTGGACCTTTTTAAACACTAACATATCTCTAACTCTGCCTCTTGTTCTCCTGCAAAACAAATACAGAGGGATGCAAATTAAGGCTACAGCTCTATGATTACAGTGGAAGTATAGAGTTCTCACTTAATCTGCAGGCTCAACAGGGCAATGAAGATTCAGGGCCCCAACCATATGGATGCCCTCCAGCTGCATGAGAAACTTCCACTGAGGACTACCTTCCAGCCTCTCCATATAACCAGGGCAGAACCAGTAGCCATGTTGACACTGGCTATCTACCTATTTATCCCTAAAGGAGGTCTTTATAATACCCATCACGGTGTTATCTAACCTTGTGTGGTAGCCATTAGTAAGGGTTTGCTACCTACTTTAAGTTCGACAACGAAACAAGTACAGTGCGTGGCAGTATTCCAAGTTCTGAAGTGCATGATATTTCCATGAAAAGGGCTTTATTTGGATGCAGGTATTTGTAATCCTTATCTAATTTTGTTCATTTAATGTTTTTTACTCTATTTGAAAAAATATCCACATTTCCCCAGACCGGATCACTGCTAGTTACACCAGAGTTAAGTCTGAAATTATGAAAAGCACTGAATTGATTAGATTGATCAGTCATTTTCCATATGATTACTTTGATTTTGTATGCTAATCTGTTAGCCAAATTTATTTAAAATCAAGGTTTCAAGGGAAAGTTAAAAATAGTCTTAGCTGCAGATTGGACTACTGTCAATAAAAAGGAGTACTTGTGGCACCTTAGAGACTAACAAATTCATTTGAGCATAAGCTTTTGTGAGCTACAGCTCACTTCATTGGATACATAGTGAGCTGTAGCTCATGAAAGCTTATGCTCAAATAAATTTGTTAGTCTCTAAGGTGCACAAGTACTCCTTTTCTTTTTGCGAATACAGACTAACACGGCTGTTACTCTGAAACCTGACTATTGTCAATGTATCCTAGACTGGACCTTTTTAAACACTAACATATCTCTAACTCTGCCTCTTGTTCTCCTGCAAAACAAATACAGAGGGATGCAAATTAAGGCTACAGCTCTATGATTACAGTGGAAGTATAGAGTTCTCACTTAATCTGCAGGCTCAACAGGGCAATGAAGATTCAGGGCCCCAACCATATGGATGCCCTCCAGCTGCATGAGAAACTTCCACTGAGGACTACCTTCCAGCCTCTCCATATAACCAGGGCAGAACCAGTAGCCATGTTGACACTGGCTATCTACCTATTTATCCCTAAAGGAGGTCTTTATAATACCCATCACGGTGTTATCTAACCTTGTGTGGTAGCCATTAGTAAGGGTTTGCTCCAACTTTTGTTTTGTCCCTGTTTTACAGCTGGTTTCTGGGCCCTCACATATTCTTTGCACAGCAGAGGCTTACATACCCTCTACTCTCTGTAGAGCCTATACAGAGGGCAAGGAGCATTCTGCTTAGCTGCTCTCCCCCTCTGCTTGGCTCCTCCATGGCATTTTCTGAGGATTTGGTTCTCTCCACACCACACATCTGTGTGTGGTATGCAAACAGATATGCCTCTGTAAAGTCTGGATGGGAACTTTCCAACTCAGCCCTACAAAAAGGGCTGAACTCTAACAATGATTCTGGATAGCCCCCATGCCCTATTATAGTGGAAGCCTGCCCAGACAGTTACTTATCAGAACAGTTGGAAGCCAGCCTCACACCTCAGGCTTTTGATTGCTGCAAACCCCAGCACATGCAGTGGAAAAGAGCAGCCGTCCCTGGGGCTTACAACCCCAGAACGATGTGGAAGCTGAGCCCCAGAGAAAACCTGGCCCATAACTAGGGCCCTTACCAAATGCACGGCCATGAAAAACAAGTCACGGACCGTGAAATCTTGTCTCCCCCGCATGAACTCTGGTCTTTTGTGTGCTTTTACCCTATACTACACAGATTTCACAGGGGAGACCAGCCTTTCTCAAATGGGGGGTCCTGACCCAAAAGGGAGTTGCAGGGGGTCACAAGGTTATTTTAGGGGGGCGTCATGGTATTGCCACCCTCACTTCTGCGCTGGGTGGCCGGAGAGTGACGACTGCTGGCCGGGCACCCAGCTTTGAAGGCAGTGCCTCCTCAGCGACAGCGCAGAAGTAAGGGTGGCAACACCAGACCAGGCCACGCTTACTGCTGCGCTGCTGCTGGCGGTGGCTCCGCCCTCAGAGCTGGGCTCCCGGCCGGCAGCCGCCGCTCTCCAGCAGCCCAGCTCTGAAGGCAGGGCCGCCACCAGCAGCAGCACAGAAGTAAGGGTAGCAGTACCGCTAATCCCTCCCCCCACACAATAACCTTGAGATCCGCCCCCCCCACCCCACACAACTCCGTTTGGGGTCAGGACCCCTACAATACAACACCCTGAAATTTCAGATTTAAATAGCTGAAATCATGAAATTTACAATTTTTAAAATGACCTATGACCGCGAAATTGACCAAAACGGACCATGAATTTGGTAGCTCCCTTCCCATAAAACCTATCCTGGGCAAGTTCTCTAAAAGGAAGGTGCACAGAAACTCTTTCTCTTTCTTTCCCTAACATACATGCCTAGTTTCATCCCCAGAGGAAGTAGTTACAGCTCTCACTGCTCTCCAAGTTGCACTAGTTTATCCAAGGGCTGATTTTGGCCACAATGGTCCAAAATCTACTTTGACTTGCACCAATATAAATCCAGATGAATTACTTCAGATTTACATCAGTGCAATTGAGGGCAGAATTCAGCCTAGTGGTACTATACCTACATTACTATTGCAGAGGTTTCTAGGGAATTTACCCAGTCTGTATCTCATCCCTTTGCATATTCCTGGATCAGCAGATATAGTAACTCATGTATGCAGAATTACATGGGAAGGAAATTAAGAAAGTAATTAGAACTTTTATTATGATTTTGTAAAATACATCAACAGGATTCATTTAGTCAATACTTCAGGTATCAAAGATGAAATAACTTCCTTAAGATTGCCCAACCTAGATTAAAGTTAGCTCATCTCGAGATGCAGTATTGTAGAACTTGCTTGTTATCAGTAAGAACTGCGACTCATTTGGTATGATTTAACTTTGCTGTCTAGATTTACATAGCGTATCGGAATGTTTATAAGATGACGCTTTTGAGGATGGTTACTGGAATGATGTAAATATGAATTGCTGCCTCCTTTTACCTGCCTCTTACAAAGGAAATGACTAATCTGAAAGGAATATCCTCCTTAAATGTTTTAAATAAATAAATGGCAACCATGCATCCGATGAAATGAGCTGTAGCTCACGAAAGCTTATGCTCAAATAAATTGGTTTGTCTCTAAGGTGCCACAAGTCCTCCTGTTCTTTTTGTGTTATTACTGTAGGTCATGTATTCTAATTGACACCCAACTCTCTACTCCTATTTCTTTAACAAAAGTTATTCTTCCATGGGTTCTAACTATACCAATTATTCCAGTGAGATCACGTGTGTTAGCACAGCAGACAGTGACACACAGCTAAGGAACCAAACCAATTCCACACATCAGAGCCAGTGCTGGGCATAAGCAGACTAAGAAATTGCTTAGGGCTCCGAGCAGCTCAAGGGGGCCCCTATTCACATAATAAAAAGTGATGTTTTTATTATGCCTATTCACTTTTTTTATGCCTATTCACTTTTTTATGCCTATTCACTTTTTATTATGTGTTGGGGGTGGGGGAATATTCCTGCTTAGGGCCCCCAGTGGGCTGGTGCAGCTTCTGCCACACATGGACAGGAAGAGGAGAACTGCCAAGCTTGAAAAAGCTGCTTTTTGGGAAAATGATCAAACAGATAAATATTCAAAGAACGGGCCATGCCATTTTGATCACTGTGGGTGAAAGTCATCCCTCCTTCCACAGACAAAACCCAAGGACGTGAGCTTTGGGTGGGATAGTTGGGGGAACAGAATTCACCTCCAAAATAACAGGCCATGAAGTGGGTTGAAACACATCCCCTCCACATCCACCTTCCCAAACTATGAGCTGCAAGAGTTACAGCTGCCCTACAGAGCTCTCTATACAGGGATTCTCAGACACTAGCTCTGTCTGACTGTGGATCCAGTGTAGGGCCCCCCAGCCTCTCCCATCTGCCCCAGCAGCTTTCTCCTCAGTTGCCTCTTCTCAGCTGGTACAGAGCCCCCCCGCCAACTTAATCACACACACGGGATGTGGGTATCCCATTGTGCTTCCATAGATGTCAGTTCCAAAAAATCCAACCAGGAATATCATCCTCTGCTTACTCTGTGCTGGTGCCCACCACAGGCCCCTGAACAGATCAGATTCTATGAGACTTTGGCATGCCCTCCTCTACATGCTACCTGTAGTACGGGAACGTGAAAACTGTAAATATCAGCCCACTTAGGTTTAGACATTAATCCAAAACTAGAATATGGCTTTGTCCTTTATCTTTGTGAAATACCCCATCCCTTCCATTTATCCTCATTTTCTTTGCTGGAGATGGAGGAATTTTTTCACAACTATTTCATAGGTCTGAGTAGCACCGTGTGAAACGTTATTGGTCAGCAAAGCCATCTGATGAAACACACTTCCAAAGCATGATGCCATTTCAAAGTGTTAAACAATGAATGCAGTTCACAGCTTTTTTCTCCGTTCGAAGATAAGATCAGTAGTCAGTATATAAATGCATATCCCGTACTATGAGAAGATATTTGATTAAAGCATTAGTTAAAAATAAAGATGGGCCAGAGACACGAACTTTATGTCCAGTGCTCTCTGCAAACTTTTCCAACATCTGAGTATGATTGGATCCAGGGTTTAGAATCAGCCTGTTTTAAAATGACAAGGCCATCCACAAATTTTGGATCCAAATCAGGATCTGAACTTTCTTAAATTTGTGTCTATACAGATATGTTTCAAGCCATAACTGGTACTCACCTTAAGGTCTATTCCAACTTTTTGGTGTGGTAAATAATTCAAATACACCCACAAAATTGGAACTATGCATCAACAACCACCACAGCCACAGGATGGAGAAACAAATGCTAAGGACACTTGTATAATAAGCGGAGCTGGTCAAAAAAAATTCACTGAAATTTTGAATTTTCAAAAAATGCATCAGCCTCTAGTAATGCAAAGCCACAAAAATGTAAAGAAGTTTTGAGAAGTGTCTGAAGCAATGCTATTGCCAATGGTGTCACTGTTTGCTAAGGCAAATTATGGACCAATGTACTGGCGTTACGGCAAGTCTGAGATGGAACGGACAGGGAAAGAACGCTCAAAGGATGAAGATCACACACCAGCGGTGAAATCCTGACTCCGCTGAAGTCAATGGTGAAACTCCCATTGGCTTCAGTGGAGCTAGGATTTCACCCCAGATGAATTACACTGTACTGCATAGCACATGTTTTACACATAGAGCCATGGGTGGTGGGTGAACCCCTCATTCAGGGTGGCTAGCCCTCTTCCCACCCCACCCAAGACCCCGCCTCTAACCCACTCCCCCTCACCCAGAGCCAGAATATCCCCGAGACTCCGACTGTGGCCTGAGCCACCCCTGAGCTGCTGGCCAGCCCTAGCCCCAAGCTCCGGGCCACCAGCCCAAGCTGAGCCCCTACCGGCTTCCGTGGAGAGGTGGAGCAAGGGCGAGGACTTGGGATGGAGTGTGGGCTGGGCCATGGCCTGAGGTTGGGAAGGTTTAACCTCCCCGGCTTATTATACCCGCCACCCATGCATAGGGTGATCAATCCTTTCCATTTAGGTCATAAAATAAGGTTAGTGTATTTGAGACTAACTACTCAACTGGTTTTAACTATATTCAGATTCCTTTTCCAACCCTTCCTTCAAGCACCATGCTGTAAATCTGCCACTGGGGCAGGGTGAATTTTTTCAGACTAAGAGCTTATTTGATGAACAATACAGTTTTGATCAGCTCAAGACTATTCATGAATCTGACATGAATAGTTTCAGCCATTCACAAAATGGTTGGAGGAGGAAGAGGAGTGGTGGTAGAGGTGGTAATGATGGTGCTGGTTGCTGTCTCACCTTCCCTTCTTCTCCTAGCACCCCCAATAACATTTAGCCCAGTGGTGAGGGCACTCAGCTGGGATTTCGGACATCTAGGTTTAAATTCACACTCTGGAACAGACCCAAAACAGACTTTCTTGATTCACCAAAAATGCTGAAATATTTCAGATTTGGTTCAACCCAAAGCATTTTTAAAAAAAATTTCAGAACTGCCATGGAACTGCAAAAATCAATTATTTGCCCAGCTCAAGCTCTCACTTTCTGTCGCAAATGAAACATCACTAGCTGCATCACAATAGATCTGGTGTGAATCTACTGGTAAAGGTTTGCAGGGAGGATTTTGGATGATGATTTAACATGCTCTACATTTCTTATTATGAGGTGTCGGTGCTTAAAATTAAAACAGCAATTAGAAGCTATTGGAAACTTACTTGTTCCAGTGAACTTTTCCTTCCAGGGTCTGCATCTCACCGAGTATAGCCAGAAGAAGTGAAGATTTCCCACACCCAACTTGACCCACAATCATTGTCATCTGACCTATAATAATCATAAACCGAATAAAGAAAGGAAAACCAAATGATAGAACACTAATCCAGTTAAAATTAAAAATAGCTCGCTGCAGTTGTTGCTACCCTTTATATTCTGTGAATGACAATTTTGCGCGTGTCCACCTGTGAGCTACTTTTGAAAGGAAAGGTTCAGGCACACAGTATCTCCATGATGTAAGTGTACTGTATAAACCTGCTGGAATATATATAGATTAAAAAAAACAACAACACAGTGATTTATTGAGAGACCCATCTTGGGAACCAAAGTTTTATAGCAATAATTATTAAAATTAATAACAATACCCCAAGTTCCCTTTGTGGGTTTGCACTGCCAAATCGCGCATGTGTGTGTGTGTGTGTGTGTATGTGTGTGTGTAGCGGGTGTATTTTAACACTTCTGGCCCTTTTTAATAACTACTGTTTTAAGGGGTCAGCCTGTTTAAAATTCCTCTCAGTACTGGCCTTAGTTATGCTGTTGTCGGTTTCATTGATGGCCAGGTAGATCTATTATTTTGAAACTGGCAATTCTTTTCATTATTAGCCATATGTTTAAAACAAACACAGGGAAGTGCTTCTTCACATAATGAGCAGTCAACCTGAGGAATTCGTTGCCTGGGGATATTGCGAAGACCAAAACTATAACTGAGTTCAAAACAGGAATTAGGAAAGTTCATGGAGGGTAAGTCCATCAATGTCTATTAGCCAAGATTGTCAGGGATGCAACCCCATGCTCTGGGTGACCCAACGCCTCTGCCTTTCAGATGCTGGGACTGGACAACAGGGGATGGATCACTTGATGATTGCCATGGTCTATTCATTCCCTTTGAAGCATCTGGCATTGGCCACTGTTAGAAGACAGGATACTGGGCTAAATGGATCATTGGTCTGACCCAGTGTGGACATTTTTATTTCTAGCCATTATTTTTTAGTTCTTTGGAGCTATGATATAATTCCTTGAACTAGATTTCTTAACCTTTTACATCCTTCTCTTTACATTTCTTGACACCAATCTGATCACATTTTGGGGGGGGGTAGAGTAGTGGGGGCACACAACCTAACTCGTTCCAAGATGGATCTTGATAAATTTATGCCTGTGACAGCAGGAGACTGGACTCGATGACCCACGAGGTCCCTTCCAGTCCTATGTTTCTTTGTGCTTTGGACTATATATGCAAGGAATTGTCATTACAGCAAATACACAGTCTCACATGTTTAGCATTTAAAGGGCACATTAATCCTACCTGTTGGGATTCTGATGTTTATATTGGATAATGTGGCTAAGCCACTTCCCCATGAAAAATATCCATTGGTAACCTACAAAATAATTTCATATATTAGAAGTGCAAACACCTCAATAAATAATTTACAATTGTCTGTTCTGCATTAAAAAGAAAAGATTGCTTTAAAAAATAAATACACTTTCAAGTACGGTCACGTGAAAAGAAAAAGTCAAGTCAAATTAGGGGAGATGGCAAAACAAAGCAAAGATTGTGAAGGAAAAACAACTCGTACATATATTGTATGAACATCCCTTTATTAAAGGGGTAGTCTTAAGGTAAAACTCATGGGCCCAATCATCTCTTGCAGAGAAAAACCCATACAGCATTAATTTAAGGGAAGAGATTCACTTCCATAAATGGTGATTACAGGTGCTACGTAAGATATGATAGTTTACCAGGGCAGGGATAGTTTGGGTATGTATGATGTCATGGTCTATCAAGGATGGAGCACACAGAGTCTAAACAGGACACTCACAAGGTTTACAGTGGACAAAAGAAAGTGCTCCCAGATAGACACTAGGGGCCATATTTTACGAGGGCTATGGGCTATTCTCCCTCACACAAGAAGGGCATCCATAGACAGAACTTGAACCAAAGGGCATGTTTGAAACCTGTGCATCTATTTAGTATGAATCTAGTCAGAACCTGTGGGAACAGCTAGTGCATGTGCAGACAAAAGCTTTACCCACATCAGCAATGAATGTGGAAAATGACCTTATGGTACAAAAACTTTGAGTTTGGGAGTGGGCTAGCAGGGGGAACCAGAAGAAGAACCTATAGTATACTTGATCATGTAGTTCTTGTTCTTTCAGAATCACAATATCACTTGCTACTGAGAAAAAACAGAGGCATTAAAGGGAACTGATGATTTCCAGCAAATAGTCTGGTATAAGTGTATTTTGAGCACACTTTAATCCAAGTATTTTACACCTGATCTTGCAGTGAAAGATTTGCTTTTGGAAGGACTGCAGGATTTGGGCACTTTGGTACCAGTTTATTCCAGAGCATGAGGCTCCCCTCCATGTGAAGAATGAATCCATGAATTCAAACTACCTTGATTGCAATATCATCTATCTCTAAGGGACGTGGCTGTCTCCTCAGCGGCTGCTCATAGCTGTCCAGCTGATGCCTCAAGGGCTGTTTCCTGTTTATGGCTTTGGTATGCTACATGATAAAGCACAGAAAGAAGAGAAGTTGAAATTCTCATACGACGACGACGTTCAGTTTCCTTTGAAACAAAATAGCCTGTTCCCCTCCCTTCTACCAATCTAGGTCAAGAGAAGAACATGTGAATAGTAACAGGGCATTTCAACTTGTGTTGTAACAAAGGCACAACACCGTGAGGAGCTAAGTGCCTCTCACAAGGGGCTGAACGCCCTCAACTGCCTCTGAAGTCAGTGGAGTTTCTTCAAATCCCCCCATCTTTTATACTATCTAATTTAAACTTCTTGTCAGCATCTGCAGTGCTCTACATAATTCTGCCCCATCCCTCCTTATCCTCCTTTGTTACGTTCAGCGTGGCTCCCTGTGCCCTTCAAATCTATCCAGTCATCCTCCCATTTGCCAGCTTAGCTTCTCAGACAGTCGCCTCTGTAACTTGTTCCACATGGCCACTTAGGCATGATACAACCTTCCTGAGCTTGTCCGCAAAGCTCCTACCCTGTTTCAGTCCCTCTTAAAGACTCACTTTTGCTGGGCTGCTTACAGAGAATCAATCTGACTTCTACATACATTGCTTATTCTTTCCTCTCCCTCCCTCCATAATTTTTGTCTGTCTTTAGATTGTGAGCTCCTCGAAGCAGTGACTGACCCTACTTGAATGTCTGGAAAGAATCGGGCACATCATGGGTGGTAAAGAAAGAAAGAATTCAATCCTCGTAACAATATGAAGGCTACATGGGATATTTAGAACAATAAACTAAGACTGAGAGGGCCAAGTCTGAATGCTACATCTATCAAGTCATTTCTTAAAAGTTTTTCTTTTTAATTAATGCTTAAGTAAGAACAGGGGCCTGCCCCGCTGTAAAAACACATAATGTGAGCCCCTCTCCTGAGGAGCTCACACCCTAAACAGGCAAGATAGGCAAAGGATAGAAAGAAACTGGAAGCACAGAGAGAGAAAATGACGTCCCCAAATTATACAACGAGTGGCAAAGCCAAGTTCAAAACCCAGGTCTCCTGAGTCCCAGGTCAGCATCCGCTCCACTTGGCCATGCTGTCTCCCCATTTTTGTGCTGCCATGTCAGAAAAGAGAACTTACAAGTCCTGTATGCTTCTTACAGGATTCATAGGTCACAGAGCTTTCTGCACTTCTCCAGCTGTCATCTCCAATCTCATCACTTATGAAAAATTCATTCAGCTTCTGTACGCTTAAAAAAAAAAGACAATGAGTGAATGCCAGATTTCAGTGGGTAAGCTGGTAATGATCTATGCTCTGATCACCTGATCAGAATACTCAAACTTCATGATTGGATGGACTACCTCCACTCCCTTTTGGATTGCATAGCATCCTTTTGGCAACTACAGTAATTATTTGCATGGAAAAAAGAACAGTATGAAAGTAGTTAATGCATTTTCAGACTTTATTTTATTGCAATAAGAGCAACTGGAAATGAGGAGAAAAGCTGACACCATGTGACTAACCAGCTCTCTGCAAATCACCAGCAATAGATCTGTGGCTTGCAGAACACTGGTATAAGGGACTATGAGGGACTATGCTATTCTTGATATGTTATTCTTTTAAAAAAAATAATCTGTATAGATACTCATTAGCCTTTTGGGGCTGCCTCAGTCCTCACTTCACCCCAGGGGCATGTAGCAAAGGGGAAAGCCCAACCAACTGGTGAGAGAAGCATGGCTACACAAAGCCCTTTACAGTATATCCAAATCCAGAGTTTATCACCACACAGTGCGACAGGGTCCTCAGGCAGCAGCAGGAAGCTGAGCCAGCTCCATAAGGAATGGACACACTAATCAATGTAACTCTTAGTGTGTGAATGCACTAAAGGAACATGCAATGACATTGACCTACTGCCTTAGAAGGCCTGGGTCAAACATTTATTTCAGCCACAGTCAAAAATCCTTCTGCCACCAGAGCTATGCTAATTCTTAAAGGGAAATAACAGGTCTGGCCAAAGTATAAGCACTTATTCATACCAGGGACAAGCACTTAATCATATCAATTTATATGATTGATGATGGGGGCCATGGAGTGGCCAAGCACACATTCCTTGTGCCTCTGCACTTGGGAGTTTCTAGGTTCATGGGAGAAAGATGATAGGAAATAAATTTTCCAATGGGTGAGGTTTGTTTTGGCAAACAGGGTCTTTCAATAACGTCCTTTGGGGTGGCTAAGGATAGTAAGTGAAACACACACACCATTGGGATATTAGGACAGCACTAAACATAGCACAGAGGGAGGAGGAGTGATGGGGAGGCTAGAGTGATGAAGAAAGGGGCATGAGATTTTCCATGAGTCCAAAATCATTTTAAACCCAGGAAAAATCTCTGATGTATCCCTGCTCCCCGTTCAACAAAAGCAAAACATGGATCATTTAATTTGCTAGTGAACTGAGTGCTGGTGAATGGTGAGGGCGGGCTCAGAAGACTAGTGTCCTGGGGCTTGTTATTTGCTGTTATTGTTACCCACCCAACAGAGGCAGCAGCAACCATACAACCCCTTGCCAGCGTGCCTCAACCTGGACTCGGAGGGGCTATGTATGAGGGTGGGACGTTTAGCTCCGTTTTCAGATCCTGTCGGTGCACGGCATCTCTGTCAGCAAGGGTGTCAATTTGAGCCAGCTGTGGTGGTAGTTTTGTGACACGTACACCTGCGTAACGACACTGAGGCAGCAATTCCTTTCACGTAGGCCACTGCAGAATCAACGGAGGGCAATACATTTCAGCCTCTTCATCAGCAAACTGGAGAGGAATTGCTCAGTCACCCACCACTAGGGGAGCTGTTTTGTCAGGCTATATATTTTGGGAAATGTCATACCTGAATCATGGAAAAGTTTGATAAAATCACATATTTTGTGACTTCTATGATTTTCCATTTGTGCTTCTCCTTGTAGCACAAACGACAGTTTCCTCTTATATCCTGGACAAACCTCATTGAATTAACTTAAACGTATTGAATTAAGTTGAACTATTTTAGGAGTTCTTTGTATTAAAAATGCAAATGTTGATGTATTATTGTGGGATTGTATGTAATGCCTCTGGGGGAAGACATGGCTAATATAATGAGAAGTGTTATGAGCTTCAAAGGACTATTTGAAACAATGGGTTGGACAAGAATGAACTTTTAAAGTTAAGTGGGTTTCCCAGAAAATCTCTTGGAGTTGTTTGCAAATGTACCCCTTGGGTATGCAAGAACTCAGCCTTTTGAATCTTCACCCTGAGGAGGTGACCTTTGTCTGCTGATCACCAGTTAAATGAGGACAAGATCAGAGGGCCAAACTGTATAAAGGAGTAGCCCACAGATTCATGGGAGTGCTTGTTCTGAGCCAATGCTGTCATGAACTTGTAACCACAGAGAAACAGTCTGATGGAGTTTGAAGGGCTGACTCCGACCGGAGCCCTTGTTGGAACTGGGGTGATCTCTGGTCAGCTTATTAGCATTTGCGTAGATTCTTTTTAATATATTTTCTCTGTAATGCTTTCATGTCCAGAATAAATGTTCTTGCTTAGAAAAAGCTGTGTTACCTTGTAACTGTGGGCAATTACACTGCTTATAGCTTCTGAGAAGAAAAGCAAGGCGGGCCTGCTTAGGTAGTCTGACTTATTGGGGAATTCTCCACTCATACCAGTGTCTGATTCTCATACCAGTGCACAGCAGGAGTGACTCCATCGCTGTCCCTGTAACATTAATTACTAGAATGGCTTTCCAGATGAGCAATTGCCCCTCTGTTCATGCCAATGGTCCTTTCCAAAAAGAGACCCAGTGTTATGGATAGAATTCCATTATAAAGCACAGTCACTATTCCACCCCTTGCGATGGGGAGAAATAAGAATGGGCTGCTCTCCCTGAAGTCAAGGGCCAAACCCGTTCACTTTGTTTACCCCCCAGCTTCTCCCTCTCTTCTCCTTCTAGTGTTGCTAGCCAGCTGGGAGCAATTGTGGCTGGCCAGTGCATGATGGGTGAGGATAGGAAGGAAGATAAGAGCTACAATCCAAGTCAGGACAGTCTGGCCTGTAGTCAGGACTTCAAGATTTGCCTCGATTATAATTTTTCCAGCCACTAACTTTATTGACCATTTCCTTGTTCTCATATGATGCAGTAAGATGGAGTGGCTGGTCTGTTTTCTTTATGCCTTTTCACCATTTTGAATGACCAAGTTGAGTCCCCTTCATCCTGTCTCTTTCTCAGAGAAGTGTAAAAGAGATCTCTTTAATATACGAACATAAAAATGGCCGTACTGGGTTAGATCAATGGTCCATCTAGCCCAGTATCCTGTCTTCTGACAGTGGCCTATACCAGAAGCTTCAGAGGGAATGAACAGAAGAGGGCAATTATCCACTGTCATCCAATCCCAGCACCTGGCAGTCAGAGGTTTAGGGACACACAGAGCATGGGGTTGCATCTCTGACCATCTTGGCTAATAGCCACTGATGGAGCCATCTTTCATGAACTTATCTAATTCTTTTTTGAACCCAGTTATACTTTTGGCCTTCACAATATCCCCTCACAATGAGCTCCACGGGTTGACTGTGTACTGTGTGAAGAAGTACTTCCTTTTGTTACTTTTAAATCTGCTGCATAGTTTTCATCAGGTGACCCCTGGTACTTGTGTTACGTGAAAGGGTAAATAATACTTCCTTATTCACTTTCTCCACAATATTCATGATTTTATAGACCTCTATCATATCCCCTTTTAGTTGTCTCTTTTCCAAGCTTAAAAGTCCCAGTCTTTTTAATCTCTCCTCATACAGAAGCTGTTCCATATCCTAATCAGTTTTGTTGCCCTTCTCTGAACTTTTTCCATTTCTAATACATCTTTTTTGAGATGGGGCAACCAGAACTGCATGCAGTATTCAAGGTGTGGGCGTACCATGGCTTCATATAGTGGCATTATGATCTTTTCCGTTTTATTAGCTATCCCTTTCCTAATGGTTTCTAACATTTTCTTCGCTTTTTTGATTGCTGCTGCACATTGAGCAGATGTTTTCAGAGAACTATCCACAGCGACTCCAAGATGTCTTTTGTGAGTAGTAACAGATAATTTAGATCCCATCTTTTCTGTATGTATAGTTGGGATTATGTTTTCTAATGTGCATTACTTTGCATTTATCAACACTAAATTTCATCTGCCATTTTGTCACCCAGTCTTGTGAGATTCTTTTGTAGCTCTTTGCAGTCTATTTGGACTTAACTACCTTGAGTAATATTGTATCATCTGCAAATTTTGCCACCTCACTGCTTACCCTCTTTTCCAGATCATTTATGACTATGTTGAACAGTACTAGTCCCAGTACAGCCCCTTGAGGGACCCTGTTATTTACCTCTCTCCATTTCGAAAACTGACCATTTATTCCTACCCTTTGTTTCCTGTCTTTTAACCAGTTATTGAACCATGAAAGGATCTTCCCTCTTACCCCATGATTGCTTACTTTGCTTAAGAGCTTTTGGTAAGGGACCTTGTCAAAGGCTTTCTGAAAGTCTAAGTACACTGTATCCACTGGATCCCCCTTGTCCACATGCTTGTTGACCCCCCTCCCTGCAAAGAATTTAAATGGACTGGTGAGGCATGATTTCCCTCTATAAAAGCCAAGTTGACTCTTTCCCAACAAATCATGTTCATCTATATGACTGATCATTCAGTTCTTTATTATAGTTTCAACCATACCTTATGATGGCCTTGACTGCAAATCTAACCACGGTGGAGAGCAGGAACAGTGGTGTGACCAGGATGTGAAACAATGACAGTGATGCAAAGGCCTGTGCTGGCTGCAGTGTTGTTTCATTTTGATATTCATAGGTCACAAAGGTCTGTCACATCAAAACAAGGGAAGATTAGTGAAAAGGATGCCATGCTACATAGGCTGGCTCAAAACAGGGGGAAACACACCGATCAAAATATTTTGCCTGAGTAGAGGCTGAGTATGAACTGAATAAGGACCTCGGTGTTTGGTGCATAAACATTTCTTACTGCCCAGCATGAAGGGTAAAGGTATTTCCCCAGTGGATGAGTCATGAAATTCATTTTTGTGCAAAGGGCTAATGCAAACTTATGTCCCACTTAAGTCCAACTTTATGACTTATTTTGAGGATTTAAATTGTCTAGGCCTTGTACTGGGCCCAGAGTGAATTTCACCCATAGACAATGGAACAGCAACACCCCAAAATACAAAGCCCAAAATAAGATATTCTCAAACCTAGTCTGTCCCTTTCCAGTTCAGCCACATTTAGATATTCTGTTTGGTTTCTGCGGGAGACTGAAACTAATGTTGCTTTTTGTTTGCTTCCTCTTTCACAAGTCCAAATCTCAGGTGTTGTAAATTCACATTTGGGAATTGAGATTGATAGTGTAATACTGCTAGGCAGGCAGCAGGGACATACTAATTCACATACAGTTTCTGTGAAAAGTAGGTCCTATATAAACAATCACAGTGTTTTTAATTTATTTTCAGATAAAGGGGAAAAATATTTTCTTACTGCAAGAACAGCTGCTATTGGGATGGCTGCATTCATAAAAACTGTGGAAAGAAATAAAATATGCATTGGACTATTTGAACTGTACAAAAATTATCTTAATATTAATTTGCAATACTTTATACCAAACCCAAGCATAGTCAGTTAAATAATATGTTAGTAGAGGACTTCAACCTCAAACATTGTTTCCTATCATTAAAACTCCCAAAGGAAAACTCCTTAGCAGGAAAAAATTTCCTTCCATTTCTGACTTAGATCTTAAATACACAAACAAACAAACCAAGGAATGTTATAGTTTCTACATTTTAGTGAGTTGAAATAAAATATTTTCATATGAACTGTAAAATTATAACGTATCACAGCAAAAAATTGCTTTGAAAGAACAATTTACTACAAATATTGGGGCCATTTCCCTCACCTCTACCTCATTACAAGGAATGTAATTGATTTTAGTTCGTAATTTATCTCTGTCCCAATCACACCCGCTGATGTTATCTCAGGACTTATTAATGTAAAATCTCATTATTAAGGTTAAAATTTTTTTTTTACAAGTTAAACAATAACAGTAACAAAATCCACCAAATGATGTCAAGCTTCCTGCTGTGTTATTTGTCGTGTCTTTTATTTTCTATCATGTTTCATAACACAATAGCCACTGCCATAAGTACAGGCGTCTTGTTTCAGCTGAAGTCTGAAAAGGAATTTACTATTGAGAGATAAATCCATTATCTAAGAGTTATGTTACAAACGATATTGCCCCTAGAACAGAATTACTTACTGGAAAGAGATGTGTAAAGCGCAAAGGTTTTGAGACTTATGAGCTCCTTGGTTCTTGTTTCCTCTACGCTAGTGCAAAATATGTGCTCCCAGGCATACAACTTTAACAACTTAATGCCTTTCAAGATCTCATTGGTTTTCTTTAATCTCTCAGTAGAATAATCCTTTACATTAAAAAAGTAAGAAATCACAAATTACGAAATTAATATTATTTAAAATTATTTTTATTAAGAATGCTTTTTTCTATCACTTGTGTTCTAAAATTAGCCAAAGTATTGCAACTGGGTTTACTCATGACCTAGGATATACCTCTAAGTACTATACATAATTAAATAGTTTACCATTTCATGTTCCTTGAAGATTTTAGAGACTTTAAAGTCATGAGAAGAAAATAAAAGTGATTTTACATTGAAAAAAATTAAAACTAATATGTCTTGCGGAAAATAACCTGAAGCCTATGTATTTAAATGGAGAATGAAACCTGGGAAGAGATAATACTGAAGAAAAACCTGACAATTAAGATATGAGGGGGAGATGGTAACAGTCTAGGTATTAAGAAAATGTAAACTTAGGGTAAGTATCAAGATAAATTTCCAATGATGATCTTTATTAGACTGTAGCATCATTTCCCATTGATGGAGAGTGTGCAATAGGGACTGATCCAATATGAGTACGGAGGTTATTCAGAAATACAAAAGACTTTTGGGTGGAGTGTTATACAGTAGTTGATGTGATCTATTTCAAAAGGACTTATTCACATGATTTAATATTTCATTTCTATATTTTATCATTTTTATTAATTGCTGAGATTCCATACAGTACATCATTTGAATTAGAAAACAACAGGCTCCATGACATCTAAAGCATAGATGGTCATAGATGTGATCAGGCTATTCAGATGGGGTGAAATTCACCTCTGTAGAAAGAGTCAGCACAAGGTGCATATACCACTTTAAGGCCCAAGTTCAGTACAGTATTTAATCATGTGCTTAAGTGTTTTGCTGACAAGGGATGAACTGCTGAATCAGAACCTAGCCCCAGATCCTCAAAAGGTATTTAGGCTCCTAACTTCCACAGATTTCCATACAAGTTAGGATCCTAAATACATTTGAGGACCAGGGCCTAAGTCCTCATTTTCAAGGCTTAAGAAGGACCTGAGTGGTTCATAAGCTTTGTGCTGGCCCTCAGTGCAGGAGTGAATTTCTTCCATGCAAATTTCACTGAGCAATAAATGGTCTCATGAGTGCCTATCTTGTTAAGGAGCTCCCCATTCTGTACAACTTCAATCACAATTCAGAAGAATTATGCTAAAAGTTAGATATTTCTTTCTCCTTCTTTCCCCAACGCGCTCACTGAACATGCGCAGTGGGGTATCTTTGATGTCATTGTTATAGATGATTATTGGAGAAGAGTGTATTCAAATGATCAGAACTCAGTAGTAATCAGGAATGTCAGCAAGAGTGTAACTCTGTGTATTGGTAACACCAGCTAAAGTGTGTAATATATATTGTATTTAATGCACCTCTTAAAAAACAGTTGAAAATGTTACCATTGTACAGTCACCATTGTATTACATTGAAGTTATTTGTTGGCAACCCAAAAATAAATAAAAATTTAAAAATCAAAATTAATTATGTGGTTAATTTCATTAATAATAAACATTCCCCAAAAATAGTTCTGAGTTTTCTATAATACTTTGTTCTTTTATAGCATCTTTCATCTGAGGATCGCAAATAACTTTGCAAACAACTTGTGAAGTCGGCAAATATTACGACTTTTATTTTACAGATCTGAAAACTGAGGGACAAAAGAGTTAAATGGCTTACCCAAATTTACACAGCAAATTATTTAAAAAACCAGGAATAGAATCCAGAACTCCCAATTCCAGGTTCTCTGCTTTAACTACCGGACCACAGGCATCACTAAAATAAGTTACTTACAAGAGTGCTCTTCTGAGCCTCAGCCAACTTTGTAGCTATGAAATACTGTATTGGAGCGAGCAATACAATAACAGCAGCACCAACCAATGCACTTACTCCAAGTAAGTTATAGAGTAGGATCACGCCCATTATGATCTAAGGAGGAAAAAGACACATAGGAAGAGCAATACATTTCAAGACCCCTACAAGGCGAAAAAAAATCCTCTCAGGCTATATAGTCTAATAATACATAGAATTTGCATTAATTTAAATAAAACCTCACTTCTAATTTACTTTAGAAGTTAAGTTTTGAAATTCTAGGGAAAGTTTCTACAAACCTTTATTATCATTATTTATTTGTATTGTGGCAGCACCTAGCTATCCTAGTCATGGATAAGGACTCCAATGTGCTAGGCACTGTACAAACATAGAATGAAAAGATAGTGCCTGCCCCAAAGAGTCAAGCATGCAGTGACATATTAGCTGTTAAGCCAGTAGTGCTCTGGAGTCAGTGGGCTTGATTCTCATTTGTACAAAAGCCCTTTTACACCACTTAAAGGGGCCTTAAAGTGAGTATAAATTACATTTACATTCAATTTAAGGTACCTTTGCACTGCCAGAGAGAGTCCTACTGTAAAAGAGAATCAGGGCCAGGGGAAGTACTGTTATAAATAAGGGCCACTCATGTCAGAAAGGGCATGCGGGATTGATTCCCTACTTTTATTTGTTTCACCTTTTCAGTTAACTAATGAATTCAATTAACCATGTCTTTCCATTGCATAGTCAAACCACTAACATCCAGTCATGTTTAAGATTTTGCAGAGTATTATTTACATACATAAAAATCCTTTCCTTAGCATAAAGATAAACAAGGTGCCTAGTGGCAACTCGGGCCTGAGGCAAATCCTGCTGTCCTTTCTCAGGGCCCAGTCCGTCCTTTCAGGTGCCTTTGAGGGTGCTCAGCACTTTGTTGGATACACTCAGCTATTTGTAGGCTCAACCCGCAATCTTTATTCAAGACCAGCAGGATATGGTTTGATGATGTTATATTTATGATTAGATTGTAACATCAGCCTCAGCCATAAACTGCCTCGCCCCAGGAGTAGCACTGGAAGTCACTGTTCCTCAGAAACATCCCTCAGGGGTCCAATTCCTCTGCTTCGGGATGAGACGGTACCCATATTCCCCTTCCTGACTGCATTAGGGGGAATCACTTTCTAGCCCATAGTTAGCAAATGTTAATTCCTTGTCTTTTTACAGAGAAAGAAAGAAAGAAAGAAAGAAAGAAAGAAAGAAAGAAAGAAAGAAAGAAAGAAAAGCCAATTGAACTGCTGATGCAGAAATATCTGTTACTCCACCATGTGAATTGTTGATACCAGCAGCTGCCCAATGCTTTGACAATGAAAAAAACTTCAACAATATAATATACACACTTTATCATTTTTACTTTCGTTTTTTTAAGTGCTAGTGTCAGCTACTGGCTTGACAACAGTTCACAGATTTCAAGGCCAGAAGGGGCCATTATGATCATTTAATTTGACTTCCTGCATCACACAGGCCAGAGGAGATCACCCAATAAACTCTGCATCAAACCCATAACTTCTGTGTGAGCAACAGAAGATCTCTGAGAAAGACATCCATATCCCAAGGACATTCATTCAAAGCCTACTGAAGTCAATTAAAATACTGCCAGTTAAGTGTGTTTTCAGTTAGGTCCTGTTGCTCCCTGAGCTGGAGGAACAGCAAAGGAAGTGGCAATAGAAACTTCCTCAGACAGCCCTTTCACCTTCCTGGTGGGATCACCTCCATGGATTAAGAAGATATTTCAGTTTCTATATCTATTCAGTCCTTGTCATTTTCCTGAGATTGATAAAAAGGTGACCATTACGCTACATACAATTTAAGCTACATACAATTGGTCTGAGAGTGACCAGCAGTTCGATTAACAAAGACCAACCGAAAAAACCTTCATATGGTAACCCCCTTTGGACACTTCTAAGACAGCCAATTTGAAGCAGTGATGTATAGGTGAAAATGTCTGTATAGTTACTAATCCCTTATGCCATCCAGGCCCTTTATTGTCTGTTTTTTCAGCATACATTCTCTTTGATGACCCTGCTAAAAATGAACAAATGACAAAAGTGGATGTTCCCTTCATTATTATGGATGACTTATATAGTGTCATGAATTTACAATGTAGATCTAATTTATCAAAGCTTTCATTCCTGTTATTTTTCCTTGACAGCTGTTAATAATGCCTATAAGTTATGACCTACCCATCCCCACTAAGAAGCCCAAGAGTAAATTTTTCAAAAATATCTTAGGAGCCTAAGTCTTATTGAAAGTCAGTGGGACTTAGGCTCCTAAATTGCTTCCTCACATTTGAAAATTCAGCTACCCCAACTCTAATATTTTCTTTCCTTCCTTCTGATTCATCTGTTCTTCTGCTGTACACAACCCAGATTGGATTAGAACCAGATGTTTAGAACTAGAAATTTATGATAACTAGTGTACCTGTTTAGTTCTCAACACTCAAATCAGTGTTCCTTTCTGTCGCTCACCAACCACACTTTCTGACATTATAACACTTGACATACCATACCTTCTTTGCAATACAGGATCACAGAATTAAGGGCCCAGTTCTGACACTCTTCACTCTTGCCCCATGAAACAGCTGCAAATGAATTCTGCAAACCCAGCAATATTTTGGTTCACCATAGCTGCCTGCACAGATTACTTGTGGCAGTTGCGGAACACATATGAGCAGAGAAAGGTAAATATGGGCTGTGGGAAAGACAGGTAATCCACGCTAAAATTCAGACCATTCTCCGGGCTTGTAAATATTACCCAGAAAAATCTCTCCCCACTGGCCTGCAGCGATACTGCTTCATAGCCTTTGGAGGAAACCGTGAACAGCAGTTCTGCCCTTGAGTTCTCCTCCTGGCCACAGCTCTTCATTTGTAACTATAGTCCAATGCTATAATTCCCCCCCTTTTTTTTTGAAAGAGTCTCAAAAATGTACATTGCTTTAAAAATATCTTCTGTTTTCAGGGGGGGGTTCTTCTAAAAATTAGGCCCTTACTTTGATGCTCTACCTGAACGGGCATAGCCCAGAGATTGGGACACAGAAACAAGAACCACATCAGCTGATTTGTTTCGATGGCAACCAAGTTATTGATCTGTCCCAAGGTCATCTCTCCCATTGACAAGTTGGATGTGGAAAGCCTCAGGATCTTATTGTATATCATTGCCTGGAGAGAGGAATAAAGTACAGTATATAAAGTTACAATAGCAACCAGACATTGCAAATGTCAGTAACAGAGATTGTCCATTCCTGCAGCTGCCAAACAGAGAGAGAGATTTTTGAAAATAGAGGTTAAATAGTAGAATTATTGCCTCAATTTTTTGTTACTCCTGCAGCCATTAAAAGCAGTCCCACTGGGCAAAATGTCTCCATGGTGTGACTACACAGACCTCATTCAGCAGCAATGAATTTGGCCTGATGGGACTGCTCTTCTGAGCAAGGGCTGCAGGAGTGGTGCTCCTATGAGAGCAATAACATAACAAAAATGACAGCAGAGTGTAGAGAATAGGGATATGGGATAAGAAGGAATACAGCTTATTTTTGATGAAAAAATATAAATAAAGTTTAACATAAGTTCAGACAAATCTAAAATTAGGAGCAATTACAGTAACTGGCAGGTGGAAACCCTGTCATTATAGAATGAAAAGAAAAATTTCATGAAAAGCTCATGAAAGCTTATGCTCAAATAAATTTGTTGGTCTCTAAGGTGCCACAAGTACTCCTTTTCTTTTTGAGGATACAGACTAACACAGCTGCTACTCTGAAACCTGTCATTATAAAATGAGTTTCTCTCATGTTTTCTATTAAGTTTTCAAGCAGTAAGCAGTAAATAAAGGGAAGCTAGGCTGAAAGTGACCTGGTGGAGAGCATTTCGTATAGCCAAACAGGAGACCTGAGTTCAGGAGAGATTTTGGGACTACACTCCCAGAGCAGAATATAGGGTTTGGAGTAAATCAAAGGTTTTCAATCTACAGCAGAGGCAGTTTAAAACTAGCAGGGTTCAGATCTGCAAAAGCTTTAAGCTCCAGAAGATATTGTGGTACCAATCCTCAACTGTGGTTAAACATCACACAGATAAAGGACAAGATAAATGAAAGAATAAAATGTGAAGCCATTACTAGGGCATTTTACAGCATGCCGATCTCAGAAACAATGTCTTACTCACCAGTAAGGCACCTCGCAGGTTGATGCCGGTTTCTATGGTAACATAGTAGGAAGCCTGCAGAAACGTCCTCTGCAGGATAAGGGCCAGGAAGAGAAGAACTGCTAGGACATAAACATTTCCGAGAAAATCCTGTGAGGAGAGGTATGAATTTGATGTCTCCTTAGACTAAAAAGAAAGAGAGAAAAGAAAAGTTTTTTGGACAACTATATAAAATGTTGGAAAGATGCTCTGTTATTTGGACATTGGAAATCAGAAGATTGTTTTCATGATGGATTAACAATAGGATTAATAATACCGTAGAAAAGCCATGCTACCTATAAAACCACAGTTCTGACTATGTTGCATACTAGGACCACTTGGAACTTCTATGCAACCATAGGGATAGAACCCAGATGTAAAAGTACCCAGGCATTTAACACGTGTGCTGAAGGAGCATTGCTCTTAGCAGAACAGAGACTATGAAAGGCAGTTCTGATTCCAAACTGAGGCCAGCAGTTCAATTACACATCCAGGCAGTTCATTACAATACTTCGCACCACTGATGGAAAAAGCCAGAATACTGAGGTCCAAGATTCTGGCACTCAGGGTCTGGGAGAAGCAGTTCACACCTGCCTTAATGCTGAGTGAATTGGTTGTTGATCTGCTCCTTGGGCCAGAGAACAGGTATAGGGAGATGAGCACCAAATCGGCATGCTCAACACAAAGGCAGTGTTGCCAGCTCTTGAAATTTTATCATGAGTCTTGTGACATTTGGTGCTTTTCTTAGGTTCTTCAAATTCTTCAGTTCTTCAAAATTTTGTGCAAAAATGTGTCTGTAATTTTCAATGAAAAATCAAAACATTTGAAATTTTTTCAACTAGCTCTAGTGGCTCCCTTTTTCTCCCCTTCCTCCAGAGCAGAGATAATTTGCACCAACCTTAGTCCTGGCATGGATCATGTCCCCCTCTGCACCTCTCCAGCTGCATTGGCTGGTGCCCTGGGGAAAGGAAGAGTCAAAGCTCCCCCAGCCTGCCTCCAACCCTCTTCTGTGGGAGGGGAAGTAACATCCCTACAAGGGCTGCTTCCCTCCTCCTCTATACTGTGATCCATGATGTGGGTAGGCCATGCCAGGGAGTAAGGGGGTGCCTTACACCACCTTTTGCCTTGCATGAGCATGCATGTATCACAGAACACACTATGGTCCTACTAGAGGGATTTATTGGGAGGCAGGGAGGAAACTGAGTCTGGCAGCAAGAGTCACAGTGAAAGAATCTGTAGGGTTGAAGCTGAAAAGGAAGGGCAGGGACAAATAGTTTCTTATTCCTCTGTGGAACTTGGTCTAAGTGTTCCATACCTTCGATCCATGGGGCCCAACACTCTGCCCACTGGATGAATGTAGCAGGCACAGGTGACATATTTAGATTTGGCAGATTGCAAGCTTTCCTTTCATAAACACCTCAATGGATCACAGAGCCATGCAGTGGCACAAAAAAAGATGGTTGAATGATATTTTTCACCCAATTTTCTTCAAACCGTTAGCAACACAACTTCAATTTAAAAACAAGCACTAAGGTCTCCTGCGTCTGCTGGATGTGAAACACAGGCCTTTGTCTTCTGGCAGCAATGGGCAAGTCAGGAGTGACAACATTTAGCAGAGAATCAATAACTGCACAACAGGTACTGGCAGGGTTTTATTTTTCTTCTAAGCCCTTGGTTTCATTGAGTGAATATCACTATTCATAGGGGTTGGGTTGACAGTCCTGGAGACTCATGCCTTTTAATTATCCATATCGCAGGTACAGCACAGGCAAACAGCAGTGCAAGCTTTCTTCAACTGTCCCACCAATGCACATCCTAGGAGGTAACAGAGTAGTTTATTCACCTGGCCCATTTTGCCCTTGACTTCTCTGCTGCGTATTTTCCTGGCTGAAGACACCTACCCACTAGAAATAGGAGCTCATTTCACATAGACCACATAGCAGCCGACAGAAGAAAACTTTTATTATCTTGGGATGGTTATTGATATTTTATGTGTTTTTTATGTAATAAATTTCCTTTCAGGAATATAAAACAAGAAATAAAGTCTATACCTACCATCATGCTTTTTTGTGCTGCTCGGTTTCAGCCAGAAGGCAAGTGAAGGTACCAAAATATTGCAAGGAAAGCTGTTCTTGTGGTATTTCTGATCCAGCTGGAAGCAGGATGTACTGGAACTGTTACAAAAAGCCTGTTCTCATGAAATTTCCATCCTGATTTCCAGATGAAAGAGGTTTGGAAAAGTATGAATCCAGACCCTATCTCCAGACCCTTTAAGGTTCTCTCATCAATCATGATTATTGTGCTCTGCTATTAGATTGCTGGCAACAAGTACTCTGCTCTGCCCATGCTGGCTTATTTCAGTCCCCTCACCCACACCCCATTGCATACCCATTCCCCTGACATATGCAGTTTCTCACCAAAAGGGAGGAGGATTTTGTGGGTAAAGCAGTGACTGACCCCCGAAAGATGGGGGTTCAATTCCCAACTCTACCACAAGCTTCCCGTATGACCTTGACCAATCTATTGAGGGCCAGGTTTTCAAATGTATTTAGACATCGAAAGATGCATATAGATGTTTCATGATATTTTCAGAACTGCTTAAGCACATTTGGCACCAAAGTCCCATTGAAGTCAATGACAGTTAGGCACCTAACCTGCTTATACACTTTTGAGAATTCCATTAGGTGCCTATCTACATCTTTAGGAACCTAAATACCTTTGAAAAGTTAGCTCTTAATTTCTGTCTGTGCCTCAGCTCTCTACATGTACAATGGGGATAATAATACTGTCCTACCTCAAGGGGGGATGTGTAGATACACTAATTAATGTTTGTGAAGTTCTCAGATAAGAGGATGATGGGAGGGATAGGAATAAGAGCTTAATTAAAATTGGTAGAGAATTTAAAAGAGAAACAAAATGGCAAGGGCAACGGGGAGTAAGTTTATCAAAATCCATTAATTAAAAGTAACTGCGTTTTGAAAGCAGGCCAAGAGTCACCACGCCAATCTGACTTCTCTGGCAGAAGTTTCAAGTTCTCCATTTATTCTGAGTACCCATTAAATTCACAAACTTCAAAATATGTTTGCCCCAGCCAGCATTAATTAAAATGACAGAAAACGGAGACACTGAAAAGGAGCACAGAGAATGAAAACAGGGGTAAAGACCCTATGGTTTCCCAAATTTAAGAGCTAAAGGTTATCACTTCCAAAGTGAAACACCCCGTTCTTTGATTGTGCAATAAAATCAGAATTTAAGGTTCTGAGGAAGAAAATGTACTTTGACTTTTGTCTCTGTGGCTCTGATCCAATGCATTAAAGTTCAGTGATGACGAAGAGCTTTATTTAGAAGCTCTTCCACTCTTGCAGTGACTGAATGACGGTCTGATGCAAAATGCAAAGTACCAGTCAAAAGCATCATCGTAATTATACAGCCAAGGAGCAAAGTGATGACAATCAAGGGGTATGTTTTAAAGGGAAAATATTATTCCATTACACCTCCATTTTGCCCATCCAAATTCTAAACACAGACTGTGCGAAGTGTGTGGAGATGTTTCCATATTACAAGCAAGATGTAGGAAGATTTCTTCCTTCAGTCTCTTCTACTACCAGTTAATAAGTAATTCTTTTCTTAAAGAAATCTGTCCTTACCTTTCACTAGTTTTCTGGTAGTTGCTATTTGACAGACAGTTGCTATATGATAGGAAATGTTCTACAGAATACATTCATACAGCACTCACAGTGACAACTGAAATTAGATGAGAGCTAGAAGGCAAATTAGACATTTGCCCTTCTATAGCTTTTCAACGGGTATAGTGAAGTACTTTGCACTGCCATAGTCTTCAATCCAAGGATCTCATAATATACACAACAATTAATGGATTATGCTTCAAGCTAATATGAGATTAATAAATACTATTATCCCCTTTTTACCTGTCGGGAAATTAAGGCACACAAGTGTTAAGAGACTGGTTTTTAAATCACCCACCACTGTGAGGGCAATCAGCACCTCTGAAAATCAGGCCCTAAATGGCTTGCCCAAAGTGACAGAGTGAGTCTGTGGCACAGCCAGGCTTAGAACCCAAATTCAAAGCCCGTTAAACTGTCTGCTACAACATTCATGCAAAGAGGGCACACAAGAGGCACAAAGGCCCAGACAAAGTGAATTTGTTTTTAAAATGTGCTAGAATATTTGTGTGTAATTCTTTGCAATGTTTGGGTGTCTCTAGTAATCATCCTTATCTTACCCGCGCTTTCCTAAAATTATTGTATGAGGGCTTGATCTGGATGGGAGCTTGATAGCTACCGAGCTTGGTAAAGCCCTTATCATTTATCGAGATTCATGGAACAGTGTGGCACTGGATATGTACCAGCCCTTAACAGGAGTACTGGTTTACCAAGTCAATAGCTACTAAGTACCTCATTTCCACAGTCTGGACAATGGCTCAACACCATTGCACCAGGCTCCATCGACCAATATACCTCCTTTTGAATGCCACACATTCGTGCAGAAAGGGTATGGACACTAGTGCCAGCTGACCATGCTGAGCTTTGAGTGCCCTTCACTAAACCATTTGGTTGCTTCCTGAACACCTGCTCTGCCTGTTTGCACACATCACTAGGTGCATCTCCCCTCTACAACATGTAAAGGTTTGTAGAATCAAGTCCTTCCACTCCCTTAACTTTCTGTCTCATGCAGAATTCCAGTCATGTGGTCTAACCCTGCAGGTATAGCAGGAATTTCCTCTCCTAGTCCCACAAGCATTTTATCTAATCTCTTCTTACAAGCCTCTAGTAGCTGCCCCTCAGCTACTTAACCAGGAGGTGGGACAGAGCCAGACATCAGCAGAGCAGTATAGGGAAGCTTGCATTGCCACTGCCTCTGCTGTGTTTATACTGTGACAACAGAGCACTTCAACTTCCAAGGCTGATAATCTAGCAGCCCCTTCAACAAACTCCCATTTCACTTGACAGAAATAATGAAAGAAACAAAATGGTAATAATGCGCCAATAAGAATACATAGTCAGAAACACAGACAGCCTCACATATATCAAAAACTGATACCAAACCAATTCTTTTAATTCATGTTGCCAACTTACTTTTCCAGTTGTGTTTGTAGCATTTTGGCTAGTATTTTGGAAGCTCTGGACTATGCCAGAAATGCATAGTGGCCCAGCAAAACCCAACAGGTCAGCCAAGTAACGGAAGGTGCTGCTGAGAAGGATTGGCCGTCCAAAAGCCCTGTACATTGCTAACCATATAGAGGGAATCTGATTCGGCTGGTTTGCCACCTTTTTCTGGAAAACAAAGGAATCAATGCACCAAGAATTAGTCTCACTTGCAGTTAATGGCAGCTTCCATTTTATTGCTCTTACGCCTTGTTGGATGCCCAAGTGTTTCATGGAGGGGTTATAAATTCGATTAGGTAGAAAGACAAGATAGACAGTTCGATCGATTTTCAAATGATCTTCACAACAAACTCACCCCAAAACACATCCATCTTGCTTATTATGTTTTGTCCTCAAAGTCATAACACTATTTTGCTTCTATGAATAGTCAGATGTAGCCACAGACTGCTATTAATCATTGTCATTCGTAGAAGGCCTGATCCATCAAACCCTTGCTCATGATTTAATTGGGGATTGGTCCTGCTTTTGAGCAGGGGGTTAGACTAGATGACCTCCTGAGGTCCCTTCCAACCCTGATATTCTATGATTCTATGATTCTATGTGAGGTCAATAGTTCTTGAAAGAGTAGAGATTATTGACGTGAGTAAGGGGTTGCAGGATCAGACCCAGAAATATATGGGCAACCGTCCTCCAGTATATAATGCACTGAATTGTCCATCTCCTGATGTCTTCAACTCAAAACTGGATGCATTTCTAGAAAATGTTCTTTAGCCATACAGGGGGGAATGGGAACGTGGCTTCAACCGCCCATGATGCAGTTTTATGCCCCCTCCCTGATATCAATGGCAAACAACCCATGTTTTTTCATGCCTTTTTTTGAAAGCCTGGCTTAGCCTCACATACGCCAAGGCCCTCAAAGCAGGGACCCTGCTCAGCTGTGTACTCTTGTTGGGGGCATTACAAACACCTCATGCCTTATCCTGCAGTATTTCCAGAGCCCAGACAGGAGCCACCACGCGGTACATTGTGATGTCATTCAAGCAGCCCTGCTGCAAGCCATAGAATGAAACAATTCCCAGCTGCTGCTGGCAGTCGCGCAGCAGCTGAACATGGTGGAGTTCCATTTCTGATTCCAGGAAACGAGCACTCATGTGTGGGATCACATTGTTAGGCAGCTATGGGATGACAACCAGTGGCTGCAGAACTTTCGAATGTGGAAGACCATTTTCCAGGAAATTTGTGCAGAGCTTTCCCCAGCTCTGAAGTACAGCAACACTAAAAGGAGGCCTTCTCTGACAGTGGAGAAGTGAGTGGCAATCGCTTTGTGGAAGCTTGCAGTGCCAGACTACTACCAGTCAGTTGGGAATCAATTCGGAGTTGGCAAATCCACCGTGGGACCTGTTGTGATCCAAATGTGCAGGGCCATTAATCGACTTCTGCTTAAAAGGGCAGTGACTCTTGGCAATGTGCAGGACATAGTGGATGGTTGTGCCACGATGGGGTTCCCTAACTGCAGTGGGGCGATAGATGGCATGCATGTCCCAATCTTTGCACCAGACCACCTTGCCGAAGAGTACATAAATCAAAAGGGATAGTTTTCAATGGTGTTCCAAGTGTTGGTGGATCACAGGGGGTGTTTCACCAACATCAACATGGGATGATCAGGAAAGGTGCAACCAGGGACTTTCTTTCCAGATTTCAAAATAACCACTGATGATGTTGAAATGCCAACAGTGATCCTGGAAGACCCAGCCTATCCCTTGCTCACATGGCTCATGAAGCTGTATACCAATGTGTCTTTGAAATGTGTCTTTGGACATTTAAAAGGTCGCTGGCATAGTTTGCTTACTAGGTTAGACCTCAGTGAAAACAATATCCCCATTGTTACCACTGTCTGCTGTGTGCTCCATAATATCCCCTCGGCAAAGGAAGAGAAGTTTCTGCAGGGGTGGGATGTGAAGGTGGATAGGCTGGCAGCAAATTTTGAGAAGATAGATACTAAGGCAATAAGAAGAGCCCAGAGAGGAGCTCTGCATCACCGGGAGGCTTTGAAAACCTGTTTCAGTAATGAGTCACAGTAATGTGCGCTGCTTATCTGCATTGTGCCTTCCCATACCATCCCCTTCATTGCACCAGTTTCCCTGAACCTCTCCTTCCCCCCGTCCCCCAAACCCCTATTCTTGGAATAAACAAAGAATATTTCATTCTTGAAATGTTGACTTTTATTTCACAAACATAAAGAAACTGAAAGACCAGGAAAATAATTTAACCTTGGGCAAATGGTGTGATAAAATTGGGAGGAGAGAAACCAAGTCAGCTTGTCTGTGAAAGCACAGAAGTCTTGCTCATCAAAGGTCTTCAAATGGCAGCCTTTTGTTCTTAGTACCTGCCCCTGATGTTGAGTGGAAGGGATACTGCACCTTCCCCCCCCGCCACTGGAACGTTCAGGGGAGGGGGATTGGGAACAGGTTGATGTTTTCAGGCTGTTGTGCAGGGGCTGCAGAGGCAGTCTAGCCTCAAGCTTTTATTCTTGAAGCTCAACCAGACGCCTCAACATGGCTGATTGGTTCTTCATAATCCGCAGCATCCCATCCTGTGTGGCACACTCATACTTCTGGGATGCTCTCCAGCTCTCCACATCCATGCCCAATTTTTCAGACAATGAAATCCTCCAGGCTCTGAGCTCCATATCAGCTGTCCTGGAAGCTGTGGTCAGATGTTCAGCTGTGTGCATGTGTTCTCCCTGTGTGCTGCCCCAGCTCTGTGCAGACAGCTGGCACAGCAGACCTCGAGTGAACCGCCCAGTGACCACAAGATCTGTTAAGGTACGAAGGTGCCAGGACAGGTTTATTGTCGATAAAGCACAGTACTAGCACCTGGCAGACTCTATGAGGATACTAAGACATGTATGCCCATGACAATGGATGCAGCTCAGTGAATGGCAGGACTTTCAGTTCCCCTTTGGCTGGACAAAGATACTTCCTTTGAGAAACATCTTTATACCCTGATACAAACAAGTTAGTATTGCCTCTGACATAGTTAGTTACTGCCCCCTGACGTGGCTAGTTATCACCTTGTACATGTTGGTTCGATCAAAACATCTCTATTATGTACTGTTATCCTGACCTTATCTTTTAGGAGGGGTCAGTGTATTCCTGTTATCCTCAGGGAATGTTTTTGTACCATCCTTGATCAGGATGTTCTGGTACCACTTGATATCAGGATGTGTTTGCGTGAGTACTCTGTAATTAGCACTCCTTAGGAATGTGTATTTCTGCAATATCATCCCGGTTCTTGCCAGATTCTGTGAGCAGGTCCTGCCTCAAACCAGGCCTCTCATTAAAGGGCTTATGTCTCAGGATCTCTTCCCGCTACAGAAGCCTTCATTATCTCATTGAACATGTCACCACGTGTTCTCTTTTTCCACCTTCTAATGTGCTGTAGCCTCTCCGCCAGTGTGGAGGATGTGCTGAAGGCCAAGCTTTCCACTGGGAGGCATGAAAAGTGCAAGGCAACCATTGTCAGTGCATACCCTGGATATCATGCAAGGTTGCTATTGAAAGAAACACTCCCCTTATTACACTCAAGTGCAAGCCAGAACATAATCAGAATCCCTAGCTATTCAATGAACCAGTTTGCTGCTCCAACTACGGTAAGTATGGCCCAGCAGCATGGGCGACGGGCCTTGTGCTGCAACTTGTGGGCAACCTGCGTCGGGAGCACAGATGGGCAGGTGGACATTGCCCCCTCCCCCTAGCAACACGGACATTGCTTTGAGATCAGGGACCAGAATTAAGCCTCTCAAATTTTGGTCTTTGTCCTTGGTGGCTCTCGGGGAGGGGGAGAATGGGGTTTGCAGCCATGGGAGAACACAGGAAGCCCACCCCCCTTCCCTTAATGCTGCTGGTAGCAGTCACCCTGGGCATGCAGATTCTGAGGTCAACGCCAATCTCTGCCACCCAAACCACCAGCGTGCTAGGGAAACTGTGGCTGAGGGACCCGGAAATCACCACAGGTGGGGGAATCACATGCTCTATTGTTTGTGGTATGAGCATTTGTAATGAAAACTTTCCTCGTTTCCCCTAGGTGACCCTAAGTGAAATCAATCTCCTGAAGGTAACAGATGTGGCATGGGAGCAGATGCTGCAAGTGTCTGGTACAGACCTGGTCTTTATGCTGCTGTGCTGTATACTGCAATGATGCCAGCAGATTTAATACAGGAGTGGTGTGGGAAAGTGTCCTACTGTGGTGGAAGAAATAAGGCAGCCCTCCCCAGAAACCTTCTGCAAAGGATTGCAAAGTACCTCCATGGAAGTTTCCTGGAGATCTCCATGGAGGATTCCCGGGCCATCCTTGTGCACCCTCTGCATAGCTGGAGTGGCCATTGGGAAGCAGATGCCCACTGAACTTCACATTTTCTTCATATTAAACATAAAATATAAGAGCATGTAACCCCTACAGTTTGATTGGAATTGCATACTCACCAGAGGTGCCTTCCCCGGCATCAGGCTCGGCCACCATGTTGTCCTGCAAACAGCTGGACTGCTCTGGGATTAAATATGGCTCCTGGCTCTTGAGGAGAATGGATCCCCCACTCTCCTGTCTCCCATTCTCCTCCTCCTCCTACTCTTCCTTGTCCAGAATGTCCTCCTTGTTGTTGCCTGAGGTGGCCTGGGACTCAGACTCCCGGGAGGTATCCATGCTGTGTTTGGGGGTAATGGTGGGATCGCTGATGAGAATTTCATGCAGCTCATTGTAGAAGTGGTATGTCTGTGATGACGTTTGCCTTCTTTGTCTTCTGATACACCTGCCCAAGTTCTTTCATTTTCACATGGCACGGCTGTGTGTCCCTGGTGTAGCCCTTCTCCCCCATGCCCTGCATGATCTTTTCGTAGATGTCTATGTTTCTTCTGCTGGATCAGAGCTGTGCTTCCACAGACTCTTCTCCCCACAGACCAATAAGATGTACCACTTCCTGTGTACTCCCAGCTGGAGCGCGTTTGGGGTGTTGAGTCGCCATGATCAGCTGGGCTGGTGAGCTCTCCATGCTGACCAAACAGGAAGGGGGAATTAAAAAGTTCCCGAGGCTTTAACAGGGGAGGGCCTGTTTCCTGTGTATCTGGCCGCTGTGCAGCAAAGTTGAAAACAATCTCCAGAGCAGTCACAGAGGAGCATTGTGGGATGCCTCCATGCAAGTCTGTCAACTTACACAACCCTGCATCTACACTGCCTCTCTGTCGACCCATCAACATTGAATTAAGCACTATGCCTCTTGCTGAGATGTAGTAATTAAATCGATGTTACAGGTGAATTAGGTCTGTGGAAGGGATCTGGTAGTGTAGACACATGCATTATTAGGTCGCCGTAAGGCAGCTTCTCTCCACCTAAGTTTGTAGTGTAAACTGGACCCAAATGTTGTAAAAAAAAAATCTGGCCCTAGGAGGTTTGGAAGTTCACAGAATGCTGTCTAAGGGTGAAACTCTCCCCTGTGCAGAAGTATAGCACAAGGACTACGCACCATTTGAGTCCCAATTAAGGGCTCAAAATAGGTCTTCAAGATGCATAGATCGTGGGCTGGACTACTTTACTGGAGCTAATTTCACCCTATCATAAGAAGTGGTCCATAATGTAAAAAATGTGTTGAATGTATTCCATATCAGGAGGCAAGCATCGCTGCTGTCTTTTAGCAATAGTACCACCTAATATTCTGTACATTAAATTATTCATTAAAAACCGAACATGTTTTTTGTTGGAACACATCATTTATTGCTCAAAGAGGGGTGGGATCTGAGTTACTACAGAAAATTCTTTCCTGGGTATCTGGCTGGTGAATCTTGCCCATATGCTCAGGGTTTAGCTGATCGCCATATTTGGGGTCGGGAAGGAATTTTCCTCCAGGGCAGATTGGAAGAGGCCCTGGAGGTTTTTCGCCTTCCTCTGTGGCATGGGGCTCGGGTCACTTGCTGGAGGATTCTCTGCTCCTTGAAGTCTTTAAACCACGATTTGAGGACTTCAATAGCTCAGACGTAGGTGGGAGATTTTTTGCAGGAGTGGGTGGGTGGGATTTTGTGGCCTGCGTTGTGCGGGGGGTCGGACTGGATGATCGTGGTGGTCCCTGCTGACCTTAGTACCTATGAATCTATGAATAAGTGTAGAATGGCAATTTTGTACATTTTAGTAATTTTTTAAAGAATTCAATTTTTTTAGCATACTAGTTGCTATTGCCAGTATTACTACAAAATTCACATCACTGCCATCACTACTTGAAATTCGTTCATTTGTACTAGGGCTCAACCCACGATACTAAATCAATTTAATATTCCAATTAAAAGTGACCAATTGTCTTCCTTTGTTTGTCCAGTCTAAGCATTTTAAAGTGATTTAAAAAGACAAAGAGAACTCTTCTCAGACTTATTTCTTCCTCTATTTTATCAGCTTGAAATTGGGTATCACCTAAGGTAAAGCAGGCATCATTCATGCCTTCAATTTGGTTTATAGAAAAATATTCAGAATTAGGTTAATAATTTACACTATTATTACAGTGTTCTATTAAGTCAGGGGTTCTGATCTGAAATTTACTAGCCGAACAAAAAGTCATGGAATTTTTATGTAATTATGATGTCCAAAGTATTGAAGCTCTGTGCTGTTTGGAGCCTAGCTATTTGAGAAACTTCCTCCCTTCTCTATTGTCTGCTACAACAGCTGAGGTCCATAATGGCACTTAAGCAAACAGTTCCTGAATTCAAACGTCTGAGAGATGCTTTACTAAAATTTCCTTTCCCAGTTGGTCCATCAGAGTAAGAGTCTGTCGACACTCACGGTATGTTATAAAGCAATGGTTTTCAATCTGTATTCCATGGACTATGTCTAACGGGTCAGTGAAATTTTGTCGTTACCATAGAACAGTGGTTTTCAATCTGTGTGATCTGTGGATCTCTGGGGGTCCACAGACTAAGTCTAAGATTTCCAAAGTGGTCCGCACCCCCATTCAAACCGTTTTAAGGGTCCGCAAATGAAAAACGGTTGAAAACCTCTGTTATAAAGGCCTCTGGCTGAGGGAATGATCCTACCTTAATCCCTATGTCTTCATTATGAACTGAATGATACACAAGGCATGCATAGCTTGAAAAAATGGACCACATGTGCAAAAGAGAACAACAGCAAAATTTTGTCAAGATATGTGACAATGAGTTCCCACATAGAAGATCTCAGATCAAAAAGGTGGCTGTGAGATTTTGGCTGCATTTCAACATTATGGACTAGGCTATTCTTGATCTGTAGTGAAATCCCCACTGACATCAATGGGAGTTGGAGGACTCATCAAAGGGAATATAGGGCCCTAAAGACATAACCGATGCATGATGTGTGTCATGGCTTGTCTTACAGTATCCAGGGTTAGAATTTGGTGTGGAATACTTTATCTTTTAAACACATTTTAAACACAGCTATAAGATAATGTATTTGAGTTTAAATATCATGCTAGCCAGAAAGGTAACAAAAGATATACCAGTGTGAGTGTCTTTACTAGAGCTGGTTGAAAAATTTCGGAAAAAAAATTCTATCAGAAAATATTTATTCATCTGAATCTAAATGTTCCACTGAAACATGTCAATTATGACAACATTTCATTGTGGAAAAACAACAACAATATGAAGTGTTTTGATTAAGTGGATCTTATCAGAACAGAACATTCTAATTTTTCATTTTGAAACAACTTTTCATTTTCACATTTATTTTATTTTATACAAATTACTGAACTAATTCCCAATTATAATATCAATTACAAATGGCCAGCTACAATATCCATTACCAAAGAGCAACCAATTACCCTTGGAATGCCAATCACCAATGACCAATTATTACCTTACTTTATTATTTTATTTTATAATTTTTTATAATTATATTAAACTCAGTTTTATATAATATAATATAATACAAATTTAACCTATAAATAAAACAACACATAAAAAATAAAAATAATATAAAATAAAATAAAACAGTCAAAATTGAAACTAAACATTTCAGTTGATCTGAAGCAAAAAAACCTGGAAATTTCATTTAATGGAAGATTTCAAAATTTTATCTTTGTTCTAATTCAGAAGAATTCTTTTTCCCAAAATGTCAGAATTTTTCCTGGAATGGAAATTCTGAATTTCAACAAGTTCTAGTTTATATCATCTATGTCTATCTTCTAATATAACTTCATAGTTCTTCATGAAATAATAATAATAATAATAATAATAATATCCAATCTCTTTTAATCAGTGGAACAAAGCACTTTACAAAGCAGAATACCACTATTTCCATTTTGCTAGAGGGAATCACACAAATATTTTTACACATTCTTATAGTGGATTAAAAAAATTAATTCTTCCCATTTGTGCATCATCCAAGCAGAAGAATTAAGTCTGCAAATAGGGTGATGGGCAAGTTAGTTTCTGCCACCTCACAATCTTTATGAACTCAGACAACTGCTGCATATTCAAATGGGATGCAGCCAGAGCCACAGCTTTGTGTTCTGTTAGCTTTTTTAGTAACATATCATCCAGTAACTTCAGTTTGGAAGTTTTACAATCAGGAAATTCAAAATAATACCATGTGATTTAGGTGCCCAACTACACAACTCAAATATGGAATTATGAATAGTGAGTACTCATAGCAACTGACCCATAGCTTGAAATATGTTTGCATAAACTATTTATTAAATATTCTTGAACAGTTAACAAGTACATAAAAAATGAAATCTGTTCAAGGCTAATTTGTGGACACAAAAAGGGCCTACATTTGTGAACTTAAATTCTTCACTGAGAAAAGCTACCCTAGTCCTTAATTAGGCAAAATTCCCGATTACAGGACTCAGTGACAATTTTGCCTGAGTAAAAAATTGAGTAAGGACTTCAAGAATTGGCCCACTGATCTCAAAGGGAATAAGAAAACACTCCAAGTGAAGTTCACAGTCCTGATCCATCACTGTGTCACTGCAATTTTACACTGGCGTAATTCTACTGAGTTCAGAGTAAAACAGGAAAAACGTAACAGTCAGTCAGGCCCCACAAGTCCATATTCCTGTAGTGCTTGAGATATGTGTGATAAGGCCAGAGTTTTTCAGGAAATGGACATTTAAAATTCAACCTGCATCAGCTCTCTAGTTTTATCCTTGGAAAAAGTAACTCACTGCTGGTTTTAATTCCTGTCTTGAACAAAAAGAATAGAAATAAAGATTCATGTAACTGGCTATTTCAAATACACTTTACAACAAGGAACACTACTAGCCTTATGTTCGGTATCTTTCACCAAAGTGTGATAAAATGCTTCAGGAAGGAACAGACTCCTTCATTCTGCATGGGTTTGGAATGCACTGAAGCTCAGCTATATCCAGTTTTAGTAAAAAGAAAAGGAGTACTTGTGGCACCTTAGAGACTAACAAATTTATTTGAGCATAAGCTTTTGTGAGCTACAGCTCACTTCATCGGATGCATTCAGTGGAAAATACAGTGGGGAGATTTATGTACATAGAGAACATGAAACAATGGGTGTTACCATACACACTGTACCGAGAGTGATCACTTAAGGTGAGCTATTACCAGCAGGAGAGCGGGGAAAAAAAAACCTTTTGTAGTGATAATCAAGGTGGGCCATTTCCAGCAGTTGACAAGAACGTCTGAGGAACAGTGGAGATGTTTTAGTTGTGCTACATTGATGACATCTTCATCATCTGGACCGATGGAAAAGAAGCCCTTGAGGAATTCCACCATGATTTCAACAATTTCCATCCCACCATCAACCTCAGCCTAGACCAGTCCACACAAGAGATCCACTTCCTGGACACTACGGTGCTAATAAGTGATGGTCACATAAATACCACCCTATACCAGAAACCTACTGACCGCTATTCCTACCTACATGCCTCCAGCTTTCATCCAGACCACACCACACGATCCATTGTCTACAGCCAAGCTCTATGATACAACCACATTTGCTCCAACCCCTCAGACAGAGACAAACACCTAGAAGATCTCTATCAAGCATTCTTACAACTACAATACCCACCTGCTGAAGTGAAGAAACAGACTGACAGAGCCAGAAGAGTATCCAGAAGTCACCTACTACGGGACAAGCCCAACAAAGAAAATAACAGAACTCCACTAGCCATCACCTTCAGCCCCCAACTAAAACCTCTCCAACGCATCATCAAGGATCTACAACCTATCCTGAAGGACGACCCATCACTCTCACAGATCTTGGGAGACAGGCCAGTCCTTGCTTACAGACAGCCCCCCAACCTGAAGCAAATACTCACCAGCAACCACACACCACACAATAAAAACACTAACCCAGGAACCTATCCTTGCAACAAAGCCCGTTGCCAACTGTGTCCACATATCTATTCAGGGGACACCATCATAGGGCCTAATCATATCAGCCACACTATCAGAGGCTCGTTCACCTGCACATCTACCAATGTGATATATGCCATCATGTGCCAGCCCCCCTGCCATGTACATTGGCCAGACTGGACAGTCTCTTTGTAAAAGAATAAACGGACACAAATCAGACGTCAAGAATTATAACGTTCAAAAACCAGTCGGAGAACACTTCAATCTCTTTGGTCACTCGATTACAGACCTAAAAGTTGCAATTCTTCAACAAAAAAACTTCAAAAACAGACTCCAACGAGAGACTGCTGAATTGGAATTAATTTGCAAACTGGATACAATTAACTTAGGCTTGAATAAAGACTGGGAGTGGATGTGTCATTAAACAAAGTAAAACTATTTCCCCATGTTTATTCTCCCCCTCCCCCCACTGTTCCTCAGACATTCTTGTCAACTGCTGGAAATGGCCCATCTTGATTATCACTACAAAAGGTTCCCCCCCGCCCCCCGCTCTCCTGCTGGTAATAGCTCACCTTAAGTGATCACTCTTGGTACAGTGTGTATGGTAACACCCTTGTTTCATGTTCTCTGTGTATATAAATCTCCCCACTGTATTTTCCACTGAATGCATCCGATGAAGTGAGCTGTACCTCACAAAAGCTTATGCTCAAATAAATTGGTTAGTCTCTAAGGTGCCACAAGTCCTCCTTTTCTTTTTGCTAATACAGACTAACACGGCTGCTACTCTGAAACCAGTTTTAGTAAGGGGCAGCTCAACGTAATCCAATAGATCTCAGGAGCTCTTCTCACCTGGGAAAGATTAATAGCCAATTTCATCCAGTAAAGTATATAATGGCAGCATAAACAATGACATAACATATTTTTTTTTAGATCACAGGTCATGGCACATTTTAACCTAAATCTGCTGCTGTTTTCTAAACCAAGTCTGCACAGAAGCAAAACATTTCCTTTGTGGAAGTGAAACTGCACTAAGCACCACTGGATCGTTGTAAGCCATTTCTCAGATTATATCCATCTGGTTTACTTTAATGTTATCTATGGAGTATCAGTTTGTTTTAGGGTGTAGAAGCACCAGTCACAGCCTGGTTTGGAAACACAGCATGACTGTGGTTGAATCTAAGGCAGTATATAGACTTTAAACAAATTCTGAAACCAAGAGGAGGAAAAGCTAAGTGAAGCAGGTCAAATTTTTAAAATCAAGCTCATTTAATTGTATGCATATATTTGTGCATACTTAATTTATGAATACAGATATTCAATGTGTGCCATGAATCTGATGCTTGTGCAGATCACCAATAAGGCATCTAACTGGCTACATGGCATCCAAATACCTATTTGTGAACACATATCAAGTATCTGCATACATTAGTCCGGCACCCTATGACCGGGTGTAAATTCCACACAGGCACCAGAAGGGTTAAGGGAACCCAAGAGTAACCTCACTGATTGCACCTGGGGAAGGCAGGGGATCGACTTAAAAGAGGAGAGAGCAGGTCAGTTGGGGAACAGACTAGGGGATAGGATGCAATGAGTTCTCTCTCTGGAAAGGGGCCTGACAGACAGGGCCAGATTAACTCTCCTCTGGGCCCGGGGCTATTAGATTTTGTGGGGCCCCTGTACACAAGTCTTTTTCCTGGGAGGGAGTTTGGTGCAGGAGGGGTCTGTGACAGGGGATTGGGATGCAGGAAGGGGTGTGGAGTCTGGGAGGGAGTTTGGTGCAGGAGGGAGCTGGGGCAGGGGTTTGGGGTGCAGAAGGGGGTGTGGGGTCTGGGAGGGAGTTTGGTACAGGAAGGGGCTCCGGGCTGGTGCAGGGTGTTGGGGTGCAGGAGAGGGTAAGGGGTGTGGGCTCTGGGGGGGAGTTTGGATGTAGGCTGGGGTTCTGACCTGGGGCAGGGGGTTGGGGTGCAGGGGGGGTGCGGGGTCTGGGAGGGAGTTTGGGTACAGGATGGGATTCTGAACTGGGGCAGGGGGTTGGGGTGAGGGAGGGGGTGCGAAGTGCAGGCTCCGGCCACGAGGCACTTACCAGAGGCGGCTCCCAGCCGGCAGCACAGCTGGGCTCAGGCAGGCTGCCTGCCTGCCATAGCCCCACGCCACTCCCGGAAGTGGCTGGCTGCTGGCACGTCTCTGCATGCCCCTCAAGGGAAGAGGGGCAGCATGTCTCCATGCGATGCTCACCCCCGCAAGTGCCAACCCCACAGCTCCCATTGGACGGTTCCTGGCCAATGGTATCTGCAGGGATGGTGCTGGGGGTGGGGGCAGGGCACGGAGTCGCCTCCCGCTCCCCCCGCCAGGGGCCGTAGAGACGTGCCAGCATCCAGACGTTTCTGGGAGTGGTGAGGGATCAGGGCAGGTAGCCCGAGTACCCTGGAGATCGCTCCCTATGACATATTTTTGCGGGGCCCCCCTTGAGCCAGGGCCTCGGGCTGCAGACCCTAAAGCCCCTGCCTTAATCTGGCCCTACTGATAGAAGGCTGCAGGGGGAGAGAAGCAGCCAGTCTGCTCCTCGGGTGAGCCTGAAGACTGAGGGAAGATCAGAAGTCGCTGAGGAATAAAGGCCTACCTGAAACCCTAGGAAGGTGGACAACTGTGCCAGACTTAGTCAGTGGGGTGGAGTGAGGCACAGGAGCCTGTGAACAGTTGCAAAAGTATCTCAGTAAAGCACAGGCTCATCTGTGAGGGAGACGGTGGCCAGCTGAACCCAATGGGGTCTGAAGAGTTAGTGGCGTTTATGTTTATGTTGCACTAGTTCAAGGATACTGGCCCCAGAAGCAGTCATACTCTTGAAGGTGATTTGCCCGGATTGTCAGGCCACTTTTAAGGCCAGATTTGGCCAAAGAACACAAGAGGCAAACTGAGGTACTGCAGTGTCACAGCCAGACATTATAGGGCCCACGGAAGCCACAACTCTTCTAGACAGACAAATGTATGTGCACAATTGTGCCCATTATAGAGTCTGGCACTAAATGACAACTCTCTCAGCTGGTACAAATGGGCAGCATTCATTGATGCAGTGCAGTTCTATCCATTTGCACAAGCAGAGAATTTGGCTCTCTGGCTCATTATAAACCAGATACGGTATGCGGATTACTAAAGAAAAGCAGTCTCAAATATATTAAACACAAGCTATTGTACTAAATAAGGACCGTGGGGAAAATATCCATATTTTCTTAAGGCAATTTCTACTACAGGGAAGAGCACTGTTCTGCTGCTGCTATCCAACTCGTTCATGCATTTCCATTCTAAACTGCTGCACGGCATGCAAACCAGTTTACACTGTGTGTTTAGGAAAGTGATTAACACTGATCAACACATGATTTCTATGGACCAAATTTTCCAAAGTGGCTCTTAATGTGTGTTCTCCCGTTTGTATATGTGCACGTGTGCACCTGTGTGTACAAACTGGTGAGACTCACAATCACCTTATCTGCACATGGAAATACCCATCTGTGGGCAGAAATGACTAGGTATTGGAGCAAGCAGAAGGGTGCATGTGCAACTTGGACTGAGCAAGGTTAGGGGCTGCTTTGGGAGTGCTGCTCTCAGGCCACGCTAGGGCAAAGAGTTTCTGTCCAAAACATCCCCTGTCCTTTCCTCTCAGTGCATTTCTGAATGGAAAAGCCAGAATTTAGCCCAAAGTTTCTGAAATCAGTTTATATAACATACATATACTTTAGTAGGTAAAGAATCCACTAATTATGCTCATATCTATGGAAAGGTTAATACATAGTCCTACCTCAGTGCAGGAGACTGGACTAGATGACCTATCGAGGCCCCTTCCAGTCCAAAATACTATGATGCTATGAAAGGGACAGTAACTATTTCACAGTGCACAGTAATAGTCTACAGAAGTTCAGAAGACGTGAAGAAGAGTGTTTCCCGTTGAAACTGGAGAGGATGTTTGTTAATTTAAAACACTGTCATGAGCCCTTAAGACTTAAAGAAAGCTTTGACTTCTAAAATGAAAACTAGCAAGTAATTTGTGCATTAGGGCTTCAGTTCCCAAAGCTTTCAATCTGGCAACTATCCCGAGCCAAGAATTCACTTTAAAAGAAAACAGTACTTTTGGACTGAAACATTATAAGCCAAGTTTCATCTTGGAACAAATTCTTTTAAGTCATAAATTCCTAAAAACAGGGTTTCCTTGTAGAAGTGAAGATACCACATTAACAGTATAAAGTTTGTACAGTACCATGGATATCATTGCTTACCTTTTGCTCTTCATATGCTTCTTTCAGACAAACATAGTTAGTAAGTGCTCGCATTGCTATTGGCAGCTTGCCAATTGCCTTCAGGTCAATCGGTTTCTTGTGAGCTGATATAATAAGTGTATTCATCCACCAGTAAGTTGCCTTTGAGAGCAAATTGACAAATGGCTGAAGAAATCTCACACCCAGATCCTGCAGGTCTTCAGGAGGCTTTACTTTCTGAGGGTTCATGAAGAATACATACCTCTGTAGAGGAAAAATCATAATATGTTCAGCAATTATCTTCTTTCACAGAATTTTTTGTTAAAGTAATAATATATTGTGTAAATTACAGGGCTGTTGCTTAATCACAGTTAACTCATGCGATTAACTTAAAGTTATTAATCGCGATTAAAAAAATGAATTGCAATTAATCGCAGTTTTAATTGCACTGTTAAACAGTAGAATACCAACTGATATTTGTTAAATTTTTGGATGTTTTTCCAAATTTTCATATATATTGTATTCTGTGTTGTAATTGAAATCAAAGTGAACATTATTTTTGATTATCATTTTTACAGTGCAAATATTTGTAAACAAAAGAAATAGTATTTTTCAATTCATATCATTCAAGTACTGTAGTGCAACCTCTTTGTTGTGAAAGTGAAATTTACAAATGTAGTGCAATCTCTTTGTTGTGAAAGTGAAATTTACAAATGTAAATTTGTTTTGTTACATAAGTGCACTCAAAAACAAAACAATGTAAAACTTCAGAGTCTACAATCCTACTTTTTGTTCAACCAATCGGGAAGACAAACAAGTTTATTTACATTTACTGGAGATAATGGTACCCTCTTTTTATTTACAATGTCACCAGAAAGTGAGAACAGGCATTTGCATGGCTCTTTTGTAGCTGGCAATGCAAGGTATTTACGTGCCAGATATGCTATGCCCCTATGCTATGCTATGTGACCAGTTATTGTATGCCCCTTCATGCTTCGGCCACCATTCCAGAGGACATGCTTCCATGCTGATGATGCTTGTTAAAAAAATAATGTGTTAATTAAATTTGTGACTGAACTCCTTGGAGGACAATTGTATGTCCCCTGCTCTGTTTTACCTGCATTTTGCCATATATTTATTGTTATAGCACTCTCGAATGATGACCAGCACATGTTGCTCATTTTAAGAACACTTTCACTGCAGATTTCAAAGAACGCAAAGAAGGTACCAATGTGAGATTTCTAAAGATAGCTACAGCACTTGACCCAGGGTTTAAGACTCTGAAGTGCGTTCCAAAATCTGAGAGGCACTAGGTGTGGAGCATGCTTTCAGAAGTCTTAAAAGAGCAACACTCCAATGCGGAAACTACAGAACCCAAACCACCAAAAAAGAAAATCAACCTTCTTCTGGTGGCATCTGACTCAGATAATGAAAATGAACATGCATCAGTCCGTACTGTTTTGGATTGTTATCAGTCAGAATGCATCATCAGTATGGACACCTGTCCCCTAGAATGGTGGTTGAAGCATGAAGGGACATCTGAATCTTTAGTGTACCTGGCACGTAAATATCTTGCGACACCGGCTACAGCAGTGCCATGAAAATGTCTGGTCTCACTTTCAGGTGACATTGTAAACAAGAATCAGGCAGCAGCATCTCCCTTAAATGTAAACTTGTTTGTCTGAGTGACTGGCTGAACAAGAAGTAGGACTGAGTGGACTTGCAGGCTCTAAAATTTTACATTGTTTTATTTTTGAATGCAGGTTTTTTTGTGCATAAGTCTAAGTTTGTAAGTTCAGCTTTCATGATAAAGAGATTGCATTACGTACTTGTATTAGGTGAATTGAAAAATAATATTTCCTTTGTTTTTTTACAGTGCAAATACTTGTAATCAAAAATAAATAGAAAGTGAGCACTGTACACTTTGTATTCTGTGTTGTAACTGAAATCAATATATTTGAAAATATAGAAAACATCCAAAATATTTAAATAAATGGTATTCTATTTTTGTTTAACAGTGTGATTAATCGCACGATTAATTTTTTTAATTGTGTGATTAATCACGATTAATTTTTTTAATCGCTTGACAGCCCTAGTAAATTCACACATTTGAAATTTTCCCATGGCTGGAGGTATTTCCTCTCTGATTTAGGTCTGTGAATAGGGTGACTTGTGCCGCATGCCAGGGTCTGATTGTGCAGCATTAGCCTGACACATACTAACTCACAGTGTAAGCCCTCCTACCGCACACTACAGGTTCCGTAGTGAGCTTTGATGTACTTTTGTTTGAAACAGGAATAAATCAAAGTGCACTGTGGAACTTTTTGTGTGAGTAGCAGGGTTCACACGGCAAGGTCACAAGCAGCAGGCTAGCTAGTGTGCTATAGAGTCACACCCTGGCTTTCTGTGCACTAGTTTTCTGTGTAGACAAATCTTGAGAGTAACTGACAACATTTTGAGAAAGCTGGGATATAGATACAGGCCTAAACCGTATGGTTCACACCCATCTCTAATTTTAATGTCTAGGAAAAAAACACTATGCCTGGATTACATTTTTCAAAAGAATAAACACATATACTTACATAATACAGAGAATATATATTTTATCTCTATATCTCTGTACCAGGGCCGGGCAAACTTTTTGGCCTAAGGGCCACATCGGGTTTCCAAAATTGTATGGAGGGCTGGTTAGGGGAGGCTGTCTCCCCCCAGACAGCGAGGCGTGGCCTGGCCCCCGCCTCCTATCCGACACCCCCCTGCTTCTCACCCCAACAGCCCGTTGGGACGCCTGCCCCATCCAACCCCCACATCCCCTGACGGCCCCCCCGGAACGCCTACCCCATCCACCACCCCTTGCTCCCTGTCCCCTGACCACCCGCGGACCCCACACCCCTGACTGCCCCCTGCCGCCCCATCCAACCCCCCCTCTCATTCCTGACTTGCCCCCGGGACCCCTGGCCCCATTCAACCCCTCTTTTCCCCGCCCTTTGACCGCCCCGCCCCCTATCCACACCCCCGCCCCCTGACCACCACCCCCAACTCCCCTGCCGGCTATCCAACCCCCCCACCGCTCCCTGCCCCCTAACCGCACTGCCTGGAGCACTGGTGGCTGGCGGCGCTACATCCGTGCCGCCCAGAGCACTGGGTCAGGCCGCGGCTCTGCAACTGCGCTGCCCAGCCGCCCAGAGCACTGTGCTGGCCGCACAGTGCGCTAAGGCTGCGGGGGAGGGGGAGCAGCAGGGGAGGGGCCGGGGACTAGCCTCCCAGGCCAGGAGCTCAGGGGCCAGGCAGGAGGGTCCCACGGGCCAGATGTAGCCCGCAGGCCATAGTTTGCCCACCTCTGCTCTATACAGCATGTGTGCTTCTATCAGTACTTATATAATGTACTAGTTCATATACACACTGACACCTACATCAGTAGTGACACCTAGGCACCGTGGCCTGAACACTCAGCAGTTCCCACTAATTTAAAGTACAGCTTAGCATTTTTGAAAACCAGGCCACGTATTTAGGTTTCTAAATATAAACTAAGGTGCCTAACTTTAGGTACATATGTTTGAAAACTGTGGCCTTAAAGAATACAGGATCGTGGGGTGGAGAGGAAAGCATTTAGGGGCATGAGTTTGGGATGGTCAAATTACTCACACGTGGCCAGAAGTATCAGAATTTTAGTAACATAACACCCAAAGACCCAACTCAGAATTGGGGCTCCATTGTTCTAGGCACTGTACAGAGATATAGTAAAAGACAGTTCCTGCCTCAAAGAGCTTCCAATCTCTATGCAAGCCATCCTAAATCAGTGCCCATACAACCTTTTTACTACACCACACCATTATACCTAGGTTACAGACAAACTAGCTTAAGGAATATTTTAGTGAGTTTTTAAAACTATTTCTTGTATCCCTCCACTTGGGACACCAGGTGCCTTACTTATATAGAGTGTGACTGTATGAAGCTCATAAAGAGAGACAAATTAAAATAAGTAATTACACCAAATAGTTTTGCTATCTACAAAAATGGCACAGTTTTAAAGGCGGCTATATCAGGACCTTTCAGGGCTGCAAGAAAGTGCTGTAGTGTATGTCAGGGGGGAGTAGAGATATCCATGTGATAATTTTCTTTAATTGTGCATCCTCGACCAGCTCACCTGCACTTTGAGGGCAAAATGTAGAAAAATCCTGTCCCCACAAGTGCATTCATGAAGGGACCATTAAGCCTCCATTACTCAACTGGAGAGGAGGATTTTGAGAAGTTACTCATTCCCTTCATAATACAGAGCTCAGCTTCCTTTGCCCTGGAAACTCACTCTAACCTGAGGAGTTCTCCGTAAGCTCAAAAGCTTGTCTCTTCCACCAACAGAAGTTGGTCCAATAAAAGATATTACCTCACCCACCCTGTCTGTCTAAATGCATTGCCAAGCTTACCTTCCCAATGGGCTAAGGACATGTGAAGAAACAAAGAAGAGTGAAAACAATAAATTGGGACTCATGGGCTTCCCAGTACAATTAGCCCCCTAAATCCTAACCAATGAAGCAGAGGAAGGAGAAGAAAACACCAGGTGTTACCCAATGACAGTGGGTGAGAGGGCAATTCCTTCCTGACACTAAGGCCCTGATCTAGCAAACACGTTTAATTTTAATCATGTGACCATTGACTCCAGTGGAACTACTAATATGCTTGAAGTTACACATGTGCTCAGCTGGAGTGAAGGCTAAAGCTGGCAATCCGGGCATGTGAGAAGGAGTCACTTCTATTCCTGTGTTTATCCCAAATACCACTGATGTCTGCCCTGTCAAAGCCTAGTAAAGTGACACATACCCTAACTCGAATGACATTGATCTCCACAGCCATCAGCAGCCCATAGAGAATGACCATAATTCCAGTGATGCAGAAGCGCAGCTGAGAGAGCGGCACACCATCCTCGCAGTATCTGACCAGCTTGATAGTTTTTGTGACAAAGGCCATTATCCAGTAAAGAAAGAGAGCTGTGAAACAAACCAACCAACCCACATCATTTTAAGAAAGTACGTTTTAACTACACCAGTATCACAAGAGTATCACAGTTGACCTAGGCTCTGAGACTCAGGCCGTGAGGTTTCTTTCAGTGTCTCCTGACTGGGACAAACATGGTAAATAGTTGACAGCCATATTCCTTGAGAGCAACCTGACTTCAGTCCTGCTGGAAACAATGGGAGATGGAAGTCATCTTTACTATGAGAAACCTCACTGTCACCTGCAAAGGATGCAGGGAAATGGCTGTCAACTTATCTGAGGGCAGTCTGTGGCCTGAGACCTATTGAAAGTATTGAGAGATAATGACGATTTTGAATGAGTCAAATTCTTCCCAGAAATCATAAGCAGTGTTAAAAAGCCACATTGTAAAACTCATGATAAAATCACAGGAGTTGGCAATTTTCCATTATACTCCAGTCCACCGAGTCAAGTGTGTAATAATGTATCCCAGAGAGAAAAAAAGTAAGCAGAAAATTTCTCCCTGGCTTTTCATGAGTTTCATAAACCTCCTCCGGGTCAGAAAGTTTGTTTTGAAAAATTATGGAACAAACCAGCAGCTTTTTGGAAAACAGCGAAAATAAGATAAGCAACTTACCCAGCAGTAACTTTGGAAAGTTAGACGTTTCGATATTATGGTAATAGACAATAGCTGTGGTGGCAGCCACAAATCCCATCATAGCTGGCAGGAAGAGATGCAAGTGACGAGATTTCATCTGTCTGAAAAGAAACCAGAAATACAGTATAAATGCAACTGGATTTGGTGTCTTTTTTCACTTTCATTTTTTTAAGAGTACATATGAATTGAGAGTTCATGATGGATTGAAGTCCTTTATCCACAGCACTGAGACACTATGGGTGGACGTAATGCAAACTTCCATAACAGCCAGTGACATTTTTTGAATGTCGATTTTTCAATTAAACTTTTTGTTGAAAAAAAAATTTAATTAAAAAAATTGGATGAACGTTATCATTTTTCTTTTGATTTTTTGTTTGTTTGTTTGTTTAGTTTTATGGGGGCTGGACCAGCTATGGAGTGTTTTTTAAAAAAAGTAGAAAAGTTTAAAAAAAAGGTATGAAGTTTTGTATTAGTTTTTGACCAGCTCCAGTAAATAATCAATCGTTATCATCATAATTTCTTCTGGGTCAAAACTGCATGGCTTGTGTGATGGGGTCTACAAAACCTCTGGCTAGACAAGAAAGAGTTAAAGAGCAACTGTGGGTTCAGGTGGCTCCGCCTCACAGGAACCTCTGAAGCATGCCAGACTTGGAGATGGAGCCTTAAAAGGGAGAAGCCCCCAGTGCAGAGGCCCCAAAGTTGGGGCGGTGGAACGACCTCTCACTCTCAGGTTTCAGAGAGAAGCATAGCAGAGAACCAGCTGACTTAGGTGTCTGGGAGCACAGAACAGAAGGATGGCTGGCTGAAGGATTCTGGCAGGACAGAAGGGCAGGTGCTGGTCTTTATTTCTGATAATTAAGTGTTCTTTCCTTCGTTACATGAGGGAACTGGGAATACGGCCTTGACCCAAAGCAGACCCCTCCCAAGAGAGACGGCAGGCTAATGTGGGAAGTAGCACAGGGAAGAAGAAAGTGGTCTGGCAAGACAGATCTCAGCTGCTTGCTACAAGGGTCCCTGGGCTGGAACCCATGGCAGGGGAAGGGACTGAGTTCCCTTACAGCCCTATTAGGGAAACGAGTGTGAAGATCCCAGACACAGGGGATTGGAAGGACTATTGTGCCTTGACCTGATGTGAGGTTCTGGGCCTATTGGGTTAAAACCCGCGTTTACCCTGGAAAGAGTGACACTAAACGTGAGCTGGCCAGATGGCCAAGCCACAGGTGAAGAGGACCACCAGTGGACCTGGACGGCCAGTCGGCAGGACTAGAAAGAGAATAAACAGTGCCATGCTGCACCTAGCCACAAAGCGGTACATCGCTTGGTGAGTCACTTAGTCAGAGAGGTACAAAGGTTCTAGAATATATGATCTAGGATAAATCTAAAAAGTAAACTGTAAAAGGACAGGGGACATAATCACTGGTGATGCCTAAAAGAGAAGAAAGAGCATTGCTACAGCCCTTCGAAATGCTCTGTTACTCTAGTTGAGAGCGCAGTGATGACTTCCTTAGAGACAGAAGATTCTGTATCTATGTGCAATACATTCAGCTATTGTCAGCATTTTCATGCTACAGTAGGTCAAAGGGGGACAATAAAGTGCTAAATAAAACTGCCTCACCTTTATGCCTTTAAAAATTGGGAAGCTTGTTAAGCAGAGCCCCTTCTCTTTAGGAAAATTCTTTACACCTCATTAACAGACCTGTCACTCTATTAATGCAACTAGCTAGACTCTGAAGCAGCCACAGTAACTTACGCATCTGACACTATGCCCTCTGCTATTTCACAGACATGTACGAACAGGAGGGTGAATGTCAGAATCCACCGCAGATTGTGTCCAGGGAAATGCAGCCATGTGTTGTGATGGATCTGGACTTTCGAACTTTGGCTTCCCCAGCCTGCAAAATAAAATTAAAAGAAGAAAACAAGTTCACACAGTAAGTCAGTGGTAGAACTCAGGAGTTCTGGCTCCTACTCCCCATGCCTTGGGGAACAGAGTGGGCAGTACCCCAAAGTGCACTGGGAGGCTGTGACGTAATGCACCCTTGTATTCATACTCCCCACATACCATTGTAATAATCTTTGTACAGAATATATCTTGTGAAAACTAATAGCTTGCTGGTCAATCATATAATGGTGAAATATATGTAGCAAAATTATATGTAAAGTCATAAACAGAAGCTGAAATTACGACTCAAATGTGTTTACTAGACAAGTCTCAGGACTGGGTAAACCTGTTTCTTAAAGACAAAGGACAAGCTGATGCCCCTAGCCAGGTGCCATCAAAACTGATGCGCAATCACCTATAAAGTGGCTATTCTTTGGCAAGGAAGGGGGCAGGAATAAACAGAGCTGCATCTTAGCAAACAACAGCATGGAATGTCTTTCACCAACACACTTTTTGTCTTCATCCTCACAGTGGGCGTGAACTTTATCTAGCGGTAACCCTCGGGAAAATGCAATTTCAAGGGGGGACTGAACTATAAAAGTGAGGGGCAAAAACATCCCGTTATCTTTGCCTATCCATCTCTCTCTTTTCCACCTAAGAACACAGAAGAAACAGCCTATAGACTTTGGGAGCATGTGGTAGGAGTTTCATCTTGAACCTAGTTTGTTAAGTTTAGAAAGGGTTTTTTATCTTTATTTCTCTTGTAACCATTTCTGACTGTAATGCCTTATACTTGTACATTAAAAATCTATCTCTTTGTCATTAAATAAACCTGTTTTATTCTTTAATTAAAACTAATGCAGTGAACTGTGTGGGTAACTCCTTTTATAGCAGCAAACTGTTGTATATAGATCCTCTTAGAGGGGCAATGGACCTAATATATCTGGTCTGTCCAGGAGAGGGCTGGACAGTGCAGAACACACATTTCTGGGGGGAAATCCAGGTTTGGGAGTGTGTTGCGATCACTCTGCAAGTAATAACCTAGGCTGCTGGAAGCCGGACTGTGGCTGGTGTGTTGCTGATGGGCTGTTGGGATCAGAGTTGCTGGACCAGGGCTCTGGCTATACACAGACACTCAGGCTGTGACCTGCATGCTGTTTGTGAGGAGCCCAAGTTAGGAGCTACAGCAGCAAAGCATTGTGAGGCACACCAGGCTGCACAGCAGAGGTGACACAGTCCCTCACTGCTCTGGATTGCACTCCAGAATGTCATGAAGACTGAGATGGAGTCATAGATTCTAAGGCCAGAAGGACCACTGTGATCATCTAGTCTTACTTCTTGTTTAACACAGACCATAGAACTTCCCCAAAATAATTCTTAGAGCAGATCTTACAGAAAACATCCACTCTTGATTTAAAAATTGTCAGTGAGGAGAATCCACCACAACCTTTGGTAAATTGTTGCAATGGTTAATTACCCTCATACTCAAAAATTTATGCTTTATTTCCAGTGTGAATTTGTCTAGCTTCAACTTCCAGCCACTGGATTGTGTTATATGTTTGTCTGTTGGACTGAAGAGCCCCATGTAGGTATGTATAGACTGTAATCAAGTCACCCCTTAACCTTCTCTTTGTTAAGCTAAATAGATGAGCTCCTGGAGTCTATCATGACAAGGCATTCTTGTGGCTATTCTCTTAACCCTCTCCAATTTATCAACATCCTCCATGAACTGTGGGCACAAGAACTGGACACAGTGTTCCAGCACCAAGCGCACCAGTGACAAATTCAGAAATAAAATAACCTCTCTATTACTCACAATTCACCTATTTATGCATCCCAGGATCACATTAGCTTTTTTGGGCACAGCTCATGTTCAGCTGATTATCCACCATGACCCCCAAATCTTTTTCATTCAATGAATAGACTGATAAGTCCTGAATGACCATATCATCTTGTTCCTACTAATCAAAGAATGGGAATGGCAGGAAAGGCAAGAGCAATGGGACAATAAGAAGACACTCAGTAAATTCGCCAAATGCTATAGAATTATCTCTCCCCTCCTGCTCCCCCCCGCCCCCACTCCTTCCCTCACTCTCAAGACCTGGGAAGGATATAATTACCTTAGTCAGACAAAGCTTATTATCCTCATCCAGGCCTGCTGAGGATTATCATATCCTCAATGAGCTCTCAGCAGCTCCAGATCAGTCTCATCCCCCAGCAGAAGTGTCCACAGACTGGGGGAATTGGACTAGGAGAAAGCTGGGCCATCCTGAAGGCCACTCTGTCTGAATGTGAGGATATCCACATGCCCACTGCAATGAAGTAACAGTGAATGTAATCTGCACACAGTACAGTACGCCTGTACGCCTGAGTAGGGCATGGCGGTCAGGAACAAATGCTGCAGGCAGTTCATCTGATATTGCACATCTGCTTTACTGCCATTGCAAATACACCCCTCTCTGCAAACGGAGGGGCTCAGACCTGGAAAGTCTAGTCTTTGTCCCTCACTTCCTTCGTCTGTAAATTAGAGATGCTTATATACCTGACAGAGGCATTCTTAGGCTTACCTTCTTTATGTGTGTAAAGTGCTTTGAGATCCTCAGATGGAAGATGCTATAGAAGTGTGGAGAATTATTAGTGTTAAACAGTGCTTTCTGTTTCACACCAATATCCACTTTTAATAACTTTGTGCAAGACCCTTTTAAATGAAACTGCTTTTAGAAAGAGCGATTTAAAAGAATGAATGACCTTCAGTCACCCTATCAGGCCTGAGAAGGAATGAATGGGATCAAAAGAACGGTTGTACTCCCTTTTGTTATTCAGGGTCTCTGGAAGTCTGTGTCAGTGCAAAGGCCATTACATATAAAAAAGTTGAACATCGTTTGCAGAAGGTATAGGGAGTTCTGCATTGTTTCTGTAGTGGTGAGGAACATGGAGTTGTGCGTGTTAGAACAAAAGATGAGCAAACAGGTTCTGATTAAATAAGAACTAAATTGAAACTGTGGAACTAAGGGCAGGTCTACACTGTGGGGTTAAATCGCCTTGGTTGCTCATTCTAGGGTCCCTGGGATGGAACCCAGTGTAGAGGGTGGGCCTGGGTTCCCCTACCAGCCACTAGGTAGTGGCACAGGATTGTTGGAGATGCCAACCAGACAGCTGGTCTGGAGGGATTTTGTTACTTCAGAAGGGGAGGACTATCTAGTGACCTGGCCGGAGGGCCAAGTCACAAACAGGGAGTACCCTGAGTCATGAAGAGAGAGATGCGGGTCACAGCATGAGTAACTGATGGAAGGGGGTGCCAGACCAGGCAAACACTGATCCCCAGAGGTAGCCACAAGGAGACACCACCAGCAGAGAGTAGAGAACCCCGCGACGGGGCCTAACAGAGCACAACAACACTACACAATACTTTAGGACAAGAATTGAAGACAGAATGTATTTCTGAGCTGGAATTTGGCCAGGACATCTCAGTTAAAAACCTGCCACTTACGAAACATACCATGGAATCTTTAGTGACCAAATTGTGGTTAAGATCTCACTTTTTATATCTCATACACTCAGTGTTAAATCCATCAGCACTGTGCCCTATAATACCAAGCTGGAGCATTGACTCAGTGCTGACTCAAAAGGAAAAGCATCATTCATTGAGACTCCAATGCCATCTTCTTCAGTGCCTAAATATTTTTGAAAAAAATCTCCTCTACCTCCTGATCTGGTCTCTCTCCTTAACTTATGACAGGATCACAACACAATTTTGTGTTCTTCAAACCTCACAATATATGAAAACCAATCAAACTGCTGTTCTTCATAGTAATACAAAAAATAAAACAAAAAAAGTACAATTTGCTTGAACGTAGCCAGTGGCTACCGAAAATATTTAATTAGCACAATGCATTCACAGGTATTAAGGACAGAAAGGACCATTATGATCATCTAGTCAGTCCTCCTGCATAACATAGGATATTAAAATTCATCCAGTATTTCCTGCAATAAGTCCAATAACTTGTGGTTGAACAAGAGCATATCTTTTGAAAAGACTTCCATTCCCGATTTAAAGATTTTAAATGACAGAGAAGATAAAGAAGCAGATCTGCCATTTCCCATGAATTTGGCAGGAGATTCCTTCAAGTTAGACTAATTTTTTGGCAGTTCTGAAGTCTCTCAATCTTATGATGAAGGGTTCTGCAATGTATTTCTTTCATGCAAATTATCATTGTTTGACAGCCCTGCAGAATTTTTTTCAATCTCACTTGCCTCATTAATGACCATCAGTGGTATAAAAACATAGCCCTGGTCTACACTATGAGTTCAGGTCAAATTTAGCAGTGTTAGATCGATTAAACCCTGCACCCGTCCACAAGACGAAGCCATTTTTGTCGACTTAAAGGGCTTTTAAAATCGATTTCTGTACTCCTCCCCGACAAGGGGATTAGCACTGAAATCGACATCGCTGGGTCGAATTTGGGGTAGTGTGAACCCAATTAGACGGGTATTGGACTCCGGGAGCTATCCCAGAGTGCTCCATTGTGACCGCTCTGAACAGCACTCTCAACTCAGATGCACTAGCCAGGTAGATAGAAAAAGCCCCAGGGACTTTTGAATTTCATTTCCTGTTTGGCCTGCGTGGCACAGGTGACCATGCAGAGCTCATCAGGAGAGGTGACCACGGAGTCCCAGAATCGCAAAAGAGCTCCAGCATGGACCGAACGGGAGGTACTGGATCTGATCGTTGTATGGGGAGACAAATCCGTGCTATCAGAACTCCGTTCCAAAAGACGAAATGCCAAAATATTTGAAAAAATCTCCAAGGGCATGGACAGAGGCTATAACAGGGACCCGCAGCACTGCCGTGTGAAACTTAAGGAGCTCAGGCAAGCCTACCAGAAAACCAAAGAGGTAAAGGGCCGCTCCGGTCAGAGCCCCAGACATGCTGCTTTTATGATGAGCTGCATGCAATTCTAGGGGGTGCCCCTACCACTGCCCCACCCCTGTATGTGGACTCCTGCAAGGGGGGAGTCTCACACAACAGGGATGAGGATTTAGGGGATGAGGAAGATGATGATGAGGAGGAGGACGAAACCGTTCTCCCCGACAGCCAGGAACTGTTTATTACCCTGGATCCAATACCCTCCCAACCCGCCCAAGGCGGGCTCCTGGACCTTGAAGGCGGAGAAGGCACCTCTGGTGAGTGTATCTTTATAAATACAATACATGGTTTAAAAGCAAGTGTGTTTAATGATTAATTTTCTCTGAAGACTTGGGATGCATTCGTGGCCAGTACAGCTACTGGAAAAGTCTGTTAACGTGTCTGGGGATGGAGCAGAAATCCTCCAGGGACATCTCAATGAAGCTCTCCTGGATGTACTCCCAAAGCCTTTGCAAAAGGTTTCTGGGGAGGGCAGCCTTATTCCGTCCTCCATGGTAGGACACTTTACCATGCCAGGCCAGTAGCACGTAGCCTGGAATCACTGCAGAACAAAGCATGGCAGTGTATGGTCCCGGTGTTTGCTGGCATTCAAGCAACATCCGTTCTTTATCTCTCTGTGTTAGCCTCAGGAGAGTGATATCATTCATGGTCACCTGGTTGAAACAGGGGAATTTTATTAAGGGGACATTCAGAGGTGGCTGTTCCTGCTGGGCTGTTTGCGGGTGGCTGAAAAGAAATCCTCCCCACAGTTAGCCACGCGGTGGGGGGAGAGGTGAAGCCATCATCCCAGAGAATTGGGTGTGCGGGCGGGGTGGGGCTTAGTTGGGTTTGTGCTGCACATTAACCCGAAAACCGCAGCCCCTCTTTTAAATGCCCAACCCATTTTAAATGGCCAACCCAATGGGTGCTTGGTATGGGAAATGAGGGTGCTGCTGTTTGAAACCATTCCCACATGTTACAAAGGTTAAAGAAGCCAAAAGACCATGGCTGCCTGCAAGCCGAATGTGTGTGATCTCTCACACCAAACCAGCAGGCCCTCAATACAAGAGGCAAAATGCGACCTTATACCAAAAGCACATGTACTATGTAATGTTAACAGCTTGGTTCACCATGAAAAAGTCTACCCATTGTTCTCTAAAATGTGTCTTTTTAAATACTACTCTCCCTTTTTTTTCCTCCCACGGCTGCAAATGTTCCAACGCTCCCCCTAACATCACCGTTCCAGAGGCTAGCGCAGATAAGAAGGTGAAAAAAATGCACTCATGATGAAATGTTCTCTGAGCTCATGCAATCCTCCCGCACTTAAAGAGCTCAGCAAAATACGTAGAGGCAATCAATGTCAGAGTCCAGGAAAGCACAAAATGAACATGAGGACAGGAGGGACACATGAGAGAAGAGGTGGCGTGAGCAAGAGGAGAGGCGGTGGCAGCGTGATGAGAGGAAGCAGGATGCAATGCTGAGGCTACTGGAGGATCACACTGATATGCTCTGGCATATGGCTGAGCTGCAGGAAAGGCCGCAGGAGCATAGACCACCGCTGCAGCCCCTGTGTAACCGCCCACCCTCCTCCCCAAGTTCCATAGCCTCCTCACCCAGACGCCCAAGAACGTGGGGGGAGGGGGGGCCCTCTCTGGGCACCCAACCACCATAGCCCAGAGGACTGCCCAAGCAACAGAAGGCTGGCATTCAATAAGTTTTGAAGTGCAGTGTGGCCTTTTCCTTCCCTCCTCCCCTCCTCCACCACCCTTCCTGGTGCTTCCCTCCTCCTGCACCCCTCCCGGGCTATCTTGGCAGTTATCCCCTATTTGTGTGACAGATTAATAAAGAACGCATGAATTTGAAACCACAATGACTTTATTGCCTCTGCAAGTGGTGATCAAAGGGGGGAGGTTGGTTGGCTTACAGGGAAGTAGAGTGAACCAAGGGGCGGTGGGTTTCATCAAGGAGAAACAAACAGAACTGTCACACCATAGCCTGGCCAGTCATGAAACTGGTTTTCAAAGCTTCTCTGATGCGTACCACGCCCTCCTGTGCTCTTCTAATCGCCCTGGTGTCTGGCTGAGCATAATCAGCGGCCAGGCGATTTGCCTCAACCTCCCACCCCGGCATAAACGTCTCCCCCTTACTCTCACAGATATTGTGGAGCACACAGCAAGCAGTAATAACAATGGGAATATTGGTTTCGCTGAGATCTAACCGAGTAGTAAACTGCGCGAGCGCACTTTTAAATATCCAAATGCACATTCTACCACCATTCTGCACTTGCTCAGCCTGTAGTTGAACAGCTCCTGATTACTGTCCAGGCTGCCTGTGTACGGCTTCATGAGCCATGGCATTAAGGGGTAGGCTGGGTCCACAAGGATAACTATAGGCATTTCAACATCACCAATAGTTATTTTCTGGTCTGGAAAGTAAGTCCCTTGCTGCAGCTGTTCAGACAGACCAGAGTTCCTGAAGATGCAAGCGTCATGTACCTTTCCCAGCCATCCCACATTGATGTTGGTGAAACGTCCCTTGTGATCCGCCAGTGCTTGCAGCACCATTGAAAAGTACACCTTTCAGTTTATGTACTGGCTGCCAAGGTGGTCCGGTCCCAAGATAGGGATATGTGTTCCGTCTATCGCCCCACCACAGTTAGGGAATCCCATTGCAGCAAAACCATTCACTATGACCTGCACATTTCCCAGAGTCACTACCCTTGATAGCAGCAGCTCAATGATTGTGTTGGCTACTTGGATCACAGCAGCCCCCACAGTAGATTTGCCCACTCCAAATTGATTCCCGACTGACCAGTAGCTGTCTGGCATTGCAAGCTTCCAGTGGGCTATTGCCACTCACTTGTGAACTGTGAGAGCTGCTCTCATCTTGGTATTCTTGTGCTTCAGGGCAGGGGAAAGCAAGTCACAAAGTTCCATGAAAGTGCCCTTATGCGTGCGAATCATCCCAGACCTGCAACACTACGCAGTCCCACCAGTCTGTGCTTGTTTCCTGGGCCCTGAATTGGCCTTCCATAGCATGAGCCTGCCCCATTGCCACCAGAATGTCCAAATTGCTGGGGCCTGTACTTTGAGAGAAGTCTGTGTCCATGTCCCATCACTCTCATCACTGCGCTGCTATCGCCTCCTTGCAGGTTCTGGTTCTGAACATACTGCAGGATAATGCGCGAGGTGTTTACAGTGCTCATAACTGCCGTGGTGATCTTAGCGGGCTCCATGCTTGCCATGGTATGGCGTCTGCAGGAGAGCAGAGTTGCAGCGGAAGCGGTGGCTGACGATGGATGCCACGAGAATAGATATTTATAGAGAACAACGAGAGGACCTGCGAGGTGGATTCATGAAAGAAGGAGAGCAGAGTTGCAGCGGAACAAGCAGGAGCCCATGACAGCCAATATGGAAAAACTTGCTATCAACACAAGAGCAGGAGAGCAAAGTTGCAGCGGAAGAGGTGGTTGGATGACCAGTTTTGCAGACCTACTGCACCAGAAAGCATACAAGGAGCGGAAGAAGGGAGGGATCAGCAAGGAAAGCTACCTTATCGAGGTCAAAACATGTAGGGATAAAGTGAGACAGGCTAAAAGTCAAGTAGAGTTGGACCTTGCAAAGGGAATTAAAACCAATAGTAAAAGGTTCTATAGTCATATAAATAAGAAGAAAACAAAGAAAGAAGAAGTGGGACCGCTAAACACTGAGGATGGAATGGAGGTCAAGGATAATCTAGGCATGGCCCAATATCTAAACAAATACTTTGCCTCAGTCTTTAATAAGACTAAAGAGGATCTTAGGGATAATGGTAGCATGACAAATGGGAATGAGGATATGGAGGTAGACATTACCATATTTGAGGTAGAAGCGAAACTCAAACAGCTTAATGGGACTAAATCGGGGGGCCCAGATAATCTTCATCCAAGAATATTAAAGGAATTGGCACATGAAATTGCAAGCCCATTAGCAAGAATTTTTAATGAATCTGTAAACTCAGGGGTTGTACCGTATGATTGGAGAATTGCTAACACAGTTCCTATTTTTAAGAAAGGGGAAAAAAGTGATCCGGGTAATTATAGGCCTGTTAGTTTGACATCTGTAGTATGCAAGGTCTTGGAAAAAATTTTGAAGGAGAAGGTAATTAAGGACATTGAAGTCAATGGTAAATGGGACAAAATACAACATGGTTTTACAAAAGGTAGATCGTGCCAAACAAACCTGATCTCCTTCTTTGAGAAAGTAACAGATTTTTTAGACAAAGGAAACGCAGTGGATCTAATTTACCTAGATTTTAGTAAGGCGTTTGATACCGTGCCACATGGGGAATTATTAGTTAAATTGGATAAGATGGGGATCAATAGGAAAATTGAAAGGTGGATAAGGAATTGGTTAAAGGGGAGACTACAACGGGTGCTACTGAAAGGTGAACTGTCAGGCTGGAAGGAGGTTACCAGTGGAGTTCCTCAAGGATCGGTTTTGGGACCAATCTTATTTAGTCTTTTTATGACTGACCTTGGCACAAAAAGTGGGAGTGTGCTAATAAAGTTTGCGGATGATACAAAGCTGGGAGGTATTGCCAATTTAGAGAAGGACAGGGATATCCTACAGGAGGATCTGGATGACCTTGTAAACTGGAGTAATAGTAATAGGATGAAATTTAATCGTGAGAAGTGTAAGGTCATGCATTTAGGGATTAATATCAAGAATTTTAGTTATAAGCTAGGGACACATCAATTAGAAGTAACGGAGCAGGAAAAGGACCTTGGAGCATTGGTTGATCATAGGATGACTATCAGCTGCCAATGTGATATGGTTGTGAAAAAAGCTAACACGGTCTTGGGATGCATCAGGAGAGGTATTTCCAGTAGGGATAAGGAGGTTTTAGTACCGTTATACAAGGCACTGGTGAGACCTCACCTGGAATACTGTGTGCAGTTCTGGTTTCCCATGTTTAAGAAGGATGAATTCAAACTGGAACAGGTACAGAGAAGGGCTACTAGGATGATCCGAGGAATGGAAAACTTGTCTTATGAAAGGAGACTCAAGGAGCTTGGCTTGTTTAGCCTAACTAAAAGAAGGTTGAGGGGAGATATGATTGCTCTCTATAAACATATCAGAGGGATAAATACTGGAGAGGGAGAGGAATTATTTAAGCTCAGTACCAATGTGGACACAAGAACAAATGGATATAAAACTGGCTACCAGGAAATTTAGACTAGAAATTAGACGAAGGTTTCTAACCATCAGAGGAGTGAAGTTTTGGAATAGCCTTCCAAGGGAAGCAGTGGGGGCAAAAGATCTATCTGGCTTTAAGATTAAACTTGATAAGTTTATAGAGGAGATGGTATGATGGGATAACATGGTTTTGGTAATTAAATATTCATGGTAAATAGGCCCAATGGCCTGTGATGGGATATTAGATGGGGTGAGATCTAAGTTACCCAGGAAAGAATTTTTTGTAGTATCTGGCTGATGAATCTTGCCCATATGCTCAGGGTTTAGCTGATCGCCATATTTGGGGTCGGGAAGGAATTTTCCTCCAGGGCAGATTGGAAGAGGCCCTGGAGGTTTTTCGCCTTCCTCTGTAGCATGGGGCACGGGTCACTTGCTGGAGGATTCTCTGCTCCTTGAAGTCTTTAAACTACGATTTGAGGACTTCAATAGCACAGACATAGGTGAGAGGTTTTTTGCAGGAGTGGTGGGTGAAATTCTGTGGCCTGCGTTGTGCAGGAGGTCAGACTAGATGATCATAATGGTCCCTTCTGTCCTAAATATCTATGAATCTATGAATCTGCTGCCAGCAGCACCAGGACACAACAACAGTGTCAGTGAGCTGAGTGGGCTGCACGCTTGCCGTGGAATGATGAGACAAGAGCAGGAGAGAAGAGTTGCAGCAGAAGCAGTGGATGACAACTGTCATATAGAGGACCTGCAAGGTGGATTCATGGCACCAGGAGAGCAGAGTTGCTGTGGAAGCGGTGGTCCGATGACGACGGTTAGCAGTCCTACTGCACTGTCTGCTGAAAGCAGTATGGCGTCCGCACGGAAAAAAGGCACGAGACGATTGTCTGCTGTTGCCTTCTCGGAGGGAGGGGTGACTGATGACATGTACCCAAGACCACCTGCGACAATGTTTTTGCCCCATCAGGCATTGGGACCTTAACCCAGAACTCCAATGGGTGGCGGAGACTGCGGGAACTGTGGGATAGCTACCCACAGTGCAACACTCCGAAAGTCAACGCTAGCCATGATACTGTGGACGCACTCCGCCGACTTAATGTGCTTAGTGGGGACACACCCAATCGTCTGTATAAAATCGCTTCCTAAAAAATCGACTTCTATAAATTCACCCTAATTCCATAGTGTAGATATACCCACAAATATAAAATCTAAAAGGATAAAGCTCATCAAGCTATTAATGACTCTGTGTACAAGAAGAGCATATAAATTAGGGCCACTGCATTATCAAAATTGTTCAAGGGATGGATTTATCATCTCTTATTTGTGTTTACAAACATTGGCATGAGAATGAATTACCCTTTCTGTAGTGCTTCACATAACTATCATACAGACAGACCCAAGATGTAAATTTTGGAATAGTTCCAAACTCCATCAAAGTTCAAGGACAGACCTTATGTCCTAACTCTTAGAATCTAAAAATAGAGACAGACCCAAGCTGTTCAAACCTGGAGACAAACTTCTCCAAAGGTTGAGATAATTTGGATCTGATTTTCTGGTTAGATTTCATCTTTTAAAGCTCATGTTGTAAAGTTCAGAACGTGTACCCAAAATTCCCATAAATGAAAGAGGGTTGACATTAACTCTTCTGGTTCAGGCCCATCTCTGCATTAACCCCTCTTCAACATGCCCCCTCTTGACAGGATCTCCATTCCGTCTCTTCCTCATGATGCCTAAAGTAATGCAAAATATTTAAGCTGAATGAATTGCACCAGTCCTATAACATAATAAGGCCCCAGGTCTGCAAACATGCATGCGTGCTTGACTTGAAGCATATGCATGATTGTTTTCAGGATTGGGGGCCTATGGCTGTATTACTCACCAATAAACAAAATTGGAAAGGTGATAAATAACAGGAAGACATGGGGAACCAGGTTGAGGGCATCCACGAAGCAGACATTTTTTAGGACTCCAGCACTGATGTCATAGGCAGAAGCGTTGTCATTACCACAAAATGCGACTTTCATTGCTTCCAAACAGCCTGACCGTTGCAAACTAGAGACAAAACACAAGGGGGGGGGGAGAAAAAAAAAAAGTAAAACATCCAAAGTGATCACCAAAGTTTCTTACATTTCTTTTAGCTAAACACAAAATTAAAACAGCATCATTGAGGTCTTTTTAGTTATGACCAGACTAAATAATTCAAAGAGAATAATTTATTAGACGTACGTAAACTCTGATCCTGCAAACTCTTATGCACTTGCTGAAAGTTAACCTAAAGTGTGCATAAGTGTTTCCATGACCAGGGCCTTATTTACTATTAAAAGTATCCACTGAATACATACTGCAAATAAATGTTGGTCTCCATCACATTCATGAACAGCTCATTGCACATATTCAACATTCCAAATACAAAATGGAGATGATCTGGAAACCAAAACATGTTTTAAAACCTTGTTTCCATTTTTCATCAAAAATGTCAATGTGCGTAAAGCTAAGCACATGTGTAATTGTTTGTTGGATTAGAGCTACGGAGTCTCACAAATATCACAGTATGTCTTCTGCAGTCTCACTTCATAGGATTTGTTGTTCCTTAGCTACAGTGTGAGCCCTCTACCTTACTACTCATTACTGTTTATAACAGAATCAAGCAGGACTGAAAATGAAATGCCTCCTTACAGATTTCTTTCCCTCCAGCATATGCACACTAATTTGTTTCTGTAGAATTATTCACAAATGCTTGGTTGCTGACATTGTTAATTCTTTTAAAATATAATTTTTTTTAAAAATAACCCACAGAGTCCCTGATTCAGCCAAGCATATTTGCTTGCACATAAGTACTTCACTATTCAGCAAAGCACATGCCGAGTCCCCATTCAAGTCAATGGGACGTAAGCACGTGCTCATGTGTCTTGCTGAATCGGGATAATAAAAAATTACTCGGACTTCACAAAATGTAAGCAAAAACAAGGTTGGTTCAGTTTGGCGGTTTAACAACAGGCCAAATCCTGCCTGTCTTACTCACACACGTAGGGCTGTTGACTTCAAATGGAATTATTTGTGTGAATAAGGCAAGCATGATTTGGCTCGAGAATCTCCTTAGAATGAACACAAACATAGCATTTTTAAAAAAGAGTACATGCGAGTGTAAACGGACATTGTGAGCCTCAGTGAGACCCGCATTTTAGTTCATGTAATAAAAACAAACAAGGAGCTAAAAGGGTTTTCAAAATTTAATTTGAATAGAAATGGTCATAGTACATAGTACCATTTCATTAAACTTCTAAGAGGTCTTCTGAAAAATGTTTAATAAATTTAATCATTTTTCAAACACAAAATAGCAATGTCCTGGTTGAAGAAAACCAGCAATTGAATGACATAACGGTAATCTGTAGAAAATCTTAAATGCTGTTGCCTAATCTTTATGGAGGGTCAGAAGTTGCATGGGAGTTCTGCTGGGAATTTTCTTCCCTTTCCCACAAGCAATATGACTACATTCTCACACAGCTGACAAGCTGTCATGCTCTGGTTGTTAGATTGAGATTAGAAGGCAGGCAGATCGTGGGTTCTAATGCACATTCAATCACTAACTCTTTGTGGCCGTGAGATCCAATTAGTCGGCTCTAAAAGTGAGTAAAAGGATTGTGACATGAGAAACTGTGTCTCAGAGATCAAATCAGGGAGGGGATATTTGGACTTTTCCTTCACTGGGAAAGAGAGGGATCGTTGGGACCAAAAAATTCCGTAAGAGAGTGGAATGTTAATTGTGTGAAGTGAGTGCCCTCAGCTAGCCTGTATCTATCTACCAGTAGTCTGTATAGTTTTATATCCAATCTCTGCCAGTAGCCAATCTTGGATGTTTCCAAAAAATATGTAAAACAATTGTAATATACATATGTCACACTTCTGGGCAACTGCGTTCATATTTCTCCCTTGTGCTCCACCAAGGGCACCCAATCCAGCCTCCTGGCTCCTCAACCATCACCTCTCTTGGGTAGAGACATGTGTCTCTCTCCCTCCTGACTGGAGTTTTCCAGGCTGCATAGGCCCCTGCCCACATTATGTTATTCCAGAAAGCTAGACTGTCTAAACTTGGCAGTGTCTGCACTTTGCTTTCTCTTTGAAGGCTTATGCACGGCATAACTGCAGAGGTTGCAAGTCACTACACAGCTCTAAGCAAGTACATTTATTCTTAAGGTGGAAGCACTACAGAGGAAATATATAAAACACCATAAAGGTTGCTATGTGCATGCTAAAAGCTTATCAGATGTCACCCATCAGTCTTATGGACCTTAGTAGGCCAAAGTCATTCCAACCCTTTCCAATACGTATTGCCACCCCTGCCCCCACCCTTGCACAGAAGGTCCTGTCCATTTCCTGGATCAGAAAGCAGACTCAGTGTAAACTCAGGCCCTGTGTAAACTCAGTGTAAACTCAGGTTATGTATCCAAAAGGCCTGTCTTTGTCTGTTGGTCTCTGGAGAATCCAGTCTGAACTAGTATATGCGAGCCTCTCCAAGTGGTGGTACTTCTCTGGAGGTGTTAGAACCTGAGAAAATTTACCACATTGTTCTTAGTTCTTGGAGGAGCTGTGGCCCCCTGTGCCCATGGAATTACATACAAGCCCTGGCTCACAATGATACATAAACTTAGTACAGTGAGATCTCCCAAAGATATTGCAGGAAATTGCATATCTGTCTCAGCCTAATTTTGCAACACTATTATAGCAAACCTACAGCCATCTAATACCTTCCCTGGTGTTGTTGCTGCAAACCACAGCCACTTGGCTATCCATGGTGAGAGCAGAGATAGAACTCAGATTCTCCTGCTCCAAAAACGCAGACACATAAAGCCTAAGATTTTCTGTTATTGTATAGGGCCTGTGTCACTCAGTTGAGCCATTCAGGCTCCACCCAGGAAATGGCAATATCATAAATAGACATTAGTAGAGACAGTCAAAATATTTACTGAAAAATTTGAAAGAATTTTTTTTCTATTATATTTGGGAGTTTTTCAAGGAATGTTTTTAATATTTTTTTTTATTTTCCATTTTTTCATTTTTTTCGGAAGTAGGAAAAATGTCAAAAAACACTTTCTCACACTTCCCTCCCCTTTGAAAAAAGGGGATTTTTTTAAAAAAGTCAGATCAGTGGGCATTTTCCCACCTTCTCTCACTTTTTTGCTTTTTGTCCCCTTTTTTTCAATGAAAAGTGTTTGGGGTTTTTTTTTAAAGAAAAAGAACAAGAAGTGGTCTGTTCCCCACTGAAATGAAACAACTATTTTGAAAAATATTTTTGTCGAAATGTTTCAGAAAAAAATTCTCTTTGGTCAAAAAAAAGGCATTTTCTATTAAAAAGAAGTTTTAACAGCACATTTGCAACCAGCTGTAATACTACCGAATGCTCATCACTCTTTTATAAACTCTTTACATTTGTGGCCATGTTGAAAGAGAATTAATCTTATAGGAAATTTTGAGAGTAATCACTTACAAAAGTTTGTACAAACAATTCATTCACAGTGTGAGCTAGATAGATGGGTGTACTGTTCCAAATAAGAAAATGGAACTTCTCTTAGGAAGTGGCAGAGAAAATCTGGGGTTACAGATTGGGTATTATGGGTACTAAACAGGCTAAATAATAAAATAGGAACTCTAACATCTGAGTTTGATGGTCTCAGTCTGGTTCTCAAGTGTTTATGTCACAAAACCCACTGTTTGGCATAAATTAGTACACTTTGTGACCTCAAAGGTACTTGGTTGTGATGTTCATTGATCACACTGCACATATTATTTAATCTTCTCCAGTTGTTTTCCACATTTCTAGAGTTTCAGCTCTGGCGGGGTTTTTAACTGCGTCTATTCAGGTTATTTTCTTAATTTGTTTTACTCCTGGTAACATGTAGTGTTCAGTTCAGCAATCACACAGTGCTTAAGGTGCTTGCAAGAGATCTGCTTTATTTGGTGTCTGCTTCCAATAGACTGTGCATAAAAACAAGAGCTTTATCTCAGCCTTTAAAGGTACAGTTCCCAAAACCACAATGTTTAGCAAAATGTGGCAGTGACAGTGATCAGCAGGCATAACAGCTGCAGTGGCATTAACATCATGGGCACAGGGGATTTTGTGTTTTTCTTTTTAAGAGTTGTACAATATAAATAGAAAGTGTTACCCTATGTTGGAATTCAGCTCTGATTGAGAGTGATGGAGTAATATCTTATGTTTGCTCTTGCACGTCCACCTTCATAGATACTTGCTTTATGGAGTTTCTACTGAAAAGCTACTAGTAGCTGGCTCTAGCCTGAAGAGATGCAAAGATTGCTACATGAAATCATACTGTAAAACACTGGAGCTGCAGGACAGAATTCTCAGCTCCAACTTGCTTCACAAGGACCAGTACACTCACTTAGTCAGTTTGCTACACCAGCTATTGCTGGGTGTGTGTTAGGAAGAAGTGGATGTGTAGGAGTCTTTTGGGATATAACTTCAAACAGAAGGCATTATTTGGTAAATTATCAGTGTTTGGGCAGAACTAGTGGCCCAACTGCTACTTCAAAATAAAATATATAATAAAAATGGCTATATTCAACAGAACACTGAAATAAAGTACGCTGTTTTGAAATTGGACATTCCTTCAAGCCATTCGTGTGATTTCCCATTAAGTAGTATTCTTTAGGATTAGCTGCTGAGATTCTCTAAAATACACCTAAGCATATGACCTTATTTAAAGTTATAAAAAAGCTTATTTTGGTTGCAGATAAAGACAACCGTTGCTCAGTGGCTGGGAGGAAGGGAGCGAATGAATTGCTGTCCTTTGCAAGAACTGTTTTTTTTAAATCAAAAAATCATGAAATACTTTACACAGACTCTACCATCTGATCACACAGTCAGTGACATGTGCCTAACTCTCCTTGAAGTGGATTGAGATTATACATATGCAGCTGGTAAGGATAACTGGATCACACAGAACTCTGAAAAGTTCTAAAGTTTTCACAACACTTATTGTTGCTGACTGTCTCAAACCGCCGAGGACAGTTCCTTCCTTAGAAGCCAGTATTTTGAGGCTACCCAATGTAACCGGCAGATGTGCATTTAAACCACAGTTACATGAGGTTGCTGAGGTTCAATTTGACTGCTACCAAATGTATAATACTAAGTATAGCCAAAGAGAATGCCTCATCTAAGCTGCCACATGTTTCAGGTATGTTCCTGTAGAATTAATTTCTTGTGCTGCTGAATCTACTACACCAAGCCCCCATGCTGTTCTAACTGCACATGGGATACACATAATAGTGCAGCTGCTTTGCTATCAGTTATACCAGGTGTCGTATGTTTCAGAAGAATGCATCTGCTGCACTGCCAGAAGTACTAAGTAGATTCCAGCATTCCAACTTCAGGTAAGGGAATGCATCAGTAAGGTAAAGGAACAAGAGCAAAGGGAGTAATTTGTCAAGTCACTGTTCAGTAAATCAGGTGCATGCTCCCTAGATGTTTCCAGTACATTCATAGTACAACAGGGGTGTTATCACTGCCAGTAATGGCTAAATTATTTGTTTTTAATTAAACATTCTCTTTTAAATATAGGCTGTAAGAAATCTGTCCTTTTAGGCCTATAGTAAACTCTTTTATTTAACTTTTGTTCCTGTGATGCGGTTTCCACCCAACACAAGGCCTGACCAGGCATAATAGGCCAATTAACCGTATATACTGCACCTGGAAGAGAGCCAGGGACTGTCCAGCTGGGGGAGGCTTTTAAAGAGAGGAAGTTGGTGGTAGGAGGAGAGCTGCATGGAGGAGCTCTGCAGTACTCCCTAGAGAGGAAGGGAGCTGGCTAGGTAGAAAGAGGACCTCTGTGGGGAGAGTAGGCCCTGGGCTCCTGCCTTGGACTACAGACTCTAGCAAGAAGCTGACAGGGGTGAAATAACTGCAGGGAGTGGAGGAAGCTCCAGTGGTAAACCCAGAGGTAGGCCAAGAGATAGAGAAGTGTGGTAGGACAGAGCCCAAGAAAACAGCAACAGCGTCAGAGCTTGAGCGGACAGGTTGCTGGGCCCAGGTTTCCTGGGCTGGAACCTGGAGTAATGGGTGTGCCTGGGTTCCCCTACCAGCCAGTTGGAAAGTGGCACTGGCTTGGAGGTAGTTGGTTCCCTATTATGTCCCTCTCTTAGTCAAGTGCTGAGACTGAAGCAATCAACTGTTAGCTGACCAGATGGGCAACACTTCAAAAGACAAAAGGAAATAAGGCTGGAGAGAGGGGTGAAGGCTGGCAGGATTAAAAGGGTGGACCCAAGCCGGTTTCTGGGACGATATGCTTTCAGCTCTCCTTTTATTCATTCTGAAATCTGATGCCTTGTTGGTTTACTTTGATGAAAGTTATCTGGAAGGCAGAGAGACCCTGCAATGCCTAAAAATAAACCTGCAGCCACTAAACATTCAAGATTTTGTTGTAAAACTCCCACTAGCTAGCAAGATGGGCCTCTTTGGTTTTGGACGGTGGTACAAAACTTGATAGTATTGTAGTTAACAGCAATTGCTACAAATGTGATTCAGGATTAAATAGTTGCCATGGATGAAAAGAAGGCTGAGGGAGAAGAAAAGCCAATTCATTACAAAGACATAATAATGAACATGTCATTCTTATCCTAAACTTTGTAATGTACCGTGGAACTTGGTGACTCTGAAAAGAGGCTCCATTTAAGGATCATTGAATGGTGATTCTCAAGGCATGGAGCCAGACATTGAATACCTTTTTCATAAAGGACTGTGAAGATGACAATGAGGAAATGGTGGATAATATTTAAAGACCCCACATATCAAACCACGATGAATGCAAAAGCCCTAGGAATTCTAACTGGGCAACACTTTATACAATGTTTATGAAATCTAAAACTTTTCAAAGAGGGGGAAATACTTCTTTTAAAGTGGCACATAAATGTTGAATATAGTTCTCCATATTCACACATCTTATTTTAACTGGATTATGATTCTGTTCTCTATGAACTGCAAGGCATTTGTAACTATTAAGAAAAGAGTGTTAAATGTGGGCCTAAAGTACTCCTTGTTCCTTGGAGCATGAATCCTTTGAACTTCTATGTCAAAAGTTATATTTCTTTTAATCTTTAACCAAATAGCCAATATGTCTTTACCCCAGGATCAAAATATATCCGTGTATTCATTGCTTTTTCATTTTGTTTTAAACTCTGTTTTCTTCCTTGTCTTGCATATGATGTACATTTTCTGTTTTTTATTATATATACAGGATGAATAGATTAAACAGACAGATATTTTAAAAAGTATTCAATGGTTGATTCTGCTAGCCAGATGATTCATTATAAAAGGCTACACCTTTGCTTGTCATTATAGCATTTCTCAATATTAAGGTGATGGAAAAGCAGAAGAAAAGTCTACGGTGATCTCTAACAAAGAAGGGCAAATCCTGAAATCAATCAGGTTTCATGGGTGTAGCTGTCGGCCTGATCCTGAGTTTTACCATTGATTTCAGTGTGCACAGGATCAATGTGCAGAGAGCAGAGTATTTCCCAGAATCCTTTTCCTTTTCTAACGTAAACTTTTCTTTGTTTGAAAAATTCCCCCCCGCCCACCCCCCCCACACTGCCTGACTCTGCATAACAGAGTCTGAGTTAATCAGAACTGAGATTATCTGTTATTAGTCCTGGTGAGACTAGAAGTAAAGTTCTTACAGTTTGAGATGTATTTGTTTTACCAAAAATGATCCTATATATTATATTTTTCTTATTATTTCAACTAATTTAAAGATATTTGCTAGCCTGATAACCACTGTTCAGATGCTGTTGGGCCCTGAGGGGATAAATTAATTATTCTAGCTACTCTACTGTTTTCAAAGCACTTAGTAATATATACAAAGAGCCTGATTCAAAGTCAATGGAAAGATTTTCATTGACTTTAAGGGGTTTTTGATCAGGCCGCAAATGCACAGAAAATACATTTTTGAATACATTAATGAATGTTCAGGAAAATATAGGAAGCTGAGCTAAACATAAAACTGACACTGAAAAACAATTCACATAAATATTTGCAGTTGTCTCTCAGATACAATTCTCCTGCTTGCTTCTTTTTTTGGAAGGTTCTTACTACAGCAATTTGTGCAGTCTCAAATGCTAGCATGCTACGCTGTCTGCTGTGAAACAAGCTGGGATTTAGACTTCAGACATTAGGATGGGACAATTGTAAAACCAATTTTAAAAAAGAAACATAACCCTATGAACAATAGTGAAAGCATCAGCAGTTGGGAATGTTAAAGTTTGAGCATATTGGTTTGAGAAGGAAAAGTTAAACAGATTTGAACTCTAATCCCTGGGAAAATGCAAAGAGAAGTCTTGTCCCACAGATATAAGGGGAAGGAGAAGGTTAGTGGGAGATAACAGTGGGGGGTGTTGCTGCATGCTCCGTTTCTTTGCTGAATGTTAGATCAAACTCTGTAGCTTACCTTTATATATACACACACAAAATATCAAACCCAGTTTTCCCTTGGTTGTGCTATATGATCAATATCATTCCGATGGCAGGATTCTCCTCCACTTTGTGAAGCAGCTCCAAGCCCTGGAGTGGATTATTTTTAGGCTGATGATGGGAAGATCAGCTGCTGCCTCCTATCGAGTTTCCAAAGTGAACAAACTTTTCTTGTCTTTCTCACACACTCAAGAGGGCAGGAAACTGGGAAGAGACAAGCAAGCAAAAGGCACCAATTTTTAGACCCCTGAAGCTCCAATCCCAGGGCCCCCAGGATTCCTCCAGATTGCATTTATTTTCATTTTCCTGGGCTGAAGTGCTAAAATACAAAGGGGTTGCATCATACGGCACAGATGATCATCAGGTGATTATTCTAAAATAATTAATATGCCCCAGGATGGTCAAAATTCAAAAGGGCATGCATAATGCAGCTTTGGAAAACAGTATTAATATGCTTCAATTTAATATTTTCTTAATAAAGAGCATAGCTCTGCATTTGAGACTGTAATTTTGCACATCATGAGGATATGGGAAAAACTGGATCTACTTGGATCCTACCAAATTTTGGTTTAGAGCTCCCAAATTCTATTGCTAAAATACAGAATAAATCCAGGTTTCAGAGTAACAGCCGTGTTAGTCTGTATTCGCAAAAAGAAAAGGAGTACTTGTGGCACCTTAGAGACTAACCAATTTATTTGAGCATAAGCTTTCGTGAGCTCACGAAAGCTTATGCTCAAATAAATTGGTTAGTCGATTAAGTGAGCTGTAGCTCACGAAAGCTTATGCTCAAATAAATTGGTTAGTCTCTAAGGTGCCACAAGTACTCTTTCACTCTGGAAAGAGATAATCAAAACCTCAGATCCATAGAAGAATACCATGCTTAGTTTCCCTCCATCTACTTATGAACATCAAACCTTCAGCCCCATTGAGTTACTATGACAATTTTCCACCAGGCATTTCCTTGGCATTTCTCTTTTTCTTTTTTTAAAGTCAGAGAAAGTTTTACAAGAAAAATTGTAACATGGGCTTCTGAATTTACATATATCTCCTTTAACAGGATCAAAATAAAACCTCAAAATGTTCTCGTTAGTGTTTAAAATAGTATTGTGATCATGACATTTCCTGGGAGGGCAGATTCTGAGCTAATTTGATATGAAGACATACACGTGTTAATGCACAACAAAAAATTGCTTACATCTTTCATTTCCTATATCACACTCTGTTGAAATGGGAGTCTTTCAGATCTGTTCTTATTGCCCTATCCACTTATTTGCCATTTTGAGATTATGAGAGGGGATATACAATGGGTGGAGAAACTATGTGGTAGCCTCTCTAAAGTAATATTTTTACTAGACCCTTTAAAATGCTTCGGCCAACACCCTCCAGACACTTCAAAAGGTGAAGTTTAGTGCTGGTTTGGAAGTTTTCGATTAAACATTTTTTTTTCCATTGAAAAAGCCAACTTGTTGAAACCAAACTTTTTTTTTTTTTTTTACTGGAAAGGGTCAATTTTACCAAACTTTTCAACTTGAATGAACTTTGAAAAAAGTTCCAAAATTGTCAAAATATTTTGTTTTGGCCTTTTTTTAAATTAAAAATTTTGGTTTTCTAATTTGAAACAACTTTTTGTTTTGAAAGTTAAGCTAATTATTAGGGGAGAGGGTTAATGGTCAGAACTGAAAAGAAACGTTTCAAATGTATTGAAACAAAATATTGACCCACATTTTGTTCCTGATTTTTTTTTTTCAGTTTGTGAAAATTTCCAAGATTTTGACTTTTCGTCCCAATTTGGGCTGGGGAAATATTTTGATATTTTGAGGGATGGGAAAGCCATTTTCTGCCCAGCTCCAGTAAAGTGTTCTGTTCTCAATCATTGCCAAAGTCGGTGCTACTTGTTTTAGACTCAGGAATGGGGGACTAGTTTCAAAGCCGTGCAGGCATTGTCATTTTATTATCATAAACAGCAATCTAAAGAAAAAATCTCTGAAGATCAGTTCAAGACTCTCCACCCCTCCATGCCTGAATGTGTCAGAATAATAATCCCCGTATCAGAACACTCGCTTTCCTACACGGAGACACACATCATGCATGCAGTGAAAATGATTTGAGGTTTTTTCCTTATTTGTGGAGCATTTTAAAACATGCTCTGTTTTAAACACTATCCCCCACGTGGAACTTAGGATGGGGGAGGGAGTTGGAATCAGGAAACAGTAGCATCAAGCTGCCTAAATCCAGGGCTTGTTTTTAGGGGCAGGCGTGGTACAATTGCCTTATGTAATACTGTTCTGAAAAAGAAGGAAAAAAAGCTGCCATTTTCCCATCTCATGTGGGCAGGTTCCCTGTCTCCCCTCACCCCAGCCAATCTGATTCCCCATCCACCTTCCCCTCTCTCCCCACTAGCAGAAGGGACTTACCCGGAGGTAAGGCAGGAGTGTTGGCCGGCGTCTGGCTCCTGGGCATTAATCTTTGGGATGCCAGGTATTTATTACGGCTGTCTGCTAGTGACTCGGTAATGATCAGCCCAGGGGAAGAGACAGACCCAGCAAAGCGAGCGGGCTGCGGCTGCGGCTGCCTGCAGGGCGAGGGAGAAGGAGGCGGATGAGAAGCACACAGACCCTTTATTTTCATTTTTAATGAGCGGTATTACAGCCCGTTTGCGCCCCGGCCCCATTCACCAGCCAGCTGCCCTCGCGGAGGGGCGGCCTGGGGGCACTCCGCAACGCAGCTCCCTCAGTGGAGCCCACGGAGCAGGGGGAGCCCGGCCACCACGCCCTCGGTTTGGCATGCCGCAAAGGGAGCGTGGTCTGGCAGGATCCCCCCCCCCCCCCCGCCCCAGCAGTGAATTGGCGCCAGCTCCTACTAATATTATACCCAGTTGTAAACTCCCTGGTTAGAGCCAATGGGCCAAAGGCAGAGGTGGAGAAGCCACTGGAGCAGCTTGTCTTCATTTCCCCCGTACATCCCCTCTAGCCACATGTGGGGGAGTGAATCGGTGCTGATGTGAATTACACACTGAGCTCCCACCCATGTAACTCGCCCACTGCACCGACTTAATAACGCCACCTCCGTGAGAAGTGTGGCGCTTAGGTCAACGTAGTTAGGTCCATGCAGTGTCGGTGTAAACATGGCATTGCTTACATCGACAGCTGCTGCCGTGCAGAAGCCATCCCAGAATGCCCCACACTGACAGTTAAATTGGTGCAAACGCTCCTAGTGTGGACACACATCACCGACACAAGGAGCATAGTGTAGACATGCAAAAGCAATATAATCACTGTGGTGGCTGTACGTCAACGTAATTTCGGTCCACTTAATTTTGTCGTGTAGGCTTGCCCTGTGTCTACACTACGGGGCAGAGCCATAGTGTAGCCAGCCTAAATGGAAGGAGTTTACTCACTGCTGTAGGAACACCACCTCCGCAAATGACACTAGCTAGGCTGACAGAAGCATTCTTCCATCGACATAGCTCTGTCTATGCTGGGAGTTAGTTCAGCAGAGCTACCCGGGTGTGGACTTTTGATACTCCTGAGCAACACAGTGGCCCACCCACTTAACATCCAGGCCCTCCCACCCCTCAGCCCCAGCTCTGCTCTGGCCCCAGAGCTTGCCCCACTCCGCCCACCTGCCCAGCGCTCCTGCCATGGAAGGAGCAGGGCCCCTGGACCCTCCACTTTTGGCAAGGCTCCGTCACCCCTTGCTCCATCCACATGTGGTTGCTGCTTCCCGAGCCAGCCCCGGAGCTGGGTCCCCCCACCCAGGCGGCTCTAACTGGCTGCGCAAGCTGTCTTACCTGCCCAAGGGGGCTGGTAGCTGAGGAGCAGTCACAGCCCCGGGCACCAGCAGCAGGGGAAGGAGATGGGGAAGTTCCATAGCTGCCCACTCCATGGCACCAGCCAGACTAGCAGCCAGACTGCACTACTCAGCTCCAGCTTCCCACCTCTGACCTGGCCAGGGGGTGGAGTTTCGGGGGGGGGGGAAGAGGAGGAGGTGGAGGGGGTGGAGCTGCCCCTGGAACTGTCCCCGGAACTGCCCCCTTCTGGTTAAAGCACTGCAGTGCCCACCCAACTGTGCCCATGGACTTGGGATTTCTGTGTCAGGATTCACGAATCCCCTGAAACCAGCTCGTGGCCCCATGGCAGGTCCTGGAGCCCCGGTTGAAAACTGCTGTTTTACGTATTTGTTGGAACTGATCTGTGGGGGGGGGGGGGGGAAGGGAGGAGGGAAGAAGAGAGGGGGAGAGAGAGAGAGAGCATTAGAGACAAAATCCAATTTCAAATATTTCCTGCAGCTTTTTTTTTTTTTTAATTTCTTGTTTCTATGGAGAAAATATTGCGGGAAATACGCTATATACAACAAAGGGCACATAGCAATCTAAATAGAGAGGAACTGAATACGGAGCAGCTGTTCTATCCCGGGGCCTCTCCTTCTGCCCCTCCACCCCCACGAACATGATACAGTTCTGTGGTGACCTAGAATCCTATTTTCGACGTCTCCGACTCAAGGAATATTTCCAAAATACCTCTGAACAACATACTAATCCACAGAGGTCTCCCTACCAACACTACAGAAAGAAGGATTCTAGGTGGACTCCTCCTGAAGGTCGAAACAGCAGACTGGACTTCTACATAGAGTGCTTCCGCCGATGTGCACGGGCTGAAATTGTGGAAAAGCAGCATCACTTGCCCCATAACCTCAGCCATGCGGAACGCAATGCTATCCACAGCCTCAGAAACAACTCTGACATCATAATCAAAAAGGCTGACAAAGGAGGTGCTGTTGTCATCATGAATAGGTCGGAATATGAACAAGAGACTGCTCGGCAGCTCTCCAACACGAGTTTCTACAAGCCATTACCCTATGATCCCACTGAGAGTTACCTAAAGCAACTACAGCATTTGCTCAAGAAACTTCCTGAAAAAGCACAAGATCAAATCCGCACAGACACACCCCTGGAACCCCGACCTGGGATATTTTATCTACTACCCAAGATCCATAAACCTGGAACTCCTGGGCGCCCCATCATTTCAGGCATTGGCACCCTGACAGCAGGATTGTCTGGCTATGTAGACTCCCTCCTCAGGCCCTACGCTACCAGCACTCCCAGCTACCTTCGAGACACCACTGACTTCCTGAGGAAACTTCAATCCATCGGTGATCTTCCTGATAACACGATCCTGGCCACTATGGATGTAGAAGCCCTCTACACCAACATTCCACACAAAGATGGACTACAAGCCGTCAGGAACACTATCCCCGATAATGTCACGGCTAACCTGGTGGCTGAACTTTGTGACTTTGTCCTTACCCATAACTATTTCACATTTGGGGACAATGCATACCTTCAGATCAGCGGCACTGCTATGGGTACCCGCATGGCCCCACAGTATGCCAACATTTTTATGGCTGATTTAGAACAACGCTTCCTCAGCTCTCGTCCCCTAAAGCCCCTACTCTACTTGCGCTATATTGATGACATCTTCATCATCTGGACCCATGGAAAAGAAGCCCTTGAGGAATTCCACCATGATTTCAACAATTTCCATCCCACCACCAACCTCAGCCTGGTCCAGTCCACACAAGAGATCCACTTCCTGGACACTACAGTGCTAATAAACAATGGTCACATAAACACCACCCTATACCGGAAACCTACTGACCGCTATTCCTACCTGCATGCCTCCAGCTTTCACCCTGACCACACCACACGATCCATCGTCTACAGCCAAGCTCTGCGATACAACCGCATTTGCTCCAACCCCTCAGACAGAGACAAACACCTACAAGATCTCTGTCAAGCTTTCTTACAACTACAATATCCACCTGCGGAAGTAAAGAAACAGATTGATAGAGCCAGAAGAGTTCCCAGAAGTTACCTACTACAGGACAGGCCTAACAAGGAAAATAACAGAACGCCACTAGCCGTCACCTTCAGCCCCCAACTAAAACCCCTCCAACGCATTATTAAGGATCTACAACCTATCCTAAAGGATGACCCAACACTCTCACAAATCTTGGGAGACAGGCCAGTCCTTGCCTACAGACAGCCCCGCAACCTGAAGCAAATACTCACCAACAACCACATACCACACAACAGAACCACTAACCCAGGAACTTATCCTTGCAACAAAGCCCGTTGCCAATTGTGCCCACATATCTATTCAGGGGACACCATCACAGGGCCTAATAACATCAGCCACACTATCAGAGGCTCGTTCACCTGCACATCCACCAATGTGATTTATGCCATCATGTGCCAGCAATGCCCCTCTGCCATGTACATTGGTCAAACTGGACAGTCTCTACGTAAAAGAATAAATGGACACAAATCAGATGTCAAGAATTATAACATTCATAAACCAGTCGGAGAACACTTCAATCTCTCTGGTCACGCAATCACAGACATGAAGGTCGCTATCTTAAAACAAAAAAACTTCAAATCCAGACTCCAGCGAGAAACTGCTGAATTGGAATTCATTTGCAAATTGGATACTATTAATTTAGGCTTAAATAGAGACTGGGAGTGGCTAAGTCATTATGCAAGGTAGCCTATTTCCTCTTGTTTTTTCCTACCCCCCCCCCCCCCAGATGTTCTGGTTTATCTTGGATTTAAACTTGGAGAGTGGTCAGTTTGGATGAGCTATTACCAGCAGGAGAGTGAGTTTGTGTGTGTATGGGGGTGGGTTTTTGGAGGGGGGTGAGGGAGTGAGAGAACCTGGATTTGTGCAGGAAATGGCCTAACTTCATTATCATGCACATTGTGTAAAGAGTTGTCACTTTGGATGGGCTATCACCAGCAGGAGAGTGAATTTGTGTGGGGGGGTGGAGGGTGAGAAAACCTGGATTTGTGCTGGAAATGGCCTAACCTGACGATTACTTTAGATAAGCTATTACCAGCAGGACAGTGGGGTGGGAGGAGGTATTGTTTCATATTCTCTGTGTATATATAAAGTCTGCTGCAGTTTCCACGGTATGCATCTGATGAAGTGAGCTGTAGCTCACGAAAGCTCATGCTCAAATAAATTGGTTAGTCTCTAAGGTGCCACAAGTACTCCTTTTCTTTTTGTGAATACGGAGAGAATCATGAGAAAATCCCAATCCTCAGAAATCACCAAAAGGAAGTGGCAATGACTAAGAAATAAGACCTTATTTATGTTGGGGATTTGTCCCAATTCCAGCCAGGAATGGACAGCTAATGGTATAGCTGCACCAATGACGCACCTAATGTAACCAGTAAAGTTACTATTTGCATTGTTAAATCTTACCCCTGCTTGAAGATGGGTGCAAAAACTGTGACTTAGAGCAGTTTACCTTGTCTACACTAGTAGTTTGCATTGGTGCAGCAACACTGGTGGATTTCTACTGATGACTAAAATCAGGGCAAATCTGAGCCAAGGCCTAGTGTCCCTGAAAAACCTTCCCTTCCTCTTCATTCCTCACTATAGTTTACAAATCCTAAAACCAATAGAAATGGTTCTATTAATATGAAGATAAAATTATTCCAATAAAGCAGTTTTTAAAAATTCTCCTGCAATATTTACAAATGAAACATTACAGTATCATGCTAATGCATGAGTACCTGAAAGCAAAATTTACTAGAAAGTGACTGTAAACAAAAGTGAAATTGAGTAATCTGGTTTCAGTATCCAAGATCACAGAAATAAAAAAAATAAACAAACTGCATAAATACTGAAAAATTAATTAGACATTTAAAATTCTTTTAAAATTGAAGGTGCTAGGCAAGGACATATATTTGATTTTTAACATGAGGGGAGTTCCTTTAATATTGCAAATTTTTCCAGTTATAAATGTTAAGAACAGTTAAAGGTTTTTAAATCATTCATGTATTCTCTAAGCATTAGAATATTCATCCAAAATAGCATGCATTACCTTTTTTATCCTTTTAAATCTAAACCCTACCAAATGCAATCCACGCAATATCTTTTAAATACATTTATAGCATAGCTGGCATTGCTTTTTTCATTTCTGCTGTATTTATGTCCTGCCTTTTAGACTGTGCTTGGACAATGTTCGGAGTAGGTCCATGCAAGCCCATTGTCCTCTTTTTACACTAGCAAATCAATAACCCCCTCTAGTCTAATTTTACCCTTATCTGGAAAGACAACAGGTAATAACCTTTCAGAGACAGAACTAAGCCCTGATTTTTGATTCCATTGATGTAAATGAATCAAAAAATCACAATGGGGAAAATTTTCAAAATCACCTAAATTACTTAGTAGCTTAAGTCCCATTTTCAGATTTAGGCTCTAGGTCACTTTGGGACTTCTCAGAACTTTACCCTATATCTTTTTGGTTTTTTAAGGCATACAAATAAAATGAACAACATGAGATAATATTACAAGTGCCAGCTGCTGTTACTCTGTAAAGTGACACAGTCTGTATGACTATGACGAAAAATGGAAACAATTTCAAGAATGTAGTTGAGATTACACTTGTTTCCATTAGAACTGGCAGAACACAGCCAAACCCTGCTCCACTGCACTCTACCGTCCTAATGACTGTAACTTTACAACTTGTTTAGAATTTCATATTTTATTACAGAATAAAGTTAAGGAAAGTTGAACCACTAAAACTTAAGGGAATTTCCTTTATTGGAAATGTAGAAATTTGTTGGCATATGTCAGCTCTGAAATTCAACAGTGTAGTGTCCAAAAAGTCGTGCTTTGGTTTGGTATTTCCATGAGTTGTGTCTTATCCTTCAAACAGACAATATTAATGAGGAAACATTAAGAAAATTTATTGATGTCTTATCTTTCTTCATACAAGCCATCTTGTACAATTTTCTTGTTTTTTAACAAAACAAAGTTAACCATGTCGGCAAGGGGCCCAGTACTGTCCTATTGAAGTCAATGATCCAGATCATCAGCTGGTGTAAATCGGCATAATTTTGCTGAAGTCAGTTGAGCTTTGTTGAATAACACCCAAAAAGGAACAAGTGCAATGGGAGCTTTTCTTGAAGTCATGATGCCTGGGCTACCTGCACTCAGGCTGTGTACCTCCATAATGGTGCTGGTGTTATGCGGGGTTCTTTCAAGCTCTTGATAACTTTTACTCTGTGTGAGGTGGTGTCAGGAAATAAATCAGGGGGGACACACGGCCGTCCAACCGATAGATGGCTGGCACAAACAGGACAACACAAGAATGCTTTCACTTAAAACTAAACTTTATGTAGTCTCAAGCACTTACACACGTCTGCAACAGGTTAGTAAAACACCCCCAACCCTCGATAATTACCAAAGCTGAGTGTGGCTCTCGAGTGGCACAGCGGCAGCCCGTCTGCTGCTGGGGACTGCAAGATGTATCCAGAGGGAGAGTCAGAAGAGTCCAACTACCTCAAACTTTCCCCCCTTATTTATACATTAGTAATAGAATGACATGTCCCTTAAAGCAAACTTGTTAAGCAAGCAGTTCCAATGGTCAAGCAAGAGGCTTCCTTCTGATTATTGATTAACCAGGTGTGGGTTTTTCCCAGAGTTTGCACACTTGAGACCCTGTTAGACACATTCCTGAGGGCACTTCCTGCTCTTCTAAGATGCACGTATCAGCAACTTCAACACAATCCTTATCAGAAAGGACACGGGGTCAAGCTGCCCTTTCTGTGGCACCCAAAATCCCCTCCCTTCCTGTCTTGGTCAAGCTGAGGCTGTGACATGGCCAATTTACAGCCTGCTGACTTGGCTGCTTTTAGCAATAAGCCATAGTGGTTTCAGGCACTTTATTGGTTTGCTGACATCTCCCCGTATAGTTCCCCTCCTTAAGGGTCACCTTTCATACAAGGGGGCCTTTACATGGTCGATGCCACACCTTTTCTAGATGCACCTGCGTTGAGATCCAACAAAAGCTCAAGACTCTCAGCCGAGACCAAGCAAATTATCTTCTTGTTGGCATCCCATACTCAGCAAACCAGCATAGCAATCGACAAGCGATTGTTTTAGCCTCATTTCCCATTTGAGGGAGGGGCGACAAGTTCGATATGTTCCTTTCCTGGGGGTAGGAGTGCCAGTGACAGTAACCACTGATTCATCTGTCGAGGGACTTTCAGTTGCTAGATTTTGCACCAGGTCCAGAGTGTAATCAGGCTGGTAACAAAAAACATTACTATTTGGCACCCCAAGATTACTATGATGGGGTGTAGGGCCAAATTCAGGATGCCTGTGCCAATGGGGGACCATCCCAATAACACTTCCCACCAGTGGTGTGACAGGTCTTGGCCAATTCTTGCAAATACCCATTTAATTTCATTGGCATTATGATGCATGGTAACCATGACTCTGCGCCCTTCCTCTTTTGCAGTATGTAGCTGGTTCTGTAAATCAGGGTGTACAAGCAATGTTTGTAAAGCAAGTAAATCCATTCCAAGGGGCACAGGTGTTACAATAGAATACAAAGTATAAGACACTTTTAACTGACTATATTTAAATTCAGGTGCATGAAATTCAAAATCACATCCCCTAATTGCTATATAGCAACCAGCACTCCAACTTCTAATCCAGTTCTACCCAAAGCAGTTCAATACATTTCTTGGGAGCCTTTCTTTAGGCTACCAACCCCTCCTGGTTGCCAGGGAAATCCAATAACCTTCAGTAGTTTACATTGAGATAGTATTAGGGCAGCTATACCTTCACTGGGCCTTTCTTTCCTTACATCCAATTTCATACAACACCCAGGTGCATTCAGCTGGGCTTGCATGCTGGAAGTTGACTAAGAAGTAATAATTGACAAGTCTTATTCTTTTAGTAACCAATGTTTTTACATACCCTTGTTTCCCTTGGTAATTTCACTTTGTGCTTTAAAAACTTTTTATGTCCATCCTTTCATTCCCACCAACAGATAAACCTTGTGTCTCATGCATATTTTGCCTTTAAATGTGCCTTTACCCACCTAAGGATGTTTCCCTGTTAACAGACTGGCTTTTCTGTAAATACAGTTAAAATGGTTGTTCATCCTTTTCTGCCTAATGCAGTATTTCTCTTTTTTTGGTAACACAATACACAACAATGCTAGCAACAAGACAAACAACACAAGACAAAACACAGTATTTGTCACATCAGTAGATCCATGGTATTCTGGGTTGCTCCATACACTGGGAGCTGCTGCCCTCTACTCCCGTGGCAATGGCAATCAGTTCCATCTTCAGTGGAGTCACACTGCTGAATTTCCACCACCACCAGCTACCAGAGGAATCTCCTCATTCTTGAAAGGGGTTTCCATGCTATGCCATTCCCATCTGGATGTCAAAACTCCCTGACAGTCTAGGGCCCGGATACACAGCTCTTGTCTTGTCCCATCTCCTGTGGAGAGGTGGACCATTTTCCCATCCCCTTTCACCTCCTAAAGCCCGCCCTTTCCCTCTGTGCTATAGAAAGCCCTTCAGCAGTGGAGGGATACCATGGGCAGTCATTGATGGATCCAAGCACCCGTGGGAGAAGCATCACCAAAAAGTACTGGAGTAGCTATGGGGTATGGGCAACAGGAAGTAGCCTTGTCAGGAAACCAGCTGTGCCACGAGTACTTTGATTTGTTGTGGGGTACCCTGTGGTTGGAATGGATAGGGATCTCATTTAGGTTTTAATTTTCCAGTGACCCCAGGTCCACTCCTAGCCCATCCCCTCCCAAGCCGCAGATGCCTGACCTTACAAGGGCTTCTGAGAGTGACTGGGGAGGGGGGAGGTACCAAAGAGTTAGTTGAACAATCAAAGGGCAAGTTCCACATGCAGAGAGTCACCATTGGGTGACCGGGCTTAAGGAATGGAACCCAGAAGTCCTGGCTCATAGTTGCCAACTATTGCTAGAAAACATTGCCTCTCATTATATCTTTGTATTGACTACTGTAGTTGAATAGAACTTTCCAAGTGATTCCTAATGCCAACTATAATGCAAAACTGAATTTACACTTACTATGTTTTCTTCTACAATCCTTGATGCCTTCTAGTGTTGAGCTTTGCATTCATTATATTCAGGGCCACAGTGTTCCTCTAAGGAGGAAGTTCTCTAGGTGCTATTTCACTTTAGGTTTCAGGACACAAAAACGAGTTTCCGTTAAAATGAACTGAATAAAAAAGACAGAATGGAAATATTTTAAAATACATTTGGGTATCCATAACTGTGTAATTCAGTTAATGGCAGGTATGTATCCTGAGTAATTTAATTGCCACAATCACAATGAAATGTAGGACTGGAAGGAATGTTGATAGGTCATCTAGCCCTTTCCGCTACACTGAGGCAGAACTAAGTATTATCTAGACCATCCAGGACCGGTGTTCGTCTATGTAACTCTAGTAAAATATAGGGTCTGATTCTCCACTGCCTTGCACTTTGTGTCACCAGTTACATCTGGGCCAGGTGGGTGTACAATGTTCTGATATGTAGCATCGTACACCCACTTTGTATTCACTCTGCACAGGTGCCAATGTGAAAACCAGTGGAGAGTGAAACATAGAGGACCAAAATCTATCCTTTTTTTAGAGTAACAGCCGTGTTAGTCTGTATTCGCAAATACATGCTCAGATAAATTGGTTAGTCTCTAAGGCGCCACAAGTACTCCTTTTCTTTTTATCCTTTTTTTGAAACTGCATTGAATCCAGCAGGGTTCTATGAGCTGAAAGCTAGCACAGAATTTAGCCCAAACTCAGGGGTGAAAGTAAAATGTGTCTCTTGCTGGTACGGGGGGGGGGGGGACCTTCCCCCCCAAAGGGGCGGAGCCTCGGGCGATAAGGGGCGGGGCTGGAGGGGTCAGCATTCCCCAGCCAGCCCGCTCACGCCACCTGGGGCACCAGCCCGGGCCCTTTGAAATCGCAGGCCCCAGGGTAGCTGCTACTTTTGCCCCCCTCCCCCCCCATTGGTGGCCCGGGGGGGCAAAAGGGGCAGGGATGTTAAAGAGCTGCTGCAGCAGTGCTTTAAGCAGGGTCCTTTTGATGCAGCAGCACTTTAAAGGACCCTGCTTAAAGCGCTGCCATGGCAGCGCTTTAACATCTCCCCCCATTTTGCACCCCCCCGTTGGCGGCCCTGTCAGTAGGGACCTGACAAGGCCGCCGACAAGGGGGCGCAAAAGGAGCAGCGACGTTAAAGCACTGCCATGGCAGCAGTACGGGCCGGTACAGGTGGCCACTTTTTACCGCTACGCCATACTGACCCATACCACCTTACTTTCACCCCTGCCCAAAGTTAAAAATGATTGTCCACTCAGTTACATGAGGCTCACACCAGTGTAACTCTTACAAACAGTGTCATAGCTTCTTTTAATACTTCAATTGGGCAAGACCTCAGTATTGCATCTCATCTGAAAGACAGCACTTTGCCCCCAACACCATGCAGAAACCTTGACTCAGAGGGAAAGGTACCACCTACAGAATGTCCAGGACCACTTCCTGAAGCACCTAGGTTTCCCTTGGCTATCTCCTACCCAAATATTGCTTAATCCTGATGGTACTATTGGCACTAAGGACACTGTATCAGGGGATAGCTCACGGGTAATAAATTACTTCAGGGAACTTAGAAGTTATCTTTTCTGAGATCCTTCCTGTCCCATGAGTGAAGGAAGACAGAAGACTGTGGAATTGAACTGCTGGTTAGGCAAGTGGTGTAGGGATGAAGGGTTTTGTGCAACACTGGTCCACTTTCTATGGGGAGAGTGGGCTATGTAGTTTGGATGGCCTCCACCTCAGTAGAACAGGCACCAATCTTCTTGGGGACAGATCAACTAGAGTAGTCAGGAGGGCGTTAAACTAATAACAAAAGGGAGGATAAAAAGAGGGAAGATATGAGCACTCATTTAGTGAAAACTGAGATGTTAGGAACAAAATTAATCAAGGAACCAAAGGACATAACAAGAAGAAATTCTTTAATTGCCTATGCAGCAATGCTAAGAACCTCAGTAACAAACAAGAGAAACTGAAATTGTTCATTTATGAGCATAAATGCCATCTAGTTGGCATTACTGAAACCTGGATGATTTGCAAGATTAGAAGTTAAAATCAATGGTTATGATCTATTTAGGAAGGATCGAGTGGGTAAAAGAGGAGGGGGAGTGACACTCTATGTCAAAAATGGCATTACCTGTTCCTGAGTTACTGATAACTTGCAAGAAAATTATCTTGAATCCTTATGGATCAATACCCTAACAGATAAAGCACAAGATAGGGAACCCAATGGCCATCATCGTACACACTCATTTATAATGCACAGGTTAAAAAAGCTATGTGATCATGGGGGATTTCAGTTTGAGTGACATATGCTAGAGATCTCATGCTGCCAGTACTAAAACATCCTTGGTATATCTAAACATTATAGATAACAATTTCCTAACTCAGAAAGTGTTGCATCCAAGGCAGGGGAATTCTATATTAGACCTCATCCTAACAGGTAAACAGCAACAAATCACAGCACTAAAAATTAATGGTAGCTCAGGTACAAGTGATCATGACTTGATCACATTTATAATGTGCAAGCAGAAAAAATCCAGACCAGTAATATATATACTTGGTGCTTTAAAAGGGTCAATTCCACAAAGCTGAAAACAATTATGAGCCAAATCAGCTGGAAAGAAGAATTTAATCAGAAAAAAATTGAATGATAATTGGAAATTGTTTAAGAATACTTTACTAGCAACAATGCCACAATCAAAAAAGAAAGCTGTATTTTTTTTTTTTTAAAAAGAGCTGGTTTGTAGGGGAAGTGAAGGTAGCATTAAAAATAATATATAACAAATGGAAGGAAGGGGAAGTTGATAGTAATGAATATAGATCAGAAGCTAGGAATTTTGGAACATTAATAAGGGAAACAAAGGGACATCAGGAAAAATGTATGGCTAGCACAGTTAAGGACAGTTAAAAAGGAGATTTTTGAGTATATTAGGAACAAAAATAATCCTAAGAATGGTACTGGCCTTTACTAGATGGAAATGTTAGAATTATCAATAATAATGCAGAAAAGGCAGAAGTGTTCAGTAAATATTTCTATCTGCATTTGGGGAAAAAACATGACGTAGTCATGTCATATGAGGATAACATTCTTTCCATTCCACTAGTATGGCAGGAGGATGTTAAACAGAAACTACTAAAGTTAGACTTTTTTTAAATCAGCAGATCCAGCTACCTTGCATCCAAGTGTTTTAAAAGAGTTGGCTCAGGAGCTTTCTCAACCATTAATGTTGATTTTCAATAAGGCTGGGAACATGGGGGACATTCCAGAAGACTGAAAGAAAGCTAATGTTGTGCCAATATTTTAAAAGGATAAATAGGATGATCCAGGTAATTATAGGCCTGACAGTCTATCATAGAGTCCAAGCAAGATAATGGAGTGGCTGATATGGGTACTTAATACAGAATGAAAGGAGGATAATATAATTAATGCCAATCAACATGAGTTTATGGAAAACAGATCCTGTTCAAACTAACTTGATGTCTTTTCTTAAAGAGATTGCAAGTTTGGTTGATAGAGGTTATAGAGTTAATATAATATACTTAGACTTTTGTAAGGCATTTGACTTGGTACTGCACAACACTTTGATTTAGAAGCTAGAGTGGTATAAAATCAACATGATTCACATTAAATGGGTTAAAATCTGACTAAATGATAGGTCTTAAAATGTAATTGTAAATGGGAAATCATTATTGAGTGGGTGTGTTTCTGGTGGGGTCCCACAGGGATTGTTCTTGACCCTGCACTATTTAGCATTTTGATCAATGACCTGGAAGAAAATATAACATTATCACTGACAGATTTTGCAGATGACACTAAAACTGGAGAAGTGTGTGACACTAAGAGCACCCCAATGCCAGAGAACCAGAGCTTCCCTGGTATCTAGCAGTGATTTTCAGCTGACATGACCATTTCAGTGTACCCCAACTCATCTGTTGTCATAATCTGTATCTAAAAGGGGTCATAGAAAGTATCATATGCAAACTGGTAACATTCTGGGAATTAATATTATTGTATCATGTATGTAGGGATGTTATGTGAAGAATTATCAATATGTGTGGGAAATATGTTCTGAAAAGATGTTTGGCTGACAGGGCTTAAGTCACCCTAGCCTAGACAAAGGAATGTGGTTCTGCTGGCTTGAATGTGTCTCCAATGTACACTGACCAAAGAGAGACATTGCAATTACATTTATAGCAATCAGGCAAACCAGAATGGGGGATGGTCCCTTAACAAGCTCAGGTGCCTCAGATTGGTGAACAGGAGATTAATTTGTTAACACTCTCAGTGGGAGATGAAAAGAAAAGGAGTCCTTGTGGCACCTTAGAGACTAACCAATTTATTTGAGCATGAGCTTTCGTGAGCTACAGCTCACTTCATCAGATGCATACCGTGGAAACTGCAGCAGACTTTATATATACACAGAGAATATGAAACAATACCTCCTCCCACCCCACTGTCCTGCTGGTAATAGCTTATCTAAAGTGAGCATCAGGTTAGGCCATTTCCAGCACAAATCCAGGTTTTCTCACCCTCCACCCCCCACACAAATTCACTCTCCTGCTGGTGATAGCCCATCCAAAGTGACAACTCTTTACACAATGTGCATGATAATGAAGTTAGGCCATTTCCTGCACAAATCCAGGTTCTCTCACTCCCTCACCCCCCTCCAAAAACCCACCCCCATACACACACAGACTCACTCTCCTGCTGGTAATAGCTCATCCAAACTGACCACTCTCCAAGTTTAAAACCAAGTTAAACCAGAACATCTGGGGGGAGGGGGGAGGAAAAAACAAGAGGAAATAGGCTACCTTGCATAATGACTTAGCCACTCCCAGTCTCTATTTAAGCCTAAATTAATAGTATCCAATTTGCAAATGAATTCCAATTCAGCAGTTTCTCGCTGGAGTCTGGATTTGAAGTTTCTTTGTTTTAAGATAGCGACCTTCATGTCTGTGATTGCGTGACCAGAGAGATTGAAGTGTTCTCCGACTGGTTTATGAATGTTATAATTCTTGACATCTGATTTGTGTCCATTTATTCTTTTACGTAGAGACTGCCCAGTTTGACCAATGTACATGGCAGAGGGGCATTGCTGGCACATGATGGCATAAATCACATTGGTGGATGTGCAGGTGAACGAGCCTCTGATAGTGTGGCTGATGTTATTAGGCCCTGTGATGGTGTCCCCTGAATAGATATGTGGGCACAATTGGCAACGGGCTTTGTTGCAAGGATAAGTTCCTGGGTTAGTGGTTCTGTTGTGTGGTATGTGGTTGTTGGTGAGTATTTGCTTCAGGTTGCGGGGCTGTCTGTAGGCAAGGACTGGCCTGTCTCCCAAGATTTGTGAGAGTGTTGGGTCATCCTTTAGGATAGGTTGTAGATCCTTAATAATGCGTTGGAGGGGTTTTAGTTGGGGGCTGAAGGTGACGGCTAGTGGAGTTCTGTTATTTTCTTTGTTAGGCCTGTCCTGTAGTAGGTAACTTCTGGGAACTCTTCTGGCTCTATCAATCTGTTTCTTTACTTCCGCAGGTGGGTATTGTAGTTGTAAGAAAGCTTGACAGAGATCTTGTAGGTGTTTGTCTCTGTCTGAGGGGTTGGAGCAAATGCGGTTGTATCGCAGAGCTTGGCTGTAGACGATGGATCGTGTGGTGTGGTCAGGGTGAAAGCTGGAGGCATGCAGGTAGGAATAGCGGTCAGTAGGTTTCCGGAGATGGGAGCCACAGCTCCAGGAAACTTTCCTGCATCCTGAAGCAAGGACATTACACTTTGGAAGATATGAGCAAGGACAGAAACCATTTTGGCATCCATTACTGGACAGATAGAAGAGGCCAGAGCTCTTGTACATATGAGAAACATAGAACCTTTCAACCAAGGGGGTTGAAAGTCTCTGGAAACTGAATATAGGTGAGAAACCTGCTTGAACACAAGACTCTAGTTTGTTAGGTAAGACTTTAGTCTTAGAAACTTAATTTTACTTTGTTTGTAATCATTTTTATCCCAATTCCTTCCCCTTGATATCACTTTCATATTTTCTCTGTGTAAATAAACTGAATCTTGTTTGATTATATAACCATCTCAGTGCAGTGTTTCAAACCGAAAAGTAAACTCCTCCACCAAATTAAAAGTAGTGTAGTGTCTTTTTTTAAAAAAAACAGTGAACATAATGTTTTATGAGCATTCAAGTGAACAGGACTGGACACGCTAGAAAGAAGTTTTGGGGGAGAACTTGGGGCTGGAAGGGTCATTGAGGTCCCCCTGAGAAAAGTAACTGGGTGGTGAAAGCCAGGGTGAGGCCTGATTGCTTGTATGCTGACTGTTGGTGTCAGGGCTGTGAGCCACAGTAGCGTAGCATGCTAGGCACCCAGAGTTGCAAAGCTGGTGGTGACTGAACTCGTTGCTGGCCTGGATGAACCCCAAAGCATCACAGAGTAGTCTGACAGAGTGCTGGGCCTCAGCAACGGTACCAGCACTCTGATCACTGGATTACCAATTAAATTGCCCCAGAGTAAACTTGAGGGGGAAAACTGTGCCTAACTGAGGGATTGGGATGGGCTGAGGAGAGCCCCAAAGGCTTATTAGCTCAGAAAGTAAAAAAGGGCACAGGAAGGAACTGCTCAGGGTGATCGTCTCTCTGTCTACCTGATAGGTTTTTTGAGAGTCAAATGAGATCTCTCAGAGGGAAGAGACCTCCTGTCTCCCTCCTCCTTAGCTGAGTGAGCTAAGGACTGTATGCTTGTAAATACAGAGATGCACAAGTTTGTAAAGGTGGTGGGGACAACACTGTAAATAAATTGCACAAGGTGTTTGACCACAAGAAGGTCTCCGAGCAGTTTGGGTCTAGAAAGGAGACAGGAGCAGGAGGGTGCCCCTGTCACAAGTGATAAGCAATGAAGAGGATGGGCCACTGAGTCAGAGCTATCTGGATCGCTTGGTAAACGGGGCACAAACAAACAATTTGTGTTTTAATACAGCTCAATGTAAATGTTTACATCTAGGAACAAAGAATGTAGGCCAGGCTTTCAGAATGGGGGACTGTATCCTGAGAAGCAGTGACTCTGAAAAAGATTGGTGGATAATCAGCTGAACATGAGCTCCCATTGCAGTGCTGTGGTCAAAAGGATAATGCATAAAGAGAGATTGTTTTACTTCTGTATTTGGCATTGATGTGACTGCTGCCAGAATACTGTGTCCGGTTCTGGTGTCCACAGTTCAAGAAGGATGTTGATAAATTGGAGAGAGTTCGGAGAAGAGCTACAAGAATTAATAAAGGATTAGAAAACATGCTTTATAGTGATAGATTGAACTACCTGAGTCTATTTAGCTTAACAAAGATAAAGTTAAGGGATGACTTGATTACAGTCTATAAGTACTTACATGGGAAATAAATATTTGATAATGGGCTCTTCAGTCTAGCAGAGAAAGGTATAAAATGATCCAATGGCAGGAAATTGAAGCTAGACAAATTCAGACTGGAAATAAGGCCTACATTTTAATCGTGAGGGTAACTAATCATTGGAACAATTTACCAAGGGTTGTGATTTTCTGTCACTGGCAATTTTAAAATTAAGATTGGATGTTTTTTCTAAAAGATCTGCTCTAAGAATTATTTGGGGGAAGTTCTATTGCCTATGTTATATTGGAGGTCAGACTAATCAGCAGTTCTCAAACTGTGGGTTAGGACCCCAAAGTGGGGGTCCAGAGCTGGCATTAGACTGGCTGGGGCCTGGGGCCCAAGTTCAAGCCCCACTGCCCAGGGCCAAAGCCTGAGCCCCACCACCAGGTTACAGCCCCTCTGCCCAGGCATGAAGCCCTTGGGCTTTGGGGCCCCCCTGCCCAGTGTGGTGGGGTTTGGGCTTTGCCCCACCCCCCCTTGCCAGGAGCAGCAGGGCTCGGGTGGACTCAGGCTTCAGTCCCCCTCTTGGGGCCATTGTGTAGTAATTGTTTTTGTCAGAAGGGGGTCGCGGTGCAATGAAGTTTGAGAATCCCTGGACTAGATTATCACAATTGTCCCTTCTGGCTTTGGAATCTGTGAATCTACTTATCTTGTGAGAGCAGTCAGACCATATCATTATGGGGTTCATATAGATACAGAGAGAATGAGGGCAGTATTATGGTACAAATGGTACAATTCCAAGTCATCTTAATGTGATCGTGTTCAGTATCAGTGACTAGAAAACAAACATACACATTGAGCTAGGAGAAAATAATTGTTCCTATAGTGCAATATTGGGAGATGGGGAGGGTGACATAACAGCGTGAATTGTACAGTGCTCCAAGGCAGACTCTTGGCAGTCATCTAAGATTAATAATACAACTTTAGGGAGACTGACATCATTTTCACCATAATAAAGCAAAGGTTATAAGGAATGTAATGGAAAAATAAGTATACTCTCATCATTGCTGATCTTCTGTTTTACATCTTGTTTCATTAGTGTCATTCTGGGTTGGATTGACAACACTATCTCATCACTAAGGGAGTGAACAGAAAAATGGAATCAACTCTTCCTTACATATGAAACACTGTCATGCTGAGTAAGAAGCAGTCTGGAGATCATTGAACAAACAAATTTGGCCCTATTTGCTGTATGTGAGCCAGTTCACAAAACAATTGCATGTAAGGCTGCATTAGTCTATTACAGTGAATTAGTAGATACCTCCTCCTAACAGTCTCAGAAGAGCCAGGAGCAGATTAGTACATGCTTAGTGTGGGTGTTCAGCCATTTATTTTCTACTAGTTCTATTGCCTGTGTCATATTGGAGCTGGAATTAAAGATGGATTCAGTCTGTAAAATGCATATCCAGATCTGGATTTGAAACAAGCCATAGTTTCAGTGGGTGCTCAGAACTGGAGGTTTAGTTCCCACCTATCTCTAGCTACAATTGACATTGATTACCATGACATAGTACAACAAACTAACAGTCAGACCTTGTCAAAGTGGGACTGAGGTGCTCAAATATTGTGATGGTTGCATAATAAGATCCAGAAAAGAACAAAATGGGGAGGGGGGGGGAAAGGGAGGGAGAGAGAGAGATTGCACCTCACTTTGCTTAGGACTACCCCACGGATGTGCTCACTCCAACAATATATACTGTATTTTTTTTCAGTGTTTCTGTGAAGCCGCATTTCAGGCTATGATTTTTGTCTATTGTTGAATTACATATTAAAGGAGTGGAATATATTTTTTATTTTTTTGAACCATAATTTGACAGTCTGTGATTAGGATAATTTAGCATTGTGCTAGTGGCATCTTTTAAGGTCTGACTCTTGGCCACTTGTAGTCATTAAAGATTGCATGGTGGAGTGCAACTATTGAGGGGGGAGGGATAGCTCAGTGGTTTGAGCAGTGGCCTGCTAGACCCAGGGTTGTGAGTTCAATCCTTGAGGGGGCCATTTACAGATCTGGGGCAAAAACTGGGGATTGGTCTGCTTTAAGCAGGTGGTTGGACTAGATGACCTCCTAAGGTCCCTTCCAACCCTGGTATTCTATGATTACCCACTGTATCTTGGCCAAAATCCAATGTGGTTAATTCTGTTCTTTGTTTCCCTACATTCTCCACTTCATTTTCAATTGGGTATTATATTCTTTTTTGCTTCCTGTTCTGTGTAGTGTTGCTAGGAATTGGGAAATGTTTGCTATGTTTTACAAGAGGCAGTTGCATTTCAGTGATGGACACAGTGTTCTCTACATAGAATCACAGAATCGGAGGACTGGAAGGGACCTTGATAGGTCATCAACTTCAGTCCCCTGCACTAAGGCAGAATGAAGTATTATCTAGACCATCCCTGACAGGTGTTTGTCTAACCTATTCTTAAAAGCCTTCCAATGATGGAGATTCCACAACCTCCCTAGGTAATTTGTTCCAGTGCTTACCTACCCTTACAGTTTTTCCTTCTTGTTCTGTCCTTAGTAGTTAAGGAGAATAATTTATCACCCTCCTCTTTACAACAACCTTTCACATACTTGAAGACGGTTATCATGCTCCCCACCCCAGTCTTCTTTACCAGACTAAACAAACCCATTTTTTTTCAATCTTTCCTCATAGGTCACAGGTTTTCTAGACCTTTTAATCATTTTTGTTGTTCTCCTCTGGAATTTCTCGAATTTAGCCACTTCTTTTCCAAAGTGTGCTGCCCAGAACTGGTCACAGTACTCCAGCTGAGGCCTTATCAGTGTTGAGTAGAATGGAAAATTACTTCTCGTGTCTTGCTTACAACACTCCTACTAATACATCCTAGAACAATGTTCATTATTTTGCATCAGTATTACATTGTTGGCTCATGTTTAGTTTGTGATCCACTAAACACTCAGATCCTTTTCTGCAATTCTCCTTTCTAGGAAGTCATTTCCCATTTTGTATTTGTGCAACTGATTATTTCTTCCAAAGTGTAGTACTTTGCATTTGGCCTTATTGAATTTCACCCTATTTATTTCAGACCATTTCTCCAGTTTATCAAGACCATCTTGAATTCTAATCCTGTCCATCCAAGTGCTTGCAACCCCTCCCAGCTTGGTATCGTCCACAAACTTTATAAGGGTACTCTTTAAGCCATTATCAAAATAATTTATGAAGATATTGAATAGAAGTGATGGTATTAAAAGCCTTACTAAAGTCAAGATATATCATATATACTGCTTCCTCCCATCCACAAGATTTATTACCCTGTCAAAGAAGGATGTTAGGTTGGTTTGACATGATTTGTTCCTGACAAATCCATGTTGACTATTATTTATCACCTCATTATCTAGGGGCTTACAATTGATTGTTAGATTATTTGCTCCATTATCTTTCCCAGTACTGAAGTTAAGCTAACTGGTCTGTAATTCCTTGGGTTGTTCTTATTTCCCTTTCTATTTGTAGGTTCTGTATTTGCCCTTTTCCAGTCCGGTGGGATCTCTTCCATCCTCCACAAGTTCTAAAGATAATTGCTAATGGCTCAGAGAACTCTTCAGCCAGTGCTTTCCTGTGGACAAACATTTGTCACACAATGATCACTCCATATCTGACCTTTCAGTCCTCTTCCTCAAAGGAACCCTGCACAACATCTTCAAAAGGTGAACATAGGAGCTTAAATTCATAATCTTGCTAGACAATAAAAATCATGGACTCAGGACAGATACAGTTTTATGTTTCTTTACAACAATCTGTAATCCACTAACCCTATTTTGTTGTATGACTGCAGAGGTGTAAATGGCCCACTTCATTCTGAATGGTACCTAGCAACATGGGTTAACTGTTATGCTTAACAATCTATTATTATTTAGCTGTGACATTCTGAGTACCTTTCCCAGACCTGAAGAAGAGCTCTGTGTAAGCTTCAAAGCTTGTCTCTGGCACCAACAGAAGTTGGGCCAATAAAAGATATTACCTCACCCACCTTGTCTCTCTCCTATCCTCGGACCAATACAGCTACTACAACACTGCAAACAACAGTGTGAATCATACTGAAAAGCAGTTCCTTTCCCCTGTGACTAATCCCAAAGCTCTCTCTAACTCCATCAGTTCTAGTGTGAGAACCACTTTTGCTAAATTTCCCTTGTAATGAAATGGGAAGATTGTGTGTGCAGATGTGAGTTCTGTATCCGTTTTACTGACACTCAGCAGCTGTCTCAACGCAAATGACCCCTCAGCAAAATGATAGAAAACATCTTTGGGGCTGAGAAAGTTAAACACTGGAGCAGAAGAGAACAGGGAACGTTCTGATGTTATTGGCTATTGCCTAAGCAATGTGGGGGTGGAGTACGGGGGGTAGGGAGAAGAGGAGGAAGTAGATTTTCCCAACAGTGTGCTTTACAAACGTAGTATCAGGAGAATATAATTCCCTTCTGATCTCTTGCGTAGTCTGCAGGGATTCACGTGCTCATAGCGAAGCGATGAAGAGGGCTATTTATATGACCCAGCAAAACTATACTCTGTCTGTGCATGTGCTTTTTATCTAGGGCTTGCTCTGTGGGTCATCATCAGCCGGGGATTAGATGGGAAATAGGAACCAGTCCAAGCAACAGCACTTTATTGTATTCTTTTCCCATCCCTCTTGAGGCCTAAACAAAGGGGGTTACGTGGAAAAGGAGTAGAACAATGGGTGCGCACAACTGAAATCATTGCACTTACAGGGACACTGCTAGCCAGACTATGCCCTGAAATTACCTTCCTTAAAGGATGAGAAATCCCATGCATCCTAACCAGAAAAGAGAAAATACAGCTATGGAAGCATAAAAAATTAATGGGATCTGCAGTTACTGCTCCATAGGTGGTGACTGCAGATGGCTGCTTGGCAACCTACATACAGTAAAAATGAGTTGGTGATTTCAGTTTAGTTCCTAGCAGACAGATTTCCACATCATAGTTGAGACAAAGGGTTTGTCTACACTGCGGTCAGGGCTGTGACGGCGGCACATGTAGACCAGCCTGAGCTAGCTATGATCTAGCTCAGAGGTGGGCAAACTATGGCCCGCAGGCCACATCTGGCCCGCGGGCCCCCTTGCCCAGCCCCTGAGCTCCTGGCCCTGGAGGCTCACCCCCAGCTCCTCCCCCACTGTTCCCCCTCCCCCGCAGCCTCAGCGTGCCGTGCTGCTGGTGTAGTGTATTAAACTGCTCCACGTAGGAATGTGCTACTTGTAGCAGGAACGGGGAGCAATTTACTACACTAGACCGGCACAATGCTCTGGGAGGCCGGGCAAGGCTCTGGGCAGCACGGCTGTAGCGCTGCTAGCCACCGGTGCTCTGTTCTGTGCGGTAAGGGGGCAGGGAGCAAGGCGGGTTGGATAAAGGGCAGGGGAGTTCAGGGTGGTGGTCGGGGGCAGGGGTGTGGATGCGGTCGGGGCGGTCAGAGGACAGGGAATGGGGGCAGAGATTGCGGGGGAGGGGCAGTCAGGAAGGAGGGGGGGTTGCATGGGGTGGTGGGGATAGGGAGTGGGGGGGTGGATGAGACAGGGGTCCTGGGGGGGCCGTCAGGGAGCGAGAATCAATTTCCGAAACCTGATGTGGCCCTCAGGCCAAAAAGTTTGCCTGCCCCTGAGCTAAACCCTGAGCATGTGGGCAAGACACACCAGCCAGACACCCAGGAAAGAATTCTCTGTAGTAACTCAGATCCTACCCCATCTAACATCCCATCACAGGCCATTAGGCATATCTACCGCTAATAGTCAAAGATCAATTAATTGCCAAAATTAGGCTCTCCCATCATACCATCCCCTCCATAAACTTATCAAGCTTAGTCTTGAAGACAGATATGTCTTTTGCCTCCACTGCTCCCCTTGGAAGGCTGTTCCAGAACTTCACTTAGAAACCTTCATCTAATTTCAAGTCTAAACTTCCTGATGGCCAGTTTATATCCATTTGTTCTTGTGTCCACATTGGTAACGAGCTTAAATAATTCCTCTCCCTCCCTAGTATTTATCCCTCTGATATATTTCATAAAACAGATTTTCCATTCCTCGGATTATCCTAGTAGCCCTTCTCTGTACCTGTGCCAGTTTGAATTCATCCTTCTAAACATGGGAGACCAGAACTGCACACACAGTATTCCAGGTGAGATCTCACCAGTGCCTTGTATAACAGTACTAACACCTCCTTATCTCTACTGGAAGTACCTCGTCTGATGCATCCCAAGACCGCATTAGCTTTTTTCACGGCCATATCACATTGGCGGCTCATAGTCATCCTGTGGTCAACCAATACTCCGAGGTCCTTCTCCTCCTCTGTTACTTCAAACTGATGCGTTCCCAGCTCATAACAAAAATTCTTGTTATTAATCCCTAAATGCATGACCTTGCACTTTTCACTATTAAATTTCATCCTATTACTATTACTCCAGTTTACAAGGTCATCCAGATCTTCCTGTATCCCACATCCAGCCCACGACCTCCTGCTGAGGAGTGGGGTCTGGGGCTTGCATCGCTCCTGTGTTCCAGCTGCGGAGCAGGGTTGGGGGCCTCTCCACACGTTCATGCCGCAGCTCTGCGCAGCTCCTGGAAGCAGCAGCATGTCCCCCATCCTGCTCCTATGCTTAGGGCAGTCAGGGGGCTCTGCACGCTGCCCCTGCCCCAGCACTGCACCCTGCAGCTCCCATTGGCCAGGAACTGCAGTCAGTGGGAGCTGCAGGGGTGGCACCTGTAGACGGGGGCAGCATGCAGAGCCGCCTGGCTGCGCCTCTGCGTAGGAGCTGGAGAGGAGATATGCCGCTGCTTCTAGGAGCTGCTTGAGGTAAGCGATGCCCAGAGCCTGCGCCCCGAGCCCCTCCCATTCCCCAACCCCCTGCTCCGGCCATTCTGAACCCCTTGATCCTAACCTAGAGCACCCTCCTGCACCCCAAACCCCTCATCCCGAGCCCCATCCCAGAGCCTGCATCCCCAACAGAAGCCCTCCCCCTTCCCCACCATGCCCCAATCCCTGCCCCAGCCTTGATCCCCCTCCTGCAACCTGAACTCCTCATTTCTGGCCCCACCCTGAGCCCGCACCATCAGCCAGAGCCCTCACCCGCTCCTGTACCCCAACCCCAATTTCATGAGCATTCATGGCCTGCCATACAATTTCCCTACCCAGATGTGGCCCTTGAGACAAAAAGTTTGTCCACCTCTGATATAGAATCTGGCCCTTAGGTTTTATGGAAATTGTGACAGAAAAACTCACTGAGCTTCATCCCCGATGTATTGTAACCAGTGGTGAGCTGGAGCTGGTTCACACTGGTTCGCGTGAACCGGGCCGGGGCTGGGCGGAGGGGTTGGATAAGGAGCAGAGAGTGGCTGGAGGGGGCGGAGGTTCTGGGGGGGCGGTCAAGGGACAGGTAACGGGGAGGGACAGTTGGGTAGGCAGTCGCCTCCCCAGAAAGTCTCAGCCAGGCTGGGGCTCGGCTGGAACAGCCCCCTAGGCCAAGGGGGCCCCGACTCGTGGTGCTAGGGAGGGTGCATGGTGTAGAGCTCAGTGTTATAGAAGGGGGCTGTTGGAGACAGGGCTGGCTCTAGGCACCAGCAAAACAAGAAGGTGATTCGGGCGGCACATTTCTAGGGGCGGCATTCCGGCGCCGGCCATGCCGCCCCTAGAAATGTGCCCCCGCTGCCCCAGCTCGCCTCCGCTCTGCCTCTGCCTGCTCCCCTAAGTGCACTGCCGCTGCTCCGCTTCGCCCCCTTCCCTCCCAGGCTTGCCGTGGGCAAAACAGCTGTTTCACGTAGCAAGTCTGGGAGGGAGGAGAAGCCGAGCGGCAGCACGCTTGGGGGAGGCAGCGGTGGTGGAGCAGAGGTGAGCTGGGGCGGGGAGCGGTTCCTCTACCCCCCACTAGATAAGTTCATGGAGGATAGGTCCATCAATGGCTATTATCCAGGATGGGCAGGGATGGTGTCCCTAGCCTCTGTTTGCCAGAAGCTGGGAATGAGCAACAGGGAATCACTTGATGATTGTCTGTTCTGTTTATTCCCTCTGGGGTACCTGGCATTGGCCACTGTCGGAAGACAAGATACTGAGCTAGATGGATCTTTGGTCTGACCCAACATGGCTGCTCTTATGTTCTTATTCACCTTGAAAGAGGACATGGGGTGTTGCTTGTTATCAAACTCTTTTTTTAGCGGGGGTTAAGTGTGATGGGCAGCCTTTTTTTTTTGGCCAGGCTTGCTAGCAGAGATGGCTATGGGGATGCACTGAATCAACAATTTCCCCACCACCAACACCACCATTTCTCCTCCCTACTATTCTGTTAGGATCCCTTTCTGCCAACATCTCATACTTTTGGGTTTCAGCTGGCCTGGTGGGCAGGAGGATGTATTAACTTTCTGATTCTCTTGTCCCTTCCATTCCCTATACTGCTCAACTTCCTGCCACTGGGGCCCTGTGCATGCATATAATCCTGAGAAACACAACCTAACTCTCATCGTTAGGCCCCAGTCATGAAAATATGTATGCGCCTGCTTAAATTCAGTCTGAGCAGACCCACTGAAGTCATGGGATTACTCACAGTGTATAAAGTTAAGCATGTGAGTTAGTATTTGCAGGATTGAGGCTTTAGTTTGTAAAGTGGATTGGGGTCCTTCCAGGTGAAAACTGCTATTTAAATGTAAGGTAGTTGTTATGATCATTATATAACACCTATCTGTGAAATAGTATAATAGCCTCAATAATGGTATTGAAGGCTAAAGGTCAGCTGCTTTAAAGACATTTCTTTTAAACACACACATTTCAGTGCTCTCTGGTTCCTACTGTATCCATCAGATGGCCAAAAGAACATAAACACAGACTGTCTCCAACTAATTGAATTACTGACACTGCATTTCAACACACTGCCGCTAAGCAACTAGCGCCGTTGCATATTGGTTAGACATAGTCAGTAATACACTGAGAAAGTGTATGTGTGAGCTTTGAATACTATAAATTTGGAGCCCTGGAGCTGTTGCAGCTGGGAGTAGAAATGGGTCATAGGAATTTCTTTGACACATTTTGTTTATTTACAAAGAATGTACAAAGTCCTGTGACTCTGATTGCAGAAGGAATCAAATAGCAGGAAACAGCTTCTTTTTCTCAAACCACCAAGAACATTCTTTTCAGCCAGTACCCCTGGAACAAAAAACTCTCCCAGGTTTCTTCCAGGGTCAGTACCGTGTTTTTATTTGCTCATTCTGGCTCTCTATGTCTCTTCTGCTTTTTGTCTGTTCTGTCTTTCTCCCCCTCCCTTCCCCACATACACCTGTACCCAAAACAATATTCAGCAATGGCTCCAGCATGATTTCTCATATTCCTTTTGTCTTAGCTGGGGGCTTCCCCTACATTTGTGTTCACTGAAGGGTGAGTTTACACTTATCAATTAGATTTAACAAGGTTTCACCCATCTCATCACAATATGCACTACATTCTCTTGTACTTTACATGATTAAGTCTAAAAGAACATAAAGCTGTGAGCCTGAAAAATGCGCATGTGTATGTGCTTCACAACTGCTGTGTGCCCTTGAGAGAGAGAAACTAACCTAGAAGCTTCACATCTTTTGGGTGGAGTTCTGCGAAAGGAATGTGTTTAAGTAATTGGGGCATCTCAGGGATTTGCACTTGTCCTGGGGTCAAGACCAGATGTACTGAGACCCATTTCTGAGAAGGGGTAAGAGACTGTCAGTTCCCAGGAAATGTGCCAGAGAGGCCATAGGAGGAACCAGTTCTGTAGCCTGCTGAGGCTCCAGGAGCTTGAAACACCCATGGATCCAGAGCCTCAGAAGTATGGATTCCCTTCACAGCAGGCCCAGTGAGCAGGGACTGCTTGCTAGGCTCTGTGACAGCTTGAGCTTGGCACTGTATAACAGCTAACAAAGATGGTTCCTGAGGTGTTAATCCCTAAACCAAAGAGTTTACAATCTAAGTAGAAGTACAGTTCCAGACAGAACTTGTTCTACATTTGAGGATCATCTATGGAATATTTCTCTAGGTCCCTGGCTCAAATCCAGCCCAGGTTGGGAGTGTGTGAGACCAAAAGTCATAACCATGGATGAATTGGTGGTCTCAGTCAAGTCCCTTGGGGACAGCTGTCCATTAAAAAAGCAGCATCTTTATGGTCTGATTCACTGGAAGTGTTTCACATTTAGTTGAGAAATGCACCCATTTTCACCCATGTATATTCAAGAGTAAGTTAATTGAAATTGATGGTGTTACTGCAAATTTACATCAGCGTAGTGGATGTCAGCCAATGGGAGCTGCAGGGATGGTGCTGGGGGCTGCAGAGACATGCTAGCAGCTGGCCGCTTCCGGGAATGGCGTGGGGCTATGGCAGGCAGCCTGAGCGCCCCTTTTAGCAGAGCGGAGATCGCTGCCTGTGATTTATGTTTGCGGGGGCCCCCTTGAGCCGGGGTCCTGGGCTGCAGCCCCTTAAACCCCTGCCTTAATCCAGCCCCGTGTACACTGAAGCACTACAGCGGTACAGCTGCAGCTGTGCCACTGTAGCAGTTTGAGTGTAGACATAGCCTAAGGCACATCAGCAAGCTAATCTGAGGGAAGCTTGCAGTGGTACTGCTCGTGCTGCTCCAGCACTGCAGTTAGAGGACTTAAGTCTCCAGGACTGACCCAGCCCATCTCAGTAGCACTGAACTCACTGAAAATGATAAAATAAAAAAAAAAGTACACAGCTAATAGGGAGTACAAATAAATCAGTTGTGCTCATGAAATGGAACATTGGTGGTCCCATGATCATAGGCTGGTATCTTACTTTGTTTCTGCTAGGTGCATTCGGTAAGAAATAAGTTCCCTAGGTCCTCTTCCGTTTCCTAACTCACCAGCGCAAACTGAGGCAGAATTTGTCTTAAATGGCACTTCTCGAAAAGGATTTAGCAGTGTATAGCCTCTGGGTGGAATTTTGCCCCGTTTAAGTCAATGAAAGTTTTGTCATACCAAACTAAGTCCCAAACCCCTAACTCAGGGGTTCTCAAACTTTTCCAGATTGGCCCGGAGCTTAATAAAGAGATCATATTATGGAGACTCCCATTCCTGACAACATAACATGACTGTGGAAAATAAAGCCATTGCTTGCATGGGAAAAATAATACTAGAAAATTGGGTGTTTTTTTCTCGGTATCTTTTAAAGCACTTTAGCAAATGGAAAAAGGAGGAAAGCTAACCTTATGACCAGCCAGCTCTCCACAGACCACAACCAAATGACCCATGGACTAATAGTTCTCATAGACCACAGCCTGGGAACCTCTGCTCTAACTTAAATGAAATGGAAGGCTCAAGGGTCTTTCCTTTCACTGAAGGATATATTCATCATAAAATGATTCCTGTGTGATTAGGCTGCACTCTACTGGAATTCATAACAAATGCAGGAAATAATGAACATGCACTAACAAATACAAAAGGCAACTGCAAGAAAAATACAGAACAGTGTTTCTAAGGGATACAAAGTGCTTTTATCCAAGATATGCAATCATATATTTGTATCACACTGTATCATGCATTACATGAATATAACTTTAAAATATATGCTTTTAAGCGGTTCTTTCTTGGATGCAGGTTTGTAGGATGTTATCCCTTAAAATTCAGGAAAAGTTGTCATGGCATGCGAGAGAGACAAAGGATTTACTTATACCCATTCTGTGGTGCTCCCCGCCTAATACTAAGCCAACAGGCATTTGATTGCTGCAGTTTAATGTTCCCCCAACAATGTTCTTCTACAACAAGAGTGACAACTTGCTGCGGATCAATGTACAACAAGTCAGGCTGCCCCCCCACCCGCCTGCCTGCCTCTTTCCAGTTCTAAAACCTCCTACTTACATTCTGGCTGCATTTTTCCCCACACCTCATCAGTGTCCCCATCAACTCACAAGACCTCCTTGTCAGCCTCCTCCTGGCGCTGGCCAAGAAGGCCATCCACCTGACCAAGAAGCTTGATGGGGATGGGAAAACTCTGCCTCATAGAGCATCAGGGTTGAAAGGGACCTCAGGAGATCATCTAGTCCAACCCCCTGCTCAAAGCAGGACCGATCCCCAATTTTTGCCCCAGATCTGCAGATGGCCCCTTCAAGGATTGAACTCACAATCCTGGGTTTAGCAGGCCACTGCTCAAACCACTGAGCTATCCCTCCCTCCGTCTGTGGGGCTTATTTCTGCTCCCTTATTGTATGACATCTCTGGGCAAAGTGCCTATGGGCATCATCCACTGACTCCTTTGAGGAGCGGCCCTATGACCTTCACACACAGCCCCTTTTTCTCACTTGTTGTCCCCTGTAATCATTTCCCAGCAGGGCTCAATGCTTCCTCCCACACAATTGCAGAGGGGGGACTCTGGTTTTGAGCAGGCCCAGCTTCACATTTCCCAGGATCCATAGTAGGATTAACACTAAGCCAGGCTGGCTCTGAAACTCAGTCCAAAAAGCCATCACTAATGGTAGGCTGACCAGACAGCAAGTGTCAAAAATCAGGACAGGAGGTGTGTGTGGGGGGGTAATAGGTGCCTATGTGAGAAAGAGACCCAAAAATCGGGACTGTCCCTGTAAAATCGGGACATCTGGTCAACCTGTGGGTTTGTTCTTCCTTGAACTCTTCTGAGATGTATTCCCTTCCTCCACCCTGTACTGGACAGGGCACCCCTTGCCCTCCAACCCTACCCTGTGCTGAGCACCAACCCCGCCCCCTCATCCTCTGCAAGGCTTAATTGCCCCCCCCCAGAAGGCTACAGCGCCAGAACTACATTTCCCGGCATGCTCCTGGCTGTGGGGGCCGCCCCGGGGGGCGGGGGCTGACGCGTGGCAGCCGGGGGGGGAGGCGGGGCCGAGGCTCCCCAGAGGAAGATGGATTCGGCCGCTGCTTCAGCCAGCCCCGGACCGGCGGCCCAGGCCGCGCAGCGCCCCCCGCACATGGCTGCATTGGTGCTGGCGCGCGGCGGCAGCAAGGGGATCCCGCTGAAGAACATCAAGCCCCTGGCCGGGGTCCCGCTCATCGGCTGGGTGCTGCGGGCGGCTATCGACGCCGGGGTCTTCCAGAGGTGCGCATGCGCGGGGAGCCCCGCCTCCCTCCCCCCCCCTTTGCAGCCCCATCCCCTCAGGGGGGTTTTAATTAGCGACGTGTCTTGGTTTTAGGTTAACTAAATCATATACTTCTTGAGTGTTTCCACGGTATGCATCTGATGAAGAGAGCTGTAGCTCACGAAAGCTCATGCTCAAATAAATTGGTTAGTCTCTAAGGTGCCACAAGTACTCCATTTCTTTTTTCTTGAGTGTTGTGATTCACATAGTAATATTACTTGTTAAATTTACTGTATATTCATATACTTTGAATGTTATTAATATATTAATGTTAACGGTTACAATTACTCTACATTAATTAATAGACTTCGATTTTCAAATTTAAATTAAGCCACCGCCTCCTGTCCCTTCTGCAGCATCTGAGTGCCGGGGAGCTGAGTTAGCTCCCATGACCAGGAAGTACCCTGAGCCTTGGCTCTTATCCTGCATTTTATGCTGCCTAATGTGGAGATTATAGATACGCCATGATTATAGTGGCCTGCTAATTTTTTTCTTGCTGGCTGCATTCATGAACAGGACAGACACACCCATTTAATCTTTTAACTACAGGAGGTACAGAACTGTTAGACAGAAATGGAATACGTTTTCCAGGTCCCTTTAAATAACTTGAAGGGGAAATGTAAATATGTACAGGAGGAATAGCTCTTTGCTTAATGTAAAGGGCTGTGGGTTTTTTTAAACTGTTTAGTTTGAGATAATTTTATTCCAGAACATGTGGAGATACCTGGAAACTAATATTCACTGCTGTGTAGTGGCTCACACGAGTGTTGTAATTTGTGACCTGGAGCTGCTGTCATCATTATTTTATGTATATATATACACACTGATGATTGAATGGAAAAACTTTTATAAAAGATGAGCACCATTTATTGTGTGTAGTACAGTGAGAAAGATATTAGTATCCCTAAGACAAAACAAGGTTATTTTTTTTTTCTCTCAAGTTTTATTGGATTTGTTACATTTTGGGGTTCTTTAAATTTTAATTCTGATGGCAGTGGTTTCACACTCCGTATGCCTGCATTTTGCAACAGTACACAATTAACCCAACCCTCCTTTTGCAAATATTTATCATTCCTGATAATCTTGCTATATTGGGGCTTATTGTGCCAGAATCTCTGTGGCTGTCATTTGATTAGCAGTCACTCGGGTTGGATTGAACCTATTGCATTTGTTTTACTGTAGTTCCAGAATAAGCTAATTTATAACTGAATCCATGTAAACAGATATGAATGATCATTGCATTAACATCATCATAGCTTCTGAACTATGCAACTATTTCAAATTCAACATTGATTCATCTGAATAGACTGTTACAATGTGCCAAACAAATTAGAACACTCTGAAATAATGCATTTCCTACAGGTATGGAAGCGCAGACATCATAAAGTGTTAGATTACGATACCACTCAGCTTTTGTGGAAAATGGATTTTAATCTAATCTAACTTGGTTGGTTGGTTTCTAGTTTCTTATCCTGCTGGTGACTGCTGTAGTTTTACTAACACAAAATACCTAAACTAGTTTTTTTTCCAGATGCAGGCACTATTAAGATGTGATGATTCTTATAGGTTAGTGAGCATTTGGACACCAGTTACTAGCCTTCACAGCAAGAATAAAAATTGGCCATCACTTTTCATCTCCAAAGAATTGGAGGCAAACTATTTCTTGGTATTCTGTGACAGGTGGTCACAGTTTGATGGCTTCACTTTGATGTCCTTGTGCTTCAAAACCAAGCCTAATACTTCTGTAACTGTATGTGAACCAGTGAGAGTGGCTAGGCTTGTAATTAGTTTGGCTGTCTAATTCAATCAGTGCTTAACTAGAAAAGAGTTTTATCTTGCTAAGTGCTTTCTTATGAGGCATCTACTAAAAAGCAGCATTGACTTTAACTCCCATGATTGTAGTTGCTCCACTGACAATTTAGAAATGGGATGCAGACATCCAATTTAAACATTTGTCTCATTTGGTGATCAGATTTCTACTGTCATGAGTAAGACTAGTAATCAGCCCATTAATGTTATACAGTGCATTTAGAGATTAGTGTTAATTCTTCTCTTGTGTTCTCTCTCTAATCATTCACTCTGTGTGTCTTTGTCTGCCAACAGTGTGTGGGTTTCCACAGATCACGATGAAATTGAGAAAGTGGCAAAGCAGTTTGGTGCGCAAGTCCATCGCAGAAGCTCTGAAGTATCTCAAGACTCTTCTACTTCTTTGGATGCCATCAAAGAGTTTCTTCTTCATCATAAGGGTATATTTGTTGCTATTGATTTAGGTCCCAATGTGTCAGGGTGCTGAATGCCCTTAACTCCCACTGAAATCAGTGAGGAAAGGGGTCTTTAAGAAAAAAATATTAATTAGTAATGCTATAGCAACAATTTTTTTAATGGCTAAAGTGAATCACTTAACCATATAACTTATGTATCTCTCATGGATTTCTTTGGAATTGTATGCGTATGTAAATAATGTTAATAGTCAAGTGGAAATATTTTATTATTTATACGTATTGAATATTTCATACAAAGTTTCTCATTATGTATTTTATTTTTCATTCTTTAGAGGTTGATATTATAGGAAATATTCAGGCAACATCTCCCTGTTTACATCCTGATGATCTTATTAAAGTGGCAAAAATGATCCGAGAGGACGGCTTTGAGTGTGTATTCTCTGTTGTAAGACGGCATCTGTTTAGATGGAGTGAGATAAAAGGAGGTAATATCCTGAAGTTCCTGATTATTACCATGGTTCATAAAGCTTACAGTCTAGCAAGCTTTATGTTCATTATACTTGGAAGTGACATCAAAAGCATACATTTCATAATCAGAGGAACACAAATAGCTTTGTCTTTTTTTAAATAGTGATGTTTTAATGTAGCTGTTAGTCACATTTATATTTTGTTAATGTTCACTCGTTTGTTAGAGATGACCTGAAGCTCAAAGTACAAGTGTCACTAACATATTTAAACATAAAATTACTCTGTCAAAACTCCCTTGGTTTATGTCCCCCCACAGATAATATGTTATGTTATATGTCTATCAGACAGCAAAGGCTTACATCTTCACTAGGAGAAAAAGTAGGTTCTTATCTCATGTTTGCTAACGCATGATAATTAACATGAGGTAAAATCGTAGTGAAGACAAAGTAGTGGTAGTTTTAGTTGATAAAACAAGGGAACCCTAGGCTACCCCATAGTCTTTATCTTAACCTGCTAACTTGTGTTATTTATTTAAATATTTTTCAGTTTTCTACATTTTCAAATAGATTGATTTCAAGTACAACACAGAATACAAAGTGAACAGTGCTCACTTTATATTTTTTATTACAAATATTTGCACTGTAAAAAACAAGAGTATTTTTTAATTCACCTAATCCAAGTACTGCAGTGTAATCTCTTTATCATGAAACTTGAACTTACAAATGTAGAATTATGTACAAAAGAAACCTGCATTCAAAAATAAAACAATGTAAAACTTTAAAGCCTACAAGTCCAATCAGTCCTACTTCTTGGTCAGCCAATTGCTCAGACAAACAAGTTTGTTTACAGTTGCAGAAGATAATGCTGCCTGCTTGTTTACAGTGTCACCTCAAAGTGAGAACAGGTGTTTGCATGGCACTGTTGTAGCTGGCAAGATATTTACGTGCCAGATGTGCTAAAGATTTATATGTCCCTTGATACTTTAACCACTATTCCAGAGGACATGTTCATGGTGATGATGGGTTCTGCTTGAAAATGATCAAAAGCAGTGCGTACTGACATATATTCATTTTCATCATCTTAGTCAGATGCCACCAGCAATAAGTTGATTTTCTTTTTTGGTGGTTTGGGTTCTGTAGTTGCCGCATCAGTGTGTTGCTCTTTTAAGAGTTCTGAAAGCATGCTCCACACCCCGTCCCTCTCAGATTTTGGGAGGCACTTCAGATTCTTAAATCTTGGGCCAAGTGCTGTAGCTATCTTTAGAAATTTCACATTGGTATTTTTTTGCATTTTGTCAAATTTGCAGTGAAGTGTTCTTAAAACGAACAACGTGCTGGGTCATCATCCGAGTCTGCTGTACCATGAAATATATGGCAGAATGTGAGTAAAACAGAGCAGGAGACATACTCTTCTCCCACAAGGAGTTCAGTCACAAATTTAATTAACGCATTATTTTTTAACGAGCATCATCAGCATGGAAGCATGTCCTCTGGAACGATGGCCAAAGCATGAAGAGGCATATAAATCTTTAGCACATCTCGCACGTAAATATCTTGTGACGCCAGCTACAACAGTGCCATGCGAACGCCTGTTCTCACTTTCAGGTGCATTGTAATTAAGAAGCGAGCAGCATTATCTCCCATAAATGTAAACACACTTGTTTCTCCTGGCGATTGGCTGAACAAGAAGTAGGATTGAGTGGACTTGTAGACTGTAAAGTTTTACATTGTTTTGTTCTTGAGTGCAGTATATAACCAAAAAAAACTACATTTGTAAGTTGCACTTTCATGTTAGAGATTGCACTACAGTACTTGTATGAGGTGAATTGAAAAATACTATTTCTTTTGTTTACAAATCTTTTCACTGTAAGAATGATAATCGAAAATAATATAAAATGAGCACTGTACAGTTTGTATTATATGTTGTAATTGAAATAGGTATATTTGAAAATGTAGAAAAACATCCAAAAAGATTTAATACATTTCAATTGGTATTCTATTAACAGCATGATTAATCACAATTAATTTTTTTTAATCGCGATTCATTTTTTTGAGTTAATCGCATGAGTTAACTGCGATTAATTGACAGCCCTACTTAGAATAAAACAAATGATTAGTGAAAAGTATTTATCAGAACAGGAACTCTTGAGTAACATTTTGCAAATTGCTTTTAAAATGTACAATAAAAGCTACAGCTAAATTTTCAAGAGCCATAATACTATCATTTAGTGTACAAGTATCATCATACAGTCAGCTTTGTGTGCTTAATACATGTTCTCAGGCTTTCAGATCTAAGGTGTCATCTCTGTTTCGAGATGCCAGTCCTATACTATGTTGAGCATTCTCAACTCTCATTGCCTTCAGTGAGGGACAAGATTACTTAACATCCCTCCAAGATAGTGTCCTGAGTGCTCCTAAAACTATCTGTCCCCCCCTCCTCCCCCCACGTGGTGCAAGGAATTATTACAGAAGGAATAACATGGCGTGAGGATGTGTGGAAGACATATAAGAAAAAAATACTGTTTTAAGATACATAGATGAATGACTTTTTTCTAATTTCCCTAAAAAGGCAAAAAATACTCGGATTTTTCCATACAAGGTACTAGAAATGGTAATAGGAGAAGAGCAATTTTTCTTTCACAGAGGCAGGGACACTCTAACAGGGTGAGGTGAGGGAAGGGGAAGGGCCATGGGGCAGGTCTGAAGACTTCTAAGATAGATGTATTCTCTGCAAATTTGAATGGGGATCTTTCAGTTTTCTGTACAAGAAATATAGGGCATTCCTACACCTTGGGATCCAAAGTTACCGAGAGGGACAACAGTTCAATGATTCTTACATACCTACCCTTACTGAAACAGGGATCACTAAGTAGCTAGTGACTATTTTGTACCCTTAATTTCCCAGCAGCAAGTTATTTAAACAAGAAAGTGACTCTAAACATAAGCTTTTATTTTTTCATTTTGTCGTGATTTTGTTTACAGTTAACAAAGTGACAACGCCCCAAAACCTGAATCCAGCAAAGCGGCCCCGGCGTCAGGATTGGGATGGAGAACTGTGTGAAAATGGGTCATTTTACTTTGCTAAAAAGCACTTGATTGAAGGAGGCTGCTTACAAGTTAGTGCTTCTATTTTGCAGGGCTTTTTAGAGTAATACTTCTTTTACTCTTTCATTATGGAACTCAAAGCCCTTTGACGCTGGCAGTTGTGAGGCATGTAATTGGCTATAGTAAGTTAAGGGGGGGAAGAAGCAGATGCCAGGCAGAAAGGGTTGAAACCAGGTGTGTTGTAACTTATTATATGTAACCCTTAACTACTGTTTAACCCTCTGGCACTAGTAGGTACAGTTCTTATGATATAGCCTTCTTAAAGAATTTGCACAAGAAGAATGTGTATCCTTAGGCCTATAAAAGTGCAGTATTAGAATTCCTATTGGAACTCCAGGATTCGGTTCTATGACTCTTAATTCAACTGAGTATTCCTTATGCATTGACTTCAGTGGAATTGCTTACTTACGTAAGAATTTTAGGCTCAAGCCCCCAATGTGGCATGTAGATAAAGAGGGCTGTGGCTATATTACCAACTTCCTTGTGACTTTTAGCAAGTACTTAATCTCTCTACCTCAGTTTCCCCATTGGTAAAATGAAGATAATGCTTATCTCACAAGGCTTAATTGACTAACTTTGCAGAGTGCTTTGAATCCTTTAGTTTTAGAAATGCAAAATATTTCCAAAAACTTACAGGACTCAGTCCTGAGTTGTGTTCCACTTCATTTGGAACGGAAAGCAGATGAGTCTCCCGTGCTGGGGGGATCCTTTGAAGTGGGTTAGTTACCAGATGGTGCAGAACTGGTGTATCTGACTCCTACACACCACTCTTCTGTAGCCTGCAACATAAGGGATGTATCTGGGAAGGGGTGTGCTGTAGTCCCACGCTCCTGGAGCTCACAGCCAACTAACACACATTAGTAAAAGCTCCAAGGCTAGTGTAGACCTGGCTCTTGGATGAAGTAGCTGTAATTGGCTCCCCTTGCACAGAAGGTTGTCCCAGCTGAGACTGTTAGCCATGCTGTGTAAGTTTTGTCTTGCAGCCAACTTCATTCAGTGTTGCACTATTATCATGTTAGCTGCAGAGGAAGCAATTAAACATAATAGCTCTTTGGCTTCTTACTAAAGAGATAGTTGAGCCTACTTATTGTCAGCATCCACTTTCTACAATAATATTTTGGCATTATCTGAGATTTTCCACTAAGAGCTGGTCTTTCTGAAGCTGAAAATGAAATCCTTTTTTTTTTATCTTGATTCTTCGATGCTAAGGTGCAGTGTCCAGTCTGCCCATCAGAGTTGTACACAGCAACTATTATTCAGGACATGGTTCCTATGTACTAAACTGGAAATGTACTCTGCAGTAAAGTGAAAAGCCTTTTAGAGCCTTGTGCTGAATAGTGCAACAGAAAAATCAGTGACTTTTTTTCACTTAATATTAATAACTTGCTACTTCTAGAGGGTGCCTTCCATCAGAGGAAGTCAAAATGATTTACAAACATTAAGTATTTCTCATAACAACTCTCTGAGAGGTCAGTAGTCTGAACTCCATTTTACAGATGGGGAAACTGAGGCACAAAAGACTAAGTGACTTGCCCACCATGTTGTAAGAGATCCAGAAATCCTGAGATAAGAGAGCCTGTCTTGCCAGTAAATAGTTGTACTGAGTCAGAGCTAACTGTGCCGCGGTCTCTTTTCCCACTATATGACGTAGTGAAGTCAGTATGGTTTAGTGATGAAAGTCTTTGTGTCTGTTTCCTTGGCTGTAAAATAAGAGTGATAAAATGCTTTACAAAAATGAGTTTGTAAAAGTCTAGGATGAAAAGCACTGTGCAAGTGGAAAGTAGTATTAACAAATGTTTGTTTTTTCCAGCTAAGTAAGTTGATCGCTACTGTATACGGAGTTACAAATATTTAGTCCTCTTCATTTAGTCCTGAAGGGTACACACTTCTGTCTTTAAGTTGCTCTTGTGTTAGCTACTGATATGAAGTATGGGGAATAATACAACTGAAATCAAATTTGTTTAGGGTGGAAAAGTGATCTACTATGAAATGCGTGCTGAACGCAGCGTGGATATAGACATAGACATCGATTGGCCTATTGCAGAGCAAAGAGTGCTGAGGTAAAAAGGAAGGTTTTGAAAGTTCACTGTTATTTATTATAATTGTGATGCATTTTGTCCGTTGATCTTGAATATCAGCCTTTAAGGGTTAGTATGACCAAAATTTGATCGATCTGTTTTTTTTCAGTGTTGATGTTTATTTAAAGAAACAGCTTAGGTCAAAGACATTTGAGTAACTATTTTTCTCCCTATCCCTGCACCACCTTCTAAGGCTGTTGAGATCAGCTGAATTGGCCTTGTTCTCGGTTCTGCGCTTTCAGCCTGGGGGTAGGTGATTCAAAAACCCCATCTTAACATAGCACTTCTTTAGTATGTCCCACTCAGACTCTGTCCAGGGCTTTGTGTAAGATCTGCATGCAGACACCATGCCTACTTCTGTGTTTCTAAAACAGGGCCTACATTAGGATTAGGCACCGCAGACACTACTGTAATGTAAAGGTTAAGTAATACTTTGGTCATTGTATCTGTGACCCCTTTTTCGACATTTTTTTTTCTTAAAATAAGTGCTATAGAACATAACTCGCTGTTCTAAAGAAAATAAAACGGTTGCTATTTAAAAAAAAAAATTAAAATGGACAACATGGGCAACTTGTCTTTCGCCACAGAGCTTTGTTTGTTAGTAAGTTTTTGTTTTTTCAGGTATTGAGAAATACAGATTCATTTATTCTGCATTTATCTTTGGGGGTATATTGTGAAAACTAAGACGTCAGGGAGTCTTTCTTCTTGTGAAAATAACCAAGAATCACAAACTAAGATCCTTTGCTTTGCATTAATGGGTTACTTTTTATTTTAATTATTTTAAATGTAATTCCAAAGAGTTCCATCCTGAAATGATAGCTTCTTTGTCTAGATATGGATATTTTGGTAAAGAGCCGCTAAAGGAAGTGAAGCTACTGGTTTGCAACATTGATGGGTGTCTCACCAATGGTCACATTTATTTGTCAGAAGATCAAAAAGAAATCATCTCTTATGATGTTAGAGATGCTGTTGGGATTTCCTTATTAAAGAAAAGAGGAGTTCAGGTAAGCATCCTTTTTGTTCCTTGTTTAACTTCCACACCGTGAACTTTTAAAAATTAAAATGGAGGTGGGGCAGGGCACTTCTGAGAACAATTTTGATTAAGCCATCTGAGCACCACAATATACTCGGATGGTGGTAACCATAGGATCTCTAGTTCTTGTGTGGTTATGACAAGTTTCTAGATCTCACTCATACTTGTGTTGGCATTTGCGCTAGTTTTCCCAAGACGCGGGGAAGGAATTTGTATAATATTGTGTTGGCACCACTCATGTTGCATGCGCTGCTGATCTGGAGCGCATGCTGAGCAGTAGTCCTTTATCTCAGTAGTTGTGTGGCTCCTACTCACCATAGTATCGAAGTTCCTCATGAACCTTAATGAATTTGTCATCACAAAAGCCCTCTGAGCTACAGAAGCACTATTATCCCCTTGTGATAGATGGGGAGTTGAGACACAAGATTAACTGACTTGCCCAAGGTTACACAAGAAGTGTATAGAGAGAGGAAATTAAGCACAGATCATTGGAGTTCTGGTCTAGTGCTTTTAACCACAAGATCATCCATCCTTCATCTCAGAAGTCCTAAGAGTTCAAGACAAGCGAAAAAACTAAAACCACATTGTTTTAAGTTGCTTTCCTTAATCATTAAATTCTGCCTTAGTGAAGATCTTACACGTGTGTAAGATCTTTAGTTGGTGCAGGATCAGTCCTATAAGTCAAACTTACATTTACTGTACTGCCTGATTGATTCAGCCAGGGAGAACTTCCCAGTGCAGGAACTAAGTAAGATATCTGCATGCTGTTTTATGAGGCCCCTGTTGCAGCTCTTGGGGGACACAACAAAGGTAGGGGTGGGGTGGGATGGGGCGGGGCAGAGACCTAGTAGTTGCTGCTATGGTGATTCTGTGAATCACTGTTGCCTATAGACTGCTTGTCTTGGGCTGCCAAAGTATGTTTGAGTCCATTTCTGTACCCTAGTATTGGGAATTGTGAGGGGGTCCAAAGATGTCACAAAACCCCTGGGTCTGTGAGTTTTGTTCTGCACCTCAGTGTATACCACGGACATATGGTATCTTGCTCTGCGCACAACTCCCATTGATTCTAAATTTAAAATGATGAGTGCAGAGTATTCACTGATCACTTGCAGCACAGACTGGAGAGGAGAATTTTGCCTATACATTTTTTTTTTAAACAAAAACACACGTAAGTAGTTTTAACTTTTGTTTTACCCTACAAAATGCTTTGTTCCTAGCTTTCAAATACAAAGTGTACTTCCAACATTTACTTTCAGTGTTTATGTAGCTCTTTCTTTTAGAATTTTGCTGAAACTCCAGAGCCCTGAGTGCAAATCACAAGAATATTACTAGACGGAGAAATCATGGAAAATATTTCAAATACATGTGTACAAATATTGTGGAAAGATATTTGTATTGCCCTGTGTGGTTTAGATTAGCTGTTGAGACCTTCGGGCATTTGATAGCCAGCACACCACGATTGTGACAACCAATATTTCATTTAACAATGGTGGCATGTGTTGTGTTTAAAGAGAGAAATGAGAATTTGTGTTTTGAGAATTAGAAGGAAACCTATGTATGGATAAATCACTCTTCCTTAATGACTAGAAATGCAAGGTCAATAATGTGTTCTTGCATCCTAATCAGCTCTGTTCTGAGTCCAAAAGAGATACTTCAGCTATGGAATGCTAGTGCCTTTATCAGAGATTTTCTAAAAGCAATTTCCAGTATGATCATTCAAAAGTCACTTTGTGTCTATATATGGAGTTTATTCTAATTTGACTTGATTTTATAGGTATGGCTAATCTCTGAAAGATGTTCCAAGACTATTTCTGCTATGAAATTGGATTGTGAGGTGATAGTGAGTGTGACACACAAACTACGAGTTGTGGAAGACTGGATTAATAAAATGAGTTTATCCTGGAAAGAAGTGGCTTACTTAGGTTAGTTTCTTTTTTTTATAATGAAACTTCATGCAACATACACAGGTCCAGTTAAATAATACATAGTATGGCTTATCTTCAAAGCACTTTGCCCTTAGTTTAATAGGAAAGATTAATAACCAAATTGCTGAAAGCTCTGATTCTACTGTGCAAAGGGTTTTTCAATTAACAGTTAAGAGCCCAATCCTCCAAACACTTGTGTGAAGCTAAACGAGTGCTTGAATAGTTCCATATACTTTAAAGGCACTACTCTTGTGTATAAAGTTATGCATGATCTTAAGTATCTGCAAGATCTGGCCATTAATATTTTTCTCGTCTTGTAGCCACTACCTGTAAATTTTACATCTCTCATTTAGGTTTTGTAAGGGTTGATTGATTCCAGTTTGTGAAGTGCTTTTGATATCCTCGGGTGAAAAATGCTGTAAAAATAAAAATTATTTTTTAAATTTATTAACCAAGTTGCAATTCATCACATTCAAGAGAAAATGCTTAGTTATCTCACTTCAACATATCTAAATTCCCCCTTTGATAGGAAACGAAGAATCCGATGTGGACTGCTTAAAGAAAGCTGGCATGAGTGGTGTTCCTGCAGATGCTTGTGCCACTGCTCAGAAGGCTGCTGGCTATATTTGTAAAAGTAATGGTGGCCGTGGTGCCATTCGGGAGTTTGCAGAACACATATTCCTGCTAATGGAAAAAGTGAATTCACAGGAAAGAAAGCTAAATGATCTGAAGAACTAATGAGGAAAAACCCAATTCCACCCCCTGCCCCCACAGGATAAAGTCTGCCTTTACTTTGCACAATGGCTTGCATTTGTTTGACGTTTCCACAGAGTTAAAAGGGTATTGTCAACAAGTTCAGGTCCCTATATTGGTTTAATTTTAATATAATTATTAATATAAATGCTTTCAGACTTATAAGCATAATGAAAAGGTTTTTGTGTGTGTTTGTGAAACAAAATTGCAGCGTTGTGTTACGGCATGAGAACCACAAAGTAAAACCGGTTATTCTATATTGACTGTCCATGCTGAGTGAAGTGCAAAACATCAGTGGCATAAATGGTGAAAGAGATGTAATTTTAACTCTAGATCCTCTTTCTTACTAACAAAATTTTAGTTCATAAAGAGAAGGAAATTTGGAGTTGGAAATCTCTTCTTCATGACTTTGCCACCTGGGTATAAAATGCTGCTATTCTGAAAGAGCCTGTTCCAATGTTGTTTAAGCATTAGAGTGAGCTTTTAGTGACTGCACAAGGTGTAAGGCAATAGAAAAGCAGTCCTGTGGGGTTTGTTTTGTTTTTAACCTGCTACTAGAGTGAGCTTATTTTGTCTTACAACCATATCTCTTCCAGCATATGCACAAACTTGTGCTTATTAGAACTGATTCACAAAATCATAACTGCTGCTTTCTCATACTATAAGTAGTGCCTAAAATACTGTAAAATGAGTTAATACAATAAAAGCTTTTTTATCTAGCACCCCACCAACCAGCAAGCTCTATAAACCGGCATTTCTGATCTGCACTGAAAGTCTGGTGGATAGTGTGGTTGGTGTGGGGATGGCAGGGGGATGGGATGTGGGAGGGGCTGCGGGGCATGCTCTGGGAGAGAGTTTGGGTCCGGGAGGGGGATTGGGGTCCGGGAAGGGCTCATGGTGCTGGATGGAGGGAGGGGATGCTCACCTCTGGCAGCTCCCCCTAAGCAGCTCCCCATCTCTGCTGTTGCTGGCGGAGGCGTGGCCAGGCTGCTCTGCAGGCACACTACCTCCGTCCCTGTCCCTGACCATTGACTCCGCAGCTCTCAGCCCATTGGCTGGGAACCACAGCCAGAGGGAGCTGTGGCTGGGGTGGGGGGGCAGCGCCTGCAGACAGAGGCAGCGTGCCTGCTTGCAGAGCCATCTGGCTGCACCTCCACCAGGAGCATCAGGGAGGTGAGCCCCCGCGTCCAGCACCTCGAGTCCCTCCCATGCCCCAGCCCTAAGCCCTCCTCCCCCCCGGACCCAAACTCCCCTTCTGAGTCCGTGCCCTGCAGCCCCTCTTACGCCCCTGCCCCACAGCCATCCCCCAGCACTCCAAACCCCTACCTCTGAGTTAACTAGCATTTTTAATTTACCAGCACCCTCCATTTCCCTACCATGCCAGTTAAAGCTTTTATTGTAATGGTATAAAAATATTGCGTGATTAATACAGACTTTTTGTTACTTTTGGCTGAATCCACTAAAATCTCATGCATGGCTTATGATGTCAGATGGGTGAGCACAAAATTTATTTTTTGCTAATCCACCAGACCATGAAATAATGCTTTCTGTGGAGTCTACTCATTTTACAGTATTTGGGCCTAATCCAATTTGGTATTGTACACCTCCTGCAAGGTATTGGTCACTCTTGACTCCTATTGAACGTTATTGGGGATCGATGCTTTGCACCTCTTGCAAATCTGGCACTATGGCCTTAGTCCAGCAAAGCGCTTAGGTACATGCTTAATTTTAAGTATGTGAGTAGTCCTATTGATTTCAGGATTGTGCCTTATATTGTAAAGCTGATGTCACTGGGTCTACTTACATGCTTAAAATTAATCATGTTTTCCAGTGCTTTCTGAACAGGAGGCTAAATTTGCTGGTAACTGGAACTTTTGAGACAGTTCTGTTGCGGAAACTGTTTTTCTCCAAAGGCTGCACTTTCTCATTGTGAATATTCGTGTGGGATCACTGAAAGGAGATGTGTCACCACTTAAAATTTTCAGTATATGAATGTAATTGCTGGAAAAACTATAGTTTGTATCTATATCTCTTGGTATAAATCGTGGCTTTTTTTATATCATGTTAATTTATTGATGATTTATAAATTGGTCTCCTTCACCCCCTCCCCCCCCTTTAAAAATGCCTGGTAATGTATTCATACCTCCATGGATTTGTAAATATAAGGAGTTCTTCAAGAACAGTGCTTAAAAATGCAAATCTGTTTCTAATCTTCTATTTATCAGGGGGTCAAATTCAACCATAGGTTATGCTAAAAAAAAAAAAAAAAATCCCACTAATTTTTAATAGGAGCTGCATGTATATAACTGAAGGCCATATAATAATTATTTACAGTTCGGATAACTTTCAAACGACATGTTAAATTATAGCGGTATCAGTTTTGGAAATTCAGTATGGATGTATTGCCTATCACCTCCTTTTACTGTTCAGTTAATATGGTATATCTAATATTTTTGTTGCTCTTTTATTTTTTATTTACTTTGTTATAACTGGTATAATGCTTAAAACTGACTATTTTTTTTCCAATTTATTTGTTGTAGGGTTCCTTTTGAATTGTTTCCTTATTGCAATAATCACTACAAAATTATAATTGAAGTATTTCTTTGTGGAAAACGTAGAGTTTTGCATAAGATGAGTTACAGGAACTCTGTCAACAGGTATAGGAAAAGCTGGACATATTTTGGACTAAGCAGCAGTCCCTTTGACAGTGTCCCTTTTAACTCATGTAGGCTCAATAGTGGTAAAACTGGCGAAGTTGTACCATTTACGGCCATGACTCAGGAAGGTACTTAAGATGGTGCCTCACTTAAATTAGTCACATGTTTAATTTGCTTGCTTAGTGAAGGTCTATATAGTCATGTTTGAATAAATGTTTATTATGGATGGGTAATTTAAAGCAGGGTGAAGGTCATTGTACTAAATTTGTTTCCTTTCTCCTCTACATTAGAGGCAGCAGACTTAATGTATGAAATTTTTGAATACTTGGAGTTATAAAAACAAAATAGTACTATGTATACACAAGAAATCTGGTATCTCTTTTTGTCTAGTGGGCAGAAGGAATTGGTAGCTGTTAAATAAAATGTTCACATTTCTGCCAAAATACTTCATCATTTTATTTTTGTTGAAAATGTCTTAACATGAGCATCTTGTATACAACATACATAGGAAGTTTACAGCAGCAAGGGTTATCAGAGAAGGTACTTCTAGGGGTAATTTTAAAAAGCCTTATGACTACTTGGGTGTCTGATTTAGGCTCTTACTCAGAAAATACTTAAGCACATGCTTAAAGTTGATGGGACTGCTCCTAGTGCATCAAGTTAAGCATGTGTGTAAGTTGGTGCAGGATCTGAACTTTAGGTGACCTGGGTTCAAATGCTTGCTCTGCCACAGGCGTCTTGTGACTTTGGGCAAGTCACTAAGCCTCTGTGTGCTTCCATTCCTCATCTACAGTTTCCTATATAAGTGTGTGTTGTGAGGATAAATACATTAAGGATTGTGAGACACTTAGGTACCACAGTAACGGCAGCCATGGAAGTATGTTAGATTAATAATGTTGAGATATTTTGTATAGCCATTGAACTTCAAATTAGATGAGGAAAATCCCTGAGCAGTTGTTTCTTGTCATGTAAATTGTCCAAGGTTTTTATTGCAAAGTTTCTTTGGGTAGTAGGGTGTGAAGATGTTTAAAGAATCTTTGACAATGTGGACTTCTCAAGTTTCACCAAACAAATAAAAGATAAGAAGCCTCATGTAATCTATTCATGTATAGATAAAATATGCATGAATATACATTAATTGGTCAACTGGCAGTTAAATAGGCAGGTTTCTTTAACCTTTTAGTATAAAATTATGTATGGGGTTCTATATAGATGAAGAATGAAGTTTCCATGCAAATACTGTACTCTTTCAAATTTGATTATCACAACAATGGAGTATATCCAGTGAAGGTGGATGTTCTTAATGCACAAATTAGAGGGTTTTTTTTTGTTTTTTAATACAAATCTAATAATTTACCCTAATCCTGGGCCTTCATCATGTGTCTCTAAAAGTGGATCTGCACTGCCGAGTGTCCTCCTAACTCGGCTGCTGCCACTCTTTTATATCTGTTTCAGCAATCTGTGCAGGTAAGATTGAACTCTCTGATTTTACTGTGCTTTAAAGGCCAGCCCAGTGGTTCTGTGGTGGCATAACTTCTAAATTGTGCAGAACAGGTTCAGGAATCTGAGGACAGGATACCATTTTCAAATAGTATTCCAACCGTGGATTGGCCTGCAAGAGCAGCGCCATTATTTGTTGATTGATTTCTCTGTAAGTGTGTGTGTGTGTGTGGTGTAAATTGCAGAATACTGTAGCCTACAAGCTAAACACTTTTAAAGCAGTACATGTTGCCATCCACCATTTATTTATACTGAATCTGATCTCTGATTCATCCAGGCCACTATCCTGCCAGTTCAGAGCTATTTCCTGTAGTGCGATCCTAAGAGTGTTTTTTGTCCAGGCCTGTTACTTACACACACACCCTACATCTTTTAGGTGCCCATTCAAGTGATTGACAAAAAAAAGTTTGCATAACAGCAGTGTTCTCCTAACATGGGGGGAGAGAATTATGACCACTACAGGAAGTCTGTAGCAGAGCATAGTATTGAACCCCCGTTTCCTGTGTTTCAGTGCACTGTTTTCCCCACAAGGCTAACCTTGAATTTTGCTGCCATAAATCCTAGATGCTGATGTGGCTAGTAAGTTTTTTTTCAAAGCTTTTAAGATAAAGGATTACATGGTATAACTATTAATAACTAATTGTTGTGTCCCCCTGTGCTGTAGGTAATGTTAATCCCCAGTTTATGGATGGGGAAACTGAAGCAGGGCAGTTATAACTTTCCCATGATTACAGAGGGAGTTGTATCACAGCTGGAATTAGAATTCAGAAGTTCCTGACTCCCAGTCCTCTGCTCAGCCCACAAGACTACACCTCTTCCAATAGCTGCTTCCTGCATTAGCGTAGTACAGAAATAATTTCTAAAGTATTCAAAATGGCACATGAGATCGAGAATCCTAGAAATATAGGGCTGGAAGGGAACTCAAGGGGTCATCTAGTCCAGCTCCCTCATGTTGATTAGTATACATAGACCCTCCTTGTCTGGTGTTTGTATCACCTGTTCTTAAAAACCTGCAAGGATGGGGATTCCACAGCTTCCCTAGGTAAGATGTTTCAGAGCTTAATTACCTTTCTAGTTAATTTTTTATGTAACTTGAATCTCCTTTGCTGCAAATTAAGCCAATTGATTCTAGTACCCTCAGTGGACATGGAGAACATGGAGTCCTCTTTATATCAACTTTTTATATATTTGAAAGCTGTCATCAGGTTCCAACCCCCCACCCCTCAGAATTCTCTGCAGCAGACTAAATATACCTAATATTTTCAGCCTTTCTTCATAGGTCACATTTGCTCTGGACTCTCCAGTTTGTTCAAGTCATTCTTAAAGTGGGCTGCCCAAACTGGATACAATAATCCCACTGAGGCTCACCAGTGCTGACTAGAGCAAAAGAATTACTACATAAAACCTCTGCATGATTTTTGCTGAGCCTAAGATAAAATGTCAGCTAACAAAACTGTGGGTTTGGTTATTTAACTCAGTGATTCTCAACCAGGGGTACGTGTATTCCCTGAGGGTACGCAGAGGTCTTCCAAGGGGTACATCAACTTATCTAGATAGTTGCCTAGTTTTACAACAGGCTACATAAAAAGAACTGGTGAAGTCTACAAACTAAAATTTCATACAATGACTCGTTTATACTGCTCTACGTACTATACACTGAAATGTAAGTATAATATTTATATTTCAATTTATTTTATAGTTATGGTAAAAATGAGAAAGCAATTTTTCAGTAATGGTGTGCTGTGACACTTCTGTATTTTTTATGTCTGATTTTGTAAGCAAGTAGTTTTTAAGTTAGATGAAACTTGGGATACACAAGACAAATCAGACTCCTGAAAGGGGTTACAGTAGTCTGGAAAAGTTGAGAGCTGCTGGTTTAGCTAGTGTTACACATGCTTTCAGATTTTCTCTAGTTTGACCACTAGGTGCCACCACTTATCCACACAGCATAGTTAAGCATCTTCCTGTCGCGAGCGTTAGCATTAATGCAGTATGTGATCGGACAGAAATTGGCTGATCAGCAGGGAGCCTAGAAATCTGTTTGCCACAGAAAAATGTAGAATTTGCTTTTTTACAGAGACTCTTTAGTTTTTTACATCTTGTGAAAAAATTAAAACATATATTTACTAAATTTTACTGAAAGTACCAGTGACACTTATTCAATGCACGCAACCTCTCCCTCTTGTGGTTGATTTTTTAATGCAATTTAAATTTACATAGCTAAACATACGCCAATAAACTGCTTCCAGCATATAGAGGTTACTCAATAGTGTATGGGAATTCATAGAGTCATAGAATAGAATCGTAGAATATCAGGGTTGGAAGGGACCTCAGGAGGTCATCTAGTCCAACCCCCTGCTCAAAGCAGGACCAATCCCCAATTAAATCATCCTAGCCAGAGCTTTGTCAAGCCTGACCTTAAAAACTTCTAAGGAAGGAGATTCTACCACCTCCCTAAGTAACGCATTCCAGTGTTTCACCACCTTCCTAGTGAAAAAGTTTTTCCTAATATCCAACCTAAACCTCCCCCACTGCAACTGGAGACCATTACTCCTTGTCCTGTCATCTTCTACCACTGAGAATAGTCTAGAACCATCCTCTTTGGAACCACCTCTCAGGTAGTTGAAAGCAGCTATCAAATCCTCCCTCATTCTTCTCTTCTGCAGACTAAACAATCCCAGTTCCCTCAGCCTCTCCTCATAAGTCATGTGTTCCAGACCCCTAATCATTTTTGTTGCCCTTCGCTGGACTCTCTCCAATTTATCCACATCCTTCTTGTAGTGTGGGGCCCAAAACTGGACACAGTATTCCAGATGAGGCCTCACCAAATGGTTTAACACATCTCAAATTTCACTTCAGTCTCCAGACGGGAGTAATTAAAGTTATGAAAAGATGCTGAAAACTTTAAAAATCACCCCTAAAGACTATGTCACTGAGTTTGGCAAGGACAAATTGCACGTTGAGGGTAGGTTTCAGACTTGCTTAAAAATTGTAAATATATCATTGTGTTCAACTGATACCTATATATAAGGATAAGATTTTTGTCACAGTGGTCATGGAAGTCATGGATTCCGTGTCTTTCAGAGAGTGACATTTTCTGCTTCAAGTTCAGCCCAGGCCCTGGGGTGGCAGGAACACCCCTGTTCTGAGCCACCGAGGATGGTGGGGGCCAGAGCTGTTAGTGCCTCCCCAGTCAGCCGCCTCCCCTTGCTTTTAGTAAAAGTCACAGAGAGGTTACAAGCATCCGTGATTTTTGTTGTTGTTGTCGCCCACAACCTACCTGTCTGTCTGACTTTTTTACTAAAAATAACCAAGACAAAATCTTAACCTTACCTACATATATTGTGACTAGGGAAGCTGAAGTTCAGCATTTCATTTTAATCATGGAAAACCAAAGACTTTAAAAGCAATGTTTGAATTCTATATTTTGAGAGAAGGCTCTCCTTAGTTAACATAAGTATGGTCTCATTTTGATGCATTATGATTATGCACGTGACTCCTAGTTTATCAAACTGAGAAGATACGCCTACAGATAATTTACATTGTATGGTAGAAGTCACAGCCAAAATATTAAAAATAGGTCCCTAAAGTTTAAGCTCTTTATATCTATGCTTAGGGTACCTACATAAATAGCTTGATTTTTCAAAACTGCAGGATATTTTCCTAGCCTTCAATGAGAGATAGTAAACAACTGGGTGCTCAGCACTCTTGAAAAATCAGGCCACTTATTTAGGCACCTAAATATAGATTTAGGAACATAGCCGTTAGCCGTGTGTGTGTATAAAAATCTTGGTGCACACATTACTCTCAAGCTGTAGGACTGACATCATGTATGTGAGTGAAGTGATAGTCATGGTGCACATCTACTTTTTTAACTGAGCTATCATTCTTGGTAGCGTGGCAGATGATGTACGATTGTCAAGGAGAATGGTCCCTCTTACAGAGATCTTACAAGACATTTAAGCTGAGCCATTTTGTAGGTAGCCAATGTTAATGGCACACTAGCTCATATGCTATTCCACATAGCAAAAACAGGTCATGGATAATTAAGGTATATGTAACAAAATATTGCACCCATTGTGGCATGCTGTATTTTTTATACACTGCTATATTTGTGTTTAAATGCATCTTAGTTATCCTGTGTTAAATACGATTTAAGAAGCACTAGATTAGTGTATTGACAGGTCTTGTTAAGTCTCTTATAACCATAGAGTCACATAATGAAAATCCTAGTCTTCCACAGGAAGGATTTATCTTATTCACTGTTGGCTCATTCAGTGGTATGAAATTTGTCTTTTAGTGTCTTAAACAAAGGAGTTTTAACAGATACTTGTGTCAAACAAGGATGATTTCTCTCACATCTCCTGTTTTGCATTGACTTCATTATGAGAAAAAGTGTAGATAGATACAATACTGTCAAAACATGGTTTAACAAAAGTACACTAGAAAATTTAGCTCTAAGTGACAGCTTAACATGCAAGCAACAATAGAATCTTCCAGTATTGCAAAAAAAGACAGGGTCAAAAATTAATCAGAGCTAATGAGAACCCATCTCAGACACCATCAGAAGGCAAAGAAACGGAAGAGGTGAGTCAATTCACATACTGTGGCAGTAATATGCCAGCCCATAGGGATATCCAGGAGAAAACGTCATGAACCAGCGAAGCGGAAGCTACATTTTCTAGATTAAAAGAGATTTGCTCACTGAAAGTCTACAATTTAAAGACCAAACTATGGCTCTTCAATTCAAATGTTATTTCCACCTTAAATGTAAGGATGAGAACTGGAAATCCACCAAAGCTATGAAAAGACATCCAACTGCCTTCAAAAGCACATGCCTCAGGAAAATACTAGGAATTAAATGGAATGATTTTATAACAAATGTCAAGATTCACTAGAGCATTCAACAGCTTATCTTCAGATTTATCCTGAAAAGAAGACAGAAATATCTGGGACATGTTAGGAATGAAGCCAGAGTGTCTGCCATGGCAGGCTTGCCACTAGGGTGATCAGATGTCCCTTTTTTTAAAGGGACAGTGCCGTTTTTGGGACTTTTTCCTGTATAGGCGCCTATTACCCTCCCACTCCCTGTCCCCTTTTTTCACAGTTGCTATGTGATAACCCTACTTGCTACTGGCAGCTGGAGGAACATGTAAAAGGGCCGACCAAAATAATCCTTCCAGGAAACCATACTTAGAGGAGGGAAACTTATGAGACTCTGCATGTCCTTGGTTAAGAGCGGCCCAGGATAGACAGGGATGTGCACCATCCTTGTGCCTTGTTCGTGTCTTGCACAATGTTTGACAGCACGGGAAGGATTCAGATTGTATATCTGATTATCAGTGGAGAATCTTTTAAAGTCTTTCACTGTCTCTCAGAACTCAGGAAAACACAAACCAATAAATGTTAGCTCTGCCTGGCTAGCATGAGGAACAGACGTGTTAGGGAAGATTGTGGCCATTTTGTGCAGTGGTGGTTAAATATGGTCCTTTAACATTCTTAACCTGCCGACTGATGTGCTGTCAGGTAGTGAAATGGTTGCCTCCTACTGAAATAGACACGTGACTATCAAAGCATACATTCTCTGTAGTTCGCCCAATGCCATTCTCTGACTAAACTCCACCAAGCTCAACGTGGTTATAGGCTCTTCTCTGGAAAAGGGACATAGTATATTGGAGGAGATGTAAAATCAGGGTTACAACCCAGTGTGGTTATTAGAAATCCCACAGAACATTTTACAAAACAAGTGTGCTAACCTCACCCCCATCCTGGCCTAATCAGCCCCATGAGCCAATGGCTCAGAGAAACTTTGTCTCCGACAGCCAGGCCCAATTCCAACATGGATAATTATTTGGCACTTGCAAGAGCTGGTCAAAAATGCAGAAATATTTTCATTGAAATTTCAAATTTTCTGAAAGTTTTGATCGGTCTGTGAACTGAATGAAAAACAGCAAAATGTATGGACACTTTACAAATCTTTAATTGAAATCTTGAAAATGTTCATCCTGCTGTAGTGCCTACCTAAATTTCTCTAGTAATTTCAACTTGTGATTGAGTCACTTCCTGTCTTAAACTGTTGTACGCTACCAGCTGCTGCATTCAACTTCAGAGGTGGCTGCATTTCCCTGGTGAGTAAAATTCTACCTTTTCTATAGTTAAGGTGTGTGGAGATGGAAGGTGGAGTAGTAATGCAAGATATTAATGACCCTCAGAGGAACAGAGATTTTGCTTCCAAGAATAAGCTCTGCGGCAGTGGAGCTCAAGAGGCTAGCAAATCATTAAATTTTTTGTTCTTAATGTTCACTAGTAGCCCATGATCCAAATTGAGAACTAGACAATGTAATTCAATGCCATTCATACTAATGGAATTAACACCCCATACACCAGGTCTGAATTTAGTCCCATAGCTTTAAATACGGTCCTGTTTTGTTTGCTTTTTTTTAAAAAAGCACCACTTTTCCAGTATAACCATATAGAATGCTTCAAAAACAACATCGAAATAATGCGCTTTCTGCTAGTGTATATCAAGATTTATCGAACTGCACTTTCGTGGTTGACATTTATGTATTTTTCCCTCAGCAATTAATTAGTTTTTCTTTCTGACAATAGACAGACAGGCCCTGGTTTTCAAATCAGCATGGGGGTGGTGGAGAGGGAAACCATTTCTCTGCATACTTGACTTTTCCAGTCAGTGGTCCTCACAGTTATCATTTCCAGCTAGTCCCTGTATTTGAGTATTAAATAGCATCCTCTAGCTATGTTCAATTGATATTTTTGCACCCTTTTGTTTGCCCAATTACACTCTCCCCCCCCCCCCCTTAAAAGGTAGGGAGTCTGGAAAAATTAAAAATCTGTGCACAAAACACTCCAGCCTCTTCATTATCTGATCTCTCTTTACCTACTATGGAGCAAGCCTGTGGTGAGAGAAGAAGAAACAAAAGGCATCCAAGGTCACAAGTGTTTCAGGGCTCACTCCCCCCCTTCCACCCCTCCAGGAGCTTTCAGCAAACCAAAGAATAGCAGATGATTTTCTAAATATTATTTGTATAAGAACAATGCTCAGGGCTGCATTTGTGAAATGTATTGGTTGTACACATACAAAGTAAGCAATGCTGAACAATTGCCTGTCGCATCAGCTACGCCGCTTGTGTAAAAAATTTTTTAAAATTTTTTTTATCCTTTTAGCAGAAGCAAAATAAATTAGTATCAACTGTGAAATGAAATGGCTGATGTGAGGTAGGGACATTCCTTTTCACTGTAAATAAGGATAGAAGAGTTCTTTCAGAATTATACACAGGATATGCTTAGGCTACAGATATATTCATCCCCTGGAGCACAAGACTCAAAGCAGAGTTAAGGTGCTTGTCTGCACGAGTTTCTGTTTAGAAAGCTTACGCTATGGTTCTGTTTTCCAAATAGGAGTCAGAACTGGTTGAAAATTTTTTGTCAAAGGCATCTGCTTGAATGAGCACAGAGCACATTCACTCCTCTCTACAACTTTTTCCTATAGACTAGGGTGCAGGCTGGAGGCATGTTGGTTGCATTGTCACTATCTTTGCTGTACATAGATTTGTGCAGCTGATTGTCCTGGTTACAGCTTTGACGCATCTCTGGAGTGCATGCCCCCTCCATTATTAGGCCTCTTGCCTTCACCTGGCCTGGGGTGGAATCCTGTGACTCTCTCTCTCTCAGATGAGCCTCAGGCTACTGCTCCTTTAAACCAACCATGAATACTCAGCCTGTGTGTACTCAGTCTCTGAAAAGCTTCCCTTCAGTAGCTGTGACCAGTGGTTAATGTAGTGACTAGACATATGTCTTAAAATACAATATGGTTTAATCTTAACAGTAAGCACAGCATAAGGGGAAAAAGGATTTAAAAACAATGAAAGGCCTAGATGCTGTTCTGCCTTACCTAAAGCTTACCATCTCCCTGGCAGTTAGGAAGGCTCATGTCCTTTAAACCCATCCTGTGCTGTCTGTGTCAGTGTGTTTCCCTGCAAACAGGTCCTGCAACTCTCTACGCACTCTTTTTCCAGGGAGTCACTTTTTAACTGTTTCTGTCCTTTTGAGCTGTCTGTTCCCAGTCTAGGCAAAACAACTGTGTAACTTTTTGGCTGATGCCTGTAAGTACTGGGTTCACAACTTAATACCATAGGCTTTATTTCTAAAACTCAGCCCTGTTTGCCTGGAGGGGTTTTAGGTAGGCCTATTGTGTTACCTTCCTGCTATTAAACTAGTGCCAATGTGCATACAAAAAGAAAAGGAGTACTTGTGGCACCTTAGTACTCCTTTTTGCGAATACAGACTAACACAGCTGCTACTCTGAAATGTGCATACAGTAAGTATTTTAATATAGTCCTATAATAAACCTTTTCCATGACTTGGTGACATACAGCATTCATGCGTTAATACAGATCAGTGTTCCTAAATTACATAGCAGCCCCATGTCCATCACACTGACATCACCTGTGAGCACCACACAAACATACTAATTGATTTAAAACTGTTATTTTGATGACGAAAAAAGGATGGAAAAACAATGAAGACTGAAGAAAACACTAACCTACTCTTCCTCTTCTGTGCTAAGGGAAACACGATGAGGGAACTGCAGGGACTGTAAGTGGACGAGAAAAATAAGGCTTTGTGAAATATGCCAATACCTGCCTATTAACTATGTCTGTCTGTTAAAATAGGTAACTGAAGCAATTTAGGAGGTTAAAATATTGTCACCGCAGTAAGTGGCTGTATTATTCAGATGCTTCTCAAGACTTTGGACTAAGACTTGGCCAAATAGCCAGTAAAGCAAACAGTCATAAAGCTGAGGTCAGAAAAGCAATAATAGACTGAACCAAAAGAAAAAGCTGCTCCTTTTTCCCCAAGGTGGTCCAATGTACTAGGAGGTTGACAGGTGACTCATGGAAAAAGAGTCTCCTGGGGGAATAAAATGTTCCACATTTACTTTATCACTGTGCAATCGTTTATTTACACAGCTAAAACTGCTGAGTTCTAGTGCACAAGATCTGTAAATTAACACAAGGGAACAAAACATTTTTCATAAGGAAGGCAACAGAAAACATTACCGTTTCCAGAACATATCATGTAAATGTACAAATTGGCATACATTTGACTCGCATTTATGTCACAATCTTTGAGATTGTTCAGTACTTAATTCAAAATAAGTTATTTTTAAGAACTATGTTTCTGAAACTTTGTACAAGACACAAATCTAAAGTGGTGCAATTTATGAACAGGAGGAGCTAAATAGGAAATATTCAGATCAAGAATCCATTAAGAATCCATTTGCTAAGTTTTTGCTTTTACGCCAACTCGGTGCTAGGGTTGAGTTTCAATACATCAAAATTCTGCGAGCTGTTCTTCGGTGATCTCATTCATAAATTACAGAAGTCTCACAAGATCACGTCTTGTGAGTTTCTGCCATCTTGGGTTGAAATCTTGACTGCATTTAAACCAGAACTAGAAAATCAGCCACTTCCAGTTCTGAATATGATCTAGAAACAAAATTGTAAGGGCAGGTTTGGACATGGAAATTTGAATCTGAAACCTAGCACTTTTAAACTATACACCTCTTTACACGGCTAATTCATCTTCAGGTTTTTGTTTTGTTTAAATTGTATTAGGATGTTTCTATCTCCACACCCAATCTTCAAAATTCCAAGGGGCTTGGGGCCATTTCTAACAATTAACAAAGACTTTATTTTTGACTCCTAAAACTACAATTTAGTATTCCCCTTCTTTTTTCTCACACAGTTAAAAAAAAAAATTGGAAACATGTAAAATAATTTTTACAGAAACATTCCTGAGTACCTTTTGGTGTTCAATCAGTACTGTTCCCACACTTAGTTATGTACAATTCTTATGGTCACCTGTAATGTTATAATCAGATTTTTTCTTAATATTTTATTAGGAATTACTACACAGGATCTTTCTGCAAAGTAACTTCAAAAGTACAAACATTGTTTTGACACTATATTAACACATCTCCAGGTTTTTCTGCTCAGTTGTCAACTGACTAGCACTCTTCATTTGATGTCAGCATTCATATATGATACGTTTTGCCAGTTCACTCAATTCCATCTTCTTAGTAAACATTTCCTCAAACATTTTGTTTTCTTTTGGAGTGAAGTGGTTTTTCCAGTCACCAACAGCACCTGGGAGAGTGAGAATGGGAAATGAACAGCTGAGGTTGCTTCGCCATTGGACAGAGAATGATTTACTGTGTTCTCTTAAACAGTCTGGCTTTGTTAGTACAAAAGTTTGCACACATTGTTTTATTATTATTATTTTGCTCCCTTGTCTTAGCATAAAGATGATGCAAATGAGTAACGCTTAGGGTTCAGGTGAGGTTCCGCGTGGAAAGAGGCTGGCTTATCAGGTGCCATATCATAATAACCATTATATCTTCAGACTACTTTATCTTGCTCTAGCTACCTAATTTCCAGTTTAAAGTCACATGCCTACAAAACTGTTTTTTTTCTCTGGGCCAGCTTCCACATTTCCATGCATACCTATAGTGTAGTGGAAATAATAAATAATAATCTCAAAGGACTGTCTGAATAGGAGTAGAAGAGAAGCAGGATCAGTAGTCAGCACTGCTGACTCTCATAATATTTGTGTTTTTCTAAATGCCACAGCTTCTGGAGGCATGCAAGATGGGAGAATCTCAGCTTTCATTTAAAACAAACAACCCTACATTTCTAGCCTTCATGATTGCAGAGCAAAGCTTGAAAATGTGATTCAGGCATCCCTTAAAGGCTCAGAAACACCACAGAAGACAATTATAAAGAATCCAAAATGTACTTTAAAAAAAAAATCTCATTCATTTTAAGCTACTCTTTTGATCCTTGGAGGGCCTAACTCATGATTTTTGAATGCTCGGGGTTGGCAATGCTGAGTGGAGGAACTGGAAGAAGAATATATTACTGGTGATTCATTATCAACAGATTCCCACTCATCCATTTTGATTGTGTCAGCCTATTTCTTTAGCATGTCCACTTTAATAAGACAACAGGTAATATATAAGATAAACACTAACTGCAACCACTCTCAAAAGGAATGTGTTTGTGTGGTTTCTGATAAACTGAGTGACCTTGCCATGCAGTAATGAGGGTACACATTAGCATTTGTGAAGGACAGAGGTAGAGAAATATAGATAAAGAAAGAGACAGTTAAGCTGCATGAATCTTTCCTTTCAGTTCTAAATGCTCATGTAAAACAATATTAGACTTGTAATTTAGACGCTTCCCTGTGTCCAGTGTGGCCAGTCATTACAAACCAAAGAAACTGGAAAGAAAGCATACTAGAAATGGATTCAAGAAGAATTCCTTCGTCACCCTATGGGCATGATCCAAAGCACAAAAAGTCATTGGAAATACACCTAGTGTCCTCAATGAGATTTGGCTCAGGCTTTATATGAGATTTTGTTGGGCCGGTTCCAACCAACGTACCTTTTCGGAATATCAGCTTCCTATTGGATGTGAGTGCACAAACGGTGTGATTTGGGTCACTCTTTTCTTTTTCTACATTGCTTTTCATCTCAGTGAATGACGACTTCTCACAAACCTCTTTGATTTCATTGTCACTGATGTTTACTCCCAGAAATACACTCATTTTCTTCACAACCTTAGGAAGATCCTGAGATATTTGAAGAGTAAGGTATTTGTTTTCTAAGCAGAATATCAGATTTTATTTCTAAACCAAATAAACAAAGATTTTTCCTTCCAAAAGACATTGTTCAAGCAAAACTGTCACATTGGTGTGTACACATGGTATCTATATGGTAGGCCTGATTCATCTCTCGCTTGCACCCATATAAATCAGGAGTAATTCTATTGAAGTCACTGGAGTTACATGTGTGCAAATGATACAAGTGAGAAGATATTCAGGCTCAATGGGTGTACATTCTCATTTAAATGTATTGAAAAAAGTTGCATGGCCAATTTTGGTATCAGTTCAGGAAGGCAGTCAAACATTTCTCTAACTTTCAGCGGGAGTCGTTCTCCTTGCCTTCATTAGGAATATTAACCTGCTTAAAGTTAGGCATATAGTGGAGTATCTAGCTGAACTGGGGTCTGTGGGTAAAATTTTCAGAAGACCTTAAGTGGCTTAGGAGCTAGAACTGGATGGATTTCTATTTCTTCTCCTCCCCCAAAGGAAAATATTGCAAAAGATGAAAAAATACATTTTTATAGAAATTTTCAGAGAAAAATTGGGACTTTTCATCAAAATATCCAAAACCTGACAACCACAGTTTGTTGTCTTGGGCGGGGTGGGGGGGAGGGGAGGGCATTGTTTTTATATTCAAAACTGGAAATTCTTGAGGAGAGCAGACATTTCCCACAAATTTTTTTTGTCAAAAACCCAATTTTGTGGTGTAAAATAGTTAGAATGGAAAAAATTTCACCAGCCTTGTTAGGAGTTCAAATTCCATAGGCTCTGAATGGAACCTATGCTCCTAAATCTTTTCAGCTCTTTTGAAAATTCCGCTCTGTGTTACTAGAAACAGACAGAAGATTCTGGTACAAGAGAAGTTTTTCACAGCCTGGCAGTGTGATCTAGCTGTCTGTGCACAGGAGTAAGAGGCAGGGACTGTATGTTAGTCCTGGTTCTAACCCTGATTCTTGCTGTGGCTTTGTGCAAGTTAATCACTCTGTAACTCAGTTTCTCCATATGTGAAATTAGGATTTACTACCTACCTTACCTATGTTATGAAAATTAAGTAGCTAATACTCGTGAAACCTTTTCAAGATAAAAGTGCAGTACAAATACTAAGTATGTTTGTGTTATGAACTTGTTCTGTCTTGTACCTCTTTCGTTTAATTTGCTCTTTAAATTCCAGTGATACAATTTTGCAACAGCTTTGTTTTGTTTTTGTTTTGTTTTTTGCTGCACGAGATGAGAAATATGTTTACCTTCTTCATGTCTTCATAGAATAAAAATAAGATGTTTCTGTCATTTTTATGCTCTTCCCAGCTTAAGAAATGATCAAACCAGGATCCACAGACAACTGTGAGAAAAACAAAATGGGATTTATATAAACTTCTTTAAGAAATAATTCTAACTATATAGCATACACTAAAACAAATGTTCTCTTCCTCCCGTGCAGTGAGAGTGCACTATACTCCCCTGACTGGTTCAATTCCTTCTGTTTACTGGATCAAACTGAATGCACAAAGTTATTCAACTTCTTTTTTTGCATGCACTTCTGGTTATGGAATTCTGGTGTTCTTTTGAGAAACGCATTTGAAGCTGAACACTGACTACAAATGCAAGGAAATGTGAGTAGTCCCACTGAAATCTATGGCATTATACACTTACAAAAGTTAAGCATGTGAATAAGCATTTGCAGTATTAGTGCCGTCATTTGGGAAGACAGTAATCACTTTACCACAAAATGCAGCCATCTCTGGAGTGAAACACAGTAGCTGTTAATAAGTGCACAGCCATGTGTCAAAAATTTTAGGAGAGGAAGTGAAGAATACCCTATCAATTTAAACTATCGGGGAAAACTGAGGCAGAGTGGATATTAGCCCCCAAACTGGTACTTAGCCACTGCAATGTTGCCAACTCCTATGACTTTATAATGAGTCTCAGGATATGTGCTGGTTTTCTTAAATTGCACCATCACTTTTTGAAATCAAGAGGTTGCAGGAGCACCTCAGCTTTCACTTAAAAAAAAGAAAAGTTTCTGGCCTTTCTGTTTGTAAAGAGGAGATTGAAAATGTTGAGTGAGATCATCCTAAAGGGTTCAGAAACCAGATGACACAAAAGAAGAATCCAACATTTATTATTTTTTTTAAATCATATGATTTTTAAACCAATCTCTTGATTTTTCAGTGGCCAGACTCATGGTGTTTGAGCACTTGGGGTTGGCAATACTGCAATCCCCACTTACTTTGGTGTGTCTAATGCTGCTGGTGGTTCTATGGCCTGTGTAAAGCAGGAGGTTCGACTAATAAACATATTGTTCCCTTCTGACCTTAAAGATGTATGAAATATTACTCCCTTGGGGCTTGTGATCAGCAGGTACAATTTTGCTTCCATTAACAAGTGGCCAAATTAGCTTCAGTAGTGCAGGATCCAGCCTAAGGGGCACAAGCAACAAAACTGTGGCTGACTCCTGTGTATGTGCAGCAGGACAGGGAAAGGACTTCCTTTGCCTTCACCCTTGTCCTGAAGTCAGTGGGACTTCGCACAGGTGCAAGAAGATCTCTTAGCATGTATCTGTAGAAAAACCAAGTTGTGGCTGAACTAATGGTTTTATCCCCACTCCAGGAACACACACAAAGTACTACAAGATAATAGTCCCAGCTATCGACAAGTGGTGGGCTACATTGATTTTTTTTAAATGATCCTTTTTCTTCCATCAGCATTAGGTGCTCAAAACAGATAGTGATAAGGCCCTAGACCCTGCAAATCACTTAAGCATGTGCTCAACTGCTTTTGCTGGGTTGGGAACACAGGAAAGCCTGCTGATGTCAATGGAAAACTACTGACTTCAGTGAGCTTTGGATCAGGCCCCAAATGAGTAGCATTTTGTGTTTCTTTTCAATTTCCTACAGCTGTTTGTTGCTGTATTGATTCTTGTGTAGCATGTGTCCAGCAGAAACAAACTGGTATAAATGAGTAATAAAACACTGAAAATGGGGATGGATAATGGGAACAACGCCACCAGCACAATCTTAACTTCCACATCAGAATCAAAACGGCTACTCATAAAGGACTCATCCATGTCCTTGGGGTTTGGAACTGGCAGCTCAAGATAACCCGCCCGTCACAGGGCAGGGTAGAGTCTGTGGGTGATGGAGACTTCAACAGGTCAAGGCTTACAAATAAAACCTTTGTTTGGATCCAGCCATGCAAAACTATCTACTGGAGTGGGCTGGCAGTGTGGGTTGAAATCAGGATTTGAATTTTGCTGTTTGAACCTATCTATGGCACAAATGTTCCAAAAAGAAGCATCCACATTTATAAAGGGCCCCAGGGAAAAAATACGGGTCATGAATGCAAAATAATAAAAAGAAAAATAATAAAAAATACGCTGATAAATGAAAAACAAAGATAAAATAACAATTTGGAATGAATAAACAGGCTTGATAGCTATAGGGCTCAGAATAACATTCACCTTCACATTCAATAAAGGGAAATGTGTTTTATATGCTCTCTGATATGTCAGTTTAAACACTTGATTTCTTTCTGGTGTGCTCTTAGACGCTAGGGAAAACTCTGCTGAGCATACTCAGAAGAATACCCACGTCTTTAAAAAGGGAGCTTATAAGCACTTTTTCTCCTTTCATTGGAATGGAGGATCCTGTTGCAAATTACCTTATAAGCTGATTTCAAGTCAGAGGGACATTAGTATCTTCAGGTAAGATGTTGTGTGATAGACCCTTTCTTTACCATTTGGTGAAAAAACACTAAATGAACTGTCTCTCCAGATTTTTTTTATCCTAAACCTAAAGGGGAAGCTGGATATTCAAGCTCAGCTGGTCTTGTAGTTAAAGTGGCTGGTCTTCTGGGGGTTGCAAAAACTGGGATAAAGTATTTTTCTGTCAAATCAACAGGGACATTCCTGTTTAGGAGGGACATGTAGCTACCTATGTTTTTGTAAAAGCTGGGATAGTGTTAATTTGCTTTAATATAGAATGGGGATTAGAATCAGCAGGTCAATTTTATTTTGCTTGCTTGTTTTTTGGATGGACCAAGGGTCAGTAACTTGTTTAGGCAAGGGTTGGTCGCAAAATGTTTTTCAGGCATGGGGAAAAAAAAATGCTAATGCCAGTTCTGATAGAGTTTGCTGCCTATGGACTGTTAACTTGTCTGTATGGAGGGCTGACGTGGAGAATTGTGCTTGTTGAACTTTATTTTCAGGATGAATTCTGCTATCAATCTAAGGCCCTGCTCCTGCAGAGTGGCAGCTTGCTGGACCCGTGAGCAGACCCACTGAAGTCAGTGGGAATCATAAGAGTGCAGCAATCAACCCACTCTCCAGGGCTGGGGCTTAAGCAAAGCTTCGCTGACTAAATCATTTACTGTTGACCAGAAGTACATGATGTTTCTGATGTTGCAATAAGGCCATTAAAGAACAGTGTCATTAAAGAGGACAGTAATTAAATTTAAGGGGGCACATGCGGTGTTTCCTATTCCAACTATAGGAAATACTGTAAATACCACACTGAAGGGATAGTAGCTACTGTGGTTAAGTAAACAAATTGTTTTCTTTGATCTCATTTGTACAAAATGTACTGCTGATGTAAAGTAACATGCATGATTTGTGTAAGGGGGGGGGAATGCCCTGTAAATAAGGAATTTTCACACTTATTTATATTTCTCACTTCTTACCATGTGTTATAAGTTTGTAGGCTAGAGAGAGAGAGAGAAAAGATAACACTCATCCTTACCATCTCCCCTTAAGAACAGCTCAAGGAAAATAGTCCATGAATCGATGGTGGGGAGATTTGGGTTATCTCTGTAGTAGTGAAACATAGAAACTGCAATATCTTTTGGATTTCTGATGATGTAGAAGGCCTGTAAAAGAAGACACTATGATTACTAAGGATCACTTTCTTCTTTTAGAGGATCCACTTGCATAGGTGTGAGGTTTTTTTACATGCCTTTTAGATAACGTCAGCCCCAATGTGGTTATGGGTCAGGGTTCTTTTGCTGATCATCTTCCAGTCAAATGTCCTTTACAGTTAAAACAGCATTAAGGTAGAGGAGGGTATTTGTGGGGAAAAATCACTAATTGACGGATTAACAGGCAGTAATGAACCAGTGGCGAAAGCTGGACGTATATGTGCCCCTCCACTAATACAGTATTAGTGGTTGGTACACAATTGCATATGGGTTTCCTATATGTGTGTGAACTGGAATATATGCAAGAGACAGCTTTCATATTAGTTCATGAGTTAATATATGATCTCAATAAATCCCATGAGTTAAACATTTACTACTTGTCATTCTCATATAAGCTGCATATGATCTGTTCCATGAGAACGGTTGCAACTAGAATTGGGCCTGAACCAAAAGCCTGCATCTGAATAACCATGAAGTTTGCGTGTTTGAAATCCAAACTTGGATGCAGAGCTGAATTTTTCCAGTGGCCGCCAATATTGCTATGCGGAAAAGCAAAAACTGTAGGTGAGTGTGTGAGATCTATCAAGACTTGGATTTGTGGCTGAAAACTTACTTTTAGTCCTTTCTTAAGTATGTGCCTTTGGTTTGCATAATTGGTATCCTTGCCTATAACCTTCTTTTGCAAACAATCTATATGTGTCTGAAATTCCACAGTCCTACCAAGTACTTCATCCTAAAGAACATTCCTGAGGAACATTCCAGTCATGTACATTACAGTCAACTTCATGTTTCTGAGAGCAGGGAAAAACTATGAATCTTGAATAGGAATAAAACTCTAGTTTTGCAACACACTAGCTTCAAGAGGATAATTGGAGGCATAGGTTAATGAAACATATAAGCAGATAAGCATGAGCAATGAAACACTATTAGATTAATTATAAAGTGACTCATTAAAAGAAGTGTGATTGTGATAGTAGGGTAGTCATCACATGGCTTTCTTTCACACGTGCGTGTATCCCTTACACTTCATTATGTAATTCTAGCTCCATTGATCATTACACTGAACGGAAATGGTATACAAGGCCTTTCACTCTTGATATATATTTGTGCCTCTCTGACTAAAACTAGATGTATGCAGTGTAGTCATGGCCATGTGGGTCCCAGGATATTAGACACAAGGTGGGTGAGGTAATATCTTTTACTGGACCAACTTCTGTTGGTGAGAGATCAAGCTTTCGAGCCACACACAGCTCATCCTCAAGTTACTTGTCTCTCTTACCAACAGAAGTTCGTGCAATAAAATATATTACCTCACCCACTTTGTCCCACAAAGTAGATGTCATTCTATGATGAAGTCTCATCTGCAAACCCAGAAATTTAAGTTCAGGTTAAGGGGCATATATTGCCCCCATCTGGATATGCAGCATCCATTGATGTCACTGGGAGTTGAGCACATGGTTTAAAGGCAGAATGTAGGTCTAAGTATACTTAGATTAAGAAACTTTTAATTACACGTAGTTAAACTGTTTGCTACTAGCGTTATTTGAGGATGCTCAGGCTCCTGTATGTTTAGTCTTTTAAATCAAGTTATTTGTAGCTGATGCTCAAAGACATCTAAGTGCAAGTGCATTTCCATGCTAGTATATAAGGAAATTTGGCACTTTGATAACTGTGGCCGTTTCAAATCGAGTGTCACAAATGTCTGAAACATAGTCTGAGGACTGTGTTTTGCAGGACAACCGATGTCAGGCAGGTTGTAATGCAAGTGGGGGAGGCATGCTTCAGACCTTTCATTATTTAATTTATACCTTGAACTAGATCAGTGTTGCAGGTCTGATGGCAAGATGTTGGCCCTATGTTATCTCATTATATTTTATGCTAAACAGTACCTGTTTACTGACATGCTATTTTGGAATAAATCTTAACTCAAACAGCTTAATGGGACTAAATCGGGGGGCCCAGATAATCTTCATCCAAGAATATTAAAAGAATTGGCACAAGAAATTGCAAGCCCATTAGCAAGAATTTTTAATGAATCTGTAAACTCAGGGGTTGTACCGTATGATTGGAGGATTGCTAACATAGTTCCTATTTTTAAGAAAGGGAAAAAAAGTGATCCAAGTAATTATAGGCCTGTTAGTTTGACATCTGTAGTATGCAAGGTCTTGGAAAAAAATTTGAAGGAGAAGGTAGTTAAGGACATTGAAGTCAATGGTAAATGGGACAAAATACAACATGGTTTTACAAAAGGTAGATCGTGCCAAACCAACCTGATCTCCTTCTTTGAGAAAGTAACAGATTTTTTAGATAAAGGAAACGCAGTGGATCTAATTTACTTAGATTTTAGTAAGGCGTTTGATACGGTGCCACATGGGGAATTATTAGTTAAATTGGATAAGATGTGCATCAATAGGAATATTGAAAGGTGGATAGGGAATTGGTTAAAGGGGAGACTACAACGGGTCCTACTGAAAGGTGAACTGTCAAGTTGGAGGGAGGTTACCAGTGGAGTTCCTCAGGGATCGGTTTTGGGACCAATCTTATTTAATCTTTTTATTACTGACCTGGGCACAAAAAGTGGGAGTGTGCTAATAAAGTTTGCAGATGATACAAAGCTGGGAGGTATTGCTAATTTAGAGAAGGACAGGGATACCCTACAGGAGGATCTGGATGACCTTGTAAACTGGAGTAATAGGAATAGGATGAAATTTAATAGTGAGAAGTGTAAGGTCATGCATTTAGGGATTAATAACAAGAATTTTAGTTATAAGCTAGGGACGCATCAACTAGAAGTAACGGAGGAGGAAAAGGACCTTGGAGTATTGGTTGATCATAGGATGACTATGAGCTGCCAATGTGATATGGCTGTGAAAAAAGCTAATGTCGTCTTGGGATGCATCAGGAGAGGTATTTCCAGTAGGGATAAGGAGGTTTTAGTACCGTTATATAAGGCACTGGTGAGACCTCACCTGGAGTACTGTGTGCAGTTCTGGTCTCCCATGTTTAAGAAGGATGAATTCAAACTGGAACAGGTACAGAGAAGGGCTACTAGGATGATCCAAGGAATGGAAAACTTGTCTTATGAAAGGAGACTCAGGGAGCTTGGCTTGTTTAGCCTAACTAAAAGAAGGCTGAGGGGAGATATGATTGCTCTCTATAAATATATCAGAGGGATAAATACCAGAGAGGGAGAGGAATTATTTAAACTCAGTACCAATGTGGACACAAGAACAAATGGATATAAACTGGCCACTAGGAAATTTAGATTAGAAATTAGACGAAGGTTTCTAACCATCAGAGGAGTGAAGTTTTGGAATAGCCTTCCGAGGGAAGTAGTGGGGGCAAAAGATCTATCTTGCTTTAAGATTAAACTCGATAAGTTTATGGAGGAGATGGTATGATGGGATAACATGGTTTTGGTAATTAAATATTCATGGTAAATAGGCCCAATGGCCTGTGATGGGTTTTAGATGGGGTAAGATCCAAGTTACCTGGGAAAGAATTTTCTGTAGTATCTGGCTGATGAATCTTGCCCATATGCTCAGGGTTTAGCTGATCGCCATATTTGGGGTCGGGAAGGAATTTTCCTCCAGGGCAGATTGGAAGAGGCCCTGGAGGTTTTTCGCCTTCCTCTGTAGCATGGGGCACGGGTCACTTGCTGGAGGATTCTCTGCTCCTTGAGGTCTTTAAACTACAATTTGAGGACTTCAATAGCACAGATATAGGTGTGAGGTTTTTTTTTTTTGTAGGAGTGGTGGGTGAAATTCTGTGGCCTGCGTTGTGCAGGAGGTCAGACTAGATGATCATAATGGTCCCTTCTGACCTAAATATCTATGAATCTATGAAAAAATCTAATTCTGGTGGAGTAAGTAGAGATGAGTTATTGGCTTTTGCTTAATTGCTGGGAAGTCACTTCCATCATTCATATCTGAAAAACCCAGTGCTTTTGCCATTATGAATCTGTATGATTCTATCATAGGTTATCTGCATCAGTGAAACTTACATATATGTTAATATGTTCTAGCTCAACCAATAAATAGTGATTTAGGAATTACTCCATGAAATTTTAACGCCTGTGTTATGCATGTGGTCAGACTAGATTATAATGAAAATTTTAAACACATCAGATTCAACAAATATTTTACACTATGAAATTTTAAATAACATAAGGCCACCACCAGAATGCTACTCTGGTTAAATTCAGAGTAACCCACTGAAGCTAGAGAGTTATTCCAGATTTACACTGGTGTGTCTGAAAGCAGAATTTGCCACTGTAACTTGATACTGTAAGTACTGTGTGTTTAAAAATGGCTACTTCCAGACAAGATAAAATATATACTTAATTTGAGAGAGTTATAATGCAGCTTATTTTACCTTGCATTGTTTGACCTTAAAATTTGACGGTAACATGTTGTAGTCCAAGTGAGTTGGGATGATTCTCTTGGATGAAAGATTGTTCAGTTCTTCCACTCTGGAGATGTCCCCAAACTCAATAGGTGATGTTAGGGTGACTTTGGGAGTGTAAATCTGCATTATAATTTGTGCAAGCCAGTGAGTGCCTTCAGACAATTATTTTTAAGGAAAAAATGGGGAGAGAGGAGAAAAGGATTTATTACTAGAAAATATACTGATACAGGAAAAGTTTGGAAGTAGCTCACTTGTTTGCAAACTGAAGCTCTGATCCTGCAACACTTAGGCATGTGAGAAATTTTACACCTATGAGCAGTTCTGTTGAGTCCACATATAGAATTAGAGCTGTAGCTGATGTATGAAATACTCAGAACTTTTCCTAGTGGATTTAACACTGATACTAAAACAAACCTTTTTAGAAAATGTGCATATTTTTCAGATAGTTTTATAGAAACTAAAATGTAGTCCTATGCTTCAATTTTCCTAATGAAGCTTGAGCATAAAACTTATATACCCACCACCTAGCTGGCAAACTAACAGGTTAGATTACGTATTTTCAAAAGTAACACTGACTTAATTTTTTTTTGAGGGGGGGGGGGAATGAATTCACAGACAAGCACCATAAAATTACTTAATACAGTTCTGACTAGTTAATGATAACAGTGTAGTAAGTCTTTAGCCAAATCTTTACAGTATGGATTTTACTTACAAGCAAATTACCTATTGATTTCTAGTCATAAAAAGAACCCATCAGCAGGCTCAGACTATTTAAAATTACAAAATCAAAATACACTACACAAATATAGCTGGTTGTTTTTTTTTTACAATTTCACATTTTACGTCTCACTACAGCTCCATAGTTCCAATCTGAATGTAAACATCATCCTCTTTCTGTCTCGCTCTCTCACATACACATCAGGTTTTTCAGTGAGTTTACACCCAGAACGTTCAGCAAACAATTAAGATTCCCCGCAATAAATGCTTAAAGCAGAACTTTACCAGACTTTGGATAGGAAACCAAAAGGACGTCATCTTCTCTAGCATCAAAGGCATCCAAGGATTTTAGAAGATCCGGCGATGACATAGTTGTAAAGGGAATCCCATTGAATCTGTGAATGAGCACTGTCTGACTCTGGGTTGACATATTTGCTAATGTCCTGGATCTCTGTACGTTAGATAACAGCTCAGTGACCAGAGGATTTAGAAGTCACTTGTAAGTCAGATGATTTGCACTGACTAATGAAAATTTAGAATTGAAAACTGCACATTTATATACTTTGTAAAATTCTGTGGAGTCATTTCAGTCCTTTACCTCCTCAGAAAATTAATTATGGCAACTGTAAAATTCTACATAAGTTACCTTGGTTAATCACACAAATACCCTCTATTTCGCTATTATTATATGTTGCAAAGGTTTCCAGATAAACAAATGAGTGACAAAGTATTTTAACAGTGGAAAATAACTAGAACGACAAGTGAATATGCTTACAAAATATGCCTAATATGCTCATTAGCAAATTAGGCCCTGGGGTAAGTGGCTTGTTGCTTCAATATCTAAGAATGTTTCCAGATAAGGAGTATGTATCTTTTAAAATATGCTTTTACATATCTTTTTAAAATGCAGTATTATTTAACTTATGTGAACCCAAATAAATTATTTTGTTTTTTAACATATATACAATGGACTGAATTTTCAAAAGTGACTAAAGGGTCCCCATTTTCAGAAAGTGCTGAGCACCCACTCACAGAAAATCTCACTTCTCAGGTGGTGTCCCAACTTAGACACCTTAAAATCATAGGGACTTGTAGAGCAATTTTCAAAATGACTAATGAAGTTATCTCCACTTACAGGCATTTCCAAGGTGCACGTCACCAAAACTGGAGAACATCAGACTCATGTTAAATATTCCCTTGAATATCACATTTCATAACGAATCATGTTTCAAAATTCTATTGGGTCAAATTCGACCCTTATTGAAGTCAGTGAAAGCTTTGCCATTGACTACAGTGAATGTGATTTCATCTGTTACATCTAACTACGTTTTGGTTCTGTGGTCTTTGTGTACTCAAAGCTAAAATGAAATCACTTAAAACATGGCTGATTAAACAGGAGGAAATTGAACTTCTAACAGAAGTGGATCAACTACTGCCGGTTGTAGTACTGAGCTGTCTCCGCCATTGCCTGCAACAGGAATTCACTGCCAGTTGCCGGATACAGTTAGCATTTCCAAAATACCTCATCAACCATGATTTAAGTTTGCCCTGTGGGTAATTTTGGAAAGAGAGGCTGTTCTGTCTGCTCATTGGTTTGGTGGTTTTCAATGGCTCCATTATTAAGCTAATGAGTGTATTTTTTGTTTCTACAACTGTGCAGCTTTTAGGCAGAAGCTACTTTTATGGAAACTTTCACACAGTCTGGATTCTTTAACTGGAAAGAGGCTTGAGACAAATTTGAAAGGCACTAAGCTGCTTTGTGTCACCAGGAAGCAGCTGATGTTCCTCAAAAGACCACAAGATGCATCGGTGGCATGCTAGATTCACAGTAGTTTCAGAAAAAGGATGAAAGCAGGAAGATCCTAAAGGAAAAACTAAGTAGCATATGTTATCTTGTCAGACAAGGACTTACGCTGCAAGGCTATTATGCTGAGCAAGCTGAAAATGTGCCCTGAAGGGGAGAGGTGGACTGCAATCCTGATATTTCAAAGTGACTGAAAAAGGGTCAAGACAAATTCACAAGTCCAGGTTTTCAAAAATGATATAATGGAAACAGCGGGTCTTAAAATGGTGAGGGATATTTCTGGGAAGATTTTGGATAAGTGGTATACAATTATGGTAAATGAAGCAACAGACTTCTCCAACAAAGAACAAGTGGTTTTATGTTTGCAGTATGTGGATGATGAGTTAAATGGATTGTACAATGTAGCCTATACATCACCGGAGGTAAGCATATGTAATTAAAGTTGTTGTTGCATGTAAGTGTGAATATCAACAGCTGTTCCAGACAATGCTGCAATGGTGCTGTTAGTATGGCAGGCTTAGTATTCGGTGTAGCAAACAGATTGCAACAGGAGGAACCTCGAGCTACTATACTCATTGCTATGAGCCTGCTTTGAATTTGGGGTGCCAGGACTATTACAAATAGCACTCTCCTAAGAGACACGCTTGAAATTGTTTAGGAAATCACAAAATTAATTTAAAAATTCACCTAAATGAGATGCTATATTTTGGACATAAAACATCAAGTGTGAAGTACATCACCATGTCCTCTGTCCAGTGAGACTGACTCTGTGCAAAAACATTGGCTTTAGTTTCTGAGAACTACCTTGCACTGTGTGCAACTTGGAAAGCTGCAAATCACGTACGAAAGACCCTATAATGAGAACTTGAATTGGGGGCATAACAGCAAAAATGGGAAAAATTAACTTCCTCTTTAGTATTGAACTAGCTCAAAAATTTCTAAACATGGCAGACAATCTCTTCAAAACTCTGCAAGGCTTGGACATTTTCAGCAACAGAAGATTCATAGATTCAAGACTCGAAGGGACCATTGTGATCATCTAGTCTGATCTCCTGTATAAACCAGGCCATAGAACTTCCCTGAAATAATTCCTAGAGCAGATCTTTTTGGAAAAACTTCCAGTCTTGATTTTAAAATTGCCAGTTAATGAAGAATCCATCACGACTCATGGTAAATTGTTCCAATGGTTAATTACCCTCACTGGTAAAAATATGTACCTTTTTTTCCCTTCTGAATTTGTCTAGCTTCAATTTCCATCTACTGGATCATGTTATACCTCTGTGTGCTAGATTGCAGAACCCATATATTATTCAAATGTAAATTTTTAATATAATTTTCATAATGTGAGAAAAGAAATTTAGCTTCTATTCCAAACTGGGTGTTTCCTTTTTATCAGTGCAATCCCTAACTTTTTTTGGAGGGGGGCACTAAAGCACCCCCTCCCAAACCCCTAATTTTCTACAATAAACCATGTATAAAAGGTAAATTGTGAGGAATTAAGATATAAATGGAATATTGTTTTACATATCAAAATGTGGTAGGCAATTTAACTGACTACGTAGAAAGTGATTGTTATAGTAAATGGTTTGTTTCCAAACACAAACGCTTAGACAGTTAGAGTAAAGCTGTAATCTAGTTACAATATTTAAATAGTGTATAAATAGCAACATCAATGGTTCCCAGCCTTTTGGGGCAACTCTACCAGATTACTAAGACTTCAGCTGTGCCAGCAAGCTCCTGCTTCTTCTATTTACTACCCACTTCATCTGGGCATGCTCTAATTCACAAAGGACCTTGGGCTGTTTTGAAACCCTGTCTCATAATTGCAAAACTGGGGGGTAGAAGAGCTTGAGTTGTATTGTGGTTTGGAAGGCAGAAGACTGAATGTAAGGCAGGAGCAGTGAGTCAGAAGAAATAAACATAAAATTTGGTGTCCTACACATATCAGATGCTACAACACATTCTCCTACATTTGCTGCCAGCTCCATCAATATGAAGAAGGGGTTGGGAGTGAAGAGCAAAAGGGAACCCTGGTGGGAACCCCACCTCCTGGGGAAGACCAACAATTATCCTATACTGCCCTCTGGGGTCTCTCCTAGAGCAAATCCAATTGAGAGTAACCCCTTCCACTTGTGCTGAGGTTGTCAGCTGAGTCCACCAAGTGTCTGAGGTACCCAAGACAGCTGATAATTGTCCACACTGAAATAATTAAAACTGACCCTCATCCATGTCCAGGAAGTAGGTCAACTAGTGCAATCTCTGTGCCACACCCAGGGTAGTATCTGAATTCACAAAGGTCAAAGAACAATTTAAAAAAAAATAAGTAAGTAACTTTGCCCCCATACTCACTCTATCTAGAATAGGGAATTTCTAGGAAATACTGCAGTGATGTTTTTGTTACGAAGGCCAGATTTTTTTAAAGTGACTTTATTTTTGCATATCTCAATTTTTGGGTGCCCAACATGATACCTTTATAGAGAACTGTTATTATTATTATTATATGTATTGTGGTAGTGCCTAGGAGTCATGGACCAGGACCCCATTGTGTAAGGAGCTGTACAAGCACAGAACACAGTGCCTGCCCCAAAGGGCTTACAATCTAGGTAATAATTCTGATTATGAATATGATGATACCAATTTACACCGCTTTCATTTCCTGTAATGAATCTTGAGGTGTATAGTGCTTTGTAAAGAACAAGAGTAGCTTGTAGATATAAAATTGCACTGAAGAAAAATTAGGGGACAAATATGTTAACATAAGAGTCTGTGGGATACTCTGCCTGGGCAGACATTTATCCCTTGGGTTTCAAAAAGTTTACATTCAAACTGAATATTAAAAATTAGAGCTGAATGGGAAATCGTTTTTCCATCCTGCAAAAATTTAAAATATGTCAACAAATTCCCCATTCTGAACTGACAAAAGTTGACATCTCAGATGTTCACAAACCAAAAATGTTTGTTTATTTCAATAATTTTGAAACATTTTGATTTCAACACTTTTCCATTTTTAATTTTTTCTAATGAGAATTCGCTTAAATTTCTAAATACGACATCATTTCCAACTGGAAAACTGGAAAATATCAATGTTTCACTCTGACAATTTTGCCTTTCTTTTGTACAATTTTTGTTTGAGTCAGTTAGTTGAAACTGACCCTTTCCCACAAACAGTTTCAGTTTTGATGAGTAAGCTTTTTCTGAGGAAAAAGTTGTTTTGTTGAAAAATTCCCAACCAGCTGATCATGCTGTCTGGAGTGACTCAAGACTGCATGTGCCTACCTGAGGGCAGAATGTCAAAACCAGGGAAGACACCACACAGTGGTGTGATGTTCTATAATTAGATTTCACCAACCCAGTACATATGTGAAGTCCTGGGTCACCATATCAGTCTTACCATAGTCACAGACAGTCCCCTCAGGCTCTCCAGTGTATCTTCCATCCAAGCAAGCTGGATTTAGTGATAAATGGTCACTTATGCCCAAAATCACAAAATATTTAGGTTGCTTCCAGTCCCCAGAGACCAGTCACTTACCCCAGATCATTTGGTATCCTAGATCTTACACCAAAAACAACGCCTGTAGGTTATTACAGGATTGGCTTTCTAACGGTTTTATTAACTAGGAAAAAGGAATAAGAGTTATTTACAGGTTAGAGCAAGCAAACACAGACACACAAATGAGTTGCAATCTAAATCCTAAGAGTGACAGAGTTGTACTGATCTGTCAACATCTTTGAGAGCAAACCTCAGGAGAACGTGGGGTGGAGGACCTCTTGCTTCAGTTTAGAGTCTCCTGCCCTCTGAGAGTTCAATAGCTAAGAGAAGAAAATAATTCTTCTGTCCCTGTTTTATCTTTTACCTTTGGCCTTCTAGTCCCTGAGACAAGCTCCCTTGCACATAACATTTCCATGGTGTGATAGGGCCATTCACCAATCATTTGTGGTGTGATGTTTCTTAATGGTCTGCTTAATCTTGATAGGCCTCTTAATGGGCAGGGAGGGGGCGATTCCTGTGGCTAGGTTCACAGGTTCAGAGCAAACATTTTCAAATTTATAAAACAAAATTTACATATTTCCTTAGAACATGGAATAATAACATTACAACTGAGATTAATGCATGCAACAATTTACAAGCATCTCATAGAGTCAAAAATTGAAATACATTCTTATAAGACATATACCTATTTTAAACAAAACTAACACATGGGTGAGCGGGTTTGGTTTCCAGCTATGAGTTTGTCAGTTCTTAGCGAACACCTAGGGCCTTGGCCGGAGCTGGCACTTGGTTTACCAGTGTCACCCCCCTCAAAGCAAAACTGGTGTAGGAAGGGGTATCACTGACTGTGGTGGGATGTGCTCCTACACTAGCCCTGCAAGAGCTGAATTTGGCCAGGTGGGCCCAATCAGCTAATTAGGCTTCAAATAGGGAAGTTTTAGGCTGGAGGCAGCTAAAGAGAGAAGCTCATTTGTGAGGGACAGGCAGGGCTTCCACAAAAGACAGGAAATTAGAAGCAGAGGGAGCTGCAGAGATGAGTTACCTAACGTCCCTCTTTGAGAGGAGGGAGTGAAGAGACCGGCAAACTCAGAGGACTGGGGAGGCCCAGAACGTGTGGTGGAAGCAGCTCCAGGAAAGGCAGCAGCATACAGGGAACGGACCTTGGCTGATGTGTAGAGAGGGTCCCTGAGTCAGAACCCAGGAGTAGAGGGTGGGCCCGGGTTCCCCTGTCAGCCACTGCAGAAGTGGCACCGTCAGGCAGTGAAGTGGAAGACTGCCTGAGACTGCTGAAGGGCAGGAACTCTGATGTGATTTCCCTTTCCAGGGGGGAGTGTAATAGTGATCTGGCTGGAGGGCTGAGTCAAGAAGAGGACGCTGCGGCTCCTGAAAGCGAGAGCGGGGCTGCAAAGGAGAAACTGCTGGGGTGTAACCACTGGAAGGGGTGGTAGCCAGACCGAGCTAATTCTCAGAACTGGTAGGAGGCAGCGCCATCCAGCAGTAAGTAGAGCAACCCCGTGACATCTGGTGGAGAATGTGGGCATGATGGTCACCCAACAGAAGGGGTCAGTAATGGACTGTGCCTGACAAGAATCCCTAGGTGAGGGGCAGAGAGAGACTGTAAGGAGGTTGAACCCCGCCACAAGAGGCCACCAGAGAGGAATAACCCCTAAGGGAAGAAGAAAACGGAAATGCCCACAGTACAGACTTTGCCGAGGGAAGTTGTCCCTTACTAGGGTGGATGCCAGAATTGCCGCTCCCACAGAGGGGAGCTGAGAAGCAACAGGGGTGGATCCATACTATGTGGTGACAGATATTGGAGAACCAGCAAAGACTGTGGGAAGCCCAAGTGTATTTACAAGACTGTGGGATGGGGGTAGCTGGTCAACAGCAGCAGCTGTACAGAATCCTGCAGAAAAGAAGCAGGAGTCGTCATAAGGCCAGGAACGGGAAAGGTGATCCGGAAGTAGGAAGCCACAGACCCAACCCCAAAGGTGCTATGGCTGTGGGAGCAGAGGACACCTGAAGAGGGAGTGCCTCTATATGGAGGGAAGCAAAGAGCTTTACCAGGAGGCAAGGACTGAGGCAAGGGCCCAGGGAGCACCCCCCAGTTAGCGATTGGGTCGGAGAAGGATCTGCTTTTGGTGTGGGGGAAAAGGGCCATAAAAAGAGTCATTGCTCCCAAAGGGGAAAGAAAGAGCCAGGAAATGGGCAAAGGTCCAAGGCAAAAGAAAAGAAGAGCCAGGGCCAATAAGGAGCTCATAAGAAAGGTGGAGAAGCCCAACAGGCAGGTAAAGAAACCTGAGGTGAAACTGGGAGGAGGAGAAAGTTTCTGCATTAATTACTTTCCTCCCTGGGGCTCTAACACAAAGATGAGCCAGAAAACAGTGGTGACTCCTGCATCACAACAGGAGATGTCCACAGCTTTTTGACTTAGCATGCTGGAGATGGGAGCAATTGCTCCCATCTACCTCTTCCTGGATCTGTTTCTGTATTTCCCCTTTAGCACAATATGCCTTGCTAGGAGTAGGGTGGGGCCCTGAAATGTCAATGGAATGTACAATCCTGTCAGTTAAACCTGGCCTTTGGAAAATGTTTGTGGTGCTTTAAAAGGGCTTACATTTCCTGCTTCTGGGAAGGGTTTAGACCCTCACACATCCTCAATGCTTTTCAAAGGAATCTCTTCCCTATTCTCCCTGACGAAATCAGTTAAAGGGGCAGTAAATGTTCCCCCATTAGCACAACAAATCATATTCACTGCCATCTCCCTTTCATGGACATCTTTTAATCTATTGATATGTACAGTTTGTACAGCTCCCCTGCCGTTGGGCTTCTGTACACTGAGTGACTTCATTCACTCTATCACCTCATAAGGCCCTTCACAACAATCCTGCATTTTGTTTTTCCTCACTGGAATTAACACTAACCCCAAATCACCAATATCAAATTATCTTTCTTCAGCATGCTCATCATACCAAGTATTTTGTGATTCCTGGCTTCTTTCAAGGTTCTGTTGCACCAGATCCATCATAGCCTGTAAATTCTCTTTGAAAGGAGTGACATACTTCCCTACAAGTTACTTGCAAAATCAAACACATTAGTCTCTGCATTACAGACCTAGAAATCAAGCTGTTTTCCACAAAATGTTCTGCAGTTTCCTTCAGCGTTGCAGCTGATGTTCTCTTACAGTTGTGCAAATCAATTATTGTAGAGTGAGGAAAAGGGATATAGCTGAGTGATAAAAGCAAAAAAACCCCAAAAGTTAATGGAAGGAAAAGAGCCTATTTATTTCTGTACAGTCACTATCCCACTTGGATTCTTGAAATAAAAAATATAGATGATGAATATGAATATCAAAATATAGATTAAAAAGTTCTCCATATTTCAGGGATTCTTGGAGTCAAGGTTTTGTTTGAATTGGAAAGTATAAATAGAAATCCAAACTTGCACAATTTTAGGGATGTTTAGATCTGGGCTTCTGCTTAAAATCCATTTATTAAAAAGAAAATGTCCTTCACTCTCTCATAGGAGTAAGCAAGGGCTTAATTCTGGACCCACTTCTGTGGTCTTGACCCAGGAGGAAAGCTCCCACTGACTTCCATGGGAACAGTTTTGCTCAAGTGAGGATGGCAGATTTTGGACTGTTTAGTACTACACAATTTAATAGGTTTTACTGACAATGGGTTATCTCTTGAGTTGTTTAAAACTGGCCTGAACTGAACACTACAATGTAATATAAGGGGAAAAAACCCTGCAACATCAGGAGAATTAAAATGACTGAATACTCCATGAGGGTCTTTCCCATTTTATATTTTAGATTCTCTGACCATCTAATGCACTCTGACTTGCTCTGAATAGCATTATGCTTATTGGGACAATTGTCTTCTCAGTTCTGCCTCAGCAACCTCATTGTCTTCATTTGGCCCATTGCACTTGAACAGTGTAAAGAAAGATGGAGAAGTAAACTGATCCCCTAAGCAAAGCTATTTCTGTGGATTTGCCCCCAAGTCTTAATAGTAAATTTGTTTTTTGGAGGATGCTGCAGCTGCTACCTAGTAGATCAATCATTTGACTTTCATTAGATTTGATAGCTATAAATGCTTCTAGATGCAGAGTTCCCTTACAAATGAAATGCCACCCAATAGTCTAGGCTTAGGATAATTGCCTGAGTCAGCACACAAGAAGCCCTAAGAGGAGATAAATATTTCAGTTGGCGAGGTATTCTTGAGAAATGAGAAAGAGGAGAAAAATAAATCTTGGAAAACAAATACTTGCCAGAAATAGATACTTCTGTATATAACAAAACAAGAAATCTCTACACTGAGCTCAGACGCTGAAAAATGGTTCCCCTTTTCTTGAAAGTTATTTTTATTACTAATTTACTTCTTAAAATTCAGTGAAACCTATGCAGGAGACCAGCTTTACAAGGCAAACCTCTAAAATAAGGGCTTGATCCAAAGCTAGTTGAAGTCCATTGGGCATTGGATCATGCTCTACCTGATGCTAATTCTGCTGCACTTTTATTAGAAGATCGTTTCCTTTAAACAACTGACATGTCATTCAATTGAGTGCTCAGCTAAAATGGGTTTCATTTTTCCTTCATAACGTAACACCTTACCATTAAAAAAAGTACAAAATCCAAACTTCCAAAGCCACGCAAATACACATTTGAGACCACTTTGTTTTCTTCATTACATGCCAAATTCTGCAGTCCTTATCCCAGTAACATTCCTATTGAAATGGATGAGAATTTTGACTGAATAAGGATTGCATAATAATAAGGATCTTATTCCAAATTTAAGTCTCCCTAAATTTTGGAGTACATTTCTTTTATGAAATTATGAGCCAGTGAGCCTAATTTCAGTACCAGACAAACTGGTAGAAAGAACAGAGTTATCATACACACACAATTTGTTGCAGAAGAGTCAACACAACTTTTGTAAAGGGAAGTCATGGCTCACCAATCTGTTAAATTCTTTGTGGGTGGCAACAAGCATGTGGGTAAGAGTGATACAGTCAATATAGTTTAATTGTCAAAGGCTTTCTGAAGGTCCCAGGTCCCTCACCAAAGGCTCTAAAGGAAACTAAGTAGTCACAAGATATCTGGGAAGGTCCTCCGTTAAAAGATAGGAAACAAAGGGCAGGAATAAATGGTCAGCTCTCACAAAGGAGAGAGGAAAAGCATCGGATCCCCCAAGATCTGTACTAGGACCTGTGCTGTTCAACATTAATGACCTGGAAAAGGGAGTGAACAGTGAAGTGGCCAAGCTTACACATAATATGAAATTATTCAAGGTAGTTAAATCCAAAGCAGACTGCAGAGAGTTACAGGGGGATTTCACAAAACTGTGTGACTGGGCAACAAAATGGCAGATGAAATTCAACTTTGAGAAGTATAGAGTAATGCATATCGTAAATGTTCATCCCAACTGTACACATATAATGATGGATTCTAAACTAGCTGTTACCACTCAAGAAAGAGCTCTTGGCGTCATTGTGAATATTTCTCTGAAAACTTCAGCTCAAGTGACAGCAATGGTCAAAAAGGCTAACAGAATATTAGGAATTATTAGGAAAGGGATGGAAAATATCATAATGCCACTATATAAATCCATGGTGCACGCACACTTTGAATACTGCATGCAGTTCTGGTTGACACATCTCAAAATCGGTATGATGGAAATGGAAATGTTTCAGAGAAGGGCAGCAAAGATGATCAAGGGTATGGAATGGCTTCCATACCAGGAGAGATTAGGACTGCTCAGTTTAGAAAAGAGAGAACTATAGGCCTCTATCATATCCCACCCCTTAAAGTCATGAATGGTGTGGAAAAAGTAAATAAAGTATTATTTCCCACAATACAAAACCCAGGGATAATCTGATAAAAGTAATAGGCAGCAGGTTTAATACAAAAGAGAGGAAATACTTTTTTGTACAATGCACAATTAACCTGTGGGACTCATTGCCATGGGTGGTTGTGATGGCCAAAATAACACCTGGGTTCAAAAAAGAACTAAATAAGTTCATAGAAGATAGGTCTATCAATGGCTATTGGCCAAGATGGTTAGGATGTGACCCCATGCTCAGTTAAACCTCTGACTGCCAGAAGCTGGGAGTGGAAGACAAGGGTAGATCACTTCAAAATTATCCTGTTCTGAACACTCTCCCTGAAGCTCCGGTACTGGCCACCGTTGAAGACAGGATATTAAGCTAGATTGACCATTGGTCTAACCCAGTACAGCAGCTCTTAAGTTCTGTTGGAAGAACTCAGAAATGTAAGAAGGGTAATAACTCCAGTACTTATGTTATAACACGATACTTACAAAATCACAAACAGAGGGATAGATAAGTAGTAGTAATATTTAGTACTTACTGTGTTCAAAATATTTTGCAAACATTGAAGTTACTGAGAAATGGAGGTGCTCAGGATTTGGTCCATTATCTAATCAACCTTTGTAATGCCCTTAGAAGGTAGGTAAGCAAGTATTGTTAGATTTTTAAAAAAAAATTATTATTGTTGTTGTTATTTCTGTTGGTAGTTAGAGCTGCTAGGAAAATTTTCATCCAAACAGTTTTCTGTCAGAAAATACTGTTTTGATTAAACTGAATTTTTTTGTGAAATCATATTGATTTTGAATACATTTCCCAGGAAAAATATTTTCAATTATTTTGAAATGAAATTTAAAACAAAAATTTTGTTTCACTTGTACATTACATCCACATTACTGCTAACATGTCATGAATTAATAGTACAAAATGAGATTATGATATAATATTTGACTATATTTTATTTTTAAAATAATTAAGGGCAGCTACTACTTAGTACAGATTAAAACATCTTATATTATTTTCTTATTCAAAGTGTCTCCTGTTTGTTCTGATGAAACAGTTTGACACTTTGAACAAAAAACAATTAGCACTCAGTGTACTAATTAGAGGAGTAGCTGTTTTCAATATCCTTGTGTTAGCGTGGAATCATTTTTCTAGGATAATGAAAACAGCTCCTCCTCCAGTTAATACAGAATATGCATATTTTTTCTTGTACTAGCTAACTTGTTTCACTTAAGGCACTAAATGGTCATTAAAGGCAATGTTAATTAGAAGTTTCCATCATAATTAACCTTGGCTAGATTTCAACCATCAATTTAGATATGAAAAACCTTGTATTCTATTATTAATCCCTAAACTACTCAGCCCCCAGGGTGACCTTTTCACAATCACCTTTATTGCTTATGAATTATTCATTTCTACTCGGACTTTTATGTTGTCTGTAATAAGTTAAATCTCTCTCGGCTTTCAGAAGCCTGCTGCATTAGAATCTCCACTGCGGAAAGGGAAAAAAATCCAGTCTATACACTGAAGGATCTTTTAGTAAAATCAGTCCTTTCCATGGGATATAACAACATACTACAGTCCATGTTCTGTATTTCAGGCACTTAGCTCTTACTGATTTCAAGAGGAGTTGTGTATGTGGATCAAGGTCTTGCCATGATCCAAAGGTCTGAACTGCTGAAAGGCACTGCATAGAAGTGTCCCTCTTCACGTGATACTTTTTGCCTTAGTTCAACACTTAGCAGGAATAAAAGTGAGGAAAGACAAAGGGAATTAGTGTAGTCAGCGGACCTTTTTAGTATAGCAGCTACTATTCCATGTCCCTTTCCCTCTCCATTTCCTTCACTAATGTATCCAAGGGGCTGATGTGACTAACAGACTCTGATCGCTGAAATGGTCATTCTATATCCGTAGTAATGGTTGAAAACAGTTATTTGACAAGTGAATGTTATGTTTGGGCCCACCCATTTCACAAGAGGTTAGTTTAATGTGTGTGGGCCTGTTTCTGTGGCTCTTGCTCTGTTTACTCATTCCTTACTCTCATGAACTCCTTCTGGCTTCAATAGGCATTTGACTGAGTAAGGACCACAGGAATTGTCCCCAAACTGTAACAGGTCCATTTAATCCTATTGCAAAAGCTATGCTTTGATCTTAATCTGCAGTGATGAAACCACTGCCATGGCAGTCTCTGCAGTTACACAGAGAAAGCAAGTCAGAGGTTAGAAAACCATCCCTTCCTATCCCCATGAATGAAAATAGTCATCTGCTCTGAATGTGGAAAGGTGACTTCAAGTTTTACTAAATCCAGATTTGCAAAGGTACCTGTGGGATCTTGATGTTCAATTCTTGTTAATTTTAATTGGAATTAGGTGTCTCAATTCCTTAAGGTGGTTTTTGACAGATCTTAGCCATCATTTTTAACAGTAAGATGTTGAAGGGCCCTAAAAATTGTAACTAGAAATGTTTTTTTATTAAATTGTTATTCTGTTGTATGGGGGTGTCCACACCGCACAAGGCAGAGCAGATTGTTAGGTTAATTTACCTGATAGGCTACACCTGGAGAAAGCCAGGGATTGAAAGTCTGATTGATGATGGAGCCCTGCTGAGAAGGAACAGGCAAAACTGCTATAAAGCCAGGAAGTTGGCAGCAGAAAAGGGCTACAGGGGAAGTAGTCCACAGTTACTCCCTGAGTTTGGGCTGGTAAACTCAGAGGGGGAGCCACAAGATATAGGAAGGAGTCTAAGGAAATAGTAACAGTATCTAGGAGTAAGCACACTATAGTTGGTAAACATAGGGCCCCTGGTCTGGAACCCAGAATAGATTGCAGGCTCAGGTTCCCCTACCAGCCACTGAGAGAAGTGGCACAGGCTGGGCAGTGAAGGGAAGACTGCCATTTTGGATGGAGAGACTGACTTGGGATAAGCTATGAAGAAAGAGCACCTTGAGTGAATGAGTGAAAGAGAGAGAGAAAAGACAATATGAGCTGCAGAAGGGGGCGCTGGAACTGGAAGGACTTAATTCCCCAAGAAGCCAGGAGGAGGTGCCCTAGCGATGAGTGTACCCTGTGACATATGGGTTACTGTAGGTTATAGGAATAGGGTAGTATCCCAACTTGTGAACCCTAGAGTGGTGCTTACCATATTCTATGTTTTAGAGCAGCACTTCTCAAACTTTAGTAACCTGAGGACCTCCATTTTGATTTTAAAACTTTTGCAGACCCCTAAGCTGGCTTCTAATTTTCCCTGGGGATTTTCAACCTCCGCTCAGCCCCAGACCCTGCCCCACTCCACCCCTGCGCCTCCTCTTCCCTGCCTCTTTCTGCCCCTTCCCCCTCGCGTACCCTGTCCCCACTCCTCCCCCTCCCTTCCATTGCCTCCTGCACACCACAGAACAGCTGTTCAGCGGTGTGCAGGAGGTGCTGGGAGGGAGAGGAAGGAGTCGATCAGTGGAGCCAGTGGCCCCAAACATGACTTCTGGACCCCTGGAGTACCTTCCTGGATCCCTGTTTGAGAACTGCTGCTTTAGAGTTTAGTATCCTCCAAAAAACAGTCAGAGCAGTGTTATGTATGTAGCTAGGCCCCGTATGTCTGTGGTTAGCAAACCGTTATTGTGGCCTCAGCTATGTCTATGTGTTTTCTTCATGCTATTGTTGTACTGTCTGGTTTCTATTGTCATCAACTCCTTACTTCATTTTCCCCTGAATATTATTCTAGTTAATTCCCTACTCTAAATGCATTTCTGCATGGATTATCATATACAGAAGGGCTTAGAGAAATTATGTAAACCAAACCCATTTTTTTCTTAATGGAAGAGAGGAAAAATTTCTTGACGGAAATAACTGAAAAAAAGAAGCTGCATTGTGATGGAAGGAGGGAGAGAAAAGTATGGACAGTAAAGGAGGAAGGGAAGAGAATAATATGCGGTTGAAGGAGATACATGCAGAGATTAAGTGCACTGAGAAAACAGAACATGAGAGCAGATGTGGAAGAGAAGAGGTTTCTTTTGTTTTTGTTTTTTTTAAGGGACCTTGTAGATACAACAACTGGCAACAGGAATCACCCTGGTCAAGTAGACAGGGTACTGGACTAGGAGACTGAAAACCTCATTCCTATTCCTGTCTCTGACGCTGACCTGCTGTGTGACATTGAACAAGTCTCTTCACCTCTCCGTTTGTGTTTCCATTCTCAGCATTTATCCACCTTGTCTTCAGAAGAGGGACTGTCACTTACTAATTGTTTGTACAGTGCCTAACATAATGGGGTTCTAGTCTTATCTGAGTCCTCTATGCACTGCTGTAATTGAAATAAGGACTGGAAAAGACTTTAGGAGATTTACCAGGAGAGAAGAATACAGGCAGAGCTGGGCAGGTGGAATGAGTCAGAGGACTGAGGTAGGATTAGAATGTTCCCATGGGCACAGATAGGACTTGCAAAATGTCACATAAACAAAAATACAGAAATTTGCTCAACTCTAGCCTCAAGAGGGTCATTTTCAATGATTTATGGAGTCTGATCTGTGATTTCCATTAACTGTATTGAAATTCATGCAACTAAGTCCCCTAATAGGAATTCCAACAGCTGTATCTAACAATTCAGGTAACTTACACATCTTTGTGTATTTTTATTTGCTTGACCTACTAGAAATTGCTAACTCTCCCGTAGGTAGGTGTTGCCCCACAGGGCATAACACTTGAATGTAAATTCTGTGAGCCAGAATCATCCCAGGTATAACTTCATTGTAAGTAGTGGAATTGCACCAGGGTTGAATTGGCCCCAAAAGCAGTAAAAGTCTTATTTATATAGCTATTTCAGGTAGCTGTGTATTATGTAAAACAGGATAACTGATTGCATTACTGACATTGCAATAAAGAATGATCAAGTAGAGGGATATTTGTGTTTAACTGTAGTAATAGCTTTGTCCACCCTTATTAATACAAAGCATTTTGTACTCAAACTACACTGGGATTTTTTTCTGTTTATATGAATAAACAAGGAATCTGATTTCTAGTTCCTGCATTAGCTGCTCAGCTGATTAATTCAGCCCAGCTCTACTAAATTCAGTAGAACAATGTTGATTTATAGTGGCTGAATATCTGAACATTTGCTTTCACTGACTTTAGGTGTGTGGGTTTTTTGGCTAGTTGGGTGCCCTTTTTCACTTCTTGGAAAAAGTGTTATAATATATTTGTAACTCCATAATTCTGAGCCAAAAGTTGTTGGCTGATTAGCTCATGGCTGCGATGAAGTTAATCTCTAAACAATGACCACATTAAAAGAAAAAATGGGACAGGGTGTGGGTCAAGAGGAAAGCACAAGAAATATCCAGAATGGCAGGCAACGTACTTTATGCTGACGCCTCAGAATTGTATTTTGCTGGCTCATCATTATGTTGTATGCTATCATTGACATTAATTAGTGCACATAAGATATATTTAGTAACACATTACTGGATGCAATTTAATTATTATTACTGTACCCTAACTATCATTCATCAATACCCATTAGTTTATGGTAACTCTTTACTGTCCCTGAGTAAAATATTGCCCTGTCTGTAACTTGGATGAAGAGAAGTATGTTTTCACCTATATGCTGGTTCAATTTCACACCTGAATACATGTGCTTTCTTGAGTCATCCTCCTGCAATATTTTAGAAACAGGCATTTATACACTTGCTCCTGTGAGGATGATTTGAAAAGAAAAAAGTCACCAACAGCCTATGCAAACTCCCCCCCCCCCCCAAAAAAAAAATCTGTATCATGCTTTGATATGGAAGTAAACACATTCAAGTCATCTTATAGTAATTGATATGAACTTCTGTTGAAGACCCTGCTCTTACAAACAGGACATACATAGTCCCCTTGAAGTTCCATTCATGCTTAAGTGTTTTGCTAGATTATGGCCTAAGTGAACATCAAAGTTTATTAACCAAGAGGTAAATCTCAGTTTATATTAAAACAAAGGGACAATACATCCTGATGTTCCTCAAAACATTATGTTCAATATAGCATTGCATATATTTTTGAATATATTCATCAGAAATACCTGGAAACGTCACTATTGTGAAGATTTAATTTTATGATGGTAGCTTTCTCCAAAGTAACTTTCTAAATAGAGTATAAAGTGGGAGATCAGGGAGAAAACTGTTCTTGACATTTGATCCAGAAAAGAGGCACAGATTTGCATACTCCGTTGGATTTCTTGAAACATGCATTAAGTGAAAATATGCAGTGATGGTGTAGCTGTGTTGGTCCCAGGTAGGGTGACCATATTTCCCAAAGGGAAAATGGGACACGGTGCGGGGCTGGCCCGAGGCCCCCCCACTGCCTCCAACCAATTGCCTGAGGGACCCTCCCCCTTGCAGGGCTAACCCCAGCCGTTCTCCCAACCCCTTCCCCCACAAGACAGTTGCTGGTAGCCCAAGCCCACCCACCCTCTGCATTAGGCAGTCATTGGTCTCTTGAACCTTGCTGGTCCCCCCTCGAGGCTGTTGCTGGTCACTCGAACCCTGCCAGCCACCCGTGTGCTGGAACCTTTCCTATCCCCCGCACCCGTGCCTCCCCCTGTGCAGGGCTGGCATCTCCGCTTGCCCTTCCCTGCACTTTCCTCCACAATGCACCCCAGCCCACTTTTTTTGACAAACGTGGGCATTTGTCCCGTTTGCTCTTGCCAACTGATCAAATTGGCCAGAGCAAACGTGACAAATGCCCACTTTTGCCCCCCCCCCAAAGTCAGGACAGGGCTTAAAAAAGGGACTACCCCGGCCAAAATGGGATGTATGGTCACCCTAGCCCAGGATATTAGCGAGGCAAGGTGGATAAGGCAATATCTTTCATTGGACCAACTTCTGTTGGTGACAAAGTCAAGTTCTCGAGCTTCCACTGAGCTCTTCTTCAGATGTGGGAAACTTAAGTGAAAATAGTTATTGATTCCTGAGAAGGAAACCAAGCAAGCGTACCAATTTCTCACATATATACCTTCAGCTACTCGTTACTGGATTTTTATCTTGGGTAGGATGATAGTGCAACGGGGGCAGGGGGTTTGTCTGCACAGGTGAACAAAGGATTAATAATAAAAGAAAATGAAAGCTACATGAGAAAGTCCAGCAGCAGGACCCACAAGGGAGAGGGTTAGAATTCATAAAACCATAGAAGATTAGGTTTGGAAGAGACCTCAGGAGGTCATCTAGTCCAACCCCCTGCTCAAAGCAGGACCAACTCCAACTAAATCATCCCAGCCAGGGCTTTGTCAAACCAGGCCTTAAAAACCTCTAATGATGGAGATTCCACCACCTCTATAGGTAACCCATTCCAGTGCTTCACCACCCTCCTAGTGAAATAGTTTTTCCTAATATGCAACCTAGACCCCCCCACTGCAACTTGAGACCATTGCTCCTTGTTCTGGCATCTGCCACCACTGAGAACAGCTTAGCTCCATCCTATTTGGAACCCCCCTTCAGGTATTTGAAGGCTGCTATCAAATCCCCCCTCACTCTTCTCTTCTGCAGACTAAATAAGCCCAGTTCCCTCAGCTTCTCCTCATAAGTCATGTGCCCCAGGCTTCTAATCATTTTCGTTGCCCTCCGCTGGACTCTCTACAATTTGTCCACATCCCTTCTGTAGTGGAGGGCTGAAAACTGGATGCAGTACTCCAGATGTGGCCTCACCTGTGCCGAATAGAGGGGAATAATCACTTCACTCGATCTGTTGGCAATGCAGCCCAATATGCTGTTAGCCTTCTTGGCAACAAGGCCACACTGTTGAATCATATCCAGCTTCTCGTCCACTATAATCCTCAGGTCCTTTTCTGCAGAACTGCCACTTAGCTAGCTGGTCCATAGCCTGTAGCGGTGCATAGGATTCTTCCATCCTAAGTGCAGGACTCTGCACTTGTCCTTGTTGAACCTCCTCAGATTTCTTTTGGCCCAATCCTCCAATTTGTCTAGGTCACCCTGGGCCCTATCCCTACTCTCCAGCCTATTTACCTTTCTCACAAGCTTAGTGTCATCTGCAAACTTGCTGAGGGTGCAATCCATCCCATCATCCAGATAATTAACGAAGATGTTGAACAAAATCTGCCCCAGGACTGACCCCTGGGGCACTCCACTTGATACTGGCTGCCAACTAGACAGCAAGCCGCTGATCACTACCCATTGGGTCTGACAATCTAGCCAGTTTTCTATCCACCTTATAGTCCATTCATCCAATCCATACGTCTTTAACTTGCTGGCAAGAATACTGTGGGAGACCATATAAAAAGCTTTGCTATAGTTAAGGAATATCATGTCCATCATTTCCCCCATATCCACAGAGCCATTTAGCTCATCATAGAAGGCAATCAGGTTGGTCAGGCATGACTTGCCCCTGGTGAATCCATGTTGACTGTTCCTGATCACATTCCTCTTGTCCACCGTGCTTTAAAATGGAGTCCTTGAGGACCTGCTCCATGATTTTTCCAGGGAGTGAGGTGAGGCTGACCTATCTGTCACTTCCCCGGATTCTCCTTCATCCCTTTTTTAAAGATGGGCACTATATATGCCTTTTTCCAATAGTCTGCGACCTCCCCAGGTCACCACAAGTTTTCAAAGATAATGGCCAATGGCTCTGCAATCACATCAGCCAACTCCTTCAGCACCTTCAGATGCATTGCATCCAGCCCCATGGACTTGTGCATGTCCAACTTTTCTAAATAGTCCTTAACCTGTTCTTTCACCACTGAGGGCTGCTTACCTCCTCCCCATACTGTGCTGCCCAGTGCAGCAGTTTGGGAGCTGATCTTGTCTGTGAAGAATTCCCACACTCTAGGAGATCCACAGGAAACTGTAGGAGAGGAGCTAGTCCCCAGGGGTAGGCCCTGGAAAAGGGACAAGGCTCCAGGGAAGCAACCTTGGGAGTTGGTGTTACACAACAGGAACAAGGAGCATGGGAGAACCTAGTGGGGCTTAAAAGCACTAGCCTGGCTGGGCAGAGATTACTTTAACTGGGCTTGATTTGTTTTGGATTTTCTGTGTTCTGCTGGGGGAAGTCTGGGAGACTGCTACTCTGAAAGAAGAGTGGGACTACAGAGCACCCCAGGATGGACAGATGATGCTGTGTGGGACACTTGTTGTACAGGATATTGGTACCCCAGAAGGCATGAGACTTTAAAGTGACCTGGCTAGAGGGCTGAGTCATGAGAAGGAGCAGATCACCATAGGCACCATAAATGGAGAAGATGAAAAGTATCTCAGATGCCATGAGGACAGTAGGATGTTCAGCTCTTCTCTACAGTCCTAGAGAGCACTCCAATGTCAGAGCCTTTTATGGTGAAGTTAAGTGGGCTGACTCCCTGATGAGTGGGGGCAGGGCCTAGCTCCTGGCCAGTCAGACTCTAGAGTCTTGGAGGAGGGACTTGAGACACTTCCTCTTGAGCAGCTCCACTCAAGTGTGGTGTGGGACGGAGGAGTGCAGTTTGCAGACTGCGGGTGTTCAGCTCTGTTGCCACACATCTGTTCTGGGATGATAGCTTGCTTTAACTCGCCCAGTCCCTGCTCTACCCAATTTTCCCTCTCTGACTGGTTGATGACGAGCGAGCTCTTGGGATCTGCAAGGAGTAAGCTTCCTCTCTGCATCTGCAAAGCATCTCCCTACATTCTGAGGGTACTGAGCAACTTCTACCACCCCCACATGCTGCTGCATCTGTAACCAGAGACTTAGGCAGGCAGTATTGGTAGCAGGAGCTACTCTGAGTTGTCTGTCAGCAGGGAGCAGATAAAGGTTTTTCAGGGGCTGGAGAGAACTTACTCCCTGCAGATCCAAGAGTTGGCACCCAGGCTTACCTGTGAGGGGGATGATGATGATGTATGTATTTAGATGGAATAAGGGGCCCAAATATTTTAACATAAACAGTGTTAAACAAGGATGAGGGTGTGGTATACGGAGACCTCAGCCTGCTTATTACCATGGCAAACATACTATTAAAAATTCTTTTAACCTTCGTTTAGTAAAGATAAGGAAAATGAGTTAAAGCATTTGAAATGTGAAGTATTAAGTAAGGCTTTCATCTCAGCCACAGTCCTTGTTCTCTTTCTCTTTAGCTGGAGAGAGATTTTAGACAGAGACCCCCCCACACACATCTTTCCTTCTTTGACTGTCTCAGAGACCCCAAAGATGGTAATAGCTGTTCTTTGGGGGGTAAAGAGAAGAAGTTAGTTGAGATTAGATGAAGCTGTTGCTGCTGCTGTTGAAGTCTGTCCCATTTTATTTCAGATGGTGGTTGGAATTGAGCTGGAACTGGTAGGGGTGGGGAAGTCATCTGGATCACTCTCTCTCTCTGACCCAGTTGGTCAGGATGTCCTTCAGGATTAGGATGAAGAAGGTCTGGGGTCCCAGGAGATGGTGGGAGTGGCAGCCATGATGGTGAAGCTCACTCCACTAACCTCTGTCTGTCCTCCCCCAACCTCACCCCCTCAGTGTTTTTCTTTTGGATTTCAGAAAGGGAGTGGTGGGTAGAATAGCTCATTCCCTCATTATTTTGTCCACCAATTAGACCTGTCATAGATCGCCGGTTCCACATCTGCTATTTTTACCAAGCATGATTTTTAATATAGTCCTTGAATTATATCAGCATGACTTTTTGTTTGGACTAATTTAGTCTCTGTTTTGTTCTTTTGCACCTGTTGATAACATTCTCTGATGAAAAGAAATTGACCTACTTTCTGTGGTAAATTCCTAAGCAGGCAAAAGTTATAGATTGTTACAACACTACCTCTTAGGCTCCTAAGCACTTTAGAAAAGGTGTGTCATTATCCCCATTTTATACACGAGTCCTAGGGAGGTGAAGTGACTCACCCAAGGTCATGCTGCAAGATCATACCAGAGCCATGAATTGAACCTACGTCTCCTGAGTTTTGGTCCAGTTCTCTAGCCACTACACGACACTGTCCCTGCTAAATAAATTATACATTGCATGATGGTATAAGAGGAGAAGAAGAGAAAGGGGGTTAATCATAAACACTATCAAGTCCTTCCTGATCTGTAAGAGCATGAGGAGGATGAAGATGGGGTGGTGGTGGCATCCATCTCCTCCAAATATTAAAAGCTTGATATACAGGATAAGAAATTATGCTGATTGGAAAGGAACGTCATGGAAGTCCCATTGCTTGAATCACCAAATACTGGACTGAATGAATTATTAGAACAGCAGCCACAGGGACTGGCATAAAGAAAGATGTGTCTCTCTCCACCCCTTCCTTGCCAGTCTTTTACCCTTTGTTGATGTCCCTCTCAAAATGGCTGCAGATCTTACACATGTGCACTTCTAGTTCTCCCCCACTCCCCAGATTTACTTATGTGGTTGCACCTTGACTAGAGCATATGCTGTAGGAACCGTCTGTCCTAGTAGGAGGAGGGAATGACCTAATTTCTAGGGTTCTATTACATTTCAATCAATTGAACAGATAATTTAATAGTGGGATTTACACAGTACTAATGCTGGGTTTTAAAAATGTTGTTCTAAAATGAAGCCTAAATTTTCATGAAGGGAGAGATCATATTCCATGTATCCAAGCTGTCATTTCATTTAATCGGTGTTTCTTCCTAAGGGCACCCAAATACTCATTTCCATAGCCAAGTCAATTCTCTCAAGAACTGCCAGAGGTGTCTGGTTTTTAAATAATTTATTTTCTTGGCTACCATTATAGCCCTTAAAATACATTTACTTATGTTACAGCCCAGGTTCCTCCCAAATGAAAATACAATATTACTTAAAATGTCTGGTATAACAAAGGATCATATGGACAGAGATGTTCTGTTGAAGACATCTTCCTAAAATCAATTGCTTTTACTGCATTCCCAGATTGTAAATACAAATGTGGCACCTCCAGCATTTATAATACAGAGCTGTGTGAAAAATGAAAAACATCACTTACAGATAATTTAATCAAAAATATTATGAAGTTAATCAAATAAATTATGCAGTGACTGACTATTATTCAGCCAGCTCTAGTTATTAACTTAAATGCCAGCAGCAGCTATGTCTCGCTGCAGTCGAACTCATCTGGAGGACTTATATGGCAAATCGGCTGTAGCATTAAACTCGAGAGGCTCATCTCAAATCCCTTGATCTCTCTGTTTTATGAACGTTGGTGAAATATAGATATGGATCCAGATTTTGTAGCTCAGGCCCTTACTCAGCTGTAGGTCAACGGGAGTTTGCCTGAATAAAAACTGAGAGTCCAATCTGGCAAAGACGGATGTATATGTTGGGACTGCACTCCTGTTTAAAGCTGGGGCCTCAGTCTCTGCAGGATTTGCTTGTTAAAGAAAGTAAGATGGGGCTGTCATAAAGGGTTTATCAGCACAAGTTTGCTCAGAAATGAGAAGCCCTTAGGGTGTTAAGGTGATCCCAAGACGGTGTCAATAAATCCTTTATACAATAGCACACTACACCATGTATACAGTATGTCCCACAATTTACAAACAACTATTTTGCAAATATTTAGAGAATTTGAACATTTGTATTGGCAATTTTTTGTAGCCATCCACTTGAAAACCAGGTGCCTTAGTTGTCATGAGTCCAACTGTACGGACTTTAAATTGAGAGGGAAAGAAAGCTATCAGTCACACATTTTAAACCTCAAAAATAGCTTTTCTGTACAAAATAATACCTAGATCTTGTATAGCACTTTTCATCAGTACATTTCAAAGCAATTTACAAGAAGGTCAGTAACATTATCTCCATTTTGATATAATGAATTTAAGGACATATATTTGGTAAACTGCCATTATTAGCTTATAATCTTTTTGGGGGCAGGGAATATCTTACTATCTCTGCACAATGTAGTGAGACCTGATCCTATTTGGGGCCTTCAACTGTGGTATTCCCAGAATATTAAATAATAGTATTTTCTGTATATCACTTAGATTTTCCTTTTCCTTTATTTAATTTTCTAGTTAATTTTAATGTTGAATCTAGTGTTCATGAAAAGAGCAGGAATGACAACTCTGAAATCTTCTTTTTAGCTAAAGGACATACATAACAACTTTTCTTCATTACACTGTAGCCTGGCTTTGACGCATTTATCTAAAAACTGAATCCTCTCTATCCATTCATTAACCCCCTAAACCATCCATTCACCCACAATTGCATTTAAATAATTCTTCCCAGTCTGTCACTAGCTAGGCTCAGATTGTTTATCTATACACTGTCCCCAAAGATGTTTTCTATTCTCTCCATTTAGGAATTTTTTCCATGCTTTTCAACCAGGGTTTTCTGGCCACATGGTCAAAATGTCACTTGCAACTTTTTCTAGTTTTCAAAATCGGTGTTTAAAGAATTTTTTTTGCTCACTTTGCTGCAATACATAAAATCCTCCTTTGTATATCCAGCAGCTAACAACATTATAGCTTCATAATAATCTCTGCAGCCAAAGGCTACTTCAGTATTTTGCAAGTAGGGATTAAAATAATTGGTATGACAATTCTATTGCTTTGTGTACTGTTGTGATCATGGATAGAGATGTTAAAGGCATTTCAAGTTGTCTGGCTTTACATCAATTTTTAATGCTAGGTAGACCGCACAATTAGTGGATTTATATATTTAATTTTCTCTTTGAAGAATAGCTTTTAAACTGCTTTTAATTCTGTGCATCTGGGTAATAAATTATTCATGCAACACCTGAAATTAACTACTATGTTCCCAAATAAGTGCAAACAAATATGTTTTGCAAATAAAATAAATCCTATTTAGTTATTAGAACAATAGAAATTAGAGCTGGGAAAGACCTATTAAATTTTCTTGTCCATCCTATTAGGAATGTTGAAGGATTGTTTTTACCTTTCATATATCAGTTTTTCTTGATGGTCAGCTCAAATGATCCTGTTTGTTTTCCAGTTTAATTTAACATACCAAGAGAGAGAAGGAGACTTTGGATGAACATCTGAAGTTTGGAGGTCTTAACAAAACAACCCTCCAAAGTCCATGGGAGCTGCTGAGAGCTCATTACTCTTGAAAAATGAGTGGTGAAATGCTGGTCCATTGAACTCAATGGCAAAAATTACATTGATTCCCATGGGCCAGCATTTCACCCCATGTGCCCAAATATGGGGGTTTGAGCTTCATTTTAGTCTCACATTTAAAAAAAAAAAATCTTGACCTGTGAGTCCTGCCACAGCTCTCTCACAGCAATGAGGGCTGGCTTCAAAGTCCAGAAGTTCTGTTAACAGTTAGCAGATACCACTGGCTTGAGCCCCCACCCAGAAACCTGGAAAAACTAAATATCTCCCTGGGAGTCCTTAGTAGGCAAAATTCCCCACTTGTCAGTCTGTGTACAAAACAAGTAAAATTTTACTTGGGGTTGGGGGAAAGAGGTCACAGAATATATTTGGGAAAGCCAGGGTGCTCTGTGTGTGTGTGTGTGTGTGTGTGTGTGAGACAGAGAGAGAGAGAGAGAGAGACTCCCACCCACACCCTGGGAGTGTCTTAGATGACTGAGTTTATTCATGATTTGAGCATCCAGTAAAGTACTATGTCCCTGCAATAACTACTTCCCTCTGACACTACACCCCTCCCTGTTTGTTGCATGGGGTTGGTGGAGTCCAGAGTTTGGGCAGGTCAGTCTCCAGCCCCTATGGGAAGTGCTGCTGGTTCTGCTCCATGGTCTTTACCACTTAACCCATCTGTAGCTTTATTGGTTGCTGGATAGAGAGGTCCTCACTGGAGTTCCTCAGCTTTGCTGGTTCCCTCTGCAGCTTCAGGTAAAAAGCCATCTCTGCTGTATCCTGCCTCCATGCCACCTCTTGTTTGAGAAAGCTGCCTCTGCACCCTTTCTGTGCAAAGTGTTCAGGGATCAGTGTCACATAGCATCTGGCGCAGAGCCCTTATGACCTGGGACCCCACCAGGAGACATGAGCCCCTTTCCTTCCTAACAAGAGACAGTGCGGCAGCTCTTGCAGAGGACTAGCTGGGTTAGTCAGTGGCACCTCCAGAGGAGACGAGGCAAATGGCTCCCTTGAGACTGGAGACAGAGAATGAGAAGAAAAGAAACTTGGATGACTGCTACTTGCTGCCCAGCCATGAGTGGGGTTTGGTGCATGGGCAAGGTGGTACAATCAAGGGACTGTAACCTGTGGGACAGTCTCACTGGCAGAAAGAAGGGAGTTAGACTGCTGCTACAGTTACTGGACATGGTGTGTGTGTGTGTGTGCAATGGTATTTTAATCTTTATTTGCATATATATATTCTGTTGCTGTGTGTTCCCGAGTTGGTCATTGTGTTCCTTTCCCCTAATACAGCTTTCCTTATTTGTGCACAATCTAAGTGCTTAATAGTGTGGAAGTTCTGCCTGTTATGGACATCTAGAGAGGGTGTATTCAGTTTTCCCAGGTTTCTCCGGGATGTGGGGGAGGCTCACGCTAGTGTAGTTATTTGTCCGGGGGGGGCGGCCTACTTATGCTGAATCTGGCCCTTTTTGCTTCCATTAACCACCTGGCAGAAGGGTTACACCAACATATAGTCTCTCGCTAACTGTGGGATAGAGTTCAGCCATGTTCGTGTCCTTGTTGGTGATGCCCTATTTCAATGCAATAGAAAAGGTAAGCAGACTTTGTGCCATGCACGACTAGCAGCTGAGATAAATAACACAAACCACCCCTGTCATAAAAATAAAGGGAAGGGTAACCACCTTTCTGTATACAGTGTTATAAAATCCCTCCTGGCCAGAGACAAAACCCTTTCACCTGTAAAGGGTTAAGAAGCTAAGATAACCTCGCTGGCACCTGACCAAAATGACCAATGAGGAGACAAGATGCTTTCAAATCGGGAAGGGGGGGGAACAAAGGGTTCATCTGTCTGTGTGGTGCTTTTGGTTCAAAATGATCTCTGGTTCAAAAAAATCCCACCTGTGCCACCATGTCAAGGTTCCTTCCCCATTCTGAACTCTAGGGTACAGATGTGGGGACCTGCATGAAAGACCCCCTAAGCTTATTCTTACCAGCTTAGGTTAAAAACTTCCTCAAGGTACAAATCTTGCCTTGTCCTTGAACCGTATGCTGCCACCACCAAGCGTTTTAAACAAAGAACAGGGAAAGAGCCCACTTGGAGACGTCTTCCCCCAAAATATCCCCCCAAGCCATACACCCCCTTTCCTGGGAAAGGCTTGATAAAAATCCTCACCAATTTGTACAGGTGAACACAGACCCAAACCCTTGGATCTTAAGAACAATGAAAAATCAATCAGGTTCTTAAAAGAAGAATTTTAATTAAAGAAAAGATAAAAGAATCACCTCTGTAAAATCAGGATGGTAAATACCTTACAAGGTAATCAGATTCAAAACATAGAGAACCTCTCTAGGCAAAACCTTAAGTTACAAAAAGACACAAAAACAGGAATATACATTCCATCCAGCACAGCTTATTTTACCAGCCATTAAACAAAAGGAAATCTAATGCATTTCTAGCTGGATTACTTACTAACTTAACAGAAGTTCTGAGGCTGCCTTCCTGAGCTGTTCCCAGCAAAAGCATCACACAGACAGAAAAACCCTTTGTTCCACCCCCCTCCAGATTTGAAAGTATCTTGTCCTCACATTGGTCATTTGGGTCAGGTGCCAGCGAGGTTACCTTAGCGTCTTAACCCTTTACAGGTGAAAGGGTTTTGCCTCTGGCCAGGAGGGATTTTATAGCACTGGGGACAGAAAGGTGGTTACCCTTTCCTTTATTTTTATGACAACCCCCAAACATCCAGGAGGTTTGTGATGGTTGATTTATGTTCTGCTATTTTGAACACAATTTATTGTAAATAAAGCTAATGGAACTGGAAACTCAGTAAACTCTATTCTGAATGTGATTTCTGCTGCCATCAGTCAGGAAGTTACACATTATGCACACTGTCACTTGATTTTGTAGATCCCTAGAGTATCACAAAATGGCTCACTCTAGAGAATCACGTATGATATCCATCTGTAAATAATGAACCGCTTATTTTTCAGAACAATAATCCTTATCTCAACTTCCACCTTCTGTATTTGCTTCTTAGCTCAACTCAGAATGACAGTTCCCTCTTTTCCTCTCCATATTCGCAGAGCCAGGTGTTTTTCCAGCTGAGGCAGCTCAGGAAGGCTTGTTTCCTGTGGAATTCATCTTTCTTTCTACTGGACTTGCTGCCAATTCATGTGAACAGTTTTCTTCCCCATCCTCTTGCAGAGACTGGATTTGTGGCCTCTCCAATGTTTTCTGCACCTGTTGATGAAGCAGGAACATAGGATCTGGTGTCAAACCCAAACTCTGATCCCCACACAGCAATTCACTAGGCTGCTGTAACAATCCAGATTGCTAATAAATTGTTCTAGCTGCTGCTGCAACAGATGTTGTTCCCACCTCTTTGTTGGCTGGTGGTTGCTGGCACTACTGCCTGCCAAGAGCTAACTCAAATGGCATCTCACTCTGCAAGCAGGAATAGTCCTACAAACATGATCTGGCTGGATAAAGTTAAGTGTTAACTTTTGAAAATGAGACTTAGGCTCCTAGGTGACTTAGATGTTTTAGAAAACTTTATCCCATGACTGGCTTTCAACTAGTGGGGAACCTTGACAAATTGCATTATTATTTTGTGGGTCAAGGACTGACTGTCTTTTTGTTCTGTTTGTACAGCAACTAGCACAATGTGTCCTGATCTGTGACTGGGGTTTCTAGCTGCTACCACAATACAAATAATGATGCACACCACATTACATGTGTGGTAATGCATGGAATACTATTCTCTCTGGCATAAGGCTTTAAAGATGACCTACAAAATAGGAAACACATTGTTCTTGTACTTTACTCTTTTTTATGATGTACAAGGACTGTCTCAATGATTGTTTTGATTTTTAAATGCCTGTGTTTTATATTCAAATGTTGTGTTTTATATTCAAATGATCAGTTCCTAGCTTCCCTCTTTCCTGGAGCTCACTTGAACAAGTACTTTGGACCTAAATGTCACACTAGGCTGTAACCTGAGCTGCAGCTTCTCCTCCCAAAATCTGAGGGGATGAGTGCGAAGGGGATGCTTTGTTTTTAGAGTCTTTAGGGGCTTCTCTATGCTAGAAAACTTTATGGCTGTAATTCTGGTAAAAATGCCGGAATCCTGCTTGTACTGTGAATTCCATGACTACTAATGCCAAGGGAGCTGCACCTATGGTAAGTGTATTGCAGTGAAATTTGCTAGTGTAGATTCAACCAGATGGGGAAACAATGAATTACAGCTCAGCTGATATCACAATTTGACCATGTCAAGATCCTCAGGCAAAAAATAGGGAAATGAGGAGTTGATGTTTCCAGTGCAGTATTGCCAGTCTCCAAACATTCAAAAATCATGAGATATGAAAAATAACTGAGTTTTAAAAATGTGTCTGCTGGTGTTTTAGCCTTTTTGATTCATATTTTCAAGCTTTTGTCTGCAACCAGGAGGTAAGAAACTTTTTTTTTTAATGAAAGCTGAGATACTGATGTATTCGCAAAAAGAAAAGGAGTATTTGTGGCACCTTAGAGACTAACCAATTTATTTGAGCATAAGCTTTCGTGAGCTACAGCTCACTTCATCGGATGCATACTGTGGAAACTGCAGAAGACATTATATACACAGAGACCATGAAACAATACCTCCTCCCACCCCACTCTCCTGCTGGTAATAGCTTATCTAAAGTGATCACTCTCCTTACAATGTGTATGATAATCAAGTTGGGCCATTTCCAAGTCCAAATCAAGTTGGGCCACATCTGATTTGTGTCCATTTATTCTTTTACGTAGAGACTGTCCAGTTTGATATTTCCCTATTTCCTATTGCCCCGGGGAAGTGGCCCAGGGAATTTGAAGCAGCTCTGGTGAGAAATTAAGGAGAGTCAGTGGGAGGCTGCTAGCTAAAGGGTCCCTGGGTCGGGACCTGGTGGATCTGAGTCTCACTCCCCACTGGGGAAGTGGTTAGATTCTAGAACTGAGATTCTCCTGGGAAAGGGGAAAAACACTAACAGTGACATGGCCAGAGGGCTGAGTCAGGAAGAGGATGCTGTAGTACTTGGACTGAGATGCGTCTGCAGAGGCATGGAGGAAAACAGACAAGGCACCATCAGGGAAGGGTGCACTGGCTAGCAGAGCTAATCCCCATGACGGCCAGCTGAAGGCACCACAGTGGTGAGGGTCTCCTGTGATATGTGGTGGAGAATGCGGGCATTCCCTTTCCCCTCAGGGAAGGGGATTGAGTGAGCAACTCAGATTGTTTGACAGCTACCCCGATACAAGGGGAATGGGAAAGACTATAGTAGAGACACGTGGGGCAAAGGGACAATGAAGCTGCTATGAGCAGAGACCTTTTTGGCAGAAGGCATGTGTAGCTTCTCAGGCTGGACTTCACAGTTGATGCTCGCACTGAAGAGGGTTGAAGAGCAACCAAAGGGGATCCAGACCCTAATGAGGTAGATCCTGGAGAATCAGCAGCTACAGTGGGAAGCACAGAGATACCTGCAGGAATGCCTGAGGCAGCTGCCTGAAAAGCAACACTGTTTGTTTGCTCAAGATCCTCCAGGAGGTGAGCAGAGGCCAGGAAGCCTGGGGCAAGAAGTGAGGCCCCAGGGTCAGGAGGCTAGAAGCCCAAGCAGGGCTTCACTTGGGAGATGTGGGGACACTTTGAGGGAGAGAGAGAGAGAGAGAAAGAGTGCCATTATTGGGAAGAAAGGAAGTCTAGCCCCAAGGGAAAGAAAGATGGAAAATCCCAGGGTCCCCGAGCTGTGAAAAGAACAGGAAGGGGAGATGCTTGTTTCACCTGTGGGGAACTAGGGCCTGTGAAGAGGCAGTGCTCTCACAGGCAGGACCTGAGCCAGGAGAAGGGTAAGGGATCCAGAACGGACCAGAAAGAGGTGCCAGATACCCAGAGGGGGTGCACCAAGGTGATGGAGAAGGCCAAAGGGGGGACAAAGAGGAGAGAAATGAGAGCGAAGGAAGAGACCCTTAAATGTCTAGCTGAAGGATGTGGGGACTTGTACAGATACCAATCGGGGGAGCTGGGAACTCAGAGCATAGGAGAAGGGGTGCTGTGAGAGCCAGGAAAGCAAGGGCCTGAGCTAGGGGAGAAACTGAAAACCACTGAGCTGGCCTTGCAAGTACCGCAAGGGGACACAGAAGCGCAGAAAGGAAAATTCAGGGACACCATGGAGGAGCAGGGCAAATTGCTTCACCTAGTGGTGAACCTTAGTCAGGAGAAGGACATCCCATGAACCCAGCTGTGAGGGAAGCTGTGAGGGAAGCAGGGGAGGTAATGCCTACTCTCCAGGTGGTGATCTTGAGGAGGAGGGTGTGTGATGGGGCATTCACCCACACAGCCAGAGAAAGGATTAAAAGCAGCCTAGGGAGGCTGTGCAGGGAGCAAGCAATAGTAGAGGGTCTGTGAGAAACAGCCAATCAGCATCCAGTAGGTTGATATAAAAGGAAGCTGCAGGACAGAGTAGTTCAGTTGTTGCAGGGAGCCCAAGGGAGAGGACTGGGTTCCTAGAGGGCTGCAGGAGGGCAGCACCTCAGACAGGGCAGCTGCTAACAGGTACCGAGGGAGCTAGAGAGAGAGAGAGAGCTCTTGATTGGCTGCTGGGACTTGCAGGCTCAAGGCCCTGGGAAGAGGGTGAGAAGTTGGGAGAGGCAGCAGGGCTAGCTACAGGGTCCCTGGGCCAGGACACAGAGTAGTGGGTGGACATGGGTCCCCCCTGCCCAACTCGCCAGTGTGGAGGTGGCTAGACTCTAGAACTGATAGAGCTCACCTGCCCTCCCCTGGCCCCAGAAAGGGGTAAAACACTAACAGTGACACGACTGGAGGGCTGAGTCAGGAAAAGGATGCTGCAGCACTTGGACTGAGATGGGTCTGCAGAGGCAGTGGTAACAACAGGAGAGGCACCAGTCGGAGTGGGCACACCAGCTAGCAAAGCTAGTCCCCATGACAGCCAGCAAGAGGCACCGCAGTGGTGACGGAACCCCTTTTCCCTGCCTTAGATGAGTGATAAAGGAAATAGGGGCATGTGTCGCTTGAGAGATCCAGCATGCCTCACGTTGTATACTATCGGCTGTGTCAATAGCAGACCACAGAGTCTCCTTGTCATGGAGACTGTCAGCAGATGGGTGGGAGATGAGTGTGGTTTGTGAGTTTAATGAAGTCTAGTGTTAGATGGCATTGCATGGAGAAGGGTAAAGGGATTATAAAAGGATAGATGGGATTCCTTCTCTGGAGGAGGCGAAGTATTTGAGTGTAGGGCAGTGCAGCTCCTGTTCAGTACAGTGCAAAGGGAGAGTGCAAGAATGTGTCATGGTATATTGGGGCATTGCTGAAAGAGGCTGGAGTTACGGTTTCATGTATCTTAACTTTTCAATGCCTGGGTTTCAGAAATTTTGAGTTTTGCTGAACTCTGTGTTCTGGGAGGGCACGAAATATTACCCAGCAACCTTAACTCTCCATTAACAAAGTCTCTGGTCAGTGAATGTTAGAGAAGCACTTCTGCAGTTTTCCTCCCCAGTTCTGTGCCTTTAAATTAGCTATGGTGCATGCATCATCGAAGAAGGTGTTCCATCCTTCATCTAAATTTCCAGGCACTTAACCACTCCCTACCAAAAAGGATACCAAATCGCATGTCATTTTATAACCTAGTGCAGTCCAGGAATAAACTCTGGCTCACAACTGTCTCCTGGAGGAAGGATGGCCTAGCAACAAGGTACTGGGCTGGAATTCAACAGACTTAAGTTCAATTTCTGCCTCAGCCACAGACTTTCTGTGGGACCTTGGTCAGGTAGCTTAATCTCCCTATGCCTTGGTTCTCCTCAGTAAAATGGGGCTAATTCTTCCCTGTCTTACTGTAATGCTTGTGATGTGCTCAGATACGACAGTGGTGAGGGCTATATGAGTACCTAGACAGATGCAGTTGAGATATAATGCCTTCTCCTTCCCTATCATGTACTAAAAAGCAACCCGGAGTCATGTGACCAAAAAAGGCTGGCAACTACCATGCCGTAGCTCAGTCACAGAATTTACAAACCCAATGGTCTCCTAGTGCAACTCCCAGGGTTTGTGTTTCAGATCACTGGGGGGAAGGGAAGGGGAAGGAAGGGTATTGGTAAAAAAAAAAAAAACACCTTAAGAGCAGGGTGGTTTATTTCCAGGTCTGCCACTTCATCTGTGAGCCTCTGTTTCCCCTCCCACTCTTCTTCTTACATCTTGTCTGTTTAGATTAATTCTCTTCAGGCAGGCACCGTCTCTTGCTATGCATTTGTACAGTGGTTCCTGAGGGGCAGCTCCATCACCTCATCCCAAGATCCCGGCAGACACTGAGGACGGAAGAATGTGGGGTTGATGAACAGGAGGGCTTCTTTTTTTCCCCCCACACTACCTCTGCCATTTCACCCCATGTTTTCCTTCCTGGAGTTCCACCGCACCCACCATCCATTCTCATTTATCCCTCTCCCCTCGCTGTGACCTTACTCCTTTGCCCCCAATCCCCCTCCCATCCCAGCAAGCATTTACATATTTCATTTATTTTATTTTCACAAATAGCTTGATTACATTTCCCCAAAACTAAAAAAAAAAAAAAAAACAAACCCTGACAGACAGATTTTTGGGAAAATGCCAACAGCACATTTCCAGATTTCTGCCCTACGTCAAATAAAATCAGCCACTAGCTGGGTGTCGGCTGGGATCGGTGGCTATGGCATATCCCTTTAAGACAGCATGATAGAAAGCCTTTTGATAGCTAGTCTATCTGCATGTGCACAGTGTAATCAGTTTGGGGTATGAGCTCTGGAATGTTAGGCACACTCCTAAATAGACAGCTAAACTTTCTTGAATACCATTTTCAATTTGATTCCCCCAAAGGGGTAGTGTATTCCATACACGGGGGAGGGGGTGGAGGGGTAACTTTCAAGTGACTAAGACTCTTGTGCCAGGATCAGAGCCTGGATTTGATCCCCAGTTCTGGGCAAAAACACATTGCTAGAAGCTGAACCTTAAGAAAAGGTTGGTTGTTGTTGTTTTTTTTTACTGAGGCTGGTGCTGGATCTCAGGAATCCCTGGGTAAAATGATGCCAAATCTGGACCATTCACCTTACCATGCGACCCCAGAGGCACACAGAGTTTCAAATCAATCCAAGTAACTGTGCAGATTGTAGAGCACTCAGACTCCTGCTTTAAGTAGTTCTAAGCCCGGTGGCATTCCACTATAATACCCTGCACATTGCTGTAGTTGAGACTTCAGCCTTGACCCTGGAATGTGTGGGCAGCAATTTGTCCAAAATCCAATGGGTTGAGTGATGGTGTGTTTTTAAACGTCTCTCAGCTGGAAATCACTCCTTGCATCTCTTATTACTGGCCTTTCACAAAGGGCATAGGAAAGGGAACACAGGAGAAAAACAAAGAGGTAAGATATGGAAATAACTGGAACCTTCTGCCTCCACTCTTAGTTTAGCCTCTCCTCCTTGTCTTGGATTAGTCTTTCCTCCTTTCTTCTCTGCTCTGTTCTCTACGTCATCCACCCTCAGCAGACAATCAAATAAAAATTCAAACAACGATCCGTTAAAACATTTGTAGCTCGTTAATTGGTACCCTGGTTGGCAGACTTAGCAGCCAGGCCGAAGGCTGAACTGGTGACGTCTGGCCCGCAGCACTGTATCCTGTCACGTCCAGAGGTCGGGTGTGTTGAGGCAGATTGGAGGAGGGCTGTGCCCCATGCTATGCTAGTCTTAGGATAAATATCTCTTCAGTTTCCAGAGATGTCATTCTGGTATCATCCACTAGCACTACATTCACAAAAAGTAAATTGTCTGACAGCTGCTTCTTCTTATATAAACAAATACAAGTGAGTCTTAAATGAAAAGTCAAAATGATTCATGTTTTAATTTAGCTGTGTTTGTATCATTTAAAAACTCCCCGGCATCAGTATTGATCTCTGAAATCTCGTTTATAAAGGGGGGGTGGGAGAAAACAGTCAGACCCAGTTTGTGGAATGTGATTGATTGAAACACTTTAGTATTTTCATTTCCTACTCCACCCTCTTTGCCCTCTCTACACAAACAGACCACATACCAATTGTGTTAATAGGGAACAGACAGGAAGCTAAAAAAATTCAAATTAGAAACAAAACATCAAGTTTTTAAAAGGGAGGGTAATTAATGATTAGAGCAGCTTCCCAAGTGAAGTGATAAATTCATCATCACTTATAGCTTTTAAAGTGAGGTAGGATGTCTTTCTAAAAGATCTACTCTACTCTGAACACAAATTATTGAACCCCAAAGTGTTCTCTTACATGGTAGGAAAGAATAATTCTGCAGGAATTGCTGATGCAAATCTATGGCCTGTGTCATGCTGAAGATCAGCCTAGAAGATTACAATCCCTGCCAGCCTGAAAAATTGATGAATGGAAATTCAGAGAAGAAACAGAACACATTAACAACTATTAGCAGAAAAGACCTTGAATGTTCTACACACATTAGCCACATCACAGCTTTAATGAAAATGATTTGGGCAGTTCCTGTCATTGATTCTCCTTTCAGCAACTCCTTCGTTTCATAATTTTACTGAACGTGATGTACAAGTAGTGTGAGATTTAGAACCTGTATCCTGACAATAGAGCTACTGCAGGCATGCAGTTTAATGGGGTGGTGACTAGGCAGTGAATGATTATAATAAGGAACACAAGCTGTGTTGGGCTGTGGGGAACAGATTGGCACAAGAGCAGTACTAAATGCGGAGCTCTACAGTCTGAACTCAAGATAAAAGGGAATTTTATTTCTCTCTGTTGCAGTCGGATGCATCTACATTAATCAGAAAAATGCATCTTGTGTCCCTCGTGTTCTGTAACTAGGTTTATTATTTTCAAGTTGAAACTTATTTTTACATTCTGAGAAAAAACAACCTCAGCATAACTTTGTAGATCAATGACAAAAGTAAAGGAAGTTCTGGTTTTCAGAAGAAATATAAACCTACAACCTTTAGGCCATTAAGATCCAGTGGCAATCCAGGCCTTAGAGTCCAGGCCATATTTCAATTTATATAATAACATGCAATCTGTGCATATTTCACCTGTGGTTTCAATTCAATACGGGATACTTCATTTCCTGTCATAAACTGTCATGTAATGCTGCTGTATGCTGTTAAACAGATGTCACATTGCATCCCATTGATGGGTGATATGTTGCCAACTTTCTACTTGCACAAAACCGAACACCCTTGCCCAGCCCCTCTTCTGAGGCCCAGCCCATGCACCACACCTTCTCCGAGGCCCTGCCTCCACTCACTCCATGCTCCCTCTGTCGCTTGCTCTCCCCACCTTCACTCACTTGCTCATTTTCACTGGGCTGGCTCAGGCGGCTGGGGTTCAGGAGGGGGTGAGGGCTCTGCCCGGGGTTGCAGGCTCCAGGGTGGGGCCAGAAATGAGGAGTTCAGAGTGCGGGAGGGGGCTGAGACAGTGGGTTGGGATGTGAAAGGGGGTGAGGGCTCTGGTTGGGGGTGCGGGCTCTGGCATGGGGCCAGGGATGAGGGGTTTGGGGTGCAGAAGGGGGCTTTGGGCTAGGGGATGGAGCCGAGGGGTTTGGAGTATGGGAGGGGGCTCCAGGCTGAGGCAGGGGGTTGGGGTGTGGGAGGGGATGAGGCTCTGGGCTGGGGGTGCAGCTCTGGGGAGGGCCCAGTAATGAGGGGTTCAGGTATGGGAGGGGGCTCCGGGCTGACACAAGGGATTGGGGTGTATGGGGGGTAAGGGCTCTGGGTTGGGGGGCAGGCTCTGATGTGGGGCTGGGGCTGAGGGATTTGGAGTGCAGGAAGGGGCTCCGGGCTGGGGCTGAGGGGTTCGGAATGTGGGAGGGCACTCTGGGCTGGAGCAGGGGTTAGGATGCGGGGGTGTGTGATGGATTTCTCGTATCTGAACTGATTATTTTCATTACTAATCAAAAGCTAAATCTACTTTCTATCATCTGAGAGTCAATGAGCATGCTAGATATAGAGAATTGAATACTTTTATGTTCCCTTGTCGATTTCAAAATATTTAATATGATTCAAATAGAGAATATGGGTCAGCCATTCTAACAAACTGCAGACAAACGGTGTAGAGTAAATGAACCTTTCATATTTTCATCCACTATGTGATGAGATATTATTCAGAAAACTGAGTGCAATTAAAATCTTCATGTAATTAGTACACAAGAATGCAGCTGCAACTTTCTTTGGTAAACAACCAGGACAACCTGAATGTTCCAATTGAGATGTTTCCTCCATGATACTTATCAATTTGCTACCGCGTCTATAACAGTTTTCATCCTCCGTAAGGATTATGAGAACAGAAAATGAAATGGATGGGCCAAAATTCTGTAACCAAGAAGACTGCACCTTCCCCGCTGAGCTACTTGTACTGACATTGACTTCATTCAAATATGAGGGTATTCCATAATATTTCAGGAGGTACTGCATCCCTTGCAGGCTTGCATTCTCCCAGTCCCAGCAGCCCAACATCTCCTATTGTCCTCAGAGCTGCTAGAAAAAGTTTGATCTATCTGTTTCTTTCATTCTCAAGTCTGCTCTGAGGTCTAATCACCGTTGACAAAGGTTTTCAAAAATGGATTCCTAAATGTTGGTTCCTAAATCCACTCTGTAGCACCTAATTAAGTAGCCTGATTTTCAGAAGTAATAAGCATTCAGCAGCTCCCATTGACTTTATTAGCATTGAATTTGGCCCTATGATTCTATGAATAAAATATTTCTAATCATGTTTTCAGCAAGATTGAAAATTAAGAACTGACCCACAGAAGAACAAGACTGTACACTCCCTTTAAAAAAAAAAGTGGGGGCAGTATAAGAGCACCTATGTTGCTCTGTTGCCTTAAAATGTTTCATGCTGTTATCCTTTTTACAAAAACACTGAATAAGCACATTGCCTATTTCATTAGCTCCTCCCACTTCCAAAGACACGGTAGGTATTTAGTAGATTTGATTTGAGGTGTAACTTCAAACTAAATATGGAAACTGGTTGAAAAATCAGTGAGAAATTTTTAATGAAAATTGTCATGGGTTTTTTTTCTTTGTCCAAACTTGAAATCTCAAGTGTTAGACCCTGGAAATTAATTAAACTGTAATTAATACCAGACATAGGATGAAAGCTGTGTCTTTGGGCCTCATAGACAATCTGAGGTATGGTGTAATGTTCACACTGTGATCTCTCCAACTTAGTGAGCTGACTGACCAGTCTTCATCCAGCAGTAGCACCAGAGCTCTAACGGTTCACCATGAAATTTGCCTGATCTGGTGTTTCATTATGAATTCTAAACTGGGGCAGATATAGCCTACTGATTCAATGGGCGTACTATACTGTGGTCAAGGGAGGCACCAGCCACCTGCAGCAGCACCCTCCACCCCAGGTCCACAGTGAGGAAGGAAGGCCCCAGGAGGGAGGGGGGAACAAATCCACCCTGCACTCACCCTTTTCCTTCCCCCTTCTTCCCCAAAGCAGCTCCTGTCTCATGGGGCTGGGCCTGGGTTCCCAATCTAGACATTACTATCTGGCACACGGGACCACAGCACGGCTCAGGATTGGTTCCCTTGATTTCCACGATTTCTGTGTGTACAATTGAGCCCATGAGCAAGTTCTCAGCCTGCAGTCCTGTGTAGCCTTATTTTTGTTGCACTGAACAGTCCCTTTACAAAAGATTCCATCCCATTTGACTTTGTAGAATCCTCTGTGGTTGCAAACCAAACACACCAAGCTGAGCAGAGCTTCATGCACAAAATATTTCAACAAAGAACAGTCCTGGAGGAAACTAGACGGAGCATGGCATGAATTGTTTCCTCCTTCAGTTCTGCCATCACTGGCCTAGTCCACACTGTGTGAATTTTGTTATCTCTAAACACAACTCTTGATAATTGGGTAAGCCAAGACTGAGCAGAATTTAGCTGGGAAACCAATGTTCATCATCATATCAACTATGTTATTAAATGCTCAGTAATGAGGTTAGCTGTGCATGGCTTTCCCTGGTCTGTGTCCTTGGCTAAACTGTTTTCAGTCTTCTATCAGCTAATATGTTTGTTGACAACCATTGTCAGGCATGGTAGACTGTAATAGACCAGAACAGTTCTGGGACTGATGTTCAAACTTGACAAGTCTTTCCATTGGTCCTGTACTGGAAAAGAAGGGGGGACGTAGATCAGGCTACAAATTGCTGAAGCTGTTTGGTATCCCAAGTAGCCCCTTGTTTGTTTGTTTGTTTGTTTGCTAGCTTGCTTTAAGGGCAGCCCAGAATTATCTTGGCATCTGAGATGAAGAGCCTTAGTATCCGCAATCTTCTGTCAGCGTACTGTACTCAAGGAGGGGAAAAAAACCCTTGAACTGAAGCTAAGTTCTGAAGGCATCTTTCTCTCTAAGAAGCGCTGTCTGCATGAAATCAATTGCTATGCCATTAACTATATAGAAGTGCTCAAGGGCCAATAATGGAATAATGCATTAACAGCCACCACTTGTATGTTGTGATGAATCATTTTAGCTGTTTGATGCACTGCTGGAGGAGTCATTTTCCTTGCAAAAGTACAGAGTAAGGATCTATAGAAAATGTATGCTCCCATTGTCAAAGGTTTGCCTTCTTTAAACCAAAATGTATCCCCATGTCTTCTATTGAACTGAATGGATTATGAAATGAATCATTTTACAGGCATGCCAAAGTGTGCTTTGAAATTACAAGGAAGTCGCAGTTGAGATTTTTTTTCTGTTTCTCAGTAGTTTTAACTGCAATAGCAAATTGCCTTCCGCCCCCCCAACTAAAGTTCCCTGCAGTTTCAGCTAGTTGTAAGCTTCTTTATTTGCTGACCTATCCTGTTGTGCAGGGTTATTGTAAGTGTAGTTACACTGGTAAAAAGGGCTGCTATTTTTGATCCCAGAAATTGAAGCATTTAGCCCAAGGGAGGAGAAATGACGTGACTGTGGATGCTAAGCCTCCAAAGGTTCTGTGTGTTGATACAGCTTCAGGGTATGTTGCAGCTGCAGCCCTTTATTCATGCAAAAATATGGCCAAATCCTGGCAGTGAATTGCAGCAAAGGGGCATTACCCATGTGACTGGTAGTAGTGTAAGCACCGTGAGTAAACTAGGTTCGCTCACCACATGTATGTGCATGAAAGGGCTAAGGAATGGGTGAAACCTTGGCTTTGCCTCCAACCAGCTGTCCAGTATAGCTGCACAGAATATACACTGTCTGATATAGACGTGTAGAACAAGGGACAAAACAGTAGAGCCTTGTGTGGATACAGCATTTGTATCCACATCTGATCCGCAAACATGGTCAGCGGATATCTGCGTCTGTAGAGGAAGAGAGCTGCAGATATAAAGCGCATATCCATAGATTTGCAGGGCCCTACGAAACAGAATATAGCTTGAGACAAAGTCAGAGTTTGCTTTTTGGTCAGCCCCTATGGCAGCACAACATCAACACTCTCTGCTTCTTGCTCCGGGCAAAGCCATGATCTAGCCCATGGGTCGGCAAACTTTCAGAAGGGGTGTGCCGAGTTGTCATTTATTCACTCTAACTTAAGGTTTCGCGTGCCAGTCATACATTTTAACATTTTTAGAAGGTCTCTCTCTATACATCTATAATATAGAACTAAACTATTGTTGTATGTAAAATAAATAAGGTTTTTAAAATGTTTAAGAAGCTTCATTTAAAATTAAATTAAAATGCAGATCTTATCAGTTTAATGTGATCCTTGCCCTTGCTTTTCCTTGCTGAGTTTTCCAATGTCTGACACATATTTGGATACTTCAAGCTGCATACAGGCTTCTGAGGGATCAGTTGTTAACTGGCTCCAAGAGGGACAGAGGACAGATTTCATGTGTGAAAATACCTGTTCACACAGGTATGTGGATCCAAATGCTGAAAGCATTGCAAACGCAATTTTCTTCAAACAGTTAAATTTCACTGACAGGGACATCCAGCAGGTCAGAATAGAGGTCCCATGATCTCTCTCAGTAGCTTCAAGTGCACTCCACAAATCTCCAAACTTTGATGCCCACAGTTCTGAGCTTTTTAACTGAATGAGTTGCATTTTGAACTCTTCAACATCCATCCACTGAAATACAGACAAATCCAAGTCACTTTCTTTGAACTTTTTAGGTTTAATTAGAAAAGAAAGCATTGGGCCAAATTGCTGGAAATCTTGAAATCTGTCAGAAAATTCTGATTCCAGTTCTTGCATGTACATTCCAATCTCATCGACACTGACAGTGCAACGTGTCGATAGCTCTTTTATGTGTTGGAAGTAGCGGAAAGTCAAAGTTTGAATATCCCAAGAAAAAAATGCTAGTTTTACAACAAATGCCTTCCAGGCTTCATAAAGATCCAGAACCATTTGCCCTGCACCCTGGAGACAGAGGCTGAGTTTGTTAGGTGAGCGGTGATGTTCGTTAGAAACCTGAGTTTACACATACATTTGTCATCATCCAGTTCGTGGTAGTTTTGTCCTTTTTCCGACAAAAAGGCCTTGATTGCATCAAAACAGTTTACGAAGCGCACCAAAACCTTGCCACGACTTAGCCACCGAATGTTGCTGTTAAATGGAAAGTTGTTATAAGCACTGTCCGTCTCTTCTAGCAGTGCTTGAAACTGTCTGTGAGTCAAAGCAGATCAAGCAACAAGGAAATTCACAATTTGCACCACTTATTCATAGGGCCGCCCAGAGGGGGTGGAGGGGGGGAAGTGGAGCAATTTGCCCCCGGGTCCCACCCACAAGAGTTTTCAGGGGCCCCACGAAAGTTTTCGGCGGCAGTGGGGTCCTTCAGTGCTGCCGAACACACCCGGAGTGAAGGACCCGCCGCCGCTTCTTCCGCTCCAAGTCTTCAGCGGCAATTCAGCGGCAGGTCCTTCACTCCGGGTGTATTCGGTGGCACTGAAGAACCCCCCTGCTGCCAAAGTGCCCCTGAAAACTCTCGTGGGGGCCCCTGTGGGGCCCGGGGCCTGGGGCAAATTGCCCCACTTCCCCCGCCTCTGGGAAGCCCTGTGAATAAGTGGTGCAAATTGTGAATTTCCTTGAAGACCTGGAGCAGAAGGACCCCCGCCGCCAAAGACCCCAGGCCCCCTGAATCCCCTGGGCGGCCCTGCTTATTCATCACATTATTAAGCTCTGAATTAGAAATTTTAGCACACAGGTTTTCTTGATGGATGATACAGTGAAATTTGACTATCGGGTGGACAATTTGATCTTCAAGTAACTTTACAAATCCCTTCTGTTTTCCGACCATAGCAGGAGCACCATCTGTTGTCACACAAAATATTTTTCTGATGTCAACCCCTCATTCTTCAAAATGGTTTACAAAACTTTCCACTATATCTTCCCCCTTTGTTGTGCCATGCAGGGGTTTTAGGCAACAAATTTCCTCTTGGATTTCATCGGAAGCACAATATCTTGCAACACCTGCCAAACGTGGAACGTCATTTATATCCATGCTTTCCTCAACTGCAATGCTAAACACTGCTGTGTCTTTTAATGCAGTCGTCTGCTTTTCGTTAATGTTTTCTGCCATTTCACTTATGTGTCTCTCAACTGTTCTGGCAGAGACAGGCAGTTCTTTTATTCTGGATAAAGATACAATCCAGTTTGGCAAATCATTGAATAAAACCTCCGAACTGCTGAGAAAAACTTCTTTTATACATTCCCCATCTATAAACAGCTTTCCATTTTTTGCAGTTGTGGCAAATTGCTGGCACTACTATGATGGGTCTCGCGCTTTCTCTTCTTCGGTGGCAGTTCACGGCACTGTTTCTTGCCCCTGAACTTGGGTATTAACTGCCCCACTAGTGTCCTAGAGGAGGGAAGTAGAGCGGGAGGGACCCAGGCCTGCCCTCTACTCCAGGTCCCAGCCCAGGGGCCCTAGGGATAGCAGTAAACCACTAGAACTCACGGTTCCTTCCCCTGGGCTACTTCCCTCTCCTGCCCTTCAGCTTGTGGGGCTTCCTGCCCTCCCTCTGCACAAACCAGGTGTCCCTTTACCTAGGGTCTTAGTCTTCTTAGCCCACCGCAGCACTTCTCCAGACTCTGCTCTGTTTCCCTCCAAACTGCTCTCTGCTCCAACACCAATCCACTCTGCTTCAGCTCCTCCTCTTGTCTGATTGAAACGGGGGTTTTATCATGTGACTGGCTTTTAATTGGCTTCAGGTGCTTTAATGAATTTATAGCAAACTTTCTTCCCTCTACAGGGAATAAGGCTCCCTTCTAACACTCTCCTGCTGCCCTCTGGCCATGCTGTATCACACAATGCACTGTGCAATCTTGTAACTTCCTTCTGTGGCTTGATTTTTACTTAGACTTAAGCATTTAAAAACACTGCTTTGCTTCTCATATCCTGCTACTGCCTTTTTGATCGATTCAGTCTTGTCTGCTTCGTCAAGAAAGGTTTTCTCGTGCTTTGTTTGAAAATGTCCTTGAACACTTGATGTGTGACAAACAACACTTTCACAACAGAAAGCACAGACTGCACGGTCCTTCTTTTGAATCCAGATATGTCTGTCCAAGAAGGCTGAAATGAATGGACATCTAACTTTGACAAAATGTCAGCTCCTAAGAAAGCAAACGTACCCCTCAACTTACAGTGGGGGAAAAAATTGTGACAGACGGCACGCACAACGTCAAATGCCATGCGCTGTTTCACGTGGCATGATAGTGATGTAAGCAGCAAATCAGGACTCAAAAATATCCCAGTACAGGGGCGCTGGAACAATTTTTAAGGTGGGGGTGCTGAGCTGCGAACCCTCTTGCACCCCTCACTGCCCCAGGTTGGGGCCAAAGGGCCACAGCTGGGGGCAGCTGCAAAGCCTTGGGCCGAGGCCAGGAGCAGAGCCCCAGGCAGGCAGCCGGGACCCTGGGCCGGCAGCGGAGCCCCCCAGACCGGTGACTGGGACCCAGGGCCAGCAGCAGGCTGAGCAGGGCCGGTGGATGGAAGCCCCTGGACCAGTGGCCAGGACCTGGGCCTGGCAGCAGGCTGAACAGGACCGGCGGACGGGACCCCGGCTGGCAGGGGCCTGGCGGATGGTATCCCAGGCCGGCAGCGGAGCCCCCGGAACTGGTGGCCAGGACCCAGGCAGTGTGAGTGCCACGGAAAATCAGCTTGTGCGCCGCCTCTGGCACACGTGCCATAGGTTGCCTGCTACTGATCTAGCCCATGAGTAGTGGCATCCTAATTTACAGGTGGGGAGACAGAGGTGACTTGCCCAGGATCACACAGGGAGTTGGTGGCAGAGGTGGGGAAGGGGGGAAGGAAGCTGCAATTCCCAGTCCCAAGCCACTAAATAAGTCTGCCTCTCCCATGCTTCCTTTCCTACCTTAGGTAGGAAAACACACCTAATCTGCAAACGTAGTCCCTATTGCTGCATAATTTTTACTAAATAAAGTCTCACAAGCTAACAAAGAAGCTACCAAAATAAAAATGAACGGGGGGTGGGATGGGAAGAGGGGGAAGGAAATGACTTGCTGTTGCTCAGTGTTTCATACATTGCTCAGAATCAATACTAAAGCTGATTGAACCATTCGTGGCAGACCTAGCCTCTTTTCTAATAGTAAGATTTTTCCTGATCCAAACTTTGATTTCTGCAAATGTTTTCATTATTGTCTTCTATTCAGCCTATTGGTTTTTTTGAATGATTGAACTCTTTAGTTCAGCTATTCACTGATTGTTATTTGTGGCGTCTGACTCATCACCTCAGCCACATGGGCTAAAACTAGAAAATAATGAATAACACAGATGGCACATTTGCTATGAATTTTCAGATGTGTAATATTAGGGGCTGAAATTTGTTAAACTTTAGGCATTTGCCAACATTTTCATGAATATCCACAGGTTATCTAAATACTCGTGAGTAACCAATTTTACGACACTAAATAATGGGGAGCCAAATTTGCCTTTTTAATGAGAAATCGGTTGTATTATTCTTTATTCATTTCTAAATTATTCTGTTTTTAAGATGTTTGAATCAAATAATCGAGAATAATTTCCAGATGTCACAATTGTCCATAATGTCTTGCAACCTGCAGACTGTTTCCTCATCGACTATATCTGAAAGGTCTGTGATATAATACTGTGTGCATGTGCATGCATATAACCCTATCATATTAGTAACACAACCAAGGAATTTATAATACCTTATGGCCTGATTTTTTTTTAAAAGTCTGAGCACACGTAGCTCCCAATAATAATATAATACCGAACTCTAATATAATGATTATCAGTAAATCTCAACACACTTTACAAAGGAGAACAGTACCATTATCCCCATTTTACAGTTGGGGACACCGAGGCACAGAACTTCTGGGTCCACAGTCCTTCTAAAAGTCATGCCATAATTCTATTCCGTATTAAAGCTGCTATAGTCTTCATTTCCTTATGTGAGCTGTTTGCTTGCTTTTGGCATTGCTCCATGGAACTAGGCTGATCAGTTTCACTTTTTGCACCTTGGGCCCTAGCATGCTGCATTGTTGCCGTATCAAATGCTGCACAGAAACATGTAGTTGTTTTTCAAAGATCTGTTCTCACTGAAGCCTAGAGTGGAAACATCCTTTTAATATCAGGGTTTTTTAAAAGCTTTTCAGTATCACGCCACTATATAATTTTATATACCATTTGTCATAAACACCGCATACATGAGTAACACTGTTAGAAAATTAAACTAAAGGTAGAGGGAGAAAGTAAAAGCTTTAGGCAAAGAAGAAAATCTGCAATTTGAAAGTTGATGAAGTAGAAGAACTAGAGAGAGGCCGCTCCAAACAGCGGGAGCTGCAGAGGGCCAACAGTGGCAAGACTGCATAAAGAGATGAAGAGGAAAGAGGGGGATGGATGGATGGAGCAAGGCTGCCCTGGGCGCTGAAAAGGAGGCTCGTTTCAAAGCGGATTTGGAAACACCTGAGAAGCGAGCTGAGCTATTTGAGTTTGGGTTTACATGACATATATGGGGATATGGCTACATAATATTCCTTAAGGAATGATTTCTGGACAATTGAGACAACCCCTACATTTGGGTTTAAACTATCAGGCAGTGTTCTCTTTAAAACTCAGCCTCAAAGAACAGAATGAAAACTTCATCCTCGGGTCCACCAGCATTGGTAGAAGCCTTTTTTCTCTTCCTCCTCTCTTAGCATGCCTGATTCTCATTTACCCTGAGGCCCTTCACACCCTACTGGCACTGTAAAGGGGCCCTGGAGTTGGCGTAAATTACATGAACTGTCACAGTAAGGCCAATTTATATTTTCAGAGCAGTGTGAAGGGGCTTTAGAGTAAATGAGAATCAGTCCCACTATATATAATAAAGCCTTTAAACCTAATTTAAACATAGGCATCAGGTCTGTGTTTCCTGCCATGTAAATGAGATGCTAGAGGCAATGTACATTATGACTGTCACTCTTGGCTTGTGATGCCAGGAGCAGTTCTTTATAACGATGAGGTGAAATCTATTATAGTAAAAGACAATTGTGCACAGTTTTATAGCCAAATTAAGGCAATATGCTGCAGCAACTGGTTTGCTGCCCCCTAGGGTTTGTAGAACAAATTTCATTAGGAGAGTCCAAACGGCTGCGGGGGAAAGACTTTAGAAGATAACCTGCATTTTTATCTGCAGACACAGAAAAGGGACTGAGGAGCATTTTGAAAAGTGCCTTTAATTAATAAGCCCCTCAGCAGGAAAGGGGCATTACAATTCCTGCCATAAAGTTTTGATTTAGAGCTGCCACTGTGTCTTGCCTTGTCTTGTCTCACCTGTGGGATCTGATCTGGTAGGGGTGCCCAGAGCAAGCCTAATGCCATCCAACACTGGGTGTGGAGGTAGGGATAGAGGCAGATGAGCCTCCCGTATCTCTAGCCCACTGGTTAGGGCATTTGCCTGCTAAGTGGAACACCCTGGTTCAAGTCTCCCCTCTGCCTGATAAGGTGAAGAAGGGATCTGATGAGGGGTTTCCCCACCTCTTGGATGAGTGATTGTAGTCACTGGACTATGGGATATTCTGTTGTGAGGCTCTCTTGATGTCATTACTTGTTGAAGCTTTGTATAAATAATTACATATGTATGGGTCAAGAGAGAGAGTCAGGATAACTGTAAATCCGGTGGTTAAAGTAACTTTGTGGATCTGACCTATAGTGCATGAAAGAAGAAGGATAGTCCAGTGGTTGGAGTTCTAGCCACAGACTTGGGTTTAATTAATTCTCTGCTCTACTGTAGACTTCCTGTGTGACCTGGGGCAAGTCACTTAGTCTCTCTGTGCCTCAATTTCCTATCTGTAAAATGAGGATAGTAGTACTTCCCTGGTGCCTGGGGGCGCTAAAGATAAATGCCTTGCGGATCGTGAGGTGCTCAGATTCTGCCGGAAGGGAGGCTAGATAAATACCTAAGATAAGTACCTGGTATTCTGTAAAAGTAACAGAGCTGCTTTCTGATCTCTTCACACTAGATTTTGTGTTTGTTTCAGTTGATAGACTTGGACAGCTTGGTAATTGGAAACCAGAAGATGTAAAGGTTAAAGTGACAACACTTCCAGCTCCTTGGATTTATTTGTCATGTCATGTCTAGAAGCTCGTTTAGGCTTTGTGGTGACAATCTCCTTGCTAATTTGACACCACATGACTAGACAGAACAGTTTCAGTGAACGGCCTTGGAGAAGCATGGTTCTTCACTCCTAGGTTGACAGTTTAAACAAAGTTTAAAAGCTACTGAGGTGTAGCTTAATCACTGATCTCCAAGAAAAGAATCTCAAAAGGGAAAAACCTTTAAGTCAACTTCATGAGCCTTTTATCATGAAGACAGGAGTCCTCAAAATATATTGTCCCCTTTAATCTTTTATCTTTGTCTCCATGGATGGCCTCTCATTACTTCACATACCTTAATTGTTCTTTTCCAACAAAGAGTGGCTCCCAGCAGCTAATTATATTTTGTTTCCTGAGGGGTGAGCATCAGAAAACTTGAATTTTCCCCCACTATATACCTACTCAAACATCTTTGGATTGGAAGCATTTTAAAATCAGGCTCACATGCTATTTCTAGTATTTTCTGGGGTTTCTTTCTTTCTTTCTTTCTTTCTTTCTTTCTTTCTTTCTTTCTTTCTTTCTTTCTTTCTTTCTTTCCTTTTTCTGGCTGAGCCAAAAATCAGATTTGTGTAAACCCATTCCAGTCAGTTGGGTTTAGACATAGAGATTAAGGGTCCAATCCTGAAAGTGACGACTATCTGCAATGTCTATTGACTTAACCCTTCACAGGAAGTGGTGGGAGTTCTTTGGCTCAACTGGTAACATTTTTCAAAGATTGAAATGTTAACTATTTCAATTTTCAATGGAAAAAATCTGGATGCTCTCCAAAGTGGGAGAAAATGCCTCCGTTCACTTGACCCAGTCCAGTGTGAAAACAGGGCCAATGAACAGAAAGCAAATCAATGCTGCCACTCTGCACTAGCCCTGCAACCCATATCAGGCACTGAGCTCCTTGGCAAATGCCTGCTTCTCCCGTAGTCTAATCAATGCATGCTCATTTGCCCAGCCTATGGATTGTCAATGGCCATTATTTTTCCAGGATCATCCTGATTTTGATGGGGCCCGAATGCCCTGAAAGAGCTGTGATACAGTTTTTGGGCAGCACATCACTGTAAGAGTGAGGAAGCCAGGATGCCATGTCACTGTGCTGGGATATAACACATCACAATGTTGTGTTTGCAACTTCCCGGCATTGCAAATGCATTAAGGCTTTATACACGTTTATTCTGTCGGATACTTCAAAAGTTACACCGAACCATCCCAAAATGTTCTCTTTGGTAGTATTGTACTTCTGATAGGTAGCTCTTCCAAGAGTACTGTTTTAACACAGAGGGTCAGTATCCCAGTAGTAAATACAAGGATTAAAGAGAAGACATGATAGATGTGGAGAACAGTTATTTCATTATCTACATGTTTCCCGGTTGTATTAAAGAACATACTTCTCTGGCATTTGTGTCAGGGAATGGGTGCTTCACTGACAACATTAATACTTTGTCATCACTGCAGGTGAACTTTATCTATTTAATTACTGGGAAGGAAAAGATCTTATTCTTTCTGGTGTACTTCAGGCAGACGAATACAATGTTGATTTAGAAGAGAAAGATAATCATTCTACTGAGGGCATGCAAATAGGTAAATGTAATTGTATATTAATAAACAGGTGGCTCCAAAATTAATCTGAAGACCAAATTGAAGCACACCAAGAACTGAATGCATAATGAGATGTTAAACCTCATGAGAGATTGGAGTTGTTTTAAGGTGGTACTTCAATGAAAATCTCCCCTTCCCTTTCCGCACTTTAGGGCAAAAAAGATTTTTTTTTCTCTGTGCAGTTCTCTTGTACCTGTCCAGTACTCTGTATGTCAGATCCTCATCTGGTGTAAATCAATCCTTTCTGTGCACAGATACTAGAGCAACCCCACTAAAATCAGCAGAGTTGCTCCAGAATTACACTGGTGTAACTAAGGGTCAGACTGTAGCCTAAAACCTGTAGTGATGTCAATGAAAGTACTGCAGGCAGAATAAATGCAGCATATGGAATACAGAAATCCACTGGACAGACCAGAAAGGAGAATTTTGGCCCAGTACACTGTTAGGTTCAGGAGTATTGGGATAACTCAGTGGTTTGAGCATTGGCCTGCTAAACCCAGGGTTGTGAGTTCAATCCTTGAGGGGGCCATTTAGGGATCTGGGGCAAAAATTGGGGATTGGTCCTGCTTTGAGCAGGGGGTTGGACTAGATGACCTCTTGAGGTCCCTTCCAACCTGATATTCTATTATTCTATTGTGATTGGATGCTGTCCAAAATGGTTATAATTTATTGGTATAATTTTGTTCATGAGTAAATCTGGAGAGGTAAAGTAAGCAAATATTTCATTCAGGAAGCAAAGGAACTGGCAATGCCGCTTGCTATTTTGATTCCCCTTTTAGCCACAAAGGTTGGATTTCTGTCCCTCCAATAAGAAAAGGAGTACTTGTGGCACCTTAGAGACTAACCAATTTATTTGAGCATAAGCTTTCGTGAGCTACAGCTCACTTCATCGGATGCATACTGTGGAAAGTGTAGAAGATCTTTTTATACACACAAAGCATGTAAAAATACCTCCCCCCACCCCACTCTCCTGCTGGTAATAGCTTATCTAAAGTGATCACTCTCCTTACAATGTGTATGATAATCAAGTTGGGCCATTTCCAGCACAAATCCAGGTTTTCTCACCCACCCCACCCCCCGCCACACACAGAAACCCACTCTCCTGCTGGTAATAGCTTATCTAAAGTGACCACTCTCCTTACAATGTGTATGATAATCAAGGTGGGCCATTTCCATCATACACATTGTAAGGAGAGTGGTCACTTTAGATAAGCTATTACCAGCAGGAGAGTGGGGTGGGGGGAGGTATTTTTTCATGCTTTGTGTGTATAAAGAGATCTTCTACACTTTCCACAGTATGCATCCGATGAAGTGAGCTGTAGCTCACGAAAGCTTATGCTCAAATAAATTGGTTAGTCTCTAAGGTGCCACAAGTACTCCTTTTCTTTTTGCGAATACAGACTAACACGGCTGTTACTCTGAAACCTGTCCCTCCAATAAATCTTGTGCTGAAAGCTTTTATTGCAGGTTTCTACTGACTTCCCAGGATGAGCAGGATTTCCTTTTCCCCTATTAAGGACAACCCCATATACATACATGTACATAGCATAACAAATTAGTTGCAGAAATAATGAAGATGGCTGTTTATAGACTATTTGAATTTATAAAGGCCTGCTAATTGCTTTTCCAAACACCTCGCTGATGGGAAGCTTCTTGGTGACAAAACTTTTCTGGACTTTGTGTTTGTTGTTAGAGTTGAGTTTTCATTTTGGAATAACTGAGTTTAAATGTTTTGTTTTTAAAGTGAGTTTATTGAAATAGATGGGGCAGAGGTGTATTTTTAAATACACAAAGAGGAATGGAGTGTCTGATTCCCATTTGTGCCTTTTGAAATCTTCCTCTTAAATGTCATTTTTATGCTTCCATATAAAATATTTACTCCAGGCTATTCAACGATTAATCTGAGCACCTGAATGGTGAAGATCTGGAAAGCTGTTACCTTTGGGGGGCGGGGGTTAATTTATACCCAAGGCTGTTACAAATGGTAGCTGACTGATTTGCCTTAAAAGCCATAGACCTTATTTCAGATTTCTCTGGGGAGGAGGGGCTGGGGGTGGGGGGGGGCTGATCCTATGAGTACTGAGGGCCTCAAGTCTCATTGCAACTTGCTAAATTAAGGCTAAACATATTATGCATAAAGACTGAGCCACCCATTCTCCAACGTCTATTCACAAAAACTCAGCATTGAAGGAAATTGCACAAGTGAATATTTATGAATCATCTGTTTTACATAGGTATCCCATTTTTGGAAATAGCACTAGCATTACTGACTTTTGAATTTTCAGAAAGATGAGGGCAGGACACTGGACAGTTTAGCTGATTGGTAATGGGATGAGGCCCTCTTCACATTTAGGTCAGTGACTCAAATCCACTTTAAGTAATTAATATTTACAGGGGTGAAATCCTGGGCCCATTGAAGTCAACAGGACTTTTGTCACTAACTTCAGTGAGCCCAGGACTTTACCCCTGTACTTTGGGATAAGAAAATCATACAATCAATTATTTGTTGGGTGGAGAAGGGTACATTCCTTGCCCTTCTCTGCTGTCACTATCCAACCACGAATCTAACTTTACATTAGCAGCAAAATGTGGCTGCAAATATTAGTGATTTGATTTGCCTTTCAAGTACTGCTCTATTGACAGTGGCACATGTCCCTAATGTTGTCCCAGCCCTGCCACCCACTGGAATTCCATACAGGAATATAGGTTCTCACTAGCAGATCCCATGCAGGATCTGAGTTGATATTGTTAGTTTTTATTATTTATTTCAGAACCCTACTTCCAGAAGACTGCAGGGAGCCAACAGAAGTTTCCCAAGATTCCCTCAGTATAGCCCATCTATCAGAGCTTATCTAAAATAATCACAGAGACCACAATTTAAACAACCGATTCTTTATTAACTAGGGAATTAGGAATAGGATAGGCAAGAAGGGAATGGGGAAGGAGGATTAATAATACTGAACAGATATTATAACCATGCACTCTTTCACATGGGAATTACAAAAGGGTAACTGATGGCTGCTCACTTTACCATGTCTAGATGCTGCTGAGACCCGGATTCGATGGATGACCCACCGGACCATGACCACCACTGGAATAGCCACCGCACCGGAGAATGACGATGAGGAATCAGGTAAGGGCCTAACTAACTTCCCACCCTAACCCCTTTGCAACATCCTGTCTGTGAGTAAGAGCCCTAGCCACCCGAGGTAGAAACCCCATGGATAGAGGTATGCTTCCCTTGAAACAATAAACCCCAACAATAAAGCAGATCTTTTCCCATTCAATTAGAACTGAGCTGTTATCTAGGCAGATAACTGGTATCTGATCTCTTGTAATGAGGTAAGAGCGCAGGAAGAAGAACCCTTTCCCGCTCTTTCTCAGCCTATATAATCCCTCCCGTTGCCTAGCAATAAGCCACTAGATTTCCCGCCTTTTCTCTCCCAAAGGGAACGAGAAGGCTGTCTAACATGACAGACTACTTGTCCTTTGCAAACCAAAACGGCGGACAGTACATGGAACCATATTAAACACCATTACCAAGTATCATGTCATAATTTGATTAGGGTGGAACTCACAGTATTAGTAACCTGTGTTCTCTCCTGGGTAATGCTTAATCAACTGATCCTGAAGCATTGACTATTTTCTCTGTCTAATTTATGAATACATATTAAAAATTATAATAATTTACTCAAGTGTCTGATGGGGGGAATGTTCTATCACACATTGCATGATGTGGGAACAGATAACAGAGTCTCTTTGTAAATGACCCATGCCAGTGTAGTCAATGCAAAATCATTGATTTTTCCATTTGGGAGTTATTTGCATTTCTTAGTTATAGGACCCTGTATATTGTATGGCTTATATGGATTTTGCTATAATCCTGCAAACACATAAATATCGTATATGCACAAAATAGTGTGTGTGTTGCAGTGTAATTATATTGCATAATGAGCAACCAAGAGTGGCAAACAGTGACATAGGAACATACAGACCTGAATGAGAGAGGACCTATTCCTAAGTGACGTGAGTCATTATTAGTAAGTGGAGGTGATCCTCTAGTCCCACTTTCCAGCACCGTTTAGGGGACCTCGATATCAGATGGTCATTGAGGCTTGAGTGTTCTAGGGTGATTGGCATACTGACCAGTGTGTAGAGTAGTGCCATTTGTGGCAGAGAAAATACAGGACTTGGTTTAAGCTAAGATATAATATGGATTCTTTATTGAGGCTGCTGGACACAAGTATACCTTGTTGTTCTCTGAGCAGAATATGGCCAATTGGCACAGTCGGAGAAGGATGCAGGCACAACTGCTCCTATGCCGTAACTGCTCTGTGGATAAGCAGAGCACTGAGTCTGCCAAGTGGTCAGTCTGGCACTTATCACAAGTGGTACGTTTATTACAAACTTTAAATAGTGAGATGTAATTACAGGTTGCACTCTATTGGGAGCAGCACGTTGTTGCTCTTTGTATTTTTTAATATTTTCCCATGCAGTCCATCTGAGCCCAAGCACCCAATTTCTTCTCATTACAAGACAGTGCAAGAAATTCTCATTTAGCTGCATTGCAGCAGTTTTACCACACAGCAGAGCAGTTAGTAGGAACTGTTTTCTCCACCATCAGCACCTCTAAGATGGTTGCAAGGTCGGTTTGCATATTAACTTTATGGGGCGTTTTACACAGCCTGACACAGCCCCAACAAACATGGCTACAGAAAGGGACACAGGCTACATCAGCAACCACATCTGCAGTACTACAAATCCCAGAAGCCTTTTTGTGAGTCATTAATTCTTTCTATAGTGCTAATGCCAAACTAAGTCCTGTCTTTTGGTGGAGATGGGGACTTATGCTTCTCCCAGTGATCTCCACCTAAGAGAAGCAGGGTAAGGAGCACCTATTCCAGGCAGCAGTAGTAAATGGCCACAGACCGGAGTGCCAAGAAGTGGCGCTGTGATCAGTACAATGGAAAGGAAAAGGGAAGAGGTCTAGTGAGGGCACACAATATTTCCAAAAGGTATAAATTAAGAAGAGGGTGGGGAATGTAACAATATTGTGGGAAGCTAAGTGCCCTCTGATGTACATAGTCTTTCAAAAATGTTACTTGTCACAGGAAAACAGATCCTAGTTGAACAGCGGAGTTGTTTCTATGAAAATTCTTGTAACTAGTGCCTAGATACTAAGGTGGATGAGTGCATTAGAAACTCAAAGATAATGTATTGGTGGCCTAGGAGTTCTTCCTAGCAGTTTCCCAATGGTCTGTCTTGAAAACCCCGCTGAAGTCTCCTGCACCCAGGTATTTTTAGGAACTATATGAAATAACTTTTTTTTAAAAAAACACTTTTGCACAAGAAAAAAAAAAGAAATTCTTCTCTCCTGGCTTGCTGAATTCAGGTGTTAACAGTGAATCTAGGGCTTCATTTATCATTTTTGTTTGAAAATGCAGCTGTTGAAACTGTGTGGAGCTAGAACTAGATTTAAATAGGAAGAGTAGGATATTGTGGCTGAGGACTGGTTCTTAATTCAAGGATCTGTCTTCTCCTTTGTCAAACTTGGGTTATTGATATTCAAGACACACAGGGGCTTTTTCAATCTATTCTCTGGAGATGGAAGTGTTTTGTGATCAAGAGCAAATGAGATGATCTGGTCAAAAAAGAAGAAAAATCATATTTTTTTCTATTTTTTTTCTTTTAAAAAAATCTTAATGTAAACCAGCTCTATAGCTGTCTCAAAAGTGAGGAAATGATTCTTGTGAATTTTTTGTCAATCCGTCCTTTTTTTAAAAAAAAATATTAATTTGTATAGCTAAAGCAATTGGAGACTCTGGGTGGTGGATTATAGGATGGAAACTAACTGTGTGTTCATTGATCTATTTTGTATGAATGAATAAATTTTGTACATGCCCTTATATCAATGGTAAGAGGCCCATTAAATAGATTATTGAAATATGTATTTGAAACGTAGTAACATAGATAAAGAATGTAGAGATCTAGAATGATTTCCCATTCCCTCAGCAATCCTTCACCTTGTGGCCCAAGAGAGCGTCTCATTGAATCAAGAAATAATGCAAAAATGTAGTGCAAAATTCCAAATTAATTGCACACCTTGTGTCTCCAAACCTTGCTATTTCTACAACATGGGGGGTTGTCATAAATATAAAGGGAAGGGTAAACCCCTTTAAAATCCCTCCTGGCCAGAGGAAAAATCCTCTTACCTGTAAAGGGTTAAGAAGCTAAAGGTAACCTCGGTGGCACCTGACCAAAATGACCAATGAGGAGACAAGATACTTTCAAAGGCTGGGAGGAGGGAGGAAAAACAAAGGGTCTGTGTCTGTCTGTATGATGCTTTGGCCGGGGACAGAACAGGAATGGAGTCTTAGAACTCAGTAAGTAATCTAGCTAGGTATGTGTTAGATTATGATTTCTTTAAATGGCTGAGAAAATAGCTGTGCTGAATAGAATGAATATTCCTGTCTGTGTGTCTTTTTTGTAACTTAAGGTTTTGCCTAGAGGGATTCTCTATGTTTTGAATCTAATTACCCTGTAAGGTATCTACCATCCTGATTTTACAGAGGTGATTCCTTTACTTCTATTAAAAGTCTTCTTGTAAGAAAACTGAATGCTTTTTCATTGTTCTAAGATCCAAAGGTTTGGGTCTGTGGTCACCTGTGCAAATTGGTGAGGATTTTTACCAAACCTTCCCCAGAAAGTGGGGTGCAAGGGTTGGGAGGATTTTGGGGGGAAAGACGTGTCCAAACTATGTTTCCCAGTAAACCCAGATAAAGTTTGGTGGTGGCAGTGGAAATCCCAGGGTAAAATAATTTTGTACCTGGGGAAGTTTTAACCTAAGCTGGTAAAAGTAAGCTTAGGAGGTTTTCATGCAGGTCCCCACATCTGTACCCTAGAGTTCAGAGTGGGGAAGGAACCTTGACAGGGCTACAATTTAATTATGGATCTTTATACAGGGACTGCTGTCAAGGAGACTGCTCATCTCTGCAGGAAGCATTTCAAATTAAAAAAAAAAGAAAAAATCTGTGAGCAAGTGGAAAAAGGACACTCGGATTCCTGCAAAGCTTCTCAAATGCCAATTAAAAAGATTAAATAAAATGAAATGCAATTTTGAGCTATTATTCCAGAGATCACATCCACAAATTATAAAGCACTGTTGCCACCAGAAAGCTAGCAAAAGTTGTATGTCTAATGGATGAACATTAAGACATTTGTGCTTTGTGAGGCAACTGTAATATAGGAAACATAATGTAGCCTTTGAGGAGAAGATTATGTTGGGCAAAAACACGCACCAATTAAAAAAAGTTATTGAATGCAGGCGAAAGGTGTTGGACTGACAATCTTGGCAACTGAAGTCCAAAGTTTATTCACTGAACAAATACAGCATGACTACTGGCCATCCTCATGCTGCTGTGTCCTGACCCAAGGAGGATCATGTCTGTGAGGGAGTCAGTCGAACATCTGGCCCCTCTGCTGGCATTTTCAGAGCAAATGTGAGTAAGAGTTAGTTGTGGCGGTAGCAACATAACTCCACATTGTAGAAACATGAACTCATTTTCCATAGGCCGCTGTGTGTGGTGGTGGTGGTAGTGGTATCCATTGATAAATTGCTGAAACACATGATAAAGTTCGTTTATTGTCACCTTTTAGTGCCTCACCTGCATTCTTCTCAGTAAACCCATCTTCACTGGGGCACATTCAAATACGTTAAGTCAGTGATTAGCTCCAAATAGCCACCTTTTAAAAGAATCAACCTCCTTTTCCCTCTAAATATGGAATTCCTCCTCAAATTATCCACTCATGTCCCCTTCAAAAAAAGAAATGTCCAGGACAAGCAATATTCAGGTCTTCAGCTGGGACACATTAAAGGTCTGATATCTCATATCCTAGCAGGAATAGAAATAAAAGCTTATGCCACTGCTGGACAGGAGAGATTCTCATCTTCTCAATGGGATGCAGTATACCATGGATCCCCCCCGCCAATTTACAGTACCACTGAGCATTATAGTATCTAAATGCAGGATTTGCTTCTAACCCCAGAAGGTCCCTAAGATATCGGACTTTGAATTTGTGACATTTTTATGTATAGAAACTATATTGTATTTTAAATCATTTTTAGAGGTTTGAAAATGTGTTGGTAGACTCGGAGTCCAGCTTCTCTGGTGTAAATTGGTGCACTATTGACTTTAGTAGACTATACTAATTTACACCAGCTGGGATCTGGCCCTATAGTAACTAATACACCTGGATTTTCAGGTAGAGAGGTCCCAATTACATTCTTTTTTTTTTTTTTAAAAAAAAGCACTCTAAATTTGTTTTCCTGTAAAATATGTGGTATATATCGTATGTGCTGGTGGAATACAAGGGTTTGTCAGCATGCATCAGGATGAGTTGTATGGTTTAGTTATATTGTCACCAGACGTGAGTATTGTGGCCAGAGGTGAAAGTAAGCTGGTAGGGTCCGGTACGGCATACCAGCGAGAGCCGGTACGCCGGGCCAGACTGAACCGGCTTCCCCAGGCTGGCGATTTAAAGCAGCAGCCAGAGCCCTGGGCCCTTTAAATCGCCTCCCAAGCCCCGCTGCCAGAGCCCTGGTGTAGCGGCAGCAGGGCTCCGGTGGTGATTTAAAGGGCCTGGGGCTCCTGGCCGCTGCTACTGCAGCGGAGCCCTGGGCCCTTTAAATCATCACTCGAGCCCCAGGGTAGTGGTGGCAGCCAGGAGCCCCTGGGGCTCCGTCAGCGATTTACAGGGCCTGGAGCTCTGCTGTGGTAGCGGCAGCCAGAGCCCCAGGCCCTTTAAATCGCCCCTGAGCCCCAGTGTTCCCAGCAGCAGAGGCTCCACAGTGATTTAAAGCTCCAGGGGTGATTTAAAGGCCCCGGGGCTCCCAGCTGCTGCTACCACAGCCGGAGCCCCGGGGCCTTTAAATCTTGATTTAAAGGGCCTGGGTATTTAAAGGCCCCGCCTCTTCTGGTCGAGGCCACGCCCCCTGCTCAGGACTCCAGTGTACCCGTAAGTCCTTTAAGTTACTTTCACCCCTGGTTGTGGCTATAACAAACTCATGCCAATGAAACGTGCGTGTGTGTGTGCCCACGCACACACATACTCTGATTAAAATTAAATAGGTTTTATACATCTACTGTTATTTCCAGGAATTTTTTATAACACTAAATTGGCATGCGGATGTATGCTGTGAATAAGTGATGTTTTGGTATTAAGTATTAGTTGAACAAACAAAAGATGAGATGTTTGTATTTGTGTTGGAGGTAACTTTTCAGGAATGGGCATATCAAGAATGCTGAAATTATCATGATACTGAAGTTGTATGTGAAATCTAAGACCTTACTTTATAGGTAGGGGAAATTTAGAGTACTTTGTCAGCAATATATGACAATTCCTAATAGGGATGGCTTTTAAACATTCAGAATTAGCCAGCTGAATTAAGTTATTGTACATATGTCTTTTATAACACATCTTTATAGATTGGAAGCTGTTCAGGTTATGTCTTCCATTCTCTGGCAGTAAGCCATGTAAATTTATGGCTCTATATAAATGATTGATAGTACTCTCGTATATTGCGTAAATAAAACATACAATAAATTTTATATTGCTCAATATCAATTTGTTGAAAACACATCCTTCCTAACAAAGCTCTCAGAATGATTTGAAACAAGATTACCACATTAAATATTTGGATTTATGTAAGTGTATTGTTATTTTTTACATTATGTCTATTCAGCCTGAAGAGTGGATTAGATGTGTGGGGTTCTATTTACTTATTACATCAGTGAGAAATCAGAAGATATGTGGCAGAATACCAACCTCTGAGCAGGGTTTATAACCAGCCATGAATTTAATACTTGATTTCAGATTAGGTTGGAAAGAATCCTTTTTACTGTAAAAGGTGGAGTAATTGCAAAATTCTCAAGATACAGTGGGTCAGATCCTCAGGTGGTGTGAACCAACACCACTTATGCACACACATTCTCATTGATGTAGTTCTAAGTATAGATTGAGGGCTGTATAGTATATGCTCTATTATGGAACTTGTCTAAGACATCAAACATGCCAGGGGGTGTGTCGTTGTTTGGATGACTAAATACATAATCAGAAGCAGCATCTGTTTTGTAGGAAAAGCAAATTTGGTTCATTTTGGCGTTTCCCTTTTTTACATATATGAATATTAAGTAGGTGTGTGCGGTAATTTTTTCGTTCTTGTGACCCTTTACATATTAGTTTCTAAACTTTTTAAAAAAATGATGGGCCAACTCCTCTGCTGGTGCGAATCAGCAGGGTTCTGGACTGATATTGTTTAACATAGACATTAATTTCACAGGTATGCTAGTTTAAATTTCAGGGTCAAATTCTGGCCTCCTTCTACAGGTCATGGCTTGGTATTAGGGAAAATGATGGATGCATTTTACCATAACTATTCCCTGCCCTGAAGGCTTCTCATTTGCTTGGAGAGCCTTGCTAGACAGATAAATGTGTGATGCTCCAGGATCCCAGTCATGCTCCTTTTGTGGTCTTTACTGTGAGCCTTTTGGGCTGATGCGGGTGCCCTACCCAAGTTTGGTCAAGGGATTGCACTGAAAATCTACATCTTTCCTCCATGTAATTGTCTAACCAGCAAACAAGTGAGGGCACAGCTATGATTTTTATATGGTGTCCTGAACTCAGTGGTACCATAATTATATTCTCAGACATCGTGCTAATGGGTGCAATAGAAAACCCAAAGATAGATAAAGGGGCCAGATCCTCAGCTTGGTTTCAGTGGAGCTGTGCTAATTCATATTAAGTGATTCTATGACTTGGTTTGTACACTCTGATTAGCATTGTACACCCACCTGGCACTGGTTTAAATGACCACACAAGGTGCTGGACAACAGAGAATCTGGCCCAATATATTAGTGGATTAAAGAAGAAATTATTGGAAATGCAGGGGATAAATAGGTAGAGAGAGAGAGAGAGAGAGAGAGAGAATTTTTTAAGTGTCTACAAAGCAGTCTAAATTTACTCATAAAATTTTACATTATATATATAGAGAGAACAGTGCAGATTCAATGCAACTTCTGAATAATTAGTATGGAGACTATTTATCCACAAAATTGTTTTGTAACAATACAGTCTGCATGAATCAGCATTATATATTTAGGACCATATACTGTAATTACTCATTGCCTTAAGATAAATTGAATCAAATATATAATTATGGCTCACCAGCATGAACAGGTACAAAGTAAAAATGATGCTGGACATTTCCTCCTGTAATCCTGGATACAGAGGTATTGTGGCTTCCTGGCCTAGAATGTCAAGCTGGGAGGAATCGGCTTGCCCTAATGTACCTGTCTGTGGGAATATTTGCCTCATATTCCTCCTATCACTGGTGAAGGTTTCCCTCGTGCACAATATAAGGCAGTCAGATTCAGTTTGGGCTGAGTCTCAGGTGTGGGAGATGAGGATCTTTGGTCCAATAGGTCCCTATTTTCTGGAGCTCAGTAAGTGAGACATCAGCCATAGTCCCATCATTCTTTTTACCTGCATAACTGACATGGGTCATTTTACAAAAGAACATTCCTCACCCCTATCTTCTCATACACTAGGATACAGAAGCAATCTCATGCATGCCTCAACACCCTTTCCCTGGAGCTACAGAAAATGAGGAGTGGAAAATGATGCACCCTTTCACTACAGTGTCGCAAATGTTTCATTATAACATTTATACTCAGGTCTGTATCAATATTTCTGCCTCTGATTCATAAATGGAGTAGTGATATTCATGTACTCATTAATGGTGCAATTTTTCTTGCCATGTTTCGTTAGAAGCCTTATTATCTACACAATTATTTTTGCCCCTCTTGAACTTTTTCTGTTTCGTCATGCATGTTTGACTTGATTTGCTCCCCATCTCTATTCCGTGAACTGCATTTCATGATGATGAAACTTTGCTTTGTCAATGTGAGAGTGTCCTTGCCATCGGCATGTCAGCAACATTCATTCTTGATGACATCCTGAAATGAGACTGAAGAGAGAGAGAGAGTGGTTTTTTTTAAGCAGGCTGAAAAGCTAATAATTAATGACACCTGCATTAAGTTAGTTCTTAAATAACATTTCTTTTTAGAAGCTTAGATGCCTGGCACTGAGAAGAGGGCAATCTATTCATTCTCAACCTCGTGGATGGATTTTAATAGAAAAGACAAGTTATTTGTTCATACCAAGCATCTGTAAGCCCTTAAAAAAAAACAGCAAAAAAACAGGCCCTAGTTGTGATATTTTTCTGTTTTTACACTAGTCATTAAGGGCCTATGATGAGTTCTATTCAATAAATGCTTTTTTTATTTCTAGGCGAGCCAGTTTTCTGTCTTTCTCCTGTGTTATGACCTTATACCTCTTCAGAGAGTGGCAAACTCTTTGCCAACAATGGGATAATTGTGTGGAAGTGAAAGTTAATCTGTCACACCACTCCATTCAAGTACCCTGAGCCACAGGTACAACAATATGGATTTATTCACTTTTTCTGTAGTCATTCATTGTTCAGAATATAGTTGTGCATTGCCTGGACAATCATGGATTACAGGTTTTTTGGGGAGCAAGCACGAAACCCCTTTTCCCCAACTCTCTCAGGTTTCATCCTACATTGACAGAGTAGCATATTATGAAAACCATGTTAGAAGTAATCATTAAGTTTGATAACTGGCTAATAAGGAAGATATGCAGATCTGTGGATAATTACATATTGTAATGCTTTTTGCTCTCTGGTGAGCATAATCTTGTTTGGTTCTTATATAACTCAGTGTGATATCTGTGGTGCTATATTAGCACTTTTCAAATATTAACTAATCCTGATAGGCAGGAAGGGAATGGGCAGATGAGTGAATAATTTGCAACTAATAATTTATCTGATGAATGTAACCTCTTTCTGTTTATGGATATTCAATGAGTAGAATGTGGAGTCCCCTAATTTAGGCAAGGGTTTGTATATATGCTGCATAATAGCAGAATTCGCCTCAGGAGGCATTGACAGACACACAGCTCCTCCTTGCTCTGGGGGTACAAACAGTGTTACTTATACCAGCAGCAAAGCATGATGCTCACCACAACAACTCAGTTCCATTGGACAATGAGTAAGGGTTGTGGTGCTAAGGCCCAACCCTTTTCCTGCCTGGAGTTGGCAGCCTCTTGCTGCTGTACAGCTGGACCCAAGCTCTGGGTAGCCCGCCCGAGGGTGTACTCTCCCTTGTGGTGACAGGTAGCCAAGTCACCATTTAACCCTTATTTGTTATTTGAAATAAGTCAGAGACTTATTTATTTTTCTAAGGCTGTGGGTTGATCGTGCTGAATGCTCTGCGCACATTTGTTTTGTGCTCTCCCTACGTTGCTAGTTGGGGTTAATCGGATAAGTCATTAGATGTGTTTCCACACAAAATATTCACCCTGTGCATTCTTTTACTAAATCTCCATTACACAGATGGGGAAAACTGAGGCAGATATAATTACTGATTTGCATGAGGACAAAGCAGTCTGTTTGAAGGCTAGGATTAGAACTCAGGAGTTTGTCTCCCAGTCATTTGCTTAGACCATATTGTCTCTGTATTGCAGGAATTGATGTTGTGTTGTGTTTAGTTTATATATGCACAACACATTGCAACCCTATACATATATTTAAAGTTCACATTGATAATGCTATATTGGCGGAAACAGTTTCCTGGTAGATCAGTTGATAGTAGGAGATTTCCAGTATCTCAAGCTGCATCCAAACGAGAAATTGAAACCAATGTGTCTGGGTTGTTCATATTAGAGACTCCTGTTTTGTACCCATCTCTTGTGATAGAAAATATTCTGATGGATAGTGATCCAGTTCCCAGTGGACTAGGGATCTGATCCTGCTGCCCCTTGAAGTTAGTGGGAACGGGCCCTCAATGAATACCTACAAATGATGAATGATCCTTGAGAATCCGAGTTGTGACCTGAGTTAGGTCAATCCTGTCAAGTTGAGCTGGCTGGAAGTTTTCTAAGGGAACATTTTTCATTAGAAAATACCTATTTGTCAAAATGGAGCTGGGTGTCTGAGTACGTCTACATAGCCCACAGAAGTGAGCCTCCCAGCCCGGGTCGACAGAATCATAGAGCCATAGGGTGAGAAGGGACCACAAGGGTCATCCAATCTAACCCCCGGCCAAGAAGCAGGATTTGTTGTGTCTTTAAAGTGCTATCTACACAGCTATTTTTAAGCTGCATCTCAGGCTGGAGCTCATGCTCTGAAGCCTATGCAGGGATAGGGTGGGCTTCAGCGCCTGAGCTCCAACATGAGTCACAGTTTCAAAAGCACTGTCTACACATCTATTTTTAGAGCGCCAATGCGAACCTTGCTAGCTGGAGTCTGTCCACCTGGCCTGGGAGACTTGCTTCCATGGGCTGTGAAAACCTACCCTCAGTGCTTCTAGGCTTTCCACTCCTTGGCAGGGAGCCTGGTAGCTCAGGAAACCCTGGGAGCCCCAGAATGAATTGGGTTTGTCAGGATTCGTGACCTCATTGTAGCCCAGCAGGCAGGAACCAGCTCTCTGGGCACCTAGTCAATTTTGGTTTGAAAAAGTCAAAACAAAATGTTTAGACTTTTCAAAACAAAACTTCCTGACTCTCCCCATTCCATAGGAAATTTAGAAAGTGCCAGTTTTCATTGTGATGCAGAATTACAACTATGGAATTCCCTGTGGAATTCTGGGTTCTTACCAGCCTTACTGTAGAGCTATCCCAGTCTTAGCATCAGTGGATAAAGTTCCATTAATTTAAGAGTTTAAACCCAAACTGAACTACCGCTATCCTCCCTACATACTACCCCCTTAAAAACCATGTAGGTGTTTCTTTAATTTCACAGCAAGAGTATAGACTAGGTAGGGAGGCTATAAGGTTATAAGGTTTCCAAGGTCTAGTAGATGCTTCTGTTTATTGACAGCGAGTGAGCTGTGAGTCCATGAAGTGAGATAAGGAAATGCCAGTCAATTACTGCACATTACTTCATGAATAATGTAATTTCATCCCCCTGCACAGAGCGTTAAAATGCCTTTTGATATAATCACCGCACAGCTGAGACCAGGATCTTCTACGGTTGGTTTGTTGCTCTCTGGAAAGGGAGAGCTCCATCAGAGAGGATTGTGGTTCTAGTAATAAATAAATGCAATAAAAAGGAAAAATATTTTCTTTTAATAGCCATTTTTAAAAATTTAATCTTCCCACTTGCTGGCGGTAGCATAAAGTGTTGTGTAATGAAAATAAAGGATGGGTTAGATGTTTTTTAAAGACACTACCCAGCTGCTGGTGGAAAAGAGATGTTTAGAATAGATTGGGGCTGTTTTACTGCTTATTCTTACAGCCATTACAAAAATAAAGCATAATGGAGCTAACTAAATCTGTCAGTATTTTTAATTAAATAGATAGAGGACAAAATACAAGAAAATATTCTTTAGAGAATAGACTTGAACTGTCAGAGGGAAAGAGGGAGACTAGCAGACTTAACAGGTCTTTTCCATTGCAGATGGCTTCTGATTCTGTTGTGGAAGTATAACATTGTATAAGGGGACATGCTGGATACATTGTATATGAGAGGGCATGCCAAAACATGTTACAAAGTATCTGAGGGAGCACACCTAGGGACAGTTAGCTTTTGAATGGAGAAGCAATTAAGATAGAGCCAGCACGTCTAAGAAGCAGGCATCAGAATGGAAGGTGTGAAGAGCAATTAGTTAAGTTAACTGGAAGCTGTTAAAGGAGATTGTTAAGGGTGGCAGGTAATTGAAGATACGTGACTGGTCTCAGGGATCTTGAAGGGTGGTGACTAAAATCTTTTTCTTCTTTTGTCTGTAACTTCTCTGTAACTTGTTCTCCAAAAAACTGTATAAATTAAAAGACACAAGCCCCACTTGGGGGACTCACTTCTAAATGTATTAGCAGAGCAGCTTTGCTAATAAAACAGAGTGGTCTGATAAATTGTGAGTCTGAGTCAAACTTTGACAATTTGGAGGTTCCACCGAGATGGCAAGCGGCTTCACTGAGGCTGTGTGATCCCTGACTGCCTTGCAGGACGATTGTGGCAGCCGGCACCTGGATGCTTAGTCCAAGCGATCCTCCACAAGACAGAAAGGTACACAGCAGCAGCGCAGTCTACGCCATTGAACTTGTTGGTTCCCACTCTGTTCAGGTAGGGGTCTTTGGATCCAGCTTCTGGAATCAGACGTCTCAGGTAATTATTATTTTTGTGCTTTAACCGGTTTCAGGACTGTCTTGTCTTTGTGTCTATCCATCTTCCCCGTGGTGCGTGTGTGAATCTGGGAGCCATCTCTGTCCGGAGACTGGCTGACCAAGGGGTCCCCGTCCCCACGGTCTGAATAAGTGGAATCTGCACAGCTGCAGCCGCAGCACACCTTGGGTATAACCCCTGGTGTGAAAGCAAGGGCAGTTGAGGCAGTAGCCTGTGGGCTCCTTTCTGTGTGTTGCACCGGGTACCGCTCTGCTGAGCCCGAATTTCCTTCCTGTGTGAGTGCTGTGTGAAGTCCTCCTGGATGGGTAATCAGAAGTCTAAGGTAGAACAGTTCCCTAAGGGAACTCCAGCTTATTTTATGTATTTTAGGAGGGGTTCGGACTCTTGTAGGTTTCTTGAAAAATGGTCCAAATTAGCTCTAGAGAACCCCAAATTACAGTGGCCACTGTTAGGTTCTTGGGACAAGGATTGAGTGGACGCTTTAAAAAGCAAACTCATCCTCCCAAAAACCAAATTGGAGAGAGGAGAAGTAGACTGCTTCATGCAGTGGTGGGAAGAGGCAAATCGTAGATGGACTGAGTCAAAACTCACCTTTCTTAAAAATTCTATCAAAAAACTAACAGTTCAATTGAATGCAGTCTCTCCCACCACTAGTCCGAGCGCTCCCCTTTGCCCAGTCCTGTGCAATGATCCGGATCAAACCTGACCCCCACCATACTCCTGCGCAAATAAGAAATCAGAAAAGGAAAAATCTTCAGTGACTACAGATAATGAAAGTGAAGAAGATACCCTCATTGGCTTCGCAGCTCTGCAAAATATTATGAAGAAGAAATCCAAAGCAGACTGCAAAGATTCTCTTGACATCTCTTCTTGGAAAAGAGAACCTGATGGGAGGTTAATGAGAGACTCTGATCAAACTGTTGTGGCACCCTTACGAGTCCTTAAGATGGGAGAAAGTGAGTCCATATGGGATTATAAGCCCTGGACTCATACGGAACTTTTATCTATAGTTAAAAGTTTTCCCAAACCACAGGAAAACTCTGTCAAATTTGCTGAGGAGTTTCTGTTAATCTGTGAAACCTATGAACCCTCTGAGACAGATCTCCTCCAACTGTGTAAATTGTTAGCTCCTGCCAGTTATTATGAAAAATGGATGGCTGCCGCAGACTGGCCAGCTGAGGCACGCCACTCAACCATAAAAAGTACTGGCCCAGATTTGGCATACAGAGACCAGTGTATGGCTCTTTGGAAGTGCCTGCATCAAGCAGGCCAGGTCAGGCTTGACAAAGCCCTGGCTGGGATGATTTAATTGGGGATGGGTCCTGCTTTTGAGCAGGGGGTTGGACTAGATGACCTACTGAGATCCCTTCCAACCCTGATATTCTATGATTCTAAGCCATTCCCAAAGTGTGGTCTCCTAAAACAAACTGGACAGCAATACGTTGCTGTAAGCAAGGGCAAGGAGAAAGCCCAGGCGACTATAGGTCCCGGCTAACTGATATTTTCCTACAACATTCAGGAATACAAGAGCCCGATGTAAATGGGCAGGGGGCCTTGGCACATGCATTTGTTGATGGTCTTCTCCTTGCCACAGGCAGCATGTTAAAACGAATAAGTGTGGGATGGGAGACTGAAACCATGGACAAATTGCTGGCAGTAGCAGAGCATTGCCACCGCACTTTAAAAGGAAAGGAGGAACAGTCCTCCCAAAAGTTAATGGCTCTGCAGATACAGCATTATTCAGGACTAAGCAGACCACACCGGGGACAGGGACGGGGTTGCGGGAGGGGGCGGGGGGCTGGATTAACTGTGGTTTGTAACTACTGTAAACAGCCTGGACACTGGAAAAAAGAGTGTCCAAGACGACCTAATAATTGTATGGGAAATCAAGTGAACCCCCCGCTGGTTCCTCCAGCTGATCCCCAACCCTATTTTTCACCCCAACAATGACGGGATGCTGGGGAACCTCACAAAGTTTTAGCTCCCTTATTACCTCTGTCCCCTACTGGAGAATGTGTCCTGACTGTAAATGATCTCTCTCTCCCTTTCCTTGTTGATACTGGAGCTTCTCTTTCTACAATCCGCACCACTGACTTGCCTGAGGTTCCCTGATCTGGAAAATCTGTGTCTGCTGTTGGCATTACAGGGATCCCTACCTCTTTTCTCCTCTCAAAACCTTTGTCTGTTCAGGTCGGTCCCCTCTCTGAGGAGCATGCATTCCTCCTCTCTGATTCCACCCCTGCAAACCTTCTAGGACAGGACTTGCTATGCAAACTTGGCTGTTCTATTTATTGCTCCCCAGATGGTGTCTATCTGCAAATCCCTCAGTCTTCCTTATGTGATTCTGTAGCCTCCCTGCTGTCTGAAACTTCCCTCTCCACTCCGGTCCCTTGCTGTCCCTTAACTCCGTCCCTAGAGCACCTAATCTCTCAGGTTCCTTCCTCCCTATGGCCATCTCACCCATCTGAAGTGGGCTGATTAAATACTGACCCAGTTCGGATTACTGTAGACAATTCCAAACCTCTGCCTCGCTTGTCTCAGGATCCTTTGAATCCTGAGGCAGAGGCTGGGATTGCTCCAGTTATATCTGCATTAAAAGAACAAGGAATTATTGTCCCTTGTCCCAGGCCCGTAACACCCCTGTTCTCCCAGTTCAAAAGGCTGATGGCAAATTGTGGCGATTTGTTCAAGACCTTCGAGCTATTAACCGTATTGTCATACCTTCTTTTTCAGTGGTTCCTAACCCTGCTACAATACTAGCGTCTATTCCTCCAAATGCAACCCACTTTACTGTTGTAGATTTGTGCTCCACTTTCTTCTCTGTCCCAGTTCACTCTGAATCCCAGTATCTCTTTGCCTTCTCCTACAAGGGTCAGCAATATACATGGACTACCCTTCCCCAGGTGTATACAGAGAGTCCATCCTATTTTTCTCAAGCCCTAGCCAGGGATCTCGCTGATCTGGTTTTCCCATCAGGATCCACACTGATCCAATATGTGGATGACTTACTCCTGTGCTCCCCCTCTCTGTCTGCCTCAGAAACTGATTCACTAACACTTCTCACAGCTTTAGCAAACAAGGGTCATAAGGCTTCTCGCACAAAATTGCAGCTCTGTCAAACCTCTGTCACATACCTAGGCTTCCTTCTCTCCCAGGGCTCCCGTACACTCTATCCAGCCCGGGTACAAGCCATCCTTAGCTTTCCCCAGCCTTGCTCTCCACGCCAGGTCAGAAAATTCTTAGGCATGACAGGGTTCTGTAGGCAATGGATTGCCCAATGTGCTTCTCTGGCTAAACCACTCCAAGAACTCACTCGATCCTCTGTATCTAACCCCATGCCATGGCCACTTGAAGCAAATGCTGCTTTCATCTCCCTTAAGCAGAATTTAGCCTCTGCCCCTGCCTTAGGGTTACCTAACTATGACAAGCCTTTTACCCTTTTCTGTCACGAACAATCTGCTTGTGCCCTCGGGGTTCTTACTCAGGAGCACGGTGACAGAAATCGCCCGGTGGCTTATTTTTCTGCAACCTTGGACCCTGTAGCCCAGGGTTTACCCCCTTGCCTACGTGCTGTAGCTGCTGCAGCGCGCCTGGTCAAGATGTCTGAGTCCCTTGTCCTCCGCTCTCCTCTCACTCTCATGGTTCCCCATTCTGTGGAAACTCTCCTTCTGCAACGCAACACTGCTCACCACTCCTCTGCTCGCCTCACTAGGTATGAACTTTTGCTGCTTTCAGCCTCACATATCACTATTAAGCGCTGCTCCCGGTTAAACCCTGCTACCCTCCTTCCTTTACCTAGTGATGGTGAACCCCATGACTGCCTTGCAACTGTCTCCACTATCACTGTCCCGCGCCCCAACCTTTCAGATGTACCTCTCCCTAACTCTGACCTGGTATTATTCACTGATGGGTCCTGTTATAGAAATGACCAAGGCCACCTTCTTGCAGGGTACGCTGTGGTCTCTCTCTCCGAGACCATAGAAGCTGTGCCCTTACCCTCTGTGACCTCTGCCCAGGTGGCTGAACTGATTGCTCTAACCCGTGCCTGCTTTCTAGCTGAGGGGCTCTCTGCCACTATTTTTACTGATTCTCGGTATGCCTTTGAGGTTGTGCATGACTTTGGCACCCTCTGGCAGGCTCGAGGTTTTCTTACCTCTACTGGTACCCCTATCAAGAATGGCCCCTACATTACCGCCCTCCTGTATGCAGTTTTACTACCGTCTGCCTTGGCAATTGTTAAGTGTACTGGCCACTCAGCGGCAGACACTGAGGTGGCAAAAGGTAATGCACTTGCTGATGCTGCTGCAAAACATGCCGCCACTATAAAACCTTCACCAGAAGCGTTTCTTGGTCCCCTCTCTGTCTCTGTAACGCCACATCCCTGTCTCATCTCGCTCAGCTCCAGGATTCTGCCCCAGAAACAGAGAAAGACTCCTGGAGTGCTTTGGGTTGCTCTTTGCATTCTGATTCCCTTTGGCGATCGCCCACCGGTACCTTTGTAGCCCCCCTCTCACTCTACCCGTCTCTAGCCGCCCTGCTACATGGTGTTTCGCATGTCAGCAAGGAGGGGATGGTCTCTGCTATGAGTAAGGCAGAGTGGTGGGCTCCCCATTTCAGCTCCTTTGCAACCCGCCACTGTGCCGCTTGTGTTACTTGTCAAAGCCACAATGTAGGCAAATCTGTAAAAGTAACACAAGGGTTCCGGGGTTTGCCTCAAGCACCTTTCCTACACTGGCAACTTGATTTTGTACAAATGCCAAAGTGTCAGAAATATGAATTCATTTTAGTTATAATATGTCTGTTTTTCGGGTTGGATTGAAGCCTTTCCCTGTCGCAAAGCTGATTCATTATCCGTTGCAAAATGTCTGTTAAACCACATTATCCCTACCAAGGGAATTCCTGCCACTTTGTCTAGTGACCGAGGAACACATTTTACTGGAAAAATTGTTCAACATCTAAACCAGGTATTACATGTCACCCACCTGTTGCACTGCCCTTACCATCCACAGAGTGCAGGGGCAGTTGAAAGGCGAAATGGTGTGCTTAAAAATAAGCTGGCAAAAATCTGTAGTTCCACAGGGTTAAACTGGCCAGCTGCTTTACCACTGGCCCCTATGGAAATTCGGTTATCCCCATCCCAGAGACACAAATTGAGTCCATTTGAAATCATCATGGGACGCCCTATGCGAACAATGGCTACTATTACCCCAGCCCCAGACCTAAACCTAACTCACAGCATGCTCCTCCAGTACTGCAAAGGGTTAATGCAAGCTGTGAGCTCCTTCCATTCGCAGGTGCGAGCAGCTTGGCCCACGGAACCCACCTCTGCTGCCCGTCACACTCTTGAGCCTGGTGATTGGGTCTACCTGCGGCACCACCTTCGGAAGCACGCCTTGGAACCCCGGTGGAAGGGTCCATACCAGGTACTGCTCACCACCCAGACAGCAGTGAAATTATCCGGCATCGCTGCATGGATCCACGCCTCACAGTGTAAGCCAGCGCCACCTCAAGGGGACCAAGCACCTCTGCAAGACCACGCAGAACCAGCTTCAACCCCAGAAGACAAAGAGGAACAGCCTGCAATACCTTACAATCTGCGCTCTCGTAAGGGTTGCCAGAAGCAGAGGGTAAGCAGACAGCAGGACCCAACAAACAAGAAGCAGTAGTGAGCCTAGCGCCTGCTGCCTGGTGGATGTAAAACCGTGACTGCTGTTCCCTCGAAAGGGGTTGTCGGAACCAGAAAGGGTCCTGCTTCCAACATGTGTCCTTTGAGAAGCTTAATCCTCAGCTACTGTGTCCTGAGGGTCTGGGGAATCCAGAGTGACAGTGACAATTGTTTCATCCAACAACAGGTGCAGATAGCCCAGATCCTGAATATTTCTAATTGCTGGGTCTGCAGCCACATCCCAGCTCGCTCACAAGCTAGTATCCCCACCATGGCAATCCCTTTGAATTCCCCAGAGCTTGCTGGAGAACCCTATCCACTTAAAAGGACATGGAAGGAAAATGACACTTGGGGGCTGGGAAAAACATATGTTTCTAAACTTATAAGTGTGGTGAAAGGAAAGGGCCACTGGTGCTGGGTGTGTAATGGGACAGGGCTGAATCTAGGGAGGAGCAGCTGTCTCCAATACATTGTGTCCCATGGTGTATGGGACTATTCAAACAAGGTTGGAGAATGGCGAACCGGGTATGGAAAGATAAACTTCCTCTCAACCTGGGACCAAACCAAAGATTCAATCTCTTGCTCCCCCTACAGCCTCCCTGAGAAAAACAGCACCATCTACAAATGTCATGTGAATGCTACCTCTTCTCCCAGTGAAAATCATCCTGTGCCCTTTGGGGGATACTATTCCTCCTTCGTAAATTCTTACATGTCAAAGGGTTGCAGTCAACCCTTCCCAGCTTTAATGGGACATCATTGGGTTTGTGGGGAAAATGCTTACACTGTGTTACCAGCAAATTGGTCAGGTATCTGTTATCCTGCTCAGCTTTTCCCACAATTCCGGGTGCTTCAATCCCTCCCACGAAATCGCCTCCGTAATTTCAGGCGAAAAAGGAGGGACTTGCCAGATGCTAAATGGTATGTGGATAACATAAGCCCCCTAACTTGGGAAGAAGCTGTTGACATTTCTTCAGTCCCAGTAGGGGGGGTAATCCACCATGCAAAAAGGCTTTTAAGGTTACAAGCGGTGGTTGAGATCATGGCCAATGAAACAGGAGAGAGCTTAAAAGATCTAGCCAAAGAAGCAGGAGAAAGTCCTGCCAAAGAAGTCCGACAAGTGGCCCTCCAAAACCGTCGGGCATTAGATATAATACTGGCAGCCAAAGGAGGGACCTGTGCTCTAATTGGAACAGAATGCTGTGTATACATACCTGATAATGCTAATGAGGTAATAAATCGTGCTAGCCATCTGGAGCAAATCGCATACCTTCCCCACGAAGAACCAAGTTCCTTGTGGAAATGGATAAGTAACTTATTCAATTTCTCTAGTCTGGGAAACTGGTTGTTTCAAGGAATCCTGACTATCCTATTTGGAATTCTAATAATCTGTGTATTTTCAATTGATTTCTTGTTGTATCCAAAACTGCACAAGACACACCATCCATCAGGTTACCCCTAAGCAGAGTGCTAATCTAATGTTGTTAAATGTCACCAGTGAAAGTAATGAAAAAGAACGATTGATGCATGGAATCCAGTAAGTCATTGGTCATGGGCGTAGCCTTGACCAAAAGGGGGGATTGTGGAAGTATAACATTGTATAAGGGGACATGCTGGATACATTGTATATGAGAGGGCATGCCAAAACATGTTACAAAGTATCTGAGGGAGCACACGTAGGGACAGTTAGCTTTTGAATGGAGAAGCAATTAAGATAGAGCCAGCACGTCTAAGAAGCAGGCATCAGAATGGAAGGTGTGAAGGGCAATTAGTTAAGTTAACTGGAAGCTGTTAAAGGAGATTGTTAAGGGTGGCAGGTAATTGAAGATATGTGACTGGTCTCAGGGATCTTGAAGGGTGGTGACTAAAATCTTTTTCTTCTTTTGTCTGTAACTTCTCTGTAACTTGTTCTCCAAAAAACTGTATAAATTGAAAGACACAAGCCCCACTCGGGGGGGTCACTTCTAAATGTATTAGCAGAGCAGCTTTGCTAATAAAACAGAGTGGTCTGATAAATTGTGAGTCTGAGTCAAACTTTGACACTGTTATGCAGTTGGAATGCATACTTGTTTATGTACAGTCTTTCCAGATAAGAGATCGACCTATACACAGATGAAAATGCTCATGGCATCACTGACAAAAGTTATTCAGGCACTTTAGAAAAATTAGATAGACCACAGGTCTGATGCAATATGACAAATCCTATGCCTGTATACACACATGGTTATTACTGGGCAAAATTCTGGCTGCTATAACTCAGAATACTCCTGCAGTTGAGAGAGCTGAAGATTTGACCCATGAATAACTCTTTGTGGATAATAGTTGTCTGTTAATTATGTAACACTAAAGTCTATCATCTTGAACCTTGTATCATCATTTACAGCTGTGCAAAGTGTGTATGTAATGATACCACCTTAGAATAGCAGCACTTTACACTCACATGGCTATAAGTGACTACATAAGGCAGTGGAGAATTGGGTGCACCTGACTGAACACCCAGTCCTGCTCCATTGACGTCTATAGCAAAATTCCTACTGAATTCAGTGGTGCAGGAGCTGGGCCTAAATGAATAGTTATGTATCTGCAGTGTGGGTGTTCCTTGCATTTTATACAGAGAGGAGAAGGGATTTGGCTGCTTAACACTTTTTAAGAATCATGGGTTCCTCCTCAGGCTAAGGCAGATATATAGCCCCCATTACCATAGTGAATTCATCCTCGCAACACTTCTGTGTTCAGATGGGGAAGTGTGGAACAGGCAAACTAAGGCCCAGATCCACAAAGGTAGTCAGGTTCCTGCCTTCCATTGATTTTAATGTGATTTGTTCAATGTCACCCAGGAAGCCTCCAGAGTAGCAGAGACTTAAAGTCCCAAGCTAGCCCCTAACCCTTTTTTAACACCCACATTAAAGAGATTCCCTTTTCAACATCCCCTGTTGCTAGTTTGTGTATTTTCCCCCTCTAATGTTGAGGCTAGAATACTCAGTTCCATGCAAATTAGTTGAAATGACAATAAATCTAGACGAACGCCACAGTAAAATAAAAATAACCATGCATTGAAAACTGTGTCTCCTACAATCAATTTGAATTCTTTGAGGGATTGAACAAAGTAGTAACTTTATAGGAGGACCAGTAGATATAAGAATTGCCCTGACTCTCAAAGATTCTGTGACAGTCCGTTAAATAAATTAAAAAGTCACAGGGTGAACGGTAAATTATTGTAATGGGTTCAAAACTGGTTCAGAGAGAGAGAGAGAGAGAAGATAAAGGGGTAGGGACAAATTATTTTCAGCACGGAAGAAGGTACGTAATAATGGACTGCCTGAGTAGTCGCACTGGGCTAGTGCTGCTTAATATATTTCATGTAATTAATCTGGAAAGGTGGAGGGGTGAAGAGTAAAATTATTCAGGCTCTGATTCTCCACTACTCAGCATGGATTGTTTTCTTAATTGATAGCACGTTATAGATACTAATTACAAAGTTGATCAAGTACCTGTGTTAAGTGTACACTGTATAATGTAAAAAATTGAGGTATGTAAACAGAAACAGAGGCTCTCTCTAGGGGGCCTTATTTTGCTTCCACAAAAATCCATGGAAGTTTTGGCATGGTCTTATTGGACCAGGCCTCAGATATTTAATTCCTTATTCATACACGTAATACCATTGACGTCAGCTGTTGTGGTTAAAGCAAGCATGGTGTGCCAATGCTATGGAAGTTTTTTTCCATAGGCAAATGGAAAGCTGGCATTTTTATATCTGGTTAAATGCTATTAGTCTTGTTGTTACCTCATTTTCCCAACAATCTGCTTCATCTGCCTGTTCTGTCCTGTCGAATACAAACTCTCTAGGCCAGAGACTTTTTTGGTTAAATGTCTGAATGGCACCTAGCACAACAGGGCCCTGCTCCTTGATTGGAGTTCTTAAGTGTGACCATAAGACAAATGAATAACTAGTGTATTCTTCAAGAAAATGGTGTGGTCACTTTGAGTGCTGAACACCATAACTACTATGGCATTTCCCCCTCTGCATTGTAACTACATTGTCATTAATATATACACCAAACCCAGTGCTTTCAACTCCCCACCCATGTAAAATAGTGTGAAAGGCTTATAAAAGGTTTATAAAAATAAGTCACCTAAAGCATGTGGGTTTCACTAAAAGAGAACTGGCATCTAACAATATAGCCTGGGGCAAATTCTGCTCTAGAGCAAAAAGATAGAAAGTTCAGTGGAGACCTAGCATATCTAGATGTATCTATCATCTCTGATGCTACTTGGCATGCTAAAAATAGTGCAAGGAGCAGCAAGGGCTAGCCTCCCCAAGTCGATGACAGATAGGGCAAGTATGTCTCCTTGAGCTGGGAATCACACACCCTGGTGCCAAGTGTAGATATACCCTTAACCAGCACAAATGGTATACAGATCTATGGAAAAACAACAAAGCCTGCACACAACTCCCTGCCCTAGTTCCTCACCATGCCACGGGCCCTTGGGGATTTGGTCAGTGACTTTATGTCTCTTGATGATTACAAGCTCAGCTCTTTGAACTGGTTCTTCAGCAGTAGTTACCTCTTTGTCTTAGGGTACTTGCATTTGAATGGGAGACCCTCCAGGTTAACAACCTTTGATTGTTCTGTAGTGTTAGCCTCCTTCTTACTAGGTACAAGAATTTCTAGTCCCATGGGAGTTCTGCACCAAAAGATTAAATTCTACACACAATATTTTAAAATTCTGCAAATTTATGCATATTTTATTTGTCAAAATAACACAATGTAATTACGCTAGTTTCAATTATTTTGGCAATTTATTTCAAAATATTGGTCAGCAAGTATGTCTGTAACAATACAGACAACAAAAAAGATTTCCCCAGGGGAAGAGAGTTAAAGAAACCTCTACACCAACCCAGTTGCTGTTTCTGTTATGCTTTTGTCAGGTGCCTCAGTCTGGGTGTGTCACGCTGGGCACATCTTGGGGGTAAAACTCTGTCTCTAGGGTCTTTTAGTCAATTCTTGAAGTTTTTGCCCTGCCCCCTTAAGAGTTCCCAAATAGAGGACACTGCCTGAGGGGAGGGGGATCTGGAGCAGTCTGTGTGTCCTGGGATGGATATTTAGGGGGATGCTGGAGGGGGCTGCGTGTGGCCCCCCCTCCAGAGCCCAGCCATAGGCTCTGCTCTGGCAGCTTTGTTACTGCCAATGGTGGGGTGGGACAATTTAAAGGTTCAGCCGCCCTCGGAACAGCTTAAGTCATGCCCCCCCTTACCCAAAGTCTCCCCTCCCAGAAAGCAGCAGCTCCTTCCTGCAGCTCCCAGCTGTTTCTCCTGCGTCTCCACATGGGGTGCAGCTCACTGGCTCCAGCAGTTGCCATACAGGGGGAGGGCCCAGCAAACCCGCAGCCCTCCTTCACAGGCAAGCTGGGAAGTTGGGCTCTGACAGGTGGAGTGGCCAGCAGCTCTGCAGTGCCAATTCTGGGGCAAAAATCGAAATTGTGCACAGAATATTAATTCTGAGAAAATTCTGCATTGTGCAGTTGTAACCCACACACCTCCTGGGTATGATGTTCTGTCCCATCTAGTGGCACTGAGACCACTTAGAGTTAATGAGTCTGCTCTACAACCTTAGCTAAGAGCCATGTGGCTTTTAGCTCATGCAGTACAGGCTCATGCACTAAGCTCCAGAGGTCCCAGGTTTGATCTCGCCCACCGATGACCGGGGGCTGATGGTGTTACACAGTGGCACAGAATTCCTCCAGGAGTAAATTTCTCCTGACACCTTCCTGGAGGTTTTAGCACAAGATGAAGGTAAAAGGCAAATGTGTAGGCATAGCACAGTCTCACACTCAAACCAAAATGGAGTTTGTAGTTGTATATAGCTATATATACACTAATCTGTCATGCCCAAGTTTCATGTTTATATGTAGAAATAATCTCAAAGTAAAACTCCATAACCATCTAATTACATCTGATTTCATGTTAAGAGTTCCCTGGGAAATTGTGGGCTTCAGAGAGAAGCCATAATTAACTCCAGATTTTGTCAAAATTGGGCCTCAGCTCATTAAAAAGGTTTGTCTAAAACTTTCAATTAACGTGGGCTAAGTTTTGTAGTGAAGTTTTATAGTAAATCAGGTATGTCTCTGGGTTGTAGAATGAGAGCTTTGCATGTCTCTAAAAGGGCAGTAATTCAGCACTTGAGATGCTTTGCATTTGCCATGCAGTGTTGCTTTTTTAGTCCTTTTTTATTGTCTATGCATGTGCTTGTTTGAGAGCCATGGTTCAAAATAAAGGTGCAGTATGACACTGAAGCATATGAGAGTTGACAGTAGATTGTAACAACTCCTTCAGAGTTGCTGCAGGCTATTGTGTTCTGACATAGCTCGGCTTTTGTAAAGGTGCATTCAAGCATTTCAAAAGCATATATTTATTTGCTGGAGTATAAGAGCACAAACTGTCATGGTCCATCATCTTGATACAAATATGGAATTTCACTAAATGCCATGGTGTGTTTTTGTTTTAAGAAAAAAGGGACTATTTATTAGTGATAGTTGATGGTTGAACCACACAGGTGCAAATAAGTTTCATCCATGTAAACTTTTACCTGAACTTCTTTGGTTCAGAACGCAGGCTGGGAATCTCATAGCAGAGATGATTTCTTTTTTGTTAGTAGTTCAGCTTCCAGCCAGATCAGCAATACTGTGAATTTATATTTGCATATTCAATATTTGCCGCCAAAAATCACAAAATGGCCTCAAATGAGAAAATATAAAAACTAATCAAAAAGTTTGTAATCTTTGGCTCTACATTTTAAATAAAGGTTTGGGTTGATTTTTATTTCACCCACCTGTCAGTGTTCAGATGTAGATACAGTGAGAGTTCTGGCTTGGCCCATTATGGAGGAGTCCTGATCAGAACGTTTGGGCCTGGGTTTGGGACATATCTCTCTCACTCCCACACACACAGTTCGGAGTGAGTTTGTATGCAGGGATCCAATTCAGGTCCTCTCTAAAGGATCTCATTCTCTAAGATTTATTATGGCTCCGGCACCTCAAGCGAACCTCAGTTAGGATTAGGTTAAATTTCATGTGCAAGTGAAGGATCTATGCCTTAAGGCTGACTTATACTAAACCTGATGGTCACAGTTTCAGGGGAACTAAATCTTTATTCCTCCTATGTTGCGCACCAAGGGCCGGTACTCTAGACTTCTGGCTCCCAGTCATTTATCTGTCTTGGGTGGAGACCTGTTTCATTCTCTCCTAACTGGGCATTTGAAGGCTGCACAGTTTCCTCCCTTACACTGTGATATCCCCAGTAAGCCAGATAGCCTGGAAGACCAGCACCTGCACTTTCTCTCTGAGCGCTATGACCCATGCATTGCCTGTAATTATAAGTCGCAGAGCTTCTTCTAAGCAAGCATACTTATTCTTAAGGTAAAAGCATTACAGAAAAAAAAAACATTTAAACAATAAAAGAACCGCCATGCATGCTAAAATGCTTGTTTGAGGGAGCCCTACATCACTTTCCCATACCTTGATTGGTGGCAGATCCTTGTTCTCCCCAATATGGTGGAGGAAGTGGGGGGCAAGACTTGAACCAGTGGTCTCCCATATCCCAGCTACATACCTTAATCACCAGTCTAAAAGTTGGGAGGAAAGTGGTCCTCTTCTTCCTCCCACCTCCACCTGATTAGCCCCAAGCCATTTTGTGTGAGCTCTGAGTCCACTTACTTGATTGGGCCCTGCAGGCGTGTTATGTAGAACACCTGTCTTCCCCTCATTTGGGCATCCCTTTGCGGCTTACGCATGCAGATGCCTAGAGTGAGTTTTTGTAGAGCACATGCACAGAGTTAGCAACATAGGTACCTAGGGAATTTCTGCTGCAAAAGTTTAGATGCCAAGTGAGTTGAGAGGGTTTGTCAGCAGCTGCATGGGGGTATTGTGACTCCCTGCCTGATTCTGGGATTTAGGAACCTACATGCATTTGTTAACAGTCCTTTATCTATTCAGCTTTGTTCCATGAGAAAATGCACCATGGAATGTTTCACTGGATGTTGGAAACTCTTGAGAATTGAAGCAAAACAAGAAAAATTCTCATAACACCCCTGGGAACAGAAGCCATCTACTTTCATGCAGTTCTCGTGCCTATACATTTCACAAACAGGTAATGTATACAAGAGTTACCTCTCTTAGTACAGAGGCATAAACTGAATACACTTAAATAAAACATACCTGGCCTTCACAATAAATGCAGCATGAGGTTTGAAATGATCTGTAAAAGGATTTCACACACACACACACACACACACACACCCAACCAGTACTGCAGTGTAAGTTGTTTGTTTACACCATAAACTAACTAGTAGATAAAAACAAATAAAAAAGCTTGCATTACACTCTCTTCAACAGTCTAATTCCACAAAGAGAGTGAAGTCTAGGGCCCAATTTTAATGGCCAGTTTGACAGACTAAAACAAAACCCAAATAGAAACCCTCCAACAATAATTCGGCAAACCAATCAATGTGCACAGTAACTCCACCAATAGGGGCTGCAGAACTAAGAGGACAATTCTTCCTCCTTACTCAACATCCAAAAAACCCCACATCATCAGACAGCTGAATCTCAATCAAAGCAGCACCCACTCCCCAAACCAAAGCAATAGGAGATTAAAAATTCAAAAACCAGGCAAGATATAACATCAAACCTAAATTCTCTACAACCCTAATCTCTAGCCCAGTGGAATAAACAACCTCACATACAACAGTGATGCTCGGAGCAGTAAACCAAAACTTAATGTGGGTCACTCGAGAACAGAGAAGCGAACAATAACCTGTGCTGCTAGCAGGTGTTTTGGTAAACTAATCTACTAGGCATGAAAGGGAAATGTGCAAAATTTAGGCAGCCTTCTTCCAAATATAGCATTGGTTTGCATGAGCCAGTTGTGACTAGAGACACACACATACACCGCACATAGCAAACTCAGAGGAAGAGCTATACAGCCCAAGTGATAAAATTGAGCTTGGAACAGATGCTTTCTGCTCCCAAGTCCAAAAGACATGGGGCCAAAAAGCTCATTTCCCAAATGACCTGAAATGACAAAAGAGTTTCTATTAAAATTCAATTTGGGGGAAAAAACTGCACACCCCTCAGAGAAATGAAAGACTTGGTTTTGTGTTGTAGCAACGTGCCATGGAATCAGAAATAGGAAATGAGAAGCTTTATCTTGGGTCATCTGTGCAACAAGGTGCTAAATGTAGCGAGACAGTTTGGACTATTTGAAAGTTAGGTAACCTGTGTTCTAGTCCCAGCTTTACCACTGACCCTTTGTGTGATCTTGAGCAAATCATTTAACCTTTGTGAGCCTCAAGTTCTTCATTTATTAAATACAGAGACTAACCTATCCTTTGGGGGCAAAGGGGTCATACAATTGTCCCAGACAGCTACAGGAGAACTCCCCCTGTGCCATCCTGTGAATCCCTTAATGGCAAAAACCTAGTGTTGCAGCTCTTTACCTCCCTCCCCTTGAAGCTTCCAGTCTACAGGAAGTGGGTTGAGTAAAAAGGGAAATGCTTTACTTTAGCTATTCCCAGCTGCCAGAATGGCCCCTCGGCCCAAATTAGACAGTGTTGAAGCAGTTTTTACTTATGCTGGGGGCCTACCTTGTCCCCAGCTGAACCCAGAATAGAGGAAGCCCGGAAGTGGTGTAAAGTCACCTTTCCCTTCACTTCTATTCTAATGCTGAGCTGAGGGAACCCTGTTTGCAAAAGAATTACCAAAATAATCTAGTAACTACAGACTACCCTAGACTTTGAATGTTGCTGTCAGAGCGAAGGCCATAAAACTTCTGGAAAAGAAGGTTGGACATATATATATTCCTGCATTTATTTTCATGTCAGATTTCTGCAGACAGTAGCCAGCTGTATCTCACATGAGGATTTGGCCATCTATGGTTGCATCCACTCTACTACGAAGAGCAAGGGAATTAAAACCACCACCACCACCAGCACCACTGCTTGCGATAGGCAGGAGCGAAGTACTCATCACATGAATCCCTCGCTTTTCAGTTCTCCCTTTAGAGAAGGGGGAAGAAATCCTTTGCATTCCCCCCAGGACTCTGGAGACCTAGATGCTTCTGCATAGCAGATATCTACTTTACTATCCAGTTTGCATGACAGATTCACAGAATCAACAGATGTGTCTTGCAGAACAGATCTGAGCTTCATCAGTCATGGACCTGAAACTCAGAGGCAGGGACTTCTTTCAGTCTCATAATCTCAAATGAGAACAGCTACACCGAGGAGAGGGGAAAGCCTAGGGCTGGAGGAAAAGTTTTTCATCCTCTGCTCTTAAAGGTCTGGCACCTCCAATGGCAGAGTCATTACAGATGGCTCAGATGCTCTAAATAAAGAAAAAGATACATACCATAAGAGTAACTGGAGCAGGCTGCTCTTTACACATGAAGGGCAGAAAAAACAGCTCTTGATGCAGTCATGGAAAAAGAGTTGATACAACCTTTAATAGCCAGCCAGCTCCCCCCCGCTCTCCTGCTGGTAATAGCTCATCTTAAGTGATCTCTCTCCTTACAATGTGTATGATAACACCCATTTTTTCATGTTCTGTGTGTTTATAAATCTCCTCACTGTATTTTCCACTGAATACATCCGATGAAGTGAGCTGTAGCTCACGAAAGCTTATGCTCAAATAAATCGGCTAGTCTCTAAGGTGCCACAAGTACTCCTTTTCTTTTTGCGAATACAGACTAACACAGCTGCTACTCTGAAACCTGACAAAAATGATAGGACATTAAACAGCAATGTATACACTCTAGACCATGGCAGGAGACTTCTGAGGTGTATGAAATAGCATAGGCCAATCTCACGAAATAAAAGCCTTAGCCGAGGCCCAGTGAAGTCAATAGGGCTCTTTGCAGTAACTTCACTGAGATCAGACCCCATCAGAGTTTAAATAAAAGTGAATCAGGCATTCTAAAAGCTCATCTGGTAGTATAATAAATGGCGCCATGTGTTTAGCTTCACAGAAAAGTCTGACAGTCCCAACCAGGCATTATTAGAAGAGTGCAACATAATTCTATTTGACCAATGAACAGGTGTGGCTAACGGGACTTTAGAGGGGGAACCTGAGGTGGGGGCTAGATATGCTTAATCTTCCTTAAACTTAAAGCCAAAACCACCCCCTGATAAAAACAAAACAACAGCAAAGGAAAGGAAAGAGCTTCAAGGAGTAAAAAGATAATGCAGGCAGAAGTCAAGCAAGTGAGTGGGGGCTATCCAGTTTATTGCACCCAATACAGCATGTATGATTACCTGCCCTGTGGGCAGTGGTGTATGTGTGCCCTCGGTGCAAGGAGCTCCTGGCCCTCAGAGACTGTGTACAGGCTTTGGAGACCAGAGTGGCTGAACTGGAGGAGCTAAGAGAGACAGAGAGGTACATAAATGAGACTTTCCAGGACACAGTAGAACAGTCCCATCCCTGGTCTGACAGCCTCTGTGTTGCTGAGGAGGATGCACGTCTCAAAGAAGGAGAACATCCAACTGGAGCAGAGGGAAACGATCCCATATTTGGGACCCTCCTTCCAGATAATGTGGTATCCTCTCGCATTGAGGATACCTCTCCAGGGGAGGGAATTCCAATTATTAGGAAGAGACAGGTACTAGTTATGGGGGATTCAGTCATTAGAAACATAGATAGCTGGGTTTGTGATGACCGGCAGAACCGCATGGTGACTTCCCTGGTGCGAAGGTTGTGGATCTCTTGAGACATCTACATAGACCAGGGGTGGGCAAACTATGGTCCGCAGGCCAGATCCGGCCCGTCAGGGATTTGGATCTGGCCCGCGGGATTGCCCCCCATGGCCGGCACCACGTCCCTGTGGACCCAGGGGCGGGGGGGAGGGGGGAGGCAAAGGGTTCTGTGCGTTGCCCTTGCCTCCAGGCACCACCCCCTGCAGCTCCCATTGACCGGGAATGGGGAACCATGGCCAATGGAAGCCTTGGGGGAGATACCTGGAGGCGTGGCTAGGGCAGCTCGAGGAGCCCTGTGCCCCCGTCCTCTCCCAGAGGCGGCACAGGGATGTGGTGCCAGCCACTTCCCAGAGTGGCGCAGTGTGGAGCCAGGGCAGGCAGGCAGGTAGGGAGCCTGCCCCGGCCCTGCACACAATTTCCCCACCCCGATGTGTCCCTCGGCCCAAAAAGTTTGCCCACCCCTGATATAGACTTATGTGTAGTGCTGGGGAGGAGCCGGTAGTTGTGGTACATGTAGGTACCAATGACATAGGGAAGGATAGGAGAGAGGTCCCGGAGGCCAAATTTAGGCTGCTAGGTAAGAGATTGAAGTCCAGGACCTCCATGGTAGCATTCTCTGAAATGCTTCCAGTTCTACATGCAGGGCCAGTTAGACAGGCCGAACTGCAGGGTCTCAGTGTGTGGAGGAGACGATGGTGTAGGGAACTGGGGAAACTTTTCGGAAAAGGGGAGCTTATACAGGGAGGATGGGCTCCACCTAAACCAAAATGGAACCAGATTGCTGGCACTTAACATTAAAAAGGCCGTAGAACAGTTTTTAAACTATGGGCTGGGGGAAAGCCGACAGGTGTGGAGGAGCACATGGTTCGGATGTCCCTTAGGGGAGGATCTATTAATTCAGATTCTCTATGTCCTAGTAAGGAGGAGTGGCTGGAAGATGATAAACTACAGGTAGGATCTGATGAGAAACAGTCAAATGAAAAAAAGTCCGATTCAGTTATATGAAGTAATGGCAGACAGCTAAAAAGTGACACATTTTTAAAGTGCTTATATACCAATGCAAGAAGTCTAAATCATAAGATGGGTGAACTAGAGTGCTTCATATTAAATGAGGATATTGATAGAATAGGCATCACAGAAACTTGGTGGAATGAGGATAATCAATGGATCAATGAGACACAGTAATACCAGGGTACAAAATATATCGGAAGGACAGAACAGGTCATGCTGGTGGGGGAGTGGCACTATATATGTGAAAGAAAGTGTAGAATCAAATGAAGTAAAATGAACCAAACTGTACCATAGAATCTCTATGGATAGTAATTCCATGCTCTGATAATAAGAATATAGCAGTGGGCTACATTACTGGCCACCCGACCAGGATGGTGATAGCGACTGAAATGCTCAGGGAGATTAGAGAGATTATTAAAATAAAAAACTCAGTAATAATGGGGGATTTCAACTATCCCTATATTGACTGGGTACATGTCACCTCAGGACGGGATGAAGAGATAAAGTTTCTTGACACCTTAAAGGGCTGCTTCTTAGACCAGCTAGTCCTGGAACCCACCAGCGGAGAGGCAATTCTTGATTTAGTCCTAAGTGGAGCACAGGATCTGGTCCAATAGGTGAATATAGCTGGACCACTTAGTAATAGTGACCATAATATCATTAAATTTAACATTGCTGTGGCAAGGAAAACACCACAGCAGCCCAACACTGTAGCATTTAATTTCAGAAAGGGAAACTACACAAAAACGAGGAGGTTAGTTAAACAGAAATTAGAAGGTACAGCACCAAACGTGAAATCCCTGCAAGCTGCATGGAAACTTTCTAAAGACACCATAATAGAGGCTCAACTGAAAGGTACACCCAAATTAAAAAACATAGCAAGAAAACCAAAAAAGTGCCACTGTGGCTAAACAATAAAGTAAAGGAAGCAGTGAGGCAAAAAGGCATCCTTTAAAACTTGGAAGTTAAATTCTAGTGAGGAAAATAGAAAGGAGCATAAACCGGCAAAGGAAGTGTAAAAATATAATTAAGAAGGGCAAAAAAGAATTTGAAGAACAGCTATTCAAAGACTCAAAAAGTAATAGCAAATTTTTTTAAAAGTACATCAGAAGCAGGAAGCCTGCTAAACAACTAGTGGGGCCACTGGACAATCAAGATGCTAAGGGGGCACTCAAGGATGATAAGGCCATTGCGGAGAAACTAAATGAATTATTTGCATCGGTCTTCACAGCTGAGGACATGAGGGAGATTCCCAAACCTGAGCCATTCTTTTTAGGTGACAAATCTGAGGCAGTGTCCCAGATAGAGGTGTCATTAGAGGAGGTTTTGGAACAAATTGATAAACTAAACAGTAATAAGTGACCAGGACCAGATGGTATTCACCCAGGACTTCTGAAGAAACTCAAATGTAAAATTGCAGAACTATAGTCGGTAACCTATCATTTAAATCAGTTTCTGTACCAAATGATTGGAGGATAGCTAATGTGAAGCCAATTTTTAAAAAGGGCTCCAGAGGTGATCCCAGCAATTACAGGCCGTTAAGCCTGACTGCAGTACCGGGCAAACTGGTTGAAACTATAGTCAAGAACAAAATTGTCAGATACATCGATGAACATAATTTGTTGGGGAAGAATCAACATGGTTTTTGTAAAGGGAAATCATGCCTCACCAATCTACTAGAATTCTTTGAGGGGGTCCAAGTATAGCCTCAAGGTTTTCTGATGCAGCTTCACAAAGAAGAGTAACCCAATGCCTTTGTCCACAATCAAATTCTCACAAGACGAATGAAGAGGATATTCAGGGTGGGGTGAGGTAGGGTGTTCCCTCTCTTCACCCCCCCTCCCCAGTTTGTTGTATTCAGGGCATTGCCTCACTGCCATGTTGCACTTGGCCATCTGTGCTCCACGCAGACAGTTTGCTATCTAACTTTGTGTGCCCAGGGCTATGGCTTGTGATCCAAATGAAGAGAAGAACCAGTTGGTCACATGGATTCAAATCTGTACCAGGAGTTAGAATCAAAGATAAGCATTGGGCACAGAGAGAGGAGTGATTGATTGTTGATCCTACTCACTGATCAAGTAGAAGCCAAATGCAGCCAGAGAGGTGTTCTAGAATGGGCAAGGCACCATGTACTCAGTACCTGAGACCAGTCAACTGATAAAGGGTGGAGAGGGGAACACTCCCTGCATATGAATGCATACCCAAAAGTCATCAGAGGAGATCAGCTGACAAGGCAGCAAACGTGCCAAATAGCCAGACATCTGCCTTATGGCTACCACAAGTAGAGTTTCAATTTTTGTGGGTTTTTTAATGAAGTTCAAATTGGGCAAATTTTTCCCACCAACTACAACCAAATGTTAGAAACCTGGGTGCTTATGAATTAATATTTAGGTATTTGAGTGGAATTAGTCTGATTTTTCAGAAGTGCTGAGGACTTGCAGCTCCTAATCGTGCCGAAATGTAGATTTAAAAGCTTAACTTCAAAACATCCAGCTTTGAAAATGTCGGCCTATGAGAACAATGTTCGAGACTGGATGGATAAGTAAATATAACACAAATTAGTCTTCACAGATTACTCTTTGTGGATATTATTATAAGAAAATCAAAATGGGTACCCTCCCACAACATGTGCTCTATAATATTGCACCAGAATTGCAAGATTCAGATGTGAGAAAATTCTGATATAGGACATCAAACCGTTCCAGCCTATGATTAGATTAAAGGCCAAGGCCCCGATCCTGAAATGCGCTCTGCATGGGTGGACTCCTGTATTCACACAGAGTATCACTGACTTCTGCAGGACTCTGTGCAGGCTCTGGGGTTCATCCATGCAGATCTCATTGCAGGATCAGGGCATACATATGGAAAGTTACCCAAAATTGATTTAATAGGAGGTACCTAAGGCTAAAGTGGGTTATTTACCGCTGATCAAAACACACACATGTATACACACCCACCCACTCCATGATGTACCTAATAGACTTTTTGTACATGTAAATGGCGTATCAACAAAAGAAAGTAATTTGGCAAGTGTTGAAAAAGATCAGTATGGGTAGCGAAGATTTGCATTAGCCACACAAACATATCAGTTACTATGAAGACATAGCACCCCTTGCTGAACTTATCTTGCCCATAGAGGATGCAGCAGTACCTTAGACAAAATAATTATTCAAAAATTGATTAGTCTCATGGAGCAAATGTACAATGAGTAGAACATAAAACTCCCAGCATTAAAGCCCCAATAGGGGACAACATGGATTTGTACTCAGCGAGACAGGTAACTAATTAACCACTCAGTACTTGGAAGAAAGCTTGCACTTTTAAGATTTCTTTCCATAGGCAGAGTAGAACAAAATGATAAGGAAACTGATATTCTAATTCTGCATATCCAACATCCAGACTTCTTTCCTATGTATGTTCAATGTGTACAATACCCTTTCTACTTCTTGAGGGTAAATGATAGCTATGAAAGTTTTTGTTGCAAATGAGATGAGGTTGGTGTCATCCTTCAGCTGCAAACATTAGAAAGTAGGTTATTTATTCACAAACCAATTCTCCTGCTTGAATGATGAAATACTGCAGTAAATCCCTGTGAACGGAAAGCCAGTACTTAAACTGCTCATATCTAAAGTTAGCAAAAATCTGCAGATAGCACTGCAAATGTAGACCATAGACAACTTTTTTTACATAGAAAAAGCTCACCCAAAATGTGTGTTAGTCCAGTGATCCACACTATGCCAAACCATTAAAACAAATGAGAATTGGAACCTTTACTAAAATGGCTTTGCTCTTTTTAATCAAAGAGATGGAAACCGCAGGTAGCAATATTTACAATTCTTAGTAGTGAGGATAGCTTTTCTGTTTGTCTAAAGTGCCTATTAAAATCCTATTGTCATTCTGATATCTTGATAAGAGAACACTACGGTACAAAAAGCATTAGCAAACTAGATGCTGAGTATTTTACAGACACAATCATTCAGTAAGCTCAGCAAAAAAAAAGGTATTGCACTTCCACAGAAAATCTGAAAACAATATTTAAACCCACCAGAAAGTACCATGTATTGCTAAAACAAGAATACCAGGGCTGGTCAGTGGTCCAATGGGAACAATTTTTAAATTTCAAAACTAGACCAAAACACACATCAGCAGAGGGTGTTAACACAATTCAGCAATATTTCCCATCAAGAAATTACAGGGATTGAGGTAAAGTTTCAACTGTTGTGTCCTCTTTGTGATTGGGCAACAGTTTCTGTTAACAGCATCCTACTTGGGGCTGGATTGTGATCTTTGGGGCTAACAGGAAGAAGCAGCTTGACAGAGGCAGTTTTTGCTGAGAAAGGACAGAGGGCAGCTATTGAGATGAAAGACATTCACTAGTCTCCTGCTGTCTGAATGTCGCCAAACACAGTGAACCTCAGGCACAGGGCCAATTCCAGGGGATTCAGAGCTGGCTACAAACCTTTCAAACAGCTCTAATAACTCATGTAGCAGAGGGATAGCATATGTTTAGAAGAAGCTATTTTGTTTCAAGTAATATCACCACACTGCACACAAAGATTTTTCACATCGGTTTCAGCAGATGGCTCCTACTCCTTCTATAACAATCTTTCTTTCCCTTTATTTTTCAAGATTTAGAAATATGAAGTCTCTAGGGGCCAAATGACCTGTACTTACCTGAAATGCTTTATTCGTACAATTGGCAGTCTAGCTGTCAGCTAAGGTAAGTTAGAGCATCAGCAAAAATGGACACACACCAAAAAAATCTGAATAGAAAATGCCATCTACTTTGAAGTCAGGGCAAAAATATGTATAAATAAATAAAAATGCAGCAATCAGCCACATTAAAATACATGGGGGCTGTACTGAATGCATTTTAAATTTAATGGAATCCTACTGGAAAGTTATGCTGACTGTGACACAAATTTAGACTGATCCTAATGGGCTCCAAGTTCAGCTGTCACTATCAAGCTGACGTTCAGATTTGAATGTTACAGACCTCACTGACACCCCTACATTGCACATTACCTCTGCAAGTTTAAGCGCAGAAGGCCAGATCTTCAGCTGATATAAATCAGTTTAAATCCATTGCAGGCAATGGAGCTATATTCATTTACACCAGATGAAGATCTGGCCTAGAGTTTTCCCAGGTATAACTGGCCTCCCAAAAGGTTTTTTTCCTTCTTGCAACAGAAAGCAGGGACTAGTCAAACAGTATTAAAGCTGGAAAGACTTCAGAATACTTTAAGTCTTGTTCCATGTTGAATGTACTTCTTCACACTGTTACTGCAAACTAGGTAAGTACTTTCCAAATCATGTAATTAGTTCTGGACTTAAAATTCATCTCCATCATTGGGTGTCCTCGATCCTAGATAACGTTCTCCGATTTCCAGACATCGGCCTGTTTGGATCCTTTCAGATGTGAAGTATGAAGAAAAGTATAGCAGTCACTTATGATAAAGTATTATTGTAGTTGTTGAGAATAAATAGGCCCTCTGAAAATGCAGGCGAAATAGAAAGCTCTCTAGATACTTAGCCCGTGTACTCGCTTTCCAAAGTATTTTTCTATACTTATACCGGATCACTTTTCTTTTGTGCATTGCATGGCTTATCTTGAAATATGAAAGAGACAAAGATGATAAACTCTTACTTGATGAAGATACTGTACTGATGATAGCAAAGCATTCTTACTATATGTGAGTTCTCTGTTCTCCAAGACGAATAAAGATGGGTCTTTCCCAAAATGCTGGTCAATTTAAGATCCAGATAAGACATTTGTTTTAGGCAAGGCCCACTGAAGCTCTGAGACTCTCAAAAGCTTATTCTTTCCACCAACAGAAGTTGGTCCTCACCTACCTTATCTCTCTCATAGACCCCCAAATCAGAATATTGCCTTAACATTGGGGGCAGGAGAAAATAGTGAGCACCTAAATAAATAAATATCACTTATCCAGTGATTTTAGGGTCTGTCTTGATTTTAGGGTCTGTCATCCATTCAAATTTTAAAGGACATCATGCTGGCTTCCAATTTGCTTTTTGGGTACAATTCAAAGTTTTGGCATTGATCCATAAAGCCCTTTATTACAGGACTCCCAACAGTATAATGAAAGCTTGACTTCAGTGAACTCTGGATCAGTCCCTTTGTGCACTGCAGTTATCTGTAACAGAGACTGGTCTCCAGAAGAACAGAACAAGTTCAAGAACCAGAGCACAGTGGAACAGTGACCGGAGGAACCTTTGAAGAGGGCGTGAGCGTCATGAAAGTCTTGCTCTTCTAAAGCTAAAGTTTTGTAAGCAGCACTGAGACACATATTTGCTTCCTATAGTGCCATTTTCCAAGTGGACTGTATTGGCTCAGTTACAGAACTAAAGAGCAGATTTTTATTAAAGCCGGAATACTTCGTAAACATTTCTAGTTGGAAAACCCGGTTTTTTAGAAATGTCTTAGTGGATGTGCAAATCAAAATCAGGGTTCATAAAAATGATTAGAAAGTACAATTGCATACTATTGTGCTGGGGAAGGCTAATAACACATAGTTCTCTTCATTAGTAGATCTCAAGGTGCTTTACAAAGGAGGTCAATATCACCGATGCATTTCACAGATAGGGAAACTGAGGCACAGCAAGGCACTTACCCAAGGTCACCAAGCAGTCCAGTGGCAAATTCAGGAATAGAATACAGGTCACCTGAATCCTGTGCTCTAGCCTCTAGGCCACACCAGAGTTTCATAAAACTGGCGTTTGTAACATTGAGGTGTACCCTTAAACACTGGCATTTTGGGTTACTACGGCAATGTCATTCTAGCATTTTATAGCTAATTAAGAGAGAGATTTTCAAAAGCACAAATGTGAGTTAGGCACCCACTGCCCATCAACTTTCAATGGAAGTTGGGTGCCTTGCTGCACTTTGTGCCTTTTCGAAAAATTTCCTCCGAAAGATCATAGCCCCAAGGTGAGGAAGGTATTTTAGTGACTGAGGCATAAACAATAACTTGTCCCAAGTCACACAGTTAGGCATTGGCCTTAGCAGGGAAAGAATCCAAAAAGATTTCTGGCTCCTGGCTCCTTGATCTACCAGTAAGACAACACTTCTTTCCTTTAACATCATGTACATTTCTTTAAGCGCATTAGATAAGAGCCAGTTCTTATCACCAATGGCAACTAAATAACTAGCAGATTTTTAGGCTAGTGATGCTGTGCTAGTGGCATGACTGACATATATTTACATATTGTGCTATCCCAGAAAGCAAAGCGTTTTAGGTTGTAAAGAAGCATGGGGAGACCATAGTTTGGGAGTGCTATATTATCAAGAGAAAACAGCACAGCAAAAGCGGTTGACAGTTTTGCATAATGTTGCTTTGTATTATATCAAGCCAGGAAAGACGTCATTCTGACAGGAAGACACAAAATTATGCTAGAATGGTTGTATTAGAAAAAGTGGGGTTAAAAACAGAATGAGGAAACAATGTCTCACCAATGTACACACACAAACACAGAGAAAGAGAGAGATACAGGCGGAAGGTTTTGGCACGCTGTATTTAAGTTGTTAGGGTTCCATTGAAGTTAATAAAGCTGTGCTGATTTGTAGCAGCTGAAGAGCCGGCCCAACATACGGTACCACAGAACTGCGGGAGTCAGAGTCTTCAGAAGTAGAGCACAGAAATCACAGCCCAGGAGGAGGAGGAACTAAGGTGACTTTAGCAAAAAGAAAAGGAGTACTTGTGGCACCTTAGAGACTAACCAATTTATTTGAGCATAAGCTTTCGTGAGCTACAGCTCACTTCATCGGATACATACTGTGGAAACTGCAGAAGACATTATATACACAGAGACCATGAAACAATACCTCCTCCCACCCCACTCTCCTGCTGGTAATAGCTTACCTATAGTGATCACTCTCCTTACAATGTGTATGATAATCAAGTTGGGCCATTTCCAGCACAAATCCAGGTTTCTCACCCCCCCCCCTTTTTCCAAAAACCACACACACAAACTCACTCTCCTGCTGGTAATAGCTTATCCAAAGTGACCACTCTCCTTACAATGACAGGTTTCAGAGTAACAGCCGTGTTAGTCTGTATTCGCAAAAAGAAAAGGAGTACTTGTGGCACCTTAGAGACTAACCAATTTATTTGAGCATGAGCTTCCGATGAAGTGAGCTGTAGCTCACGAAAGCTTATGCTCAAATAAATTGGTTAGTCTCTAAGGTGCCACAAGTACTCCTTTTCTCCTTACAATGTGTATGAAAATCAAGGTGGGCTATTTCCAGCACAAATCCAGGTTTTCTCACCCCCCCCGCCCCCAAAACACACACACACAAACTCACTCTCCTGCTAGTAATAGCTTATCCAAAGTGACCACTCTCCCTACAATGTGTATGATAATCAAGATGGGCCTAAAGGTGACTTTAGGCCGCCTTTATGCCCTCACAATTCTGGTCTGCTTTAAAGGGTCAAAAGCGCCCCCAGTGTAAGTTAGACAGCCTTCAGGAGCTGCCAAAATTCTGCTAGCCCATCCCTACCTGTCTATGGGAGATTGCAATAATCAGAGTCCCCACAACATTGTACACTGTAGCCCTACCCCAGCACATCCCCCCTGGCCCTGCCCTCCTCCTGAAATGCTCGCTGTACTGAGGCTTGCAGGGGATAAGGGCGGTCCTCTGGAAAGAGCCTGTTGCTGTCTTCCTTAGGCCTGGTCTACACTAGGAGGTTAGGACTAATTTAGCTGCGTTAGGTCGATTTTATAATGAATGCGTCTACACAATCAATCCTGTTCCGCCAACCTAAAGGGCTCTTAAAATCGACTGCTGTGCTCCTCCCCAATGAGGGGAGTAGCGCTAAAATCAACCTTCCTGGGTCGAATTTGGGGTAGTACAGAGGCAGCGCTGTGCAATTCGATGGTATTGGCCTTCGGGAGCTATCCCAGAGTGCTCCAATGTGACCACTCTGAACAGCACTTTCAACTCCCATGCACTAGCCAGGTACACAGGAAAAGCCTATCCAAGACCCTCCCCCCCACCCCCCATTCCCCATCCCCTGACTGCCCCTTCCCGAACCCCCAACCCATCCAACCTCCCCTGCTCCTTGTCCCCTAACCGCCCCGTCCCAGAACCCCCTGCTCCTAACTGCATGCTGGGCTGTTGACTTGGCTAAATGGGATCATCCCAGAGAATAGCCACATAGGAGGGGGGGATGCTGCACATCCACCCCAAAAGCCACAGCCCCTCCTTTTAAATGGCAAACACAACCGGCGTTGGTTGCTATGGGAAAGGAGGGCACTGCAGTTTGAAACCATTCCCACATGTTATGAATGCGGAAGAAGCCAACCCCACATACCCTTTGGCTTACCATGGCTGCCTGCAAACCTAATTCTGTTGCTCAGCCGTGTGTGATGTGTCACCATACCGGCAGGTGCTCAATATAAAAGGCAAAATGCGACCTTGTACCTAAAACACATGTGCTGTCTGCTGTGAATTGCTTGATTCACCATAAAAGAGTCTCTCTTTTGTTCTCAGAAATGTGTCTTCTTAAAAGTCTACTCTCTCTTTCCCTCATCCCCACCCCGCAGCTGCAAATGCTTCTATGCTCCCCACATCAACTCCATCCTTGAGGTTATCTCAGATTAGAAGGTGAAAAAAAAAAAAAACCACACTCACAATGACATGTTTTCAGAGCTCCCACACTGATAGGGCACAGCTGAATGCATGGAGGCATTCGGTGGCAGAGGCCAGCAGAGCATACAATGAGCTTGATTAGAACCACAGGAGGAGATGCTGAGGCTAATAGGGAAGGAAACAGACATGATGAGGCATCTGGTGGAGCTGCAGGAAAGGCAACTAGAGTCTAGACCACCGCTGCAGAACCACCTGCCCTCCTCACCCAAGTTCCATATCCTCCTCACCCAGATGCTCAAGAATGTGGTGGGGGAGTCTCCAGGCACCCTGCCACTCAACTCCGGAGGATGGCCCAAGCAACAGAAGGCTGTCATTCAAACAGCTTTGATTTGCAGTGTGGCTACAATAAGCAATGTGGCCTTCTCCTTCCCTCCTCCCGCACCCCACCCAACCCTGTTATCAAACCCTTTGTACACCTGGACTTCCTGGACTTCCTTTTACTAGTCAGCATTGTCAGTGATCTCAATTTTTTTTTTAATTTATTTATTATGAATGGATGAAAGAATGAATGGATTCAGAACAATAGGGACTTTATTTCCTGTGCCAGCTGGGGTTGAAGGGGGGAGGGGGATTGGCTTACAGGGAAGTATATTCACCAAAGGGTGCAGCTTTGCAACAAGGACACACATACACACGTCACACCATAGCCTGGTCAGTCATGAAACTGTTTTTCAAAGCCTCTCTGATGCACAGTGCGCCTTGGTGTGCTCTTCTAATTGCCCTGGTGTCTGGCTGTTCAAAATTGGCCACCACGTGATCTGCCTCAACCTCCCACCCCACCATAAATGTCTCCCCCTTACTCTCACAGATATGGAGCACACAGTAAGCAGTAATAACAGTAGGAATATTCCTTTCTCTGAGGTCTAACCTACTCACACTGCGCCAGTGCCCTTTTAAACGCCCAGATGCACATTCTACCACCATTCTGCACTTGCTCAGCCTATAGTTGAACTGCTCCTTACTGCTGTCCAGGCTGCCTGTGTACGGCTTCATGAGCCATGGGAGCAAGGGGCAGGCTGGGCCTCCAAGGATAACTACTGGCATTTCAACATACCCAACAGTAATTTTCTGGTCCGGGAAGAAAGTCCCTTCTTGTAGCTTTTCGAACAGCCCGGAGTTCCGAAAGATGCAAGCGTCATGCGCCTTTCCCGGCCATCCCACATTGATGTCGGTGAAATGGCCCTTGTGACCCACCAGTGCTTGCCACATCATTGAGAAGTACCCCTTGTGGTTTATGTACTCTTTGGCAAGGTGGTCCGATGCCAAGATAGGGATATGGGTTCCGTCTATCGCCCCACCACAGGGAACCCTATTGCAGCAAAACCATCCGCTGTGACCTGCACATTTCCCAGAGTCAGTACCCTTCTTAGCAGAAGGGTATTGATTGCCCTGGCTACTTGGATCACAGCAGCACCCACGGTAGATTTGCCCACTCCGAATTGATTCCTGACTGACTGGTAGCAGTCAGGCATTGCAAGCTTCCACAGGGCTATCGCCTCTCGCTTCTCAACTGTCAGGGCAGCTCTCATCTTGGTATTCCTGTGCTTCAGGGCGGGGGAAAGCAACTCACAAAGTTCCATGAAAGTGGCCTTATGCATGTGAAAGTTTTGCAGCCACTGGGAATCATCCCATACCCGCAACACTATGTGGTCTCACCAGTCTGTGCTTGTTTGCTGGGCCCAGAATCGGTGTTGAACTGTATCAACATGCCCCAATGCCGCCACGATATCCCACTTGCCACATCCCGTGCTTTCAGGAGTGTCTGTGTCCATGTCCTCCTCACAATCTTCCTCATGCTGGCGACTCCTAGCTAGGCTCTGCACATACTACAGGATAATGTGCAAGGTGTTTACAATGCTCACAAAAGTAGTGTGCAGCTGAGCGGGCTCCAGACTTGCCATGCTATGGCATCTGCACAGATAACCTAGGAAAAAAGGCACAAAATGATTATTTGCCGTTGCTTTCAAGGAGGGAGGCAGGGAGGGGAGACTGACGACATGTACCCAAAACCATCCACAACAATGTTTTTGCCCCATCAGGCATTGGGAGCTTAACCCAGAATTCCAGTGGGCAGCGGGGACTGTGGGATAGCTACCCACAGTGCACCACTCCCTGAGTCTATGCTACCCACGGTATAGAGGACGCACTCCGCCGACCTAATGCGCTTAGTGGGGACATGCATGATCGACTGCTATAAAATCAACCTAATTTCGTAGTGTAGACATGCCCTTAGTCTTGCACCAGGGGAAGTTCTCCTCCAGCCAGATCCAAGGATTTTAAAGCCCCTTTATGCATCAGCAGCTCCTTTGTCTAGCACACAGGGGCTGGAGCAAGGATGAGAATCTCACCCAATGTACTCAGCACCACAGAAGCTCAGGCTACTCTTATTAGTGCCTAAATTTAAATTTAGGTACCTAAGTTTGAAAATCCCTGGGCTAATTTTTGTTTGGTCAAGTTCAGAAATGTGAGAAGAGTAAGTCGTTTTAGCATTTATTATCCATGGTCCATAACAGTCAGATATTAAATATTGAATTGTGTGTTATCTGAGGCTGATTAGAAGATGAAAAGCATCTATGGATGATAGTGCATGTTTAACTGAACATTGTCACAAAAGACGACAACTGCTATTTGGGTTGTATCAACAAGAGTACCACAAATAAAACAAGCATGGTAATTAGTTGCTCTTCTTGGTACGGATTGGTTTGCCATCAGACTATTGCATTCAGTTCTGGGCACTTCACGTTAACAGAGAAACGAGAGAGCGTTCAGAGCAGAGGAACAAAGAAGAAAAAAGGCACAGAACATGGGTCCTTTGAGGGAAACGACTGAGGATTTTCATTTGGCAGAAGAAAGATTGAAGGGAGAGATTAACATTTTACTGATGTATAAAAGGATGCTTTACAGAGGACCAGTGTCAGTTTTTCTCATTAGCAATGAGAATAGATCAAGAATAATGAGCTTCTGCTGCAGCAGGGAAAATTTAAGTTGAGCATAAGTAAAAACTTCATAATCAAGCTGCTAAGGGAGGCTGTGAAATCACTAAAACGTGAAGCTATTGAAGTCTAAAACAAACATACATCTGTCAGAGAACATTTAGGACTGGGATGCCCAGATATTGTCACACTGAAAACAGCTTTGGCAACAATAGGTTTACACCTCATTTGTAGGTAAATGTACACACTTGTAAATAAAAAACTAAATGCACACCACCATAGCACTTACCTGCATTTGAAACTCCTTTGAGTACACAGCAATAAGTATTTCCTGTTTATTAACAAAGTGGAAATTTTTCCATAAGGGTAGTTATGTGTGAGATATAAATAAAGTCCTGTATAATGTAATGAAACCTGATTTCTTTTCTACATTAGGATTTCAAATCTAATGCTTCTTATAAAGTTTAATGGAAAGTTTTATCCCTGGTGGATGATTCTACACAATGGTGCAAAGGAACCTATAGCAAGGACAACCATTCTCTTTAATTCTTTAGGCTTTCAGATTACTTTCTGTAGAACCCTATTACATTCTATAGAACTCTTGCATAAGGGAAACTCTTTCTCTTCATGTAGAAAATTCTTGATAATTGAATCACATTGGTGGGAACCTGAAGGAGGGAAAGTTTCAGTCACAGGAAAACTAGATTTGTAAATTTTTTCTAGTTTGTGTTCCTTCAAACTACTACCAAAAAATGTAGGGTAAAAATCAGCCCTGCGTTTTACTGTTGAAATCTTTCAGCCTGAAACTTGTGCTTCAAGCCCTGAAAAAGTGAACAAGATCATAACCACCACCCATCTCCAACCAGCAATAAGTCAACCAACCTGTAGACAAACGCAAGATATCCCAGCAATTCTACATCTATACAGCATATTCACAGTCTATTGTCGCCAACTTGACTGACAGCACATTTAGAGGCAGCCTATAATTTACACTGTAGAACATTACTTTATTTACCCTATAGAACATGTTTGCCATATATTATCTGTTCTTTCTGTACTGTATTAAACTTAACACATTGTTGGCAAAGCAATTGGCAATAGCAAGCTTATTGGAACAACCCACTCTATCATACAACAAGGCCCTTCACAGCCTCGCTAGTACATCCAGGATGATTTGTGTGTCTGAATTTCTTGCCTTGCACTTCTATCTAGCTCATCTTCATTAGGGAAGTGCCTGATGGTGTCTCGTGAAAATGGATTACTTGCATACAGACTACAAGACGATACTAAACTGCACAGCTATAACTAAATAAGACGCACCTATTAGTTATTTAATCTTTTCTGGAGAATTTATGAGCTAGGCTGAAAAAATTCTCCAAGGTGACACAGAAATCCCAGTGATTTTTAAGGAAAAATATTGGTCCTGGATTTGCCAATACTTGCAGTCCCCATCCTCCTTCTCCTGCCCTGTACAGCTCCGGACACCACTGGCTTTAACAGTTCCAGCTTCTAGCAGCCAGTTGATATTTTACTTACACCTCAGCAGGCTTTGTGTGCATCCCTATCAATCACCATTAGAGTAGCAACATGCAAAGCAAGAGGAATAAAAGCTAGTTATCAGGAGCTGGGACTAACTATGACAACCAAGGTAGAATCTCTGGTCACCAAAGGCTGAGAGGTTGAGGAGAAGAAAGAGTAACTGGTGGGAAAATGGAAGGAGAATGTTTGTTTGCCTTTTAGTTTCTTATTTCTGTGACCTCTGCTGCCTCCTGCAGAAAAGATGGAAACTGTGTGAAACAAAACCAACAGGAATTTGTGACGGAACTCCGAACTAAACTCGCGCCCCCGGTTAAAAGCTGAGCGTAAAACTAGATGGCAGATGCAACTCTGCCAAAACACTGCTGCACTTCTGAAAATCAGGCCACATAGTCCCCAATTCAGTTAAGTACCAAAGCATATGACTAGCTAAGCATATGAGGAGTCATATGGGCTTTGGGAATGGCAGAATATAATATGGGGCCCTGAAGCTTAATGTGTGCAATAATAATACCTAATGATCAAAACAATGCTCTTATGGTGTGGCATATTGACCTCAGGAGTTCCAAAGTCTGTACTAATTAATCAATCACCATAATACTCACCATGTGTGTGGTATTACACCTATTGTTTGGTGGGTAAATTGGCGCACAGGTAAATTGAATGAATTCCCCATGTTCTTATACAGTTAGAGGAAGAATCAGGGATAAATCCCAGGAGTTCTTATTTCAAGGTCCCTATTTTAATCACTAAAAACTTTTCTTCTCCATTTAGGTTGTCTGAGCGTGACCATTATTGTTCCCAGATTTCTGTGCTAACAGGGAAAGAAGGAACTTGTAAGTTTTGTATCTGTCTGGTTCTCATTTTTACATCCCTTTGATATGATTAGATGGGAAAACTCAAATCAACTGCTACTGCCATGTCGTTTATTTTGAACTCCATCGGAGCTTTATTTCTCTGGATCAAATCCCAGAAATGCAACTATTTCCTATTCAAATCAAACCAGAATCTGATGACCTGTATTTTGCTCATATGTCTAAGTAATAACTCTTTCATCTCAAATTAAATCAGCAGTTTGACTGAACCTCCACTGCAGTATGATTGTACTTGTACAAAGTAACCCGTACAAAAAATTCTACACTGAAGTGGCCAGATTCCTTCTCATCTTATACATATATCAGGAGTGTGTTAGGAGAAACAAGCTAATTACTTAGAGCTGGTTAAAATGTTTCTATTGAAACGTTGCCAAAAAATTGCCTTTTTTCCCCACCCAAAATTGGAGTGTCCATGAAATTTTTATTTAATTCAAAATGGAACTAAATGAAAAACCAGAAAATGTTAGCAAAATGTTTTGAAAAACACCCTCAAAACTTTTCAGTTCTTACGGTGTTTTGTGTAGAAAATACTTACCATTTCCCATCAGAAGTAGCAGTTACACATAATGACCCTTCATAACTGTTAGTTTCCCCATATATATGGCAGAGGGGCATTGCTGGCACATATCACATATTCAGTGTCCCCTGAATAGATATGTGGACACAGTTGGCAAACAAAGCCCGTTGCCAACTGTGTCCACATATCTATTCAGGGGACACCATCATAGGGCCTAATCACATCAGCCACACTATCAGAGGCTCATTCACCTGCACATCCACCAATGTGATAAATGCCATCATGTGCCAGCAATGCCCACTGCCATGTACATGGGCCAAACTGGACAGTCTCTACATAAAAGAATAAATGGACACAAATCAGACGTCAAGAATTATAACATTCAAAAACCAGTCGGAGAACACTTCAATCTCTTTGGTCAGTCAATTACAGACCTAAAAGTGGCAATTCTTCAACAAAAAACTTCAAGAACAGACTCCAATGAGAGACTGCTGAATTGGAATTAATTTGCAAACTGGATACAATTAACTTAGACTTGAATAGAGACTGGGAGTGGATGTGTCATTACACAAAGTAAAACTATTTCCCCATGTTTATTCCCCCCACACACACACGCACACGCACACACACACACACGCAGTTCCTCAGATGTTCTTGTTAACTGCTGGAAATGGCCCACCTTGATTATCACTACAAAAGGTTTCCCCCCTCCCACTCTCCTGCTGGTAATAGCTCGCCTTACCTGATCACTCTTGTTACAGTGTGTATGGTAACACCCATTGTTTCATGTTCTCTGTGTATATAAATCTCCCCCCTGTATTTTCCACTGCATGCATCCGATGAAGTGAGCTGTAGCTCACGAAAGCTTATGCTCAAATAAATTTGTTAGTCTCTAAGGTGCCACAAGTACTCCTTTTCTGTTTTGGAGAAATATGTGATTCTCCAAATCACACATTTCACACAAAATCCTTCCTACTGTGGAAAATTGGGCCACATTCCAGCGCTTTCAGCTAGGAATTTATTTTAAAGGCAAATTTTCAAAAGGTGCTGAAATCAACAGAAGCCATAGGTTCTCAATATCTATCACTGACCTGATTTTCAATTAGGCCGTGCAAAATTCAGATTCAAACCTGTACCTGAACTTCTGAAAAATCAGCCTACTAATAACTAAAAAGCTGTTTAGAAATCTAATCCAAACCTAAATCTTTGCAATTTAGGCCCATTTCTAAAGGTGATTGATTGTAAAATAGTCATTAAAGTTGCTTGAAATGGAAAACTTTCCAAGGAGATGGTTTGTTTGGATACTGTATCCATAACTAACTTGGCAACCATTAGGATTCTTTAATGTGGTGGTGGAGAAAGGCATGACAGGACCCAATGGCTGGAAGTTAAAGCCAAACAAATTAAAATAAAAAATAAGGCATCAACTTTTAACAGTGAGGGTGCTTAACTATTGGAACAAATTACCAGGGGAAGTGGTGAAGTCTCTATCTCGATGTTTTTTCTCGCAGATAAGCTTTAGCCAACACAAGTTATTGGGCGCAATGTTGGAGTAACTGGATGAACTGCTATGACCTGTGTTATAAAGGAGGTCAGACTAGATGATTTAATGGTCCCTTCTATTCAACAATCTATGACTGTTTACAAGTGGGTACCTTTTCCTTTAAAAAAATAAAAACCAATCAGCAGCCGGTGGCTAGAGTTCAGCTATGTAGATGATTAATCGCATCCAATATCTGCCCAACAAGTAACATGGTACATGTACTGGTCTGAACGGTCATGTTTCCTATCCGCACACACATAAGTTTGATGTTAATGCTCATTCCCATAACATACTTTCTTCTTTTTCCTTCATGCTTGAGTTCAGACCCCGCCCCCACATGTCTAAGTGAAATGCTATTATTTTAAAATCCTTCCGTTCTCTTGAAATAGATATGTGAGAAACATGCCCGTGCATAATTTATAAATTTGTTCTTGCAGCCTTCAAATGCTATATATTGAGCTATCCAGAAGACATCCGTATGTACAGGAATCATGGTTCTTACAGAGTTTGATTTTGCCTAGCTTTCAGATTAAGAGTTCATAAGGATGAAGTAATAGGATTAGCACAAAACTTCATGCAATTGAACTGGTAGGAATTATAGATAACCTAGTAATTTCATTATTATGTGATCTGCTCATATGCAATAGAACCCCCTGCTTCACACTGTTCACTGTCCTAAACCTTGTACATTTCCTCATGAAGAAGAAGGTCTTTGCTGATGTCTGTTGCAAGTCTTTTCTCAATAGGCTTTATTTCAGTATCAATTTTATCATTGGTTTCAGTGGGACCAGAATTTTATATGAAGGGCCCAATCCTGTAAAGTGTTGAATACTTGGGGGATGCTAGTGCCCATCATTCCCATTTAACCCAGTGGGTGTGGAGGTCACTCAACTTCTTGAAGGTTCAAGTCTTTAGCATATAGGGCTTTACCTAAGCACCAGAATTGATTTAAGTCTTATACACAACAATGTATAGCTTGTGTTACTATCAAAAGATCATAATACTAGTATCTTTTATTGGACCATCTTCTGTTGGTGAAAGAGACAAACTTCCAAGCTTATTCAGAGCTCTGTGTAAACTCAAAAATGCATCTCTTTCTCTAAAAGAAGTTGGTCCAATAAAAGATATTTCCTCACCCACCTTGTATCTCTAATATTCTTGGATATTTGGGGGAATTTGGATATTCTGGAGAATTCTGCACCAAAAAATTAAAAATTCTGAGCACAATATTTTAAAATTCTGCAAAATTCTGCATATTTTATTTGTCAAAATAACAGACTATAATCACACCAGTTACAATTATTTTGGTAACTTATTTCAAAATACCTGTTAGCAGCTATGTTTGTGACAATACAGACAACAATACAGACAATAAAATTTTCCCCCAGGAGTAGAGAGTTAAAGAAACCCCTACAACAACCCAGTTCTTATTTTTTTGCCCTCTCCCCTCCAGAGCCCAGCTGCAGGGTGCCCCCTCAGCCCAGACTCTCACACTCCCTACCCCCTAGAGCTCAAAGGGATCCAGAGAGAGAAACAGCCTAATGCTGGGTCCTGGGTTTATATGCCAAGTGACAGAGAACGTGCTCTTTTTTGTAGGAAAAATAAACTTGTCAAAATGATTCTCTCCACTGGAATGCTACCATGATGGGTACAAGCTACCCTTGATAGCTAGAAGAGAAAGAGTAGAGAAGAGGTGGTAGTTGTGGCAAAAAGTATTTATACAACCAGTACAACCCCATGTTAAGCTGGTTGATAAAGCACCTCTCTTAAATAATTTAGTAAAGCATTTCTATTGAGTAGTCCTTTTCTGTACTGAGGACGATAGTACGTTTATAACCCTTTAGTTTTTTAGGGGCATAATAGAACAGCCAGCTATGCAGTGTTGGGATCTTGACTAGCTTTAAGCTAAGCTTTGGATTTGGTTTTGAGGCCAAGTCAGGGCTATAGTTTGGATTCAGATTCTATGGAGAGGGGGAAAAAAAAAAGACTTGTGTATTCATGGGTCAAAGTCCCATGAGAATTATGGTTTTGACCTGGAATGCATCCCTGCAAGGATGGATTCTATCTGGAAAGTTCAGATATGAATCATCTTGTTGAAGGGTTTTGGATTCATGGTTCCAGGTCTATCTTGACCTGCTAATTTCCTGTTGATTTGCTGTACATGTAAACTCTCATCCTTCAAAAGCCTGTTCGTCTGCTGCGTACCAGATGTTTGTCTGTTTGATGAGGAAAAGTTCTATGAGTCAGCTGTAATTACCTTCTTGTTAATAGACTCCTGGAGATTCTAACATGAAATCTTTAATAAAAAATAACTATGGACTTGTGCAATCTTGTTAACGAAGACAAAGTGGCCAGAGACTGTGTCCTGGGCTAAAAGAAGAGAACAATCTGTTTGCACAATTGGCTGAAAAAGCACTAAAATCTCTCAAACTTTATTTAAAATTAAACTTCTAACTCTTTCAGTCATATGAATCAACAACTCAGTCTTTCTTCCATCTCATATCATATAGGCTTGAATAGAGACTGGGAGTGGTTAAGTCATTATACAAAGTAAAACTATTTCCCCTTGTTTATTCCTCTCCTCCCCTCCCCCACCCCCAACCCCGTTCCTCAGACGTTCTTGTTAACTCCTGGAAATGGCCCACCTTGATTATCACTTCAAAAGGTTTTCTGTCCCCCCACCCCACTCTCCTGCTGGTAATAGCTCATCTTAAGTGATCACTCTCCTTACAATGTGTATGGTAAACATCCATTTTTGCATGGTCTGTGTGTATATAAATCTCCTTACTGTATTTTCCACTTTATGCATCCAATGAAGTGAGCTGTAGCTCACGAAAGCTTATGCTCAAATAAATTGGTTAGTCTCTAAGGTGCCACAAGTACTCCTTTTCTTTTTGCGAATACAGACTAACACGGCTGTTACTCTGAAACCTGTAATTTTTCAAAATGTTGACAATTTTTTGGTGACACTTTTGAACAAATTAAAAAAGAAAAAAAAGTTTGTGAAAATTTTCCTGAAAATGTTTCCCTGTTTTTGACCAGCTCTTGAATACTCAAGTACTTGCACCAGAAATGCTACATTTTATATGGGATCAGACACTGTTTGATGCAAGCGGTTGGTGGGTTAACCAAAAGCTAGGGCTGTCAAGCGATTAAAAGAATTAATCATGATTAATCACGCAATTAAAAAAATTAATCGCGCTATTAATCACACTGTTAAACAATAATAGAATACCATTTATTTAAATATTTTTGGATGTTTTCCACATTTTCAAATATATTGCTTTCAGTTACAACACAGAATTCAAAGTGTACAGTGCTCACTTTATATTTATTTTTGGCTACAAATATTTGCACTGTAAAAAACAAAAGAAATAATATATTTCAATTCACCTAATAATGCAATCTCTCTGTTGCTCTTTTTAGACTTCTGAAACAATGCTCCAAACCCTGTTCCCCTCTGACTTTGGAAGACACTTCAGATTCTTAAACCTTGGGTCAGTGAGACATCTCACATTGATTCCTTCTTTGTGTTTCGTGAAATCTGCCGTGAAAGTGTTCTTAAAATGAACATGTGCTGGGTCATCATCCAAGACTGCTATAACATGGAATATATGCAGAATATGGGTAAAACAGAACAGGAGACATACAGTTCTCCCCCAAGGAGTTCAGTCACAAATTTAATTAACGCATTATTTTTTTAACAAGCATCATCAGCATGGAAGCATGTCCTCTGAAATGGTGGCCGATGCATGAAGGGGCATATGAATGTTTAGCATATCTGGCATTTACATACCTTGCAAAGCTAGCTACAAAAGTGTTATGTGAATGCCTGTTCTCATTTTCAGGTGACATTGTAAATAAGAAGCAGTCAGCATCATCTCCCGTAAATGTAAACAAACTTGTTTGTCTTAGCAATTGGCTGAACAAGAAGTAGGCCTGAGTGGACTTGTAGGCTCTAAAGTTTTACATTTTTTTGTTTGAGTGCAGTTATGGAACAAAAAAAAATCTACATTTGTAAGTTACACTTTGACGATAAAGAGATTACACTACAGTACTTGTATGGTGAATTGAAAAGTATTATTTCTTTAGTTTATCATTTTTACAGTGCAAATATTTGTAATAAAAATAATATAAATTGAGCACTGTACACTTTGTATTCTGTTTTATAATAGAAATCAATATATTTGAAAATGTAGAAAAACATCCAAAATATTTAATAAATTTCAATTGGTATTCTATTGTTTAATAGTGCAATTAATCATGATTAATTTTTTTAGTTGCAGTTAATTTTTCTGAATCAATCACGTGAGTTAACTGCGATTAATCGACAGCCCTACCAAAAGCATTTGCTAAAGCCCTGGCTTGGAGACAATTAAATGAGTTAGATAAACATCTATCTGCACTCTGAGTAGGACTATGCATGCATATAGAATCACTTGGTTATGTAGTGACTTTAAACAATGTAGGCTTGCTGTCACAAGTGGTGATGCTATTCTATTTTAAGATGTCTTAACACAGAGTCTTGATAAATGTGGTTAACATAAACCCCATTACGAACAGGAGTACCTGTGGCACCTTAGAGACTAACAAATTTAGTAGAGCATAAGTTTTCGTGGGCTACAGCTCACTTCATCAGATGCATAGAATGGAACATATAGTGATAGATAGATAGATAGATAGATAGATAGATAGATAGATAGATAGATAGACAGACACACACACACACACACAGATAAGTTGGAAGTTACCATACAAACTGTGAGAGGCTAATTAGTTAAGATGAGCTATTATCAGCAGGAGGAAAAAAAAACTTTTGTAGCGTTAATCAAGATGGCCCATTTCAGACAGTTGACAAGAAGGTGTGAGGATACCGAACATGGGGAAATAGATTCAATTTGTGTAATGACCCAGCCACTCCCAGTCTCTATTCAAACCCAAGTTAATGGTATCTAGTTTGCATATTAATTCAAGCTCAGCAGTTTCTCGTTGGTATCTGTTTTTGAAGCTTTTCTGTTGCAAAATTGCCACCCTTAAATCTTTTACTGAGTGGCCAGAGAAGTTGAAAACCCAGTAGGAGAACACTTCATGCTAGGTGCTTTTCAAGTACAACGTGTGGACTGCATCCTCCTAAAATCTGGTTGTGCCCAACTGGTGCATGAGATTGCAGGGGGAGGGCACAGCAAGCTAGGTATGGCACATATCATGCACTTCCTGGGCACAGGTTTCAGAGTGGCAGCCGTGTTAGTCTGTATTTGCAAAAAGAAAAGGGAGTACTAGTGGCACCTTAGAGACTAACCAATTTATTTGAGCATGAGCTTTCGTGAGCTACAGTTCACTTCATCGGATGCATCCAGTGGAAAATACAGTGAGGAGATTATATACACACAGAACATGAAAAAATGGGTGTTATCATACACACTGTAAGGAGAGTGATCATTTAAGATGAGCTATTACCAGCAGGAGAGCAGGGGGTAGAGGTGGGGGAAGAAAACTTTTTGTAGTGATAATCAAGGTGGGCCATTTCCAGCAAATGCACTACAAAAATCACTACAAAAGGTTTTCTCTCCCCCACCCCCCGCTGTCCTGCTGGTAAAAGTATGGCCCCATACTTCATCCGTAAGCCTCCATTTATTAGACTTCTGAGATAATTGTAATATATTAGTTTAATTTATTTTTCAATGTTACCGGATTATACATAGACACAGGAATGATAATCAAGGCTCCCAGAACCTGAGCTCTTAGTAATCATCAGAGAACACAGAAGCCCTACTCTACCATCGTTGCTGTTTGCAGCCTCTGCAAAAAGATCTGGGTTATAAAAATCACAGATGGCCAGTCCACTTTCTATGCAGACTTCTGGGTAAGAACAGTGTAATATTTTGCTAAATCAAAAATAACCACTGTACAGGGAATGCAGCAGTGAGCAGGAAGATTTGGGACTGAATGCTTCAGCTGGTCCACAAATAAGAAATGAGGGATTCTTTTAGGGAATGGTTTACTGAGCAACATAATGTTCATGGTTGTGAACAGTCTTAACTATTTCATTGGAAGTTGTTAAAGAAGGGAATTGCACAGGGGAAAAAGGATCAAAGACCGCATCTACATGGGAAAGTTTCACCAGTCACACCAGCATAAGCCCCTTGGTGGGCACTCTTATTCTAGTCAGAGGGGCTTTTTTAAAATTTAGCTTAAACCCCTTACAAGTGACCTTAGCTGAACCAAAAAACAACCACAACCCACAACAACAACACACCACTCTTCTACCAGAAGAAGAGTGTCTACATGTTTGTTTGTTTTTTTAAACCAGTTTAACTATATCAGGTTAAATTCATACCTTAACTTATACTGAAATATTTTTGGTCATGTAAACAAAGACAGGAAAAGGGAAGAGAAACAAGGAAAGGAGGGTGTAGAAGGCAGAGAACCAAAGGGCAGAAATAGTGGTGGTGACATTGGCACTTAGCAAATAAAGGATGATCACTAAGGGTTTGTCTACACAGCAAAAGCAGTGCATGGGGGCCTACCTGAGCTATCTTGAATCCGGCTTCTGCAGATAACAATAGTGAAGACAGAACAGCACAGGCTTTAGAATAGGCTAGCAAATCCAGTACCTACCCCAGGTCCATGTCAGGTTTGTACTATCCACTCTGAAGCCTACACTGTGCTATTATTGTGAATCATGCTAGCTGTGTAGACATAACCTAAGGGTCAGATGCTCCCCTGCTTACTCGTCAGTAGCACCCTACTCCACAAGGAATGCCTTGAAACCAGAAACACTTAACCACCTTTGTAAAGTGCTTCCAGACCTTCTTATGAAAGGTGCTGCCGTATACAAGATGAAGGCCCAGCCAGGGCTGCCAGACCCTGAATTGTGCTGTGGTGGTGTTGCCACCCCCCGCCACTTCAGAGGCCCTAGGACACATCTCCCCAAAAGCTACAAAGGCTTAGGGGAAAAGAATTCCAAGGAGGATCCTGCTCTGGGAGCCAGAGAAACTCACCAGTCAGCAGGCACAGACAGTCAGCAGGTGCTCTATGACACTGATGATGTCTTTGAATGATTTCCACAGTTTTCAGCCCAAAGAGTCTCTTCCCTGCACTGATTGGCTGATCTCCCTTCCAGGGCTGTTCAGAAACTAAAATTCTGCTTGGTTCCTATGTTGGGCTCACAAGAAGTTATTTATTCTGTCCCTTCCACTAAATACCTGCATACAGGCCATGAAGAACCTGGTTATTAGCTGGAGAGAGCCTGAAACGTCAATGCACTATTGAAATGGTTACTGATGTTCTGACAAGGGCCACAAGGGTTGAATAACCCTGATCTAGCCACCCGAAACTACCCACATTTCTGCGAGTTTGTGTTTGCGCTAAAGGTTTGCATCACCCCATTGCAATGCCAGATCTGTGCTTCAGGAGCTCAATATTGGAAAGAATTTGGGTTCAGTTTGCCATCCCATGTGGCTAGAGTCCAAACTTCTCATTCACCACTCCGAATGATGACCTCTTTCTGCGTTATAGTAGCATGACATGAGGGAACTTAAACTTTTTTCTTATGGACCAAAAATCAGCAGCTTGAACAGTGACTTCACCTTCTTCACAGGTGAGTTCAAAGCCTTTATATTGCCAGTTATTGCAACATCGATATTTGGAATTCTTTTTGAGAAGTGCCTCAAACAGTAATTCTGTTGTGGATTTTGCTGCTCTGATTCTGGGCCTGTATCAGTGTTCCCTATGTGGCATTTCAGTAGCACCCTAGACAGCCATAGATACCTCTGCTATCACAATCCTAACCTATAGGCAGCCTTGGCCCGTAGCCCAGTCTCACAAGACTTCTCTTGGAGTGTATCAAAACCACTTTTCATCACAGCGTTTCCACTGCTTATCTCTACCCAACAGAAAAAGTAAACCACGATGGGTCACAAATGACTTAACTCTGCCCTTCTATGTGATTGTTCATTGTGTAAGGACTCGTTTAGAATAAGGATAGCCTCTGGCTGCTTCTGTTTCTGCCTGAGTCACATACAATATTTCCCAATGTCACATTTCATAGCAAACCTGGCAGGAAAAGCAGATACACACATCACACGGGTAGCTGCTCTAGCGGTCTCCACTCTGTATCATTGGCTGCAGATTATGATAGCTCAGTCTTTACAACCTTTGAAGTAATCCCATCTCTTCTCCCTTATTGGGTTTTGCTTTTAGCATGAAATGTGTTGGGCCACTGATAATTGGTGTAGCCTATAGCATGTATACTGGAGCACCAGAAGGTCAGTGACATTCACAGCCATCACAGAGACTCTGTTTGCCTTTCTGCTGTCAACAGAGCCTCGCTAAACTACACCATCTGGTAGTGCATCTGCTTTAAGCAGAAATGGCTCCAACAGACCTCGTGCTTGGAACAAATCTTTCACAGCATGGCCTCAAGTCCACCGTGCAGAGGGCTGCCTTGAGAGATTATTTCACTCTAATCCATTATTCATAGGTGGCCTGAGCAGAGCAGTGCATCTCTCCCACTGTCAGACTAAGCAGACATTCAGAGGTCAGATTAGAGGGCTGGCGATGGGATGAAGAGGTGGTGTCTGGGTTAGGTTAGGCTAGGGTGTGCTCCCATCTTTGGAATATAAAGCATAGCTAGGGATTGGATATAAAGATACAGAAATCTCACAAGTTGTTCTTATGGAATGTTTGGACCCTAATCAAGTGAGAATTATTCCATCTTGAATATCATGCATATCAGATTTTTTTTTTAATACAGGTTTTGGACCCAAGGGAAGGGGTTGAATTTGAGTTTTTAATTGGGGCTTCATCTCTAATTGTTATCTTTAATTTCTCAAGACACAATATAGTGCCCCCATATAGGGGCCTCACCATTTACAGCTCCATTCAAGCAATCATGCCCCTCACTACCTGAAAGCCCCATGGTAGGTTCCGTCCACAACACCTTCAGTCAGTAAGAACTACTTTTGACAGATTAAAGTTGCCATAAAAACAACAAGGAGTCCTTGTGGCACCTTAGAGACTAACAAATGTATTTGGACATAAGTTTTTGTGGGATATAACCCACTTTATCGGATGCATGGAGTGGAAAATACAGTAAGCAGGTATAAGTATACAGCATATGAAAAGATACTTATACCTGCTTACTGTATTTTCCACTCCATGCGTCTGATAAAGTGGGTTATATCCCACAAAAGCTTATGCCCAAATACATTTGTTCGTCTAAGGTGCCACAAGGACTCCTCATTGTTTTTACGGATACAGACTAACGTGGCTACCACTCTGAAAGCTGCTATGAATACCTGTACTCAAAGCAGCAGTGCAAACTTTAGTGAAATGTCTGTTAACATATACAGTTCAGAAAGTTTCCTCAGATCCCACATGTGATTTTTACTTAAACTGAACCCTGTGATGGTGCTGACTGTGCTATGGTTTGAACCACGGAGGTATAATGATGTTTGTAAAAGGTTATCAAGGACAGTTATGATCAGAGGTGAAATGCCAAAGAACATGTGAAATGCCAAAAGCATCCTGACCTGTCTTGTTAATGGTCAGGAAAGGTGCCCGGCTAGCGACAGTTGTTAAGTTTGAATAGTCCCCAGGCAGGCAAAACATAGGCCATTTATCAGGCAATTGAAGGGGGCCACTGGTGGGCATGGACTGCTTATGTGTCCAAAGGCTGGTGTTGGGATTAAAGGGGCATAGAGATCTGCACTGGGACAGAGGATGACTGGAGATCTTGAGGGGGCTGGGATCTGCCCTGGTGAGGCAACATGTGTGGTAAGGCTTGCAACTCAGTCAGGGGCTAAGAGCACATGACTGTTGTTTTCAAATATGGTTGTAACTAACAGTCCTAGCATGGATAGTACATGGCTTCCCCTGTGCCATAAAGACAGGGTGTGTTTTTTTATTAAATAATCTTGCTGTAGACTACTCTTCTAAGAACTGTCGTGGGTCACACAATTTCTTCAGACATTTTAATTGGGGTTCAGTAGGAAACCCTAATGTGGAAAGGCAATAAGACTGATTGCTGGTTGCCCAATTAACATCTCACATCTACAAGTTCAATGAAGCGAACAGACGTGGGATATTAAAGTAATTGTCCAAATAGGTTTGGATAATCAAGGGAATTTGTTGCACATTAGGGAATATGGCCTTGTTTCAGATGGAGGTTTTGGGGAGAAAAATCAAGGTTTGGATAATTGAGCTCTGACTGCATAGCATTAGCTTTGTACGTACTACACTTTTTTTTTTATGGTGGGGGGGTCTACACAACATTTTACTTTGAGGTGCTAGCTAATTTAACTACTGTTTGATGGTAAACTTGTAATTCTGGTACTATTTACAGCTGAGCAATCATGAAAGCTTCAAGTAACTGTAGGGAGCAACAAACAGACTTACAATAGATCAGAATGAGTAAGACATAAGAAAAAAAGATAAATCAACAGGACTGTTAGGGGGCTTATTCCTTCACCCTCTCACTTCCCTGGTCCTTCTCGCATAAACAGAGAGCAACAATACCGAAGTCCGAAGGTGCAAACAATTCAATGTTTATTGGGGTGACCTTCCAGCAAACTTAAATCCAAGTTCCTTTTTCCTTATTTTCGAATCCCAATTTACTTCCTGTTTTCCCCTAATTTATGTAGTAATATTCTTAGCTCTACTTTAACCAATCCCAATCCTTGTAACATGATTAGCTAACCAATTATATCCCATCACCTTAATTAGTTTACATCCAGCAAAATTATACAGCAGACAGAAACAATCGGAACCAGACAGAGACCATGCAAACAAACAAAGTGGGAACTATAATAACAAAACAATACAGAAGTGAGGATTTTACAACTACATCTATAAAGACATAAGGGTTTCCCATCTGTGTCTATTGATAAGTGAGTTCTTACCAAACAGAAAGCTATCTTCTAGGCTCTTCCCTTTCTCTGGAGGTGATAGATTGGATCCCCTTTCCAACATCCCCAGATTGCCTTATTTCAATATGACTAGTTTGGAATGTGAGGATGTGACCGTTCGCTTCCCAGCTTATGGCTGCCTCTGCTGCTTAGCCAAAGGCCTTAGCCTTGTTGGATCGTATTAAAGAAGTTCTGTAATAAAATCACAAATGAGTTTGATTCCCCATAGTTTAAATTCCAGGGTATTACTAATTAAGAGGTCTCTTGGTTTTTGTACTGTTTCTCTCCCTCTATGTGTGGAACTTGCAAGCTGCTAATTGTGTTAGTACATTCTAAGACAGAGTCTGCTCTCAAAGCAATTCTTTGTAACAACTACTCACACAGAGAGAGACTCAAAGCAATACTCTGTAACAATAGAAACAGCACCCAGAGACTCCCCGCCCTTTTGTTGTATTAATCTTGCTTTGTTAACAATTGTGATTAAAATAGAGATAGAGGATGTATGTGGATGGATGCTTGGTGTGGATAATAATTGAGTGATCAGGGAGGTGCCAGCCTAAGAATCCAGTGTCCATCGGCTGAAGAAGGCGTCAAGTGGAAATAACCAGAGGACCCCCGGAGGGCAGACTGAAATCCACCCAACAGCCTCAAGAATGGGAGAACCAAAGAACAAACATCTGGCAGCACAGAGCCATCAGGAATGTGACATCTGCTGATTGATTCAGCAACAGCATGATGAAGCAATTCCCATAGACTGGCATAGGAAGAAATTCCTATAAAAATGGACTCTAGAAAGTGAGAACTTTGGGGTCTGATTCTGCAAACCAACTTCCAGGAGCATCGGATGTGCATCTGACAAGGCCCTGCTCCCTCCTCATGTCCAGGCCATCTGGCCAGTGGCTTGACATGAGCAACTCTAAGGCTGATAACTATGATAACAACCTTGCAGAACCTGTGTGTGTGTGTGTATATATGAATGAATGTGTGAATAAATATGAGATTGAATGGAATGTTATAGCTATAACTAACTGCTTACTATGATTCTTTCTGTATTCACAATAAATGTGGTATTTTGCCTTTTCCCCTTTAATAAGATCCTGCTGATTTTTATTTTATTGGTATAACAGCCTAAGCACAGGGCCTCAGACTGTCACAGTGAGAGAAGGTCCTTACACAGATTCTCTCTTTTATACCTCTATAACTAGCTAAATGATAAATATATACCTAAATTCTTAAAGTATAGGTCTTTACGGACATGCTTGAATATCTATATCCTAACAAGGACTATAAAATAAAACAAAACAGGATACTCATATTGAACAGCATAAAATATCCCTGTGAAAACAAAAGACACAGCAAAATAGATAAGGATAACATTTAAAGAACGGGGTGAAAAACAGCAATTGTACAGTGTAACAGAATGGGTATAGTAGCAGAAATATATAAGAAGCATCAGATTAGCTGTGACATGTCACTGAAAAGTCACAGGAGGGAGACTATTGGGTCAGAGAATTTGTAATGGAGTACATGATCTATCATTGCTTGTTTGCAAGTCTGCATCCAGACCAAGTCTCTGCCCCTGGAGTCTGATACAGGTGGGTACATCTTTGGGTCTCTACAGAGACCATTGACTTCATAGGCTCCACACAGGCATATGAGTTTAACTCATGCAGATTTGATGGCAGGATCAGGGGCCGAATTGCTAGTAACCATAAAATAATCCTATTTGATTCTCCTCTGGAAACCTACTGCTATGTGAAATAAGCTGGTGGTTCCAAATGCTCTTCCCAGGGGATGGGTATCCCAGCTACAAAAAGCCGCACACCACTAGTGCTACTGATTTGCAGTGTGAGTAGGGAGGCCAAGGATTGATTGGCCATTGAGATTGAGCTATACCCCCAGCCTCAGATGGTCCTGCCAGGACAGGCACATTGCAAGAAACGTGACGCGTATACAGCTGCTGCCTATGCTCCATCTGCTCTTTGGATAGAAGACCAGGACTCTAGGGTTGATGTTCTGGCTTTTCTCATATGAAATACATTCACATTTAGAAAAATAATAATAAACCAAGCCTGAAGCAAAAAAGAATAAAGAAAATAGAAAAGCAAATGTTGACAGCAGCAGTATGTGCATAAAAGTAAGCCACAAAATATCAAACTAAAATGAGGATGCACCATAGTGCATCAAAATGTGGAGTAACTAATTTTACACAATTCTCAGCTGCTGCTTATGTTAATACCAGTGTAGCACCAGTGAAGTCAATGTTACACTGGCATAAAATTGGTGTAACAGAGCAGAGAATCTGGCCCTTTATTCAATCTCTAAATATTCTAGCAAGAGCTTTCTGAAATTACGAATTATGCCTCTCAGCAGTAGAGTGCACTTCCTACTGTTATTCACAATGATTAGTCAATATCAATGCTTACAAGCTAGTTAAAGAAATCTTTGCTGATGTTTTCATTGTTCATGCTGATTTATGTAGTAGTTGTAGAATGACATTAAAAAAACTCCCAGAAGCCTTAGGTCCAGAGCTAAGCTATCACTTTAGAAAGCTTCGTGTTCTTCTGTATTGCTCGAGTCAGAATGTTATTTTAAAAGATCAGACAAGAATTAGAGAGAATAATTGTTTTAATAATCTAACTTGGCCCTTGGATACTGTTAGAGTACTTAATATAATACGATTCATTCAAAGCATTTAGAATTGTAAACTATTTGTATTCCCCAGTGAAATGTAAAAACGTTGGTCTCTGAATGTTTGTGGCAAATAGCTGAGCCAAATATTCTAGGGAGTGCTAGGGTATTTACAACAACATGAGTGTAGGGCCTAAGTTTTCAACAGAGTCTAGTGCTATGGGAAGTACAATTTGGGGGTTCCCATCATGGGACCCCCTAAAGGGACCTGATTTTCAGAAAGGCTGCTCAGCACTTATTCAAGCCTGTTTTTTCCTGAAAGATTTCTCATCCAAGTTTTGATTTTTTTGGAAAAATTGCCACCATCCTCTAAGCTGGTTGGGAAAAAGCAATAATCTTTTATGAAACGTTTCAGTAACATTTGTTGAAAGTTCAAACTTTCAAAATTGTTGCCCAGCTCTCTCTGTCCCATTACTATAGACTACTATAGTATTTGTAAGTAAAGGAGGGGGAGGCAGAGAGGCTGTTATCAGACTTCCAAAAATGTATTGTCTTCTGCCATATTTTCTATGGTGGAACAAATATCTTACCGCCAGATTCTGCTCCAATTGAAGGCAATGGCAAAAATTCCTATCGACTCAAATGGCACAGGATCTTGTCTTCTACATGTAATGTTTCAAACATATACTTTGCGATCAGAAGGTTTTCCCTACTGGACCAAGTCCAGTATCTTATCTCCATGAGAGACCAACACCGGATGCCTCAGCGGCAGTTGATAATTTCTGTGACACACTTTTGTTATTGGGGAATATTGTACAAAGGAATAGAGAGGATTCTCGTCTGATATCTGAAAGTGATTGGCCTCTTTTAAAACAAGAAATCCAATCATTGCATTTGAATCAGTGACTACCTGCTGCAAGGAATTGCATATGTGCCCAAAAATACAACCTGGTCTCAAGGGGATTGTAGCAGGGTGGTCACCAGCTCCTGCCCTGAAGGGCTTGAAGTCAGCCCAGAGAGAGGGCTGTGGCTGGGAGCAAGCAGTTCCCAGGCTGATTGGGGGAAGCAGACTCAGCTGTGGCCACGCCCCAATCAAGGCTCAGCTGGCCCTTATAAGAGGGCAGTGGGCCAGGAGCAGACAGTCTCCTCTAGCTGTAGAGGGAGATGGGCCTGGCTGCTGGGGAAGTACCAGAGAGGCCAAGGGAGCTGGAAACCCCCAAGGCTGCAGATCTAGTGTAAGGCTGGATAGGTACTGGGTTGCAGGGGGCAGCTCAAAGGTAGGTAGAGGCAGCAGGTCCAAATCCCACCTTGCCTGTGAGGAGTGGCTTATATACCGCAGTCTGCCCCAGTGAGCGGGGGCTAGATGGTGACTGGGCAGTAGCCATATACTGAAGTGAGGTGGGGATAAGGGGTTGGAGGTTCCCCTGGGAGGGGGAGACTCAGAGACTGTGGGGCACTGCCAGGGGGCAGCACCCCAGGGAAAGGGGCACTGGGGTCAGGGAGGGACACTGTGGCCAGCAGCAGTGAGACACTGGCCTGCAGAGGGCACTCTGGAGGCTGGAAGAGTTAATTCTTTGAGAGACCAGCAGGAGGTGCTGCAGGTGTGAGTCCCACACTGCTACAGGGATATTCAATAAAACTGAAAGGGAGCAGATGTAAGCTTGCTTAAAGGGAATGTTTTTTCTACACTACACAATTAACTTGTGGAACTTATCATTGTGGTTAAGAGCTAAGTAGAATTTCAACACACAATTCCTACTAATTCCAATGTTGGTACCACTCCCACAGCCAGAATTAGTTTCTATGAGCATTTTGATTAGCCTTTCCATTTTGCTGGTTAGCAGGTTTAATGAAAATGGGTCCCACCTTTGCGACCAATATTAACGCCAGTTCAACTGAACAAGATTTTTGGATCAATTGTCCCACTGTAGACACAGCCTCCCTTTCTATATTTTTCATGTTGAATTTTTTGTCTTTGGATTTTTAGTGAACTCAGCTGACATTTTTATTAAGTGTGTCATTTCCCCACAAATCCTACTACACATCTCTTTTAATCCAAACCATCTGTCTCATTGTCTGACAAAAAAAATGAACTCTTACTCATCAGTTTCAAAGGGTTGATAGATCAATTTGAAATCAGAAAAATCTGGCTTTTATTCTAATTGCATTTTAAGTATCGTACATGCTATATGTAATTGATTGCAATTAGAGGAAGTGTAGTCATATTATATTGTATTTTGAGATATTTCAAGTGAGAGATATCATTTGTTAATGGGAAATGGCAAGGAAAAATTTTATCCTACAAATGTGTAAAACAAAAGGTGTCTTATCAAATGCCCAATATCCCAGCAAACTACAAGAGGAGTTTTGCATACTCCTGAATTCTGTATGGCGAGTTCCTTCCCCCTTACAGAGAATTGCTGAGTGCTTTCAGCTCCCATGAACTTTAGTGTAAGTTGAAGGCATACAGCACCTCTGAGGATAAAGGCACTCAATATCCTGCAAGACTGGACCAAAAACTCAAGCATGCTAAAAAAATGTAAAAGACAGGTCTCTTTTCATTAAAAATGTGATTTTCAAAGTAATGAGCTGCTTAACTCACACTGGCTCCTCTGAAAAAGGTCTCAGGATGAAATAGAAAAGGAATCAACGTTTGGATGAAGAGCCAGATCAGTTCTTAATTTATCCAAGCTTGGAATGGCTCCACATCAAAGCAGTTTTAAACATTCAAAAAAGTTAAACAAATGTTTTTAATAGTTTTCAGAGTAACAGCCGTGTTAGTCTGTATTCGCAAAAAGAAAAGGAGTACTAGTGGCACCTTAGAGACTAACCAATTTATTTGAGCATGAGCTTTCGTGAGCTACAGCTCACTTCATCGGATGCATACTGTGGAAACTGCAGAAGACATTATATACACAGAGACCATGAAACAATACCTCCTCCCACCCCACTCTCCTGCTGGTAATAGCTTATCTAAAGTGATCACTCTCCTTACAATATGTATGATAATCAAGTTGGGCCATTTCCAGCACAAATCCAGGTTTTCTCACCCTCCGCCCCCCCCCCCCAACTCACTCTCCTGCTGGTAATAGCCCATCCAAAGTGACCACTCTCTTTACAATGTGTATGATAATCAAGGTGGGCCATTTCCAGCACAAATCCAGGTTTTCTCACCCCCCCCCACACACAAACTCATTCTCCTGCTGGTAATAGTGTTGCCCCATTTTAGCTAGTCAAAGTTGGGGACCTTGTAGATTGTTCTAATTGGGAACAGAAATTGATGGAGTCTGGTATTTTTTTTGATGCAGTCTTGTTTATTTACAAGGAATGTTTATTTACATTCTGTTTATGTACAGAAAACAGAAACCAAAAGGAGTAGCTTTTTAGCTTACAGGCCCAAGCTCCTTTCAGCCAGCACCTGCGCCCAGAACCTCTCCCTAGTTTGCTCCCAAGGTTACCATGATTACAGACTGGTGCTTGGCTTTTTTGCTCTCTCTAATTCTCAGTTTCTTTTCTGCCCCACTCCCAGCTAGTCTTTTTTTCCACAGCTCCACACACGGTCAGAATAATACCCAGTAGAGCCCCATCCTCCTACATGGTGCTATTTTCTAGGCAAATTCCTAAATTTCTGTCTAAAGCTAGGTATTACTATCATCATCACTGACTATTTCCCTTTGTAACATGCTTTCAGCAGCAAGCACAGGAGATAAAGGCAAATTTTCTTTAAGGAAGTTGGTATAAAGTTGTTACTGATTCAGCAGGTACCAAATCAGGTTTTCTAGGGGCCTTATGTACAGTAAGACATGCAGGTCGTACCCTCAAGTTCCCTCCCCAGCCTGGGATGGGATGTAGGCATCTGCCTGCATACTCACAATTAAACTGTATGTGCCAAGGCTGCTGGGATGTAAATACCCATCTGGTATGCCAAGAGCACAAGAAGTGAAGCAGGGAGGGGAGCTGGTGCGAAAGTTCTCTGGCATGGTGCCAGGCTGCAATGGGCAGGGAAGAAAGTCTGAGCAGTGAGAAAGGCTGTAGGGTGCTGAGAAAGTGTATGATCCATTGGTGGCCTTATTACGCTTGCTCCGAGCAGTTTAGCGGTGACCAGTTGCACAAGGCTGTGTGTGAACGCATAAGCCCAAGGCCACCATTGACTGTACAACACACATGCAAAGCCCACTATACAGCTCCGAGGAACACAAAGGGGTTGAGAGTGTGTTTAACTCTCAGTCTTGACGTGAGCATTGTTCGATGACCATGAGTTTAATCTAACCAAGTTTACTGAGCTGTAATTAGGTTATACAAAGAATAATTACATGGCTCGTGCACTTAACATGGAAGGATGTATTTGTCCCTGTAGGTTTCAGGAAAGAGAGCATTAATACTAACTCTGTATTTAATTAGTACAGTACCTGTAGGGTATTTGCCTGTTGGCCCTGCAAGTTAGCCATTGTATTTTGACATTAATCCTAACGTGGCTGGACATCTGGGAATGACGTAGCAGTGTCAGTCAGGGCTGATATGTATTGTGACATCCCTCCCAAACGAATTGCTTTAAGGGGTGATTCAGCTGACAATGCACACCGGTTCACAGACAGGTCACTCACAAATTCAGAAATACATGATTTAAGATAATCCTGCTCCTGGCATCCTAAAGAGGGGCTAGGAGCACACGTTCTTACGTAGAACAGAGGGAATTCTCTGGGTACCTGGTAGATCAGCTCTTTACATACAAAAATCACACAATAACAACCTGCACATTATAGGGCCTGATTCTTCAACTATTATGTTGAATGATATTTATTGATGTCAGTAATTCCTTTCTGCCTGCTCGGACCATGTTCATGTGAATAAGTACTGGAGATGGTTAGAAAATTACAGAAATGTATATAAAATGAAGGAAAAAAGCTTGCAAAATATTTTTTTCCCCTGCAGCGCAGAGAACAAGAGGGACCGAGATGTACCAATGCTCATGTCCCCTACATTGTCAGGGAAACGATTGAGTGAAGTATATGCAGATCATCTTGGCAAGCAACCTGCACCCCACACCGCAGAGGAAGGCCAAAAACCCAAAGGTCACTACCAGTCTGACCTGGGGGAGATTCCTTCCTGACCCCACTTATGGTAATCAGTTAGACCTAGAGAACGTAAGAACCAGCCAGATGAACATATGAAAGATAGCATGCTTGGTGCCCCCTCTGAGACCTGGCCCACCTAAGTCCAGCATCCCATCTCCAGCCAGGGTCATCTCTGGTGCTTCTGAAGGAGGAGACCAAAAAAACCACAAAATACATTGTGCAGGATAGGGGTGGGAAATCCTTTCTTGATCCCTGCAGGTTGGTGGCTGAACCCCTGAAGCATGAGCTATTAGGGACATAAGACAATCTGAAAAAGACAACAAAACCTGCTGAGCCCTACCCAGATACCATCAGAAACAATCCAGTCATACAATCCCACTCATAAATGTGTCCAGCTCCCTTAAATCTAACTAAGTTGTTTGCCCCTTAAAGGTTCACATTCACCCCTGCAGTGCCTCCTGCTGGTAGTCATCGGGAATTCACTCATCCAGCCACCGGAGCATCCTCTGCAGGCCGGTGATCCGCCTTACTGCTGGCCCCTGGGTCCCTCCCAGGACGCAGTGCCCCTTTCTCTGGGGTGCTGGCCCCCTGGCAGTATCCTCACACTCTCAGGTTCTGGGTCTCCCCACCCAGGGGAACCCCCACCCTCTAACCCCACCTCACCTCAGTCTGGGTTACTGCCAGTCCCCACTTAGCCTCTTGTATCAGGGGCAGACTGCAGTGTATATGCCACTCATCACAGGCAAGGGGTTTTTGGACCTGTTGCCTCCACCTACCTATGGGCTGCCCCTCTGCAACCCTGCACCTATTCGGCTTGTAGTCAGGCCTGCAACCTGAGGCTTTCCAGGCCAGAGCTCCCAGCTCCGCTCCAATCTAGGTGTCCTGCTCAGCACCTTGTAGCCAAGCCCTTCTCCCTCTATAGGCAGAGGGAGACCAACTGGGCTCCTGGCTTACAGCCTCTTATCGGGGCCAGCTGGGCCTCATTGAGCTGGCCACAGCTGCTGCTGCTCCCTTAATCAGCCAGGCTTTTCTCCACAGACCCAGCCCTCTCCCAGGGCTGGCCTCAGCCCTGTCAGGGCCGGAGCAGGTAACCACCCCACTACACCCCCACAACACCTACTGGGAGGCTTTTCCAGAACCTCACTTCTCTAATGGTTAGAAACTTTCTTCTAATTTCCAGTCTGAATTTATTCATTGGCAATTTATTTGTTCTTGTATCAACTATTGTCTTTTCGCTTAAATAGCCCTTCACCCACTGTGGTGACCTCCTTGATCTGTTTACAGAGAGCAGTCATATCCCTTCTCACACTTGCTTTTACTAGGCTAAATAAGCCAAGTTCTTCTCTCATAAAATAGCCACTCCATTCTCCTGAGCATCCTAGTCATTATTCTCTGCACCTGTTCCAGTTGGAATTCATCTTTCTTGAACATGGGTGACCAGACTTGCACACAGTATTCCAAATGAGGTCTTACCCATGTCCTGTACAATGGCATTAATACTTCTCTATCTCTACTGGAAATGCCTCGCCTGATACATCCTAGCATTGCATTTGTCTTTTTCTCAGCCATATCACATTAGTAGCTCATAATTATCCTGAGATCAACCAAGACACCCAGGTCTCTCCCTTCTCCTCTGTCGCTTCCAGCTGATGAGCCCCCAGTTTGTAGCAGAAATTCATATTGTAAGACCCTAAGTGCATGACCTTGCACTTTGTACTATTGTATTTCATCTGATTTCTGTCGTTCCAGTCTTAAATTTCATCCCGCTCTGCCTGTACAATATTCTGATCCTCCTCTGTATTGACGATGCCTCCCAACATTGTATTATCAGCAGATTTCATTAGCACTCTCCTACTTTGTGTGCCAAGGTTATTAATCAAAATATTGAATAAGACTGGTTCCAAGACCGATCCTTGAGGAACTTATCTGGTACCATCCCTCTAGTCCAACAGTTCACCTTTCAGCACAATCTGCCACCTTCTCCCCTTTAGCCAGTTCCTTGCCCATCTTACAGTTCTTCTATTAATTCCCCATCTTCTCTAATATAACTAACGGTTTCCCATGTAGTACTATGTCAAATGCTTAGGCCAAAGGGACAACTTTATTTGAGTTATTAATAAAGCCAAACTTCAGGGAAGGAAGAGTTTGGATTACATGCCATGGATGGAATACTGGTCTCATTGAAGCCAATGGCAAAACTCCTATTGACTTCAGTAGAGCCAGGATGTCCTCTTCTGTGGATATTCTGCTCAAAGCAGAATGGGACTTGAGACTCCACCTATTTACAAACACTTAGAGCAGGGATGGGCAATCCAACCTGCCAGATCATTTTATTTGGCCTTCCACAGCCGACCTTGGGGCAAGTGACCCAGCAGTGCCAGGGCCAGGCAGGGGGTGGGGCATCACCGTGAGAGGGCCCCACTCACATGACACAATGACAAGAGCCAATGGGCTGGAGTGGGAACTTGGGTCCTGCCCTTCAGGACAGAAGCTGCCACTGTGGGGTAGCGCGGCATAGGCTCGCTCTCCAACCCCCTCCCCAAGATCTCCCATTCACCAGGGTTTAGTTCATTGTGTGGCCCTCTAATACCTTAATGTTTCCCATCTTGGATTTAGAGCAAAAGATGTATGGGCTGAAACAGTAGTTTTTATAACATCAGGGCATGGACAGGATTAACAGAAGGGAGAGCAGTATGTTCTGAGCCATTTATTTGACTCCACTCACAAATCAAGCTTTTCTTAATACCAATAGAAATTCCATTCCTGCACTGGAGGAAATGTATGGTCTTTTTCTGGGTTAGAGAGAGGGCATAGAGTTTAGTATTGCTCAAGTGATCACTAGGGTGACCAGATTACAAGCGTGAAAAATCAGGACGGGGTGGGGAATAGGCACATGTCATAAATATAAAGGGAAGGGTAAACACCTTTAAATCCCTCCTGGCCAGAGGAAAAACCCTTTCACCTGTAAAGGGTTAAGAAGCTAGGATAACCTTGCTGGCACCTGACCAAAATGACCAATGGGGAGACAAGATACTTTCAAAGCGGGGGGGGGAACAAAGGTTCTCTCTGTCTGTGTGAGGCTTTTGCCAGGAACAGAAAAGGAATGGAGTCTTAGAACTTAGTAAGCAATCTAGTTAGATATGTGTTAGATTCTGTTTTGTTTAAATGGCTGATAAAATAGCTGTGCTGAATGGAATGTATATTCCTGTTTTTGTGTCTTTTTGTAACTTAAGGTTTTGCCTAGAGGGATTCTCTGTGTTTTGAATCTGATTATCCTGTAAGGTATTTACCAGCCTGATTTTACAGAGGTGATTCTTTTACTTTTTTGTCTATTAAAATTCTTCTTTTAAGAACCTGATTGCTTTTTTCATTTCTTAAGATCCAAGGGCTTGGGTCTGTGGTCACCTATGCAAATTGGTGAGGATTTTTATCAAGCCTTCCCAGGAAAGGGGGTGTAGGGTTTGGGGAGGATTTTTGGGGGAAAGACGTTTCCAAGTGGGCTCTTTCCCTGTTATATATCTGTTAGATGTTTGGTGGTGGCAGCAATAAAGTCCAAGGACAAAAGGTAAAATAGTTTGTACCTTGGGGAAGTTTTAACCTAAGCTGGTAAAAATAAGCTTAGGGGGTTTTCATGCAGGTCCCCACATCTGTACCCTAGAGCTCAGGGTGGGGAAAGAAACTTGACAGCACATATATAAGAAAAAGCCCCAAATATCTGGACATCTGGTCACCCTAGTGATCAACCCCCTCAAATGGAAGGGTTTTTTTCCCCTCTGCTAAAGACACAAATCAAAGAGATGAGGCTCAAATACTCACCCCAACCACAAAGTTTTTGGTGAGTATCAGACTAAAGAATCCAATGAAATGAACCATGATGTGGATTTTGCCACGCAGCCAATTTCACAGTTGGTCCAGGGAGTTAGCAGGCTGAGATGTACAGAATGGGCTGATGAGAGATTTACTGTGAGATAGCATGAGGTTTCACACTAAATCTCAAGATCCTTTGTGGTACCTGTAATTACTGCCTGTCACTAACGAAGCAGCCATTTTGAGTTTTACAGCGCAATGACAAACTGACTATAGACCGTACCATGAGAACTTCTTTCTCTCCATAGTTTTTCATCTCTCTCCCTGCTTTCCGAGCTTCTTTAACAAATAAGATCAACAACAGGATTTGCCAGCTGGACAAAGACAACTCAATTCTGGGTTTGCTCTCTTTACCCCTCCCAGCTGATGGGGGAATTGCTACAGCTCAAGGTTGCACTTTGAAAATTAATAGTTCCAACAAATCCAATTTCTAAACATGTTGACTGGGAGAGAGATTAAATTATTCCTAGAGTCAACACAGCTGCTGCTGATTCAGATTACCTGCTCTCGAAAGGTACCTGATCTGCCGAGTGCCTGCCAAAATTTTGAATCTGATTCTGTCTAAGGGTTTTATCTTGCCATATCAGTGTAGTATCTGAGCACCTTTCATAGAAAATAGCAATTGACCCCAAGTATAGCGTCCAAAGAAGATTTTTTTTATTTACCTCTCAAGATGTCATATTTCTCCATGTTCCAATAGCTGGTGTACAATTTTGTCCTGGGAGCAGTTTATTTTCGATAGTTTGAATATGAATTGAGCTTTATAAGACAAGGACATTTGGATGGTCATAGTGGCTGCCCTTTAAAGCGTCTGTTTTGTAAGATTCTACCATTTTGAGAGAGATCCCTCGATTTAAAATTGAGAAACGACTGCTGCCAGCAATAGCTCTCATAATGGAAAAAATTTGTAAACATGACCACTGTCCATTAAGTTATGTCATCTTATGAAATGTTAGTATTATTATTTATATTATGATAGCACTGAGACCTCAACTGAAATTAGAGCCCCTTTGCACTAGTCTTGCACATACACCTTTTGAGAGGCAATCTGTGCCCTGAAGAGTTTACAACCTAAATAGACATGACGGACAAAAGGTGAGAGAAAGGAAGATAGGGAATGGAAGCCCAGAGAAATTAAGCGACTTGTCCACGGTAGTGCAGGGAGTCTGGGGCAGAGCTGGGAACTGAACCCAGAACTCTCACATCCTATTCCATAGCCCTAATCACATCTTTTCTCTCTCATGTGCTGACATCTTAGAGCTTGTAATATATGGTTATTTATTCAACAAACATACTGTTTTTAATTGGATCCCAATCCTGCAAGATGCCAAGTATTTCCTGCAAGGTCTGAAATTCCTTTAATTTCCATTAACTTCCCTGGGAGTTGGCAGACACTCCGCACTTTGCAAGAGACCCTTGCTACAAAGCAGAATTGGATTGTTTATGACTAATAACAGTGCCTATTGTGGAGGTATCTAGGTGCCCTTCACTGACTGGAAAGGATCTTTATATTAAAACAAGATTCTGAAACAAACTGCTTGTAAGTTATTCCCCAGTTGCAAGAACTTGGAAAAATAAGGCTTTGGTTTTATTTTTCAAAAAGCAAATATTTGGAAATTACCAGTTAAGACCATCATGCCCTCAGGGTGCTCTCTGGTTCATGGTTAGATAGTTTAATCACCCCAAGTTATCTTTTAAAAATTGGATCTAGTTGGCCAAGTTGAGGGACAGGTTACAGGGATTAAAAAGCAGAATTTATGTCTTTAATCAGGTCAGTCTATCTCAGTGGAGGTGGTAGATAACTGGCATCTTTGATGAGAATATCAAACTGCCCCAGGTGGACAAAGACAGTGCTCTAGGAAGGAATGAAGACTTATGTAAAGTTAATCTTATTTACTCTGACTTTCTTTGAAAATTTCACCATCCCTTTCCTTCCTTTGTCAGCCCTCCATTCAGTATAAGAGCCAATGAAAGCTCATGGTCCTTGGTACATTTTTAGGATAACTACGCCTTTGTATCTGCTCTGTGGTCCCTCCTGGGAACTCATTTAAGGTTTCTGGCTCTCAGCCATCACTGGTGTTGGGTGGAAACCCATGTCTGTCTGTCTCCTAATCGGGGTATATCCAGGCTCCAGAGTTTCCTTCCTACACTGTGAATTCCCCAGCACGTCAGATTGCCTAAACAGGCCTGGTTTCCATTTTCCTTAGAGGCTATAAACAGTGTAATTGCTCAGAGTTAGGTTACCATACAGCTCTTCTTAAGCAAGCATGTTTATTCTGAAGGTGAAAGAATTACAGAAAAAACATATTAAAACAATTAACCTACACACATGCTAACAACCTTACCAGACGTCACCCCAGTTCCAACAAGGGCTCTGGTAGGAGTCAGTCCTTCAGACCCGACCAAGGGTTTTTTCTGTGAGCACAAGTTCATAACTGCCTTGGCTCAGAACAAGAACATCCATGAATCTGAGAGTTACTCCTTTATATAGTGTGGGCCTCTGATCTCATCTTCATGTAACAGGTGATCAGCTGACAAAGGTCCTCCCTCTCCTCAGGGCAGAGCGTCTTTCATACCCGAGGGAGTACTTTGCATGCACCTCCCTCTAGAGGTTTCCTGGGAACCCAGACCTAACTTCAAAAGTTCATTATTGTCTGACACATTGTTTGAAGCTCATAACACTTTCCAGGGTTTACATTAATCACGTCTCCCCTGCAGAGACGTTACATACAGTCCCACGGTAATACATAAACGTGTATTTTTAGTACAATGAACTCCTCAGATACTTAATTCAATAAGGTTTAATGTAATTCATTAAGGTTTGTCCAGGATATATGCAGGGAATTGCCAGTTCTGTCACAACATTGACATTTTCAAACCTGCTGCTCAGCTGCTGCCTAATCCCTGAGGCACTTAAGCTTCCACTGATCAGCATTCACCAAGCTGCCCAAGTCGTGATGCCACCCCACAGCTAACCAGCAAGGGCCCCAAACTGCTCAAGCCAAAGCCGGGGCAGTCCGAAAGGGGATTCTCAAACTAGGCTGGGGAACACCTCTCCGTCTAGTGGGTCCTGATCCCTTAGGCATGCTCTGGGAGTGCCAAAGACCTGATACCTATCAGATCCTTTAGTGGGAGGCTGGATACAGGCCATTGATGGGGCCGGGAGACAGGGAAGACAGCAGTACAGCACCTACACAAGAGACAGCCAAGCGTCCTGGGAAACAGAGGGAGAATGTGAGAAAGGTATCAAGCATGAGCAAGAGACGGAAAGACTGTTTCACCTGCCATGTGACCTGCTTTGGTGGCTAAGTCCAGGAGCGGATTTGTAGCTGACGATACTAAGCTGAGAGAGGCACCTATCTCTGGCCCACACCCACAGTCAGGTGCAACAGGACAGCTGTTTAGGTGCCTCAGACCCCTTTTCAGCATTTCACAGCTCGCTAGTTTAGGTGGCTCCCTAATCATTTTGCTGGCTTCTAAAGAGCCCTTTCTTAGGTGCCAACTCTCCCCATTCACTGTATGGGGAGCCTGGGCACCTAGCTCAGGGTTGGAGATTACACTAAGGGGAAGACCACCCACGGGTTAGGCATTGCAACACTGACTTGACCAACACTTAACTATCTCTGAGGCAGAGATATTAACACCTATACGATCAAAAGTTTCCATTGACTTTGAGTGCCCAATTTGAGATGACGAGAACCTGATTCCTTAGCATTATAGAGCACTTGATAAGTTCAAAGTATGGCTTCCAATGACTTCCGCTGCAGCTGTGAGTGCTCTGCACTTCTGCAAATCAGACTCCAGGGTCTCCAGGCAAGCCCCCAGAAAATGAGGAAGGTGGAATTAGTCATCATCTATGAAAAGTTTAGTTTAAGCCACTTGCCCAGCATCACACAGGAACTTCTTATCAGAGGCAGGCATGAAATCTCATTCTCAGGGCAGCTTTCATCTGCCTTAATCTCAAGACTGTCTGGGACAGGATGACTTCTGGGGTCATGACCAACCACTACTAGGTTTTCAGTCAGGTGCACAAGGAAAAGACTGTCACCCCCTTCAAGCAGGGCACCGTCTGCAGCAGTGTGATCCCACAATGACACACAAGGCACTAGTATCAAAATCAAACAATAAATCCAACATCAGTCTGACCTTTCCTCAGGGAGCCTCTCAAGCAGTTCCCAGACCCAGCCAGGCTTATCTCTCAAAGTAATAGCTAAAAGTCTACTCTTCTTCCCAGCCAACTGAGGTCAGATATACACTACCACAGCTGGTCGACCTAAGCTAGGCAATTTGAGTTACGTTAGTAGCATAACTCAAGTCGACATAGCTTAGATCTACTTACCGCTGGGTCCACACTATGCGATGTTAATGGGAGACGCTCTCCTGCTGACACTGCTTCCACCTCTCGTTGAGGTGGAGCACTCTCCCATCGATTGAGCCTCTCTTCACTAGACCCGCTCCATCAATTTCCGCAGCACCGATTTAGCTCTGTAGTGAAGACAATCCTTAAGCTGGGCTCTTCTCTCCCCCTCTTAAACCCTTCCTCCAAGCTCGACACCTGTCACAGAGGTAGCAAGGTGGAGCTGACTGAACCCACACAAGCTTGTTAAGCCCTTTCTGGCCAGTGTGGGGTTTGTATACCCCATTACACCATCCATTCTCTTCTTGCAGTACCCTGAGTACCCTTGTACTCAGTCACTGCAAACCTTCCAACTTCTGGATCAAAATGAGGTAACAGTAACAGTCTCCTTCACTAAAACAACCATGATTCAATCCCAGATCACTATTCATCCTGTCCACTGAATGAGGCGGGGGACCTGCGGGGAAAAAAAAGTATGCGACTATATAATTAACGACTGTCTTGTAATGCATAGGTATCATGGGGCTGAATTAAGGCTCTAGAGGCCACCTTAATGCTGGCATTTTCTAACCTTTGAATGCTTGACTTTGCAATTTTAATGTTCTTCTAACATAGTTTTAAAAAATAACTGAAAATACAGAAATTCTATCATATGGAACCACATTATCTACAAACTTGGGTCATGAGTAAGACTTTTGGACAACAGCACAAACTTCTTCCACTCAAGCTAGCAGAATAACGGTTTTCATAACAGGTGGTTGTCCTCTGTGTGGACCTATCACAAGAGGGGGATGAGATATACACTTTGCAAGTGGGATTTACAGCTATTTGCTGAGAGCAGAGCAATATAGACACTCAGGATTTGTGGGTTTGATTCCAGGCTCTGGAGGGGAGTGTAATCTAGTGCAGTGGTTCTCAACCTTGGGTACATGTAATCCCTGGGGATATGCAGAGGTATTCCACAGGGTACATCAACTCCTCTAGATATTTGACTAGTTTTACAACAGGCTACATAAAAAGCACTAGTGAAGCAGTACAAACTAAAATTTCATACAGACAATGACTTCTTCATACTGTTCTATATACTATACACTGAAATGTAAGTAAAACATTTATATTCCAATTGATTTATTTTATAATTATATGGTAAAGATGATAAAATCAGCAATTTTTCAGTAGTAGTGTGCTGGGACACTTTTGTATTTTTATGTCTGCCTCTGAAAGTAAGTAGTTTTTAAGAGAGGTGTAACTTGGGGATACACAAGACAAATCAGACTTCTGAAAGGGTTCTAGTCTGGGAAGGTTGAGAGCCACCGATCTAGTCGTAATAGACTCTTCTTCCCCTGTACTACCCAAGCCTATCTCTATCACCATCCCCTCCCATCATCCCCTGCCCTCTTCTCCCTGGATTATGCTTCCTAGCCATCTCTCAGCTCCTTCCCCCTTTACTCCTATTCACTCCCCACCTCTGTCTCCCTGCCCCTTCTCCTCTGATTCACCCCCTCAACTTGACCGCCTGAGCTTTCCAACTAAGCAGTTGTCAGAATGTTTTTAACATGGGCAAAAGAATGTCTGTTTCCCTAATGTGGTCTCAGAAACTGCTGAACCGTTTTAGCTGAAACGTCAGAAATAAATAAATAAAAATCACCCAGAGGCAGATACCAAGTATGGAAAATTTCAGCCAGAATGGTTAAGGGTTGGCAAAGTTATAAGCAACTGAAAACAGGGTCTTATAATGGAAAGTGTTGAGCAACCTTAACCATAGGTGATGTTACAAGCTCCACCTATAATGCTATCACTTACCTTTCTTCCATCCCTGCTGGTAAATATCTTTCACTACTAGGCTGTAATACTGGATTTCCAAAGAAGAGACTTACCCCTACTGACCTTACCAGCTAAACTTTTCTTCTTAATACCAGTCTCAAACAAAGGAAAATGTAGTCTGACTAATAGGAAACCATGCAAAACACCTGAAGTCCACTAGACTGATAAATGATCTCACAGGGGAAATAACGGCAGCTTCAACACGAGTTGTTTAAAAATAGACTGGACAAAGGTCTTGAAGGATCCAACCCTACATTAGACCCGGCTGGAATAGAAAAGATTACTTAGTAGGTCTGTTCAACCATGTCTAGTCATTGTAGTCCTATTATTAACTGACACAATATATTCATTCTAGTCAACTGCAAACAATCCAAAAGTGCCATGGAAAAGCAGGTTCTCACACCACAATTTCTCTCATTTAGCAGGGACATGTCAGATACCACAGACAGGGAAAAGAGGCTAAAACCTGGCTGCTGCATCCTACATTGAGTAATGTGTTCCAACGTTCACCATTGGGAACCTGCACTCCACACCACACAGGGTTTGTGTTGCCATTTGTATCATTTGCGCCTACAATTATTCATCTAGACATTTAATCGCTGTAGCAGCCAAACCCATTTGACTGACCACATGTAATTGAGTCAAAAGTGACAGGTCAACCCATGGGCATGTCACTGTCACACACATTTTCCTTTTGTGTTATGTTGTTGTCATTCGGCCCCAGCCTCTGGACATGTCTGGTCTGTCACCAACAGTGGTTCTTCTGCATGTAGCATCTGTCAGTAGCAAGTGAACTTATCCAATAGTTGTGAGTTGAAGATTATAATGGTGTGTGGAGAAAGCATGCTGTTAACTTATAGGGAGAAAACATGAGCAGAAAATTTTGATCACACTTTCAGCATATGAAGCAAATAGGTGAGCAGTGAAAGCCAGATGTGTTTATTTAAAAAGGTATAAGACTGGGCCTGATTCACCACCATGTTACTTTAGACTGGCACTGGCGTAACTCTACTGAACCAAGACAAGTACGTCCACATACATATCTGTGGCCCTGAACTTACTCCCATTGAAGGCAACGGTACAAGCCTCACTGCCTTCAGAGAGTGTATAATCAGACTGGAGCATTGCATCTGAGTGGATTGTTAAAAAGCTAGTAGAAATTAGTGTATACTTCCACCTCTCTAACTTTATTAGCTGTAAAACAAATGTCTACAATGGCAACAGTCCTTATTGTGGACTAATGACATGATCAACACCCACTGAATTGTTTCCTTTGAGTTCAGTGCATATTGGATTAGGCCCTACATTTTGTTGGCTTTTTTTAAAAAAAAATAATCAATCCAAAGAGAACTATTTGAGTGATCTGAGTTGATAAAGGGCATCTGAAAACTGTTTTAACTGATAAAAATTACATTTGTATGCATAGAGATACCAAAACTATTCTAATGAAATTATGTTCAGCTTTCTCTTCCGTTTCCCATACCTGGCAACAGGGAGAGAAAATGCCCTGCCTGCTTGCCAGGAAGTGCTGCAGTCAACTGCTTCTCCAATACTTTATTTCATTTTAAAACTCATTTATTTCTAATATTTGAACTCCAGGCATAGTCTGTCAGTCATTTGGGATCATACAGAGTTTTATTTCAATTTTTTAAAGCATTTCAGATGATTTCTAGACATAAATTCTGAATGTTTGTTCACTGTTACCTACAACATTGATACTGTAGTACAGTTAGCTAATACATTAAAAGAATCTTCAGTATCCTTTATACAAACTCATGGATCAAATTTCTCTGTATAATAATGTGTCTCTTGGTAAATTTTAACAGGTACATTTGTAAGTATTATTATTACTAGTATTTCTAAATGGCTTTCACAAAACTCCTCGTAATCTGAGTACATACCCTAGCTGAAAATTTGCTCAAGTCTTTTCTGCAATACTAAATACTCCTTTGGCAGCATATGCAAAATGCACATGACTAATGTATTCTGCACTTTATCTACATTGCTGGTATTTATTGTTTATGAACAAGCCCATTTAATTAAATGCATTTACTTGATAAGTATACGAGGAGGAGGAAAAGTACCTAGCAAGTGAATGGCTAGATCAGGGAACTGGAAATAGGCCCAGAGCCTTTTGGTCAGTGGATCAAATCCAGCTTGAGTGGTAGTGACTGAAAATTGTTAGCACTTGATGGCTCTTCAGTGCGTATGTGAAATAAGTCTTTAGTTTGAATTGAGTTCCTAATGGACTCGTATCTTCATCAGAATTGCAGTTATTAGCATTATCAGAAGGGAGGTCAGACGGACTGGTCATATGACTTGACCAACACCTATTTAAATCAACGGAAAGACTTCTGTTTACTTCAGTAGGTATTGGGACTAAAGTCGCTGAGACTGAACTGACACATATCCCGGGGGGTTCCTTCCACAATAGGGATGGGGCAATGTTAACTTTGCAGGATATTTTCTGTTGATATTTTAAGAATGTTTGCTCTATGGCAAAATTGTTAAAAGCAGTCAGTGACTTAGACGCCTGCGTCAATGGAACAGAGGATCCTAAGTGCCTAAGTCACTTTTGAAAATGGGTCTTAGGCTTCTAAGGCATTTAGGCACTTTTGATTTAGCTTAGAGCTTTGCCACCTCCCACAAGAAATGGGTTCACTTAAAAATAACTGTAGATAAGTTGTAAAACCACAATTGTAAAAGCCAATTGTAAAACCACTTACTTTAAAGTACCGGGACACAACAAGTCAAACACAAAGTTGTTTGCAGATTCACCAGAACTTCATTTAAATTAATCCAAACATCCTCAAGATTACTTGCTTTTGTAACATTTGAAGTTTTAGTATTGCAGACACACACCAGGTAAATCACATTTGTTTTGAGGCTTGAATCAGCAGTCAGAATCAGCAGTCTCTTAACATTGCTCTATAGGAGTTCATGTAGTATGTCAGGCTAAATGTTTAATACAAAGAGTTGCAAGCTTTATCATTATGACTCACCGTTAAAAACCAGACTGATCTAAGGATAATACTAATATTTTGATACTTGGACATTAGCCCATAAATTATTCTATTTGGAGATAGCCCAGAGCCAAAACCGCACAGTCAAACCACCCTGCAAATTGGGAGAAAGGAAGGTTGAATTCTAAACCCTGATCTGAATTTTAGAATTGTCCCTTTTATCCAAAGGCCCTGTCCAAGACCCTAGATTCAACACCCACAAATTGAGGAGTGAAAACCCTTATTTGATCTGAATTTGTACTTTGCAACCATCTTTATTTACTTCTAAGTAGCCAGGCATTAAATCTCCATTCATTTTTTCCTATAGAATTTGGCCTTTCTGCTCTTTTGTGCAAACTGAGCTCTAGGCACTTAATTTTATACTACTTCTCTTTGCTTACAAACATTCAGCTAAGTACCGTTTTGTCTATTCTCATATGGTTAGCCAACTTATTTCCATACTTTAAGATCTCTTAATGGAAACATTTTCTGGGTTCTCCTGAGAAAACTATCCAGTCACATGCTGGAAGATGATCAAACCAAGCAGAGTTGTGGTTTTCATTATGTGACGCATGGCCAGAAAGGGTTAAGCATTCTGCAGAATAAATGACACAAATTCAACCTTTAGAGACATTTTAGAAAAGTATGTAAATGGTAATTAGGGCCATTCCATGTTAGATAGGCTAGAACTTTGAAATGCAAACCTGTATTGTTAGAGAATTAGAGGTGATACTATTTGTATGTGTTTACTTATATCTTGTTAGGTGTTAGCCATGTAAACAGATAGTTCCTGTCTATTACTATAGCTATTGATTCAGAGATCAAAAGGAAATATTAACATTTAGATGACACTTGGGGAAGCTGTATATGAGCTACTTAATGGATACATTAATTTATGTTAATCCATGTGGTTGATTACGAGTCATGTTTGGGAAACAGAAGGTTACATCAAAAGCCTGTTGTTCACCCAGGACTGTATGATCAAGACGTTACTAGAAAACTGTATAAAAGACTCTTGGAACCTGATCCTTTTTATTTCAGATCTGCTTGATGCTTCATGCTGGGGAAGTTTAAGTCATAAGCGGACATTGGACTATAACCTATGGACTAATACTGAAAGAACTCTTTGAAACTGCAAAGCTCACCATCTCTACTATGAATCTGATCTCAGAACTGTACTCATGTCTGTATGTATACTGATCTTTTAAACCAATACTCTCTCTTTTCTTTTTCAATAAATTTCAGTTTAGTTAATAAGCGTTGGCTGTAAGCATGTATTTGGGTAAGATCTGAAATATTCATTAACTTGTGAGGTAATGTGTCCGATCCTTTGGGATTGGTAGAACTTTCTTATAAAATGAATAAGATTTTCAGTAATCCTCATCATAGTTTACTTAAGTGTCTGGGTGGAGGCCCAAGGCTGGGTTGCTTTAAGGGAATTGTGTTGTTGGCTTCTGGGTAACCAATAAGGTATTACAGAAGCTGATTTGTGCTGGCTTGGTAAATCTAAGTATTGGAATATCCACCAGCTTTGGGGATTGTCTGCCCCATTCTTTGCAGTTTACCCTAATTGAGTAACTTCAGTGTGGCTCCCCGTCACACATTATATAACTGAAACAGCAAATACAACACTTGAAGCATGAGAGATATCTGAAGGGCATGGCCAGAATCTCATCACCACTCTGTATAGTCCCCAGCACTGAAAGGACAATGCAGGGAAAATTGCACCGGCAAAACATAAAACCTAATCAATACAGAGTTAATGCAGCTGTGCATAGGTGTGGTCTACTTAAGCTCTCTCTGGCTAGATATGATAAAATTGATTGCCTTGCTGACCTGTGTGGCATTCGGTCATGGATTCACTTCTGAAACAGCTTATACCTCTTAGAGTCAAGGTCTCCTCTGTTAATACTTCTACATCTCCTTTCATCTGAGGATTTCAAAGTGATTTAAAAATATTTAGCTTGAACGTCTGTAAGATAGGAAAGCATTCATATCTGATAGATGGAGCAGCTCAGGCACAAAGAGGGGCAGTGACTTCCTTAAGAATACACAGGATCCGCAGAGCCAGAAATAACACCTTCATCTCCTGACTCCCATTTGTGGAAGCTGTTCTTCCAACTTGGTATTCATGCTGTACTTGGAAAGCCTAATCATCAGCCATTTGTAGGCAATGGTTTCTGTGCACTGCTTCTCATTTGTTAATATGTCTAGAACTTTATTAGCTCGTGCCTCTAGTGGGCATATTGAAGTTCCCCATACTAGATACTCTCTGTGAAAAGCAGTAGCAGTTTGGTTCCTGTACTTCAGCATTCAGGACCAGAGCCTCAGCTGATGTAAACCAGCATAGTTCTATTGAAGTCAATGGAGCTGTGGCAATTTAGACTGACTGGGAATCTTTACCACAAACGATAGGTTGTAACATACTCTGCAATCTCTAAATTGGAGTTCTTACTGACTGTGCCCAGGTAAATCTCTTAATTTTGGATAGTCTCCTTCATTTGACCTCCAGTCACTGCTTACAGAGAGCAATGGAAATGATACCTTTGGGAATTATACTTCCATTCAGTTAGCATGCCATGGAGATAGAGGCTGCGTAACTACTTAGATTAGTACGTAGTTAAGACTACGTAAGGTGTTCAAAGATTAGAATACTTAACCAAGCTATCCAAGCCAATCATGTCTTAAAAATTGGGCAGGGACTCTTGGGAGACCAGGATCTCATGTGGGATATCTAACACTTCCTGCATCTCTCAGGCTGAAAATATTGCAAGAACAGCCTTATCTATGATATTCTAGCATCTCCATTTCTGATTCTGGTCAGATTAAAGAAGCATAAAGAAACCCTCTACGACCGCTATTGCTGGCACTTTGCATTTCATAAAGGGTTCAAACTACTTTACAGATATTAAAATCCTTACAACAGCTCTGTGGGTTTTATCCCCATTTTACAGATGGGAAAAATGAGGCACAGAGAGGTTAAATGACTTGATTTAAGATCACACAAGGAATCCGCATCAGAGCTCATGGAAAAAGCAAGTAGAGCACACAGTCAGAATTTTCGACTAACACTCATCTAGGTGAGTGTTGAATCTAGCTACAAGGAGTTGCCATTTTGTTTTGCAACTTCTTTGTATTGCTGTAGCAACTAGGGGCCCCATGCAGGGACTATGGCACCAGTTGTGCTAGGCACTGTACAAACATAAAACAAAAAAGAGCCTCTGCCCTGAAGAGCTTACAATCTATTGAACACTCATTTGACAAGAGTGCTGAACTGAATGGCGTTCTCAACCAAGCAAGCCCCCAACTCACATGTACATCACTGGCACAGACTCTCTCTTTGGTATAAAGTATAGAAAAGCAGTAGGTGATCAAAGGTGTGGGAGACAGTACACTGAAAACTGAGAAATAAAAATAAAAAAGCAAAGTGGGCAACTCTGGTTTCTCATCAGTGAGGGAAGTCAACTTTGGGAGTCTGACCTTGTCACAAAGCTAGGGAAAAGTGACACATCTCAGACACAGCACATCTTCTGGGTAATTTCTAAACAAATTAACACACAACTGGTTGCAAGGGCTAGATTCTCAGCTGATGTAAGTCATCTTATTTCCACCGACTTCATTGATTTACATCTAAACACGAGTAACTGAAACATCGGTTTAGGGAAAAGGCCATGCTATCCTTTCAGGAATTAAAGAAAGGGAACTTTTCTCCTTTCCTACCCATAGAGATCAGCACCTTTGCTGAGCCATGGTGTTCCTGTAGGTGTCAGATGGGGATGAACAGAGATGCTTAATTCCTTACTTCCAGCAGGTTCAAAAATCTCAGGAACTTTGCGTAAATGAAGTGTGGCCTATCTGGAAAGCATGTTGCCGTGCTATCACCAGCAGCCAGTTTATGAAAGGATTAGACTCTCTGGCAAACTGTGGGCAAAGGCTGAAAGGAATGGGATTTCTGGGGCGGATTAGGGGAAGCAGTGTGCTCAAGGCAGCAATGAGATACATATTGGCTGAAAGGAAGAAAGTGGCCAACTGATGTTCAAAGTGGCCATTTTAAAGCTGCTTGTTTTGCCTGCATGTAAAGGCCCAGAAAAAGCATGCAGAGAAAGACCCTGGTAAAAAGACATGAACTAGGGTGAAAGGTCAATTGTAACCAGCTAGACAGAGAAATGATTGGCCAGGACTTTTGAGAGAAGCTCCTGTCCGGTATTGAACACCTTCAACTCCTGCTGAACTTTTTGAAGAGTTCTGGGCCCAAGCCTGCTGTCCAAATCTCCCACTTGCTTCAGTAAAAGTTTTGTGTGTGTGCAAGGACTGTCGGACTGTAGGTCTAAATTCCCAAAACTTAATCCAGAATTTGGATGGCCAACTTCAGACCTCTTGAAGGGACCTGATCTTCAGAAAGTGTTGAGCACCTGGCCTTAGAAAATGTGGTCCCTTTAAGGGGTTGCATGTTGGGTACCCAAAAGTCCAGATATCCAGAATCACTGGTCACTTTTGGAAATGTAAGGCTGTATGTGATTTTTAGTAATTTTGTCCCTGACCCTGTAATCTGATCCATGAAGGCAGACCACTGACCAGCACCCACACACGCCGATCCAACTGCAGGATCAGGACCTTTTTCTATCTATTTAGTTGTATCTCACTGGAATTTTGTGTCCATCTGAAGTGGTTTGGTGGGTTTTCCCTATAAACTAAGTGCCTAATTGAACGCCCATGAAAGGCAGCAGAAAAACTCCCAATTGAGCCAAATTCAGCTCTGGTTAGTCAATTAAGTTACACCAGGGATGCATTTGTCCCATTTGCTTTAGTGAGAGTTGGATCAGCAGTAACCTACAAAGGAATGAAAAAAGAATAGATAAAATAGTAAAGATGACAAATATCAAATAGAGACAATGGATGCAAATTTTAACAGAGCAACAAAGTATGCAGGACATAAAGAGGAAGTGGAAATGGCCTTGATCTATTGAGCATATAGAGACAGATGATGAAGAAAAGAAGAAAAAGAGAAGCCCCACAAATAATACTTTCATTTTTGAAAATGGAGATATTTATTAAGTTAAATAAATTCAAATTATAAATATCATAACATTTATTTCTGAAAAAGTTCCATCAAAATTAAACAAAACAATGAACTTGTTCCTTCTGATCATGCTTGTTATGACTCAGGCTATGGAAAAAAAGGCATGGAGTACTATAAAATCTAGGTCCGTTATTCAATATTACAAATGGGACTTCGCTAAAAATCACAAGAAATTCTTATGGTATGTTTTGTAAAATGTGACTAGAAAAAAAGACAACAAAATACAGTTGTTCAATAAGTTCTATCACAAAGAACTCTGCTACGTTGAGTCGTCTAGACATTGCTTGTGCACAGTCACCATAGCCATCTTGAAGGGTAGACATTCTTTAAATCAGCACTGCACACTGCTCGAAAATAAATAGATCAGACTGAAAGAACAGAACATATGTTATTGCCACGCAAAGAAAAGTTATACTTTAGTCCTTGTAACAGTTTTAGCCATCAGCAAATATTTGCTACATTGGAAAGGATTAGATTTAAGCCCTAATCACAAGACTCTAAACAACAATACATTTTGTGATGTTTGAACACTTTGCACAAGTACTTTTGCCCCTGAGTGTGCCAAAATGATGCTGATTCAAGGAGATAGTGACACAGCATCCAGCCTGTGAAGGTTACATACATTATAAATGATGCAATAAATATTACATTTCATTCACAGGGGAAAAATGAATTCATGGCATTTTACAATCTCAGAGCATAATTGTTTGCTAATGCACTTTAAATACCATGCCAAGAACATGAAATATTACATTACCATCACACTTTTCAATGAACTGGGCAAAACAGGAAGGAATGCAAATCCACAAATGTTTACAATGAGAGTGTGAAATTAACCACTGTGCATAGGGCCTGCAAAATGTTGAAGACCTACATAACTCTGCCGCTTTGGGAATGACTAGTATCACTAACCCAGAACCCTTGTTCTGTGTGAATGAGCAAGTACTGCAATTGTGGCCAGCCCCTAATGGCCAGATACAAGGAGAAAGAGGCTCCCTGCACCAACAGTCCCTTTCCCTTGTGCATAAGATATCAGCTACAAACTGGTCCAGGTTAGCTCATCTTGTACCATTTTAACCACACACTACATTCCTGCTGACTAAAAATATGCAAAATTTCAAATCAATCTTCAAAAGTACTCATAATCAGCCTTGGTTTGAGTTTTGCTCGCATTCATGCTCTTTAAAGTTCCACAAACAAGGACTGTGATAGTTCACCCAGCTGGGTGGTTGGGGAATTTCTTCTCTCTCTAGTCAACCCTATTTCATCGCCATTGTTGGGACACCCCACTGCAAATACATTAAACTAAAAAGCAGAAAGTCCAAGCCTTGTTGAAAGGCAAAAAAGAGGCTGGGGGCAGGGATGGCTGTGTAGAGAGTCCCCTAGTAGGTTAGAGTTCACAGAGTTCAAACCTACAAAGACAAACTTTATGGGCTGCTTCACTTCTAGCTCCTGAGGGCCAAATTGCACTGTTTAGTTCCCAAACAGAACACAGCATGGGTCACGCAGCCCTGTCACTGACCTCAGTGGACCTTCTGTGCAGCGTACTCACCAAGAGCAGAACTGTTTCCATTAAAATCAATGGAAGGTAGGAACCTTTGAAGATTTGGGCCTTAATCATCTTTGAAAAATCTTGGCCCAGGTTCATTTGACAACAATGACACATTTTTGCCTTTACCTGAATTCACGAATTCTCACCAGATTTATGGTTGCGTATACAAAATATCTATAATGAAAACACAAATTGTTGACCTGTTTTACCTTTCAATTTGGTATACTTACTAGAAGCCACTAACATACTGTGCCTATCTGCATTCACTTATTTCCCATCCCTAGAATGGAATACTTGAGTCTATGTACTCAAAATATACAGTATGGAATTGTTGTTATTATGTTTAGACAGAGGCCCAAGTTTAAAAAAAAAACCAATAAAATGTAGGCTCATGTCCATCTAGCATTATTCTGATGACATGATACAATCTCAGGCCATCGAGATTCTAGAAATACAAGGGGATAGACTTTTTCTGAGGCAGGAAACAAGTGTGTTTACTTTCTGAAGAGATTATGTGTTTTCCTTGCAAGTCTCTTTATGGTTATAAAGAAAAAGCTTACGTTGCAATCTCCAGAACCACAGTAGGTGTCATGAAGAGAAGGTAAATGGAATATGAGTTGTAGCTAAAAGAAACCTTTCCTTCCTCAGTTTACCTCTCTTTTCAGTATTGTTACAAAATAGCCCAGCTCATTGGCACAACAGTTTTAACAATCTTTTACATTCATCATCATCCACATGCTAAATTTGACATTTCATTATTAAAGTGGTTTGCCACTATTTCTTTTATGTTCATATTTTTTTTTAAAAAATCACTAGGCACCTTTAATCTGCCCTGCCCTTGTTTTTCACCATGGGCTTTCAGTGATAGTCAGAGGAAATCAGTAGTGACACATTACAAAATACAAGCATAAAGAAAATATATTGTACGTATATCTAACTGAACAATTTAGAAGGCGATAAAGTTACACATACTTTCCACGAGTTTACATGACACCACTACTACTGCTGTAAAAATGGGGAAAGTAGAAAATGGCTTACAAATGCAGATCTCATTTTTCTGATTTAGGAATAAGTGCTTTTTCTTCAAATGCAAAAAACAAACAAAAAAATCTAGGTCTCTGAGTGACTGAAAATGTGTAGCATTTCTGTGCTATACGGGGTACTGTTTCATGGTTTTCAGCACTTTGGCCACATAATAGACTTCCTGATTTTTAAGTGTCTGGAAACATATGGGAATGCTTTGAATCTTCTTCAGTCCCACTTGTAACAAAGAATATTTGTAGTCCCCATGTGACTGCTACACTGAAAGCTTCTTCTGTTTTGAAAGAATCAACCAGTTTCAGGGATATTCCCAGAGCCAGATTCTCTGACTCAGTTCTTACCACATGGTGCTCCCTTAGTAGCACAAATAGCCCTGAATCGAGTCTCAGCTGGCTGGATCAGAATTACGTAGAAAACTCCACAGGTGTAAAGCTGGCCAAGCCAGTTCCTGTGCCAATTGCCCCTCCACTCTGGCACAGGGAGGATGTCAGCAAAGGGAAGGGCAGGGATGGACCAGAGTGCAGCTCTGCTAATTCTCAGCTGGTGGTGTATGAATAGTCTAGGATCTATTGCTGGTTGCCATAAATAAGACTAGCCATTAGGTACTCAAAACAAATGCTGGGGAAGTTTGAGAATCAGGCAGCAGTAATTGACTCCTTCCGTTCTTGTGCCTTGTGGATCTCAGTGGATGAGAGAATCCAAATGTATTTAAAAGGCAGAATTATTGGTTTAGCTCCTTTAGAACAGTAGAAGCTTTATAAGGTGCATCTACTGTGTATAAACAGCCTATATATTATCTATTGGACACACATATGACATATATAAACTCACACATGAAAAAATGATGAAAATACTTTCTTTCATATATTATACTCCACACCGCTACTTTACACACATAAAAACTCTGCAGCAGGCTAACGATGACTATGAAAAATGGCTTTCCACAAAAGGACCTAGGGAGGTACTTGCAGAGACTGATGCAAAACAAACGAGATCAAAACAGCAGAAAAAAGATGCCAAGACTAGAAAAACATACAATAAAACCAGGAAAGGTAACTAGAATAGTACAGAACAGAGGATGGATAGGAATTATGAGGAGCTGTAGAATAATAATCAACGTTTTTCTATTTGCAGTATTATAGACTATCGTTAAGTCAGGTTTATAAAGGAAGCCTAGATCTTTTCCCCAGAACTTTTGAAACTGACTTGCATTTCACTGATGCCCTATTGACTGTGAGCGCATTACAAATATTATACAGATTCACTGTTTGGTTGCCCTCAGTCTAGGCTAAAACCAAGGACTATGTTACAGCCAGTCTATTTTCTAGTTCCTGATGATCATTGGTACTTAATGATCAAAACTAATTCCAGAGGTCCAGCGTCTATCACCATGCATTAGTATTGTGATGAAGAGAAATGGCACAGAGCATGGGAAGAACAAACAGCAGCTAAATTTTTAAGACAAGTAGCATCTGAGATTAGAATTGAACCTTTGATATAAATTACAGAAAGAACTTCCTAAACAGTAAGTTTATTGCATGCAAAAGTCACCAGAAAAGGGGAAACGCCCCTCCTCCAACCCAAAAAGCAAGCAGGTGCTAGAAAAAACCTATAATGGCCTCATTAAAGTCTAACAAAGTCTTTTGACAATGAGTGGAAAACATTAGTATGATTTGAATTCATCAGAGACAATCTTTTATTTGAGGGTATGTGTTTCTGTGAAACAGGTATTTATTGGTAAGTCTTCATTGCTATGATGAAGGTTTTTGTCTTTACTTGGTTCATAGAAACTTTATTTTTTACATTTTTTTCCCCTAATGCACTATACTTGAATACACAGAATATTGTATGCTCCATTTATTTTACATATATATTGAAATAGGGTCTCATATTGGAAAACACATCCTGTCCCACTCAAAGTATGATTTGTTTTTGCACTATGATACCTTAATGTGGCAGGATTGTAAATTGCAATAACATGTCTGCTTCACAGTTGCAACCAACATATACCCATCCAAAGGAGCCACTTGTGCTTTGTATTTATGGAAAACAACTAGTTTACAGAAAAGTACCTTTAACTAAATAGCATAATCTTAGAATAGTTTAAAAACGTATACATTTGAAAGGTTCGTAGGCATATTTCCATCTATTCTATAACTGTACAGCCAGACCCTCAGCTGGTTGAAATCTGCATAGCTCTATTGAAATGAAGGGCGCTACAATGATTTATGACAGCTGAGAATCTGGCTCATAATTTGCTTCTGTGTTTTATTTGGACTTTCTTTTTTCCATTAAAAAGCAAAAACGTTCACTTACTGAGAGGGGTGGAAAACCCATACGGGTCTGTTAAAACCTCTGACACAGTCTGAAGGCAGTATCCTCACTGTACCCTAAACCAGGAAGGGTGAACTGGCTGTTATCAACTAGGAACTATCCAAATTGCCAACAAAACCTTCAACCAACTTTTTTTAATTTTCAAAATAATCTTGCCATTGAACTCACTGGTTCTGATCAGAATGGAAGTGCTGAAATAATAAATCAATCGTTTGTATAGTGATTTTCATTTTCAAAGCACTTCACAAACATCAACTAATTAATGCTTCAAACACCTTTAAGGCAGGTAAAATATTATTGCCATGTTCCAGAAGGGGAAACCCCAGCACGGAGGCAGGTCAGTGTCAGAACTGGGATTAGAAACGAGAAGTTTGTGGCTCTGATGTAATCATGCTCCTCTCTGTGCATTACTAGTTGTATTTCCAGATTGACTGATATTGGAAGGACATGAAATCTCACATGCAAGCTTTTTCTTGCAAAATTTCCAGCTCTAATTAAACCTGAATCTTTTCCAGTGTGACTGTTACTATTTCTAGACTTAGGGCCTGGACCAAAGCCCACTGAAGTCAACAGAACATTGGCTTTGGATCAGCCCCTTCCTGAAATGTTTTTGAGCATCTTTCTTAGCTGTTATGGTGCCACTGTGATGTCTGCTGAAGAGATGGAGAAGTTAACTGCTCCAGGGAGGAAGGGAGAGCTGGTAGTCTTTGACTAATTCAGGTCCTTATTCAGCAAAGCATTTAAGCATTTGCTTATGCCCCACTGCCTTACTATGTCATCATATATGTTTAACTCCACTACAATCCTGACTGGAATCTTTCTATGCTACTGCAAGACAGTATATATATAATGATAATGGAGGTTCACTGCCAGGGAAGGAGGATCAGGACCACAGAAGAGAAGTTATCTTTGACCAACATTTGAATTGTTCAATTTTTAGATTGCACCTGGGGGAACAATGCAGGTTTTCCAGTATCCTGTGCATGTCATTTTGCATACAGAGGCCGCAATCCAACAGGCAAAACTCCTAATTATTTAAATGAGACTAAATCCTTACTTGTCTCAGTCTCAAGAAGCACTTCAGAGCAACAAACAAGCTAATTTTCATAAGTGATAAGCCACTACCTCTCCTACTGATCTCAGTAGGAGCTGTGGTTGCTTAACATCTTTGAAAGTCAAGACAACAAAAAATATGTATTAACCTTGCAGTCACTGTATACTTCATAATACTGGTGGTAAATTAGGATCTGGTATAATACGCTGGTTTCAGAGCTGTGGTGAAAGCAGGGCTAGCTCCAGCCACTAAGGTCACCTCCCAATTCCCAGAAGCACTCAATGGAAGTAGGGCTTGTATGGTGCCATCCTGAGGTTGTAATGACCCCATACTCCCTTTGAATCAGACCAAAAGTCTTCACACTGTTGAGGGGAAAACATGGAATGCTGTTTCAACATTCACAGAGTGCTCCATGTGGTTTGCTGGTTGGAGATACTATACAACAGCTTCATTTAGACACTTTTTATTTTCAAATGTTCATCATTTTGGAGACAGTCCTATCAGGGCTCAATATACACCAGTGAAAACAATTAACAGAAATCAGAGAGCAAATGACATTCTGTCTTCCAGTAGTTGTATACCGTGTATAAACAGAAGGGAGTAAGTATAACTTCCTTTTGATATTTGAAGTTCTTTTAGGAACATTTGCCAGTTTATGTTTATTAAACAGGCTAGTAAATTTGTTAGTAATTTCATAACTTTCAACTATCAAAATCCTGTTTCAATTGCATTTTTAAAGCATTCACTGTACAAATGCCAGATGTCTATTGCCAAAGAGCAGTCCTAGTGACAAAACATTCTTGCCAGCATAAAACATGAAAATAATTGAAATAAATGTAAAACTAATACAAAAATATATCTGGAATTCCCCCCAAACCACCTAGAAATTATTTTAAAATAATATCCTCTATGAAACAGTCTCAATACATGCTGCTTTATAGCCAAATTCTCCATTGGGTTTACACCCAGGACAACTCCATTCACTCCAATCATATTTACGGGGTGTAAGTCAGCACAGAATTTGGACCTTTATCACCAAAATCCATCCTATGGTTAGTTGGTAAGATTTAAAATGGATGATAACATCATTTATCAAAAGGTATGCTTTAAAGTGGCAGTTATTTATGTATATATTTTTCCAGACTCCTTTTATTATTAATTATTTTAAAAATCAGTCAAAAGTCAAAAGACTTCTGACTGATTTTAAAAATCATAATAAAAGGAGTTTGGAAAAATCTGACTTCAATAAGGCGACTGGACAGGAAAAAACGTGGAGGATTCCTTTAGAAAACCTTTACTTCTTAGTGAACCTGGACATGGCAAGGAAATCATGGGCATCCAGAGAAGGAAAGTCCGTACAGAAGCAGGAAGGGAACAGTATCACATGGTATCCAGAGCCATCGTTCCACAAAGGGCCCTACTGGTAGGCAATATAGCCCCAAAATGGATGGCACTGGACACAGTGGCATGGCCAGGGCACTCTGAGGATATACCAAATTCAGCACATCTCCCAGGAAGTATTTGCCAACAGGGCTCCCACAGAGCCCCAGCAACAGTTTAAAGCTGCCCTCCTGTGGAGGAAATACTGGGTGAAGGCAGCAGTGCAAATGTCACCTATCCAGTGGAGTGAATCAAGCCTATATTGTTGCATCTGTGACATCGCAGTCTATTCCCGCAGCCATGACTGTGATGTTACAAACTCCTTGTTGACTAATTGCAGACTCAAGCGAAAGGCAGCAATGAGCTAAAATGAAGATATCCCAAATATTCTTTAGAATACATACTGCAGTACTGTAGAGTAACGGTCCAAAACACTACAGCTTACAAAAGGGATGCCGCAGAATTTGGGGATATTCATTATAAGGGTACTCTTTTGAAATGGCAAAGAAAATGATGGAAAATATGAGCTAGAAATAGAGGTTCATATTGTTACTAGGATACTTTAAAATGTTCTCCACTTTATATATTTCGGACCTGATCCAACGCCCATTGCAGTCAATGGAAACACTCCCTTTGCTGTTAGTAAGCACTGGATCAGGCCTTAAATAGAAAAACAGTAGATCTGCATAACTTGTACTGTAAATTTATACAGATCATCTGAAAAAACAAGACTCAGACTGCTCTGCAGATTGTTTTTAGTGCCAGACTAGTGCTTCCCACAGCTCCCATTGTCTGGGAACGGCGAACCGTGGCCACTGGGAGCTGCGGGGGGGGCATGCCTGCAGTTGGTCAACGTAAACAAAATGTCTCACAGCCCGCCAGCAGATTACCCTGATGGGCCGCGTGCCGAAGGGTTGCAATAGAGTTCCTCCCTGCAGAACCAAGAGGAGAAGTTTGTCCTGTGCCTCTGAAGTTATGTTGTCCCTATTTCCCAAAACCACAAACTACTGAAACTTTATAGCAACTTAAAAGAGAGTACCTTAGAGACACACTCTACTCTTAATCAATAGCAACTCTATGTGAGCTCTCCCACACCTCACCAACTGTGGGACAAGGAAGCCCTCACTTTTACCAATACCAAGTGCAATGGCCTAACAAGATTCTACCAACCACAAGAGAGCTCTTGCTGCAGAGACATAGTGTAGTTATCTAGGGGAAGAAGAGTGGAATGCTTTCTTCGTCATCATCACCATCCACCTAAAGCATGAAGTTGCCTTCATGAAGGAGACAGTAACACAGGATATTAGCTTGTTGGAGGTGATATATGAGGGGGGAACCTAGGATTTCATCAACTTCTTCATTGTGGCATGACTTCCCCTTCTGTTATAAACCTGTATTCTCCTCCTACACAGCTGCTGCAGCAACCACAGTTTACTTTAATTCCACTGGGACAGTGACAGGTAGCTTTTCCCGCAACATGGCAGCCTTCTGTCTGATCACGAGAAAAACACAGACAAACCCAGGCAGCCTAAAATACAAAGTCTGTATCTGGAATTCTGAACTTTAATTATGCTTCAGGGTAGATCAAAAGCACATGAGGGAGCTTTCAGTGCACTGCAGTAGGATCTACACAGACACTCAGTGTGTGTCGGGTTAGTGGAGGATAGATTCACACGCCAGCTTGTCGTGAACTACGTGTTCATGTAGATAAGCCCTTAGAAATGTATGGGTAGAGCTATTACTTGATCCAGCAATATTCCTTATTCTTAAATAGGAAATACAGCTAGAATTGGTTAATATTCCCAGTACCAGAATGGAAGATTTTAAGTGTACCTTGGGCCTCTCTGGTTCTCTCAGCATTTTATAGGAGATCTCTCGGGATTCAGTATGATAGATTTCAAATGTCAGGAAGGACCCATAGAGATCATTAGGAAAAGATTCAGTAAGTCTGCTGCTTCAATAAAACAGAGAAGGAATGGGATGTCCCCCATGCACAAGACAATTGCTGAGGATCCCATCAGTAGCTCCAAGCCATAAGGTACGAACCACTGTACTAAGCTTTCCAGTGAAGATACCAATTTTCTCATGACCCTGCTCAGATTATTTCCCCAAAGCCTGGGAGAACAGAATTCCAAACTGGTTACGTTCGTACAGACAACAATTTCTCAAGAAATACTTCACAGTCCTGACATGTACAATAAAACACCAGTCATCTATTCTGGTCCCAAAAAAAGCTTAGTAAAACTTGCTACAACTTGCAGTAAGGAAATTATTTGATTCTCTGAAATCCTTCTTTGCTGAATACCCTTGCATAAATAAAATGAACAGGTCCATCATGAAAGAATTACCAGGTTATGCAGCATTTTGTCACATTTGTTCATTTTACCTTCTTAATATAGACAAAGATAAAGCAAATGATAGAACCCAGTCAAATTTGAGCATACAAATTTCTAAAACACTATGTAATACAAATAATCTCCCACCTTCTTTTAAGACTGAAATGCAAACTTTAATAATGATGCCCCTTTCATGTTCTGGAATATTAATCTTTAAAATGATTTTATTCTGAAATGTACAATTAAAAAAAATCAGAAGTGTGAAGATTTCTCTGTTTCTGTCCTACACAGACATTTGAGGGATTTTTAAAATTATTATTTCCATATTGCAGGCAGCTGACACTAAAAATAAAATCATCATCAAAGCATGATAGGACATACCAAAAAAAGAGCATTGCCTGTTTGGAATGAATATGCATAGCACAGGAAATACCTTTGGCAATCCAATGTCTGTTGTTCTCGTTTTTTGCCATTTTGACAGTTTGTAGCTACTAGTGATGGAGCAGAGAGCAACAAGGATGCAAATCTGAATTTAAAAGGCTACTCTTGCAGCAGAAATTGCAACAAAGATGACATACCAATATTTTATTTTTGTCACAGTCCTAAAAATAAGAGTACTAATTTACACTGTATTAGAAAGTTTCCAGGACCATGGGCCGGCGGAGAAATAAATAAAATGAAAACAGTCTGTGAAGCGATGAAAAGGCTAGAGCAGCCTAAGTGAAATGTACACACTTACATAACTCACTGATTTCAAGGAGAGTGACTGTGTTATGTAAGCACCTGACAGGGTCATTTACTTTTTGCTCACTATGTAGTTTTTAAAGAGTGCTCCCAAGGGCGGTTTTATTTTTCAAACAATATCTTGGACCAGAGATGATTTGGGGAGAAAAATAAAAAATAAGACTTTACGGCCAGCATTGCAATACAAACAGGACGGGATCTAATCGCACAAACAGAACACCGCTTCAAGGAAAAAGGATTTTCATTGTTTAAACAAATTTTAAAAGACACCTGTACTCACTGTGTACCATCTGTGCTACAAGTAAATTAAGAACCTGGGCCTGCATTCCTTTGTGGACCTCAAACTCCCATTGAGATCAATGAGCATTTGACGTAAGAAGGAATACAGAATTAGACTCAAAGAATGTACAGTAAATTGGTCAGGAGCAGCCCTTATTACAAAACGTACTATTCTACAACAATAGGCCAAAACCAAGCTACTTGAATTGCTTTTAGCTTCGACATTTCCCAAAGAATTTGTCAGCGTTTCATTAAAATTTATTACCATTTTCCAACCACCTCTAGTCCACAATGCTACATTAACATGGTTGTAAACTGAAGTGTTCTGGACTACCACTGCTAAACACTGTGGTTAGGTAGGGGTTTTCCCAATATACAGGGACTGCTCTATTACAAAAACTGGGCACTGTTTCACCAGAGTCTAAGCACCCTCAGCTCCGTCCCGTGAAGTCACTGAGAGCTGGTGGCTTGAAGGAAGGTAGTAAGAAAGGAAAGAAAGAAAGGGGGTTGTGCTAATCTGGAATTAAATGGATTTTCAACAGCCAGTAGTATTTAGCACAGTCAGCCTCCATCCAACGCTTAATGCCCCTTTTAAATTGATCTTTTAAAATGAGAACCAATCAAGATCAGGGATGCTGCTTCCAACAGTAATTTCATAATTATGCAGAGTGAATTCCATGAAAGCTACTTATTTCTCTGTTCCATAACACTGTGTGTAAGGACTTGTCTCTTGTTTGGCCTTCATGTTATCAATGGAACAAGTAGCATCTTTAAGGTCTCTGCAAATCCATAAATATTTTCCCCTTCTCTTTTTTCTTTTTGGAGAATATGGAAATTAAAACGAAGAGGATCCCCCATGCCCTTCCTTATGGTCCTTAAGCAGAGGACTGGAGTAAAGGGGCCTCACATTGTTCTAGCTGCATTCTCAATACACCATTTTTATGAAGAAACCAGAGCTGTAGAAACTCTTCTGGCATGGCATGGAACCCAGAATCAGGCAACACATTGTCATAGTAATGATGGCTGATAAACCTTCCATGCAGGTCCACTGAAAAAGGCCAGAAGCCATAGATGGTTACTTCTTCGCACAGACCTAGGGCTGCGCTGACAAGGAAGAGACCTGTTGAAAGCCGCTTGGCATGGATTCCTTTGCTCTTCCAAAACTTGCCAATGTCACGGAGGAAGTTGGGATTGGCAAAGAGCACCGTCTGGTTGGCACCAAAGTCCTCCAGGGTGTAGTAAACCCGTAGGGATGGCTCTGTCCCTGTCTTCATAGAGAAGGCTGGCATATAGACGTAGCTATGGTTATAGACTTTAACACTATCCACAAAGGTTTTTCTAGACCAAAGCAGATTCTGGAATCTGTGAAAACAAAACAAAGGCATGGGGGTTACATATTTTCCTGTTCATTTCAGAATCCAGCTCAAAACTAACCTCCCTGTATTTTCAACTATGCATGGATTTTCTCTAGCCAACCATGTGGACTGTTTCTGCCATCGTGTCTACCCATTCCCTATGCTTGTTAACACTGGTCTCCTCTGTCCCTTTCTCCAATGCCATCTGGACCTGTCTTCCTGCATCTTTCCTCTCCAACTCTTCACTTCTTTTCAAATCTCATGTGAAAATGTACCTTTTCTCTCCTTGTGCCTCTGAATTTCTCTGTCCCTCTGCTATTATTGTTTAGGTCCAGGAGAAAGAATGGGCTTGCAGTTGAGGCACTGGACTGTGACTCAGGAGAGCAGAGTTTGGTTCTTAGCTCTGCTAAAGACTAGACTTCCTGTGTGACTCTGGACAAATCACTGAGGGTGTGTCTACACTGCAGTAAAGAACCTGTGGCACCGAGTTTCAAAGCCCAGGCGAATTGACTCAGGCTCACAGGGATTGGGTTGCAGGGCTAAAAATTGCAATGTCAGTGTTCAGGCTCAGGCTATAGTCTGGGCTCGGAGATCCTCCCCCCTTTTGGGGTTTCAGAGCCAGGCTCCAGCTTGAGCCCAAACAGTGACACCTCAATTTTTAGTCTCCGTAACCTGAGGCCCATGAGCCCGAGTCAGCTGACCTGGGCCAGCCATGGCCATGTTGAAGTGTAGATGTACTCCCAACCTCTGTACCTTAATTCCTCCTCTGTAACATAGGATACTTCTGTACCTCCAGGGCTTGGTAATGAAAAATCCATTATTGTTTGGGAGACACTCAGGTACTACAGTAATGAGAGACATAAGTCAGGTATAGGTATAACTGAAATATGAAAAGCATTTTGGGATAGGGTTTATACAAAATAAATGAAAATTAAGCAAGTGTATTGTAGCAATGGGTTGTACCTGTTTAGAGAAAAATTAGATCCAGTCAAATTTTTTTTTTACCCTGTGAAAACTGACAAATTTTACTGAAATTTTTAGCAGAAAGTTTTAACATTTCACTGAAAATGTTTTGGTTTTTCAGCTGAATTGCCAACAACTGAAGAGTTTTCAGTCTTCTAAGGGCAGCAGGGAGTGAGGATTTTTCAGGAAAACAAATATTTTCCTTTTATCCAAAACCCAATTTTCTGTCTGAAAACTTTTGGACAGAGAATTTTTTTTTTACCAGCCCTAGTAAAAATCCTTGTTGTTCTGGCTCCTTAATAGTGATTAAAATTAAATTAAAAGGATCTCATTCAGATTCTACAGCAACAGCAGTAAGAAATATTTATATAACCAAAATGCATATATAAAGCCACAATCCATCATTTGTTTCTGTTATAACTTTATGATTGCTTAAATATGGTGTTAGAGGTTAACACTGCTGCTAATTCTGTTTCCGGAACTACAAGGACTCTTAAGACCTGGCACTTGGCAAAAACAAGTTGCATGGAAGCCAATGTGTTGTTTAGGATAAATGGCACCACAGACCAAACAGACTGAGCTAAACTCAGAATTAATATACAAGATGGAGCAATGTTGTTAAGTGGGTTTACAGGTAGTTTATATTTCTAGATTACAAGTTAAGGAGCCAGAAAAATGTACAAGTTAAAGTAAAAAGACTCCTGTTAGCAACTACCAAGATGGTTTAAAATGGTGTAGATTTTTTTTTCTGCTAAACGGCTCCTCTGACCTCTTGACATGTAAATTACATCAGGTTAGACTTTTAAACAACTGACAAACACTTATTGATGAGTAAGGTTCACATTACTTTTGACTTCCACCCATGGTATCTAGTCCAAGGTAGTATTCTTTGATGAAAAGTAACCTCTCTATACGGAGGAATTAAATACTTCCAGAGATGCAAGATGAAGTGACTCTGGCAGGAAATTCTAGGTTAGTTTCGGATACACGCTTCCACTCGCCACGGTGCACAGTGGCAAAGTACCATTGTTTGACACTGAAATGCTCTATTGAGGCATCCTGACAGGTCAGAGACTTTTCATGGATGATATTCAGGACCCAGTGGACAAACCTATTTAATTACAGGAGTCATTTGCTTGGTGTGGGAGTTTGGACTGCACTGCTAGGGTTTGCATATGTCTTGCCTTCTGCATGAATTCTGATTGCCTCAGGACAGAGTAAATTATTTTCTGCACAGACATCAGAGAAAGCATCCCTATTATTAGCTCCTTTTCTAATAGTTGAGTTATTTTCTCTCTCACACACAAGCACCCTATATACATAAACGTTATTGCTGATATTTTCTCAGAGACAGAATTTATATTGTCTTCTCTCTACCACTTATAGCACCCTACCCCTCTCAAACACTGAGCAGTCTTAAAAGTGTTACATTATATAGGAATGACATATAAGGTCCAATTTAATACTGGCATTGTATAAGAGTCCAAACAGCAGAAAAACTAGGATTTCTGGTTACTCTTCCCCACTCTGCCACTGATATACTGCAAATCGTAATCTTTGTGCCTGAAAGATGGGTGTAAAAACATTTCCTTCACAGGGGTCTTAAGAGATCTAATTTTGTGTAAACAGTTTTGAAATGAGAGGCACTACATGAGCATACAAAAATAAAAATAAAAACCTCATTGGTCTGAGTATGAAACTAGCTGACCTGGAGCAGTTGATTAACAGCTCCTATCAGATAGGGCTACCTAAACATGATAGATCATCCATGGGCACCAACATTGTGAGTGCACTTGAGCCTAATTCTAAAAGGAAATCACTTTCTTTTGAGCATTTACCGCCTAGTTATTTGTCTAGCAATGGGGTTAAGCACAACCAAAATAGACAAATAGGACAATAAATTCATTGCATAGTATATTGCATTTGGCAGCCTCTGATAAAGCTTATTGCATTTGGCAGACACTGATAAAGCATGTGAAGGTCAGCCATGACTGCAGTGTACTGGCAGAGGAGTGCAAAGGGGAGTTGCATTTCCCTTTACAGGCTGATGCACACAATAATGATTTGTAGAAGCCAGTACTCCAGTGCTATTCGTTCTTTGTTTTCACAAGTAAAGTGCAAGCCTCCCTGAATGAGGGGTTCACCCGCTACCCATGTGGAAAAGCAAGAATCCTGGCCAGTTCTGGAACATTTAGGCTGATACATTTTGAGGCAAAACAATAATAAATAATAATAATAATTCTCCTCACAAGCACAAGCTAATGTTGGTAGCTGTGCAAACCCCAATACCCCAGTGCGAGCTTTGGGAGGCATTGCATACTGTCCACCCAGGATGCAGGGGGAACACCACCTCCTGCTACAACCTCAAAGGGGCAGAGTGTGTGCTTCCCTCCTCCACTGACCAGCTCTGCTGCCCATTGCAGAGGGAGGGGTAGGGACATGTCTTCTCCCTGCTCCTTTCAGGGATTCTAGCAGCACCACTGCTGCTAACCTAGTACAGGCATTGAGCTCAGGTGAGCACAAGAATGCATTTGTGTCCAGCCCCTGAACACCTATGAGGAACTGGCCACACATTCTGGCCCTCTCCATCAAAACTGTACCAGATACAATAGGGGCAAAAAGGTTGGCAAATGCAGACTGAGACCCCTGATGCTGGTATGAACAAATGGCTGCATTGGTTACCGCTGCAACACTTTGATCTCACAAAGCAGGACCAGCTAAGGATTAGCTTATTTCCCAACCAGCTCTGCAGCTCCTCCCCTTACACAGCCACCCACTGTTGTTACTTTCTCCTCAAATGGTAGCTCTAACTTCAGCCACAAAAAGGTAAAACATCCTATCAGAAGCTGGAGATACAGCTGTACCAGTGGTAGGGGTGAGCTTCCACACACCCCCTCCCCCAAGTATGATTCAGCACTGAACAAGAGCAACCGCTTCTGGGGTCAGCAGATTTTTCAATCTCCATACAAATTCAATTCTTGACTCCTCTGCTGGAATTTCTATATGGATGGAACCCCTGCAGAAAATATTGCTGATTATGGAGGCAATTCTTATGCTATGTGGACATCTGTCTACTAGGAACTGAAGTGACCGCAACTACCTCATTTCACACAGACCATTTAACAGCCACCAGATGGTAGTGACTCTGGACCTAATGCCGCTTTCCTTGCGAATGCAATATCCCCATGTACTGAGCTCTGTGTTTGCAGGAAATGTGAAACTGGGTTCTTTCAATCTCTGTCAACCTGAGCTAGATTTAAAATGATGAACTAAAGGTGACAGGTTCATTACCAATGCCTTCAACCAGCTAACCACCATCCTACCAGCAGTCCTGCTCAATCAATCAGAGTCACAAAGGTCAGAAATGGAAAAGACTAATTAGATCATTCAGTCCAACTCTCTGCCAGTATAGGAGATTATTGCACGCAGCCCATTTCCCACCATTCATCCCACTTTGGTTTTGAATAACGAATAACTAAGCGCATAGAGCCATGCTTTGACCTTTTGCAGTGTGCACATGTACACACAACTGTATACTTACATACACATAAAGAGGGCCTAACATTTATGTACAGTAGTAGCCAGATTCTGCAGGGTAGTGAGCATCTCCTGAAGACAATGAGAGTTAAGAGTGACTTGCAAAACAAGCCCTAGTACCTGGACTATATTGAGTGGAAGCAGGAAGACTGCTTTCACCAGAATTCTATCATCTCTTAATAGGTTTGAGACAGTTCACTTGCGGGATGTATTAGCTCTTGGTTGTGACCGTGAACAAGATTGCTTCTTCAGTGAAAGTTCTCCAGTCAGCAACACATGGCAAGTGTCAACTCATAGGGACAGACTCTGAGTTGGTGCACATCACTATAGAGTCACTGAAGACACAGGAGTTATGGTGATGTGCACCGGCTGTGGGGCACCCTAAGTATTGTGCTCTCTGACTATTGATGTCAATGCATCTAGGGGGAGCAGCAGAGAATGACATATCAATATGAGATCACAACTTTGTACTGACCGGACCCCCGGGACTCCCACTCGCTATCCAACCACTCCCTGACTGCCCCAACCCCTATCCACACCCCTGCTCCTGGATAGGTTCTCTGGGACTCCCACGCCTATCCAACTGCCCCTGTTCCCTGTGCCTTGACTGCCTCCTGGGAACCCCTGCCCCTTATCCAACCCTCTGCCCCTGGCCCCCTTACCATGCCGCTCAGAGCAGCATGTCTGGCAGCCGCGCCACCTGGCCAGAGCCAGACACGCTGCCGCACTGCCCTGCACGAGCACGCAGCCCCACTGCCCAGAGCGCTGCAGAAGGGTGACAACGGGGGAGGGGCAGGGGGCTAGCCACCCCACCTGAGAGCTTGGGGCTGGGCTGGGCAAGACGGTCCCGCGGGCCGGATGTGGCCCGCTGGCTGTAGTTTGCCCACCTCTGTCCTAACCCCTTGCCAATGATGAGTGGCCTTTACAGACTGCAGTCTGCCCCAGTGAGTGGAGGCTAGGTGATAACTGGCAGTAGCTAATGAGGCAAGGGGGCTTTAGAGGGTTGGGGGTTCCCCTGGGAGGGGAGACCCAGAGTGTGGGGGTATTGCAGGGGCAGAACCCTGAGGTAAAGGGCACCGGGGTGTGGGAGGGACATGGAGAGGCCTGAGGCAGGCGAGGAACTGGCCTGTAAGCGTGCTCCGTATGCTGGAAAAGAGCTAATTCCCAGATGATCAGCAGGAGGTGCCGCGCCAGTGAGTCTCACTTCGCTACACAGATATTTTAAGAAAATGACATTACGTCATGGGGTGGGGAGGGGAGGGGTATCTCCCGGAATAGCTTCAGTCAGAGTTGGCAACCCTAGTGGGAGCTCCAGAAAGCATTGGTTGCAAAGTGGCTTTAAGCCACCTTTATGCTTCTCTGATCCTGAGCTAACTGGCTTGAAGTCTTCTCTGAATGACACCATTAGGATAGCTAGGGATCACTGATACACAGGATAGCCACTGCCATGCTCACTGACTCACCTCGCCACCCTGAGCTATGCCCCCTATACTGGCTGCTGGGAGAGATTGCGGGGCAGGAACAATTCTGATAGCATTATGCTTCTTAAGCATCTTCCAATGGTAGTTATGTTGGCTGCACAGCCTGTCACAGCAGAGCAGGACAAATAGCACAAAGGTAGCTGAGTATCAGGACAGTAGACTTGACTGTTAGCATTTCATTCAACAGGAACAGTCCAAAATACATCTTAAAATAGTGATGCATTTGGGGTTCTTGCAGTACCTTACTGAAGTTCCCTTTTGTTTTACATACAAGGATGTGGTATGGGGAGTGGCGCATTAGCCACTGGGCCAGCAGGGCCCGTGCCGAGGGCCCCAGCCAATTGGGGGACCCCGGAAAAATGGGCATCCCAGCACCTTGACCTATTCCTCCCACCCGGTGCTCCTGCTGGGGAGCGGGGCCAGAGCACAGGGGCTTGCAAGGAGCGACGGGCAGAGCAGAGCAAGCCCCTGTGCCCTGACTCTGCTCCCCAGCAGGAGCGCCGAGCAGGCAGAGCAGGGCAAGCCCTCCCGCCCCACTCCCATGTCCCCTGCAGGAGCGCCGGGGGAGGGGGGAGGAGAAGAGAGCGACTGCAAGCAGAAGGGGTGAGGAGGGGCCCCCACTTGCTCTGAACCAGGGCCCCACAAAACCCTAATCTGCCTCTGGGTGTGAGAGGGGAACAGAGGCATTTTTACATGATTAAACTCTGTCTCGAAGCCAGCTTTGTCTTGCTCGACCGCTGCCAGGCCAACACGCTGCAGTTACACTCAGTGGCTGCTTTGTATTGTCAGAGCAGTGCAAAGAACCCTGAGCATTCTGATCAATCCGTCCCTTAACTTGCAACACTAACAGAGTGGGGATTGTTAGTTAGAAAATGCAGGACCTTTCTTCACCCTCCCCCCCAACTGACAAAGAAAGTCCTAGAAACTTAATATTTTTAAAACATTAAAGCATTTTTCATAATGCAAAATCAAGTCAGAAAATGTTATAGTTACAATTCAGGGCTAGTGTAAATCAGCCTGACTTCTCTGGAGCTACACGGATTTATATACGCTGAGGATCTGGCCCTCAGTCTATAATTACAAGATCCAAGTTATTTTAGGGATATTCATAAGTATCTAAAATTGTAGAACACACTCTACTACATTATATTATCTGAGAAGCAATTTGTGGACATGTACTAAAAGCCTGTACCATAACGCATGCACACAAAGGAGTGTTCATTCAATGTTAACATTTACAATTCCTGAATGCTGGGTGTTTAACTAGACAGAAGAAATGTGAATTGGCAATGACAGAACTGAAGGCATGAAGTGAGGAAAAATATAGGGGCCATCACAAGGAAGCTCCAACAGGAAGAAAGCATTTCTTTTCACCAGCTACATCCACTTCCATCTGCTGTTTAATGAAAGAAACTAGGATTGTAGCTTCAAAGGCATAAACAATTTGCATCAGGTAGTATTAGTTTGCTTAATGACTCCCAATTCAAAAATCTAGTGAGTCAGGAAAATGGTCTATTCAATGCGTGCCAGATGTTCCACTGGGTTATTTCTCATGCCTTTCTCTGCAGTTTTAGGTGCTAACGTACTAAGTAAGCAAAGTACTAAGCAAAGCAGGTATCCAAAAATTGCAGCTGCAGTACACCACCAGAACCAATCAGGAGATCAGCAATTTCTTCTTAAAGGTGACCTGCAAGCTGTTTACACAAAATTCCTTCACCTGCAGCATATGCCCTGAAGCTCCCCAACAGCCAGGAGAACAGAACATTTATGTCATTATTGGTTTAAAACTATTTTCTCTTTATATCTCATAATGTTCAAACCTCAGCCCAACCCTTGACTCCCACCCCGCTGCAACACGCACCTTAGATGTGTGCTAAACTCAATGGTTTCAGCTGGCAGGGGTTTGTGCAAACCTTGTGTTTGGTTTTGACCTGCACCACATCATGCCACTTAATTTCAAGCTTCAAAGCCAAAGGCAGGCAAAATTGTCTTCACTACTACCACGTTTCATATGGTATCCATATCAAACCATGAATGAGCCCATAACTGCTTTGAAATCACAGGGAACTTGGGCTGAGCTTTGCACAGTATTGAGTAAGACACTGAGAGTTTTGCAGAGTATAATCTGTTAGGTAGCACAGCAATGGTGTCACATCAGCAATAGGTTTCTGCTGAGAGAACAATCCCCTTATAGTCTGGTGAAAGTGCTCAGGTAAAGAGTTTTGAAATTCTAAAAAAACAAAGATTTTTTAAAACTTTAATTATTGCACATGCTTTGAGGTATGAAATTCTAACAGGCTACATTATACCATTGTCTTACTCAGTCAAGTAAGACCTCTCTGCGTTCCCATGCTGAGCCTGCCAGGGATCTTAGGTCCAAGCCTGATACACAGCCCTGCCCCTGCTCTCCAGATCCTCCTCCCAGCAAGCAACTGGGCAGGAAATGAGCAGGGAGGGGTGAGTAGACAGAGCACTGACTAGGCCAATGCTGCTCTCTGGACAGGAACAAGGAGGGAGAGTAAGCTGTTCCCTTTGAAGGGCTGCAGTAACTTATTTCACTCGGGAGCAAGAGAGGAATTCTGACTCTCTGAGTAAAAATTAATCCCAGCACTCTTGAGGCAGAGCAATTACTTGACACCCCTAGAGGCCCAATCTAACCCAATATGGTATGGTCCTTCCATATAGATGACTTTCTGTCAGTCATTCATACCTTTCCAAAGCACTGAAGTTTTTCAGGTTTGGTCTCAGCCTGAACTTTAGTTCCCCTCCTCCCTTGGGTAAATCTGCACAAAATCCATAGTAGCCACTTTTCATTTACAATGCTGAGAAAGACAAAAATACCTTCTTCCACAACCAAATTTTGAAACCTCTAAACTGAATAGTCCTCAGCAAGGAGTGGATGCTTTTCTACATTTGAAAAATACTGATGCTAAAATACCAAAGCAAACCAAAAATTTGCATTTGCACAGTAGACAGTTTTAAGTCTCTGCTACGCCTCCTAAATATGGGGCAAAATTTTCAAAACTGAGAACACACTGAGTAACTTCAGTGCATAAGAGTAGTTTAAATCATACAACAAGGGGATGGGTCAATTCCACATTTTCCTTTACACTAATCCAGCTCCTTCATTGGCATAAGAACCATAAGCACGTGTATTGCTATTTATTCATTAGGTGACAGATGACTGGTTGCTACTACTAGTGAGGTAAATGCTAACAAAGAGATGATGTAAAAATTAATAGGATCCTTCTAGTGTACTTTCCGCTCATATTCTCTTTGTGACCAACTGGACATAATTTGATTATTCAAGAAAACAAAACAGTGTTTAATCAATTTCTCCACCCACCTACTCTGCCTGTAGAGAATTACCATTGTTAATTTATTTACTACTGGCAGCATTCAGTGAGTGGGCTTAATTTCCACTTGTTATTTCTTACTGAAGGAATTCTTCCATGAGAACTACCTACACTCCCCTCCATTAATCTGCACTATGCAAAATAACACTGATTTTTTTCAGCTCATTCTGTTTTTTCTTAGTGCAGATTTGTTCAGCACCAGTGGAACGATGGCATTTGCCAGGTTTCAGTTTTCTTCTGCAACAAAAAAAGCTATTATGAATAAAGACTGGTCAGAGTACCAGCAAATCAGCTTAGCTATTTAATCTTATCCAAGGGTATGCATATATCTTTGGTCTGGAAATCTCAGTGATCTCAAGATTTCCAGCATCTGTGCTTTCAGCCAAGCCAGAAATAGGAGAATAGTATTTTCTGAGGTATTTTGGTGGTACTTCTCCACATTCTAATCTAATTCTATTTAGGTTCTTATCTCTGAGGTGTCTGAGCACAATCTAGACCCTGATGAAACCAAACTTTCACAGACCTGGTTGAGCTTTGTGCAAAAAAGTTCATGTGAGTCATTATGTTATTCAAACCAATACACTCATAACAAAATGCTTTGGCTTTCCATATAGCCTGTGTAACCTATAGTAGTCACCCGATAAAAGTCAATATTTGTTACCTGTTACCATAGAGTGATATTTGAGATGCCACAGTTTTTTCTCTTGTATTTAAAAAAGAAAATAATTATAGTACTGTCACTGTTCACTCACCTTAACTTTTTAATCATAATCACATTCTGTTTATTTTATGAATGGCTGCATCTAAGTTTATAATGGTACCATGATACCAGTTCTGTTATCATATAAATACTGAGACTGGGTATCAACTTGTCCATAAAACGAAACTGCTAAGCCACAGAGACTCCCTAACTAGCACTGTGGTACCAGAGGACAATATTATCGTAATGTTATTTATGATAAGGAGGATGCTGGCCCTCTCTCTGTTTGGAGAATTTTTATTTTTTGAACAAAATTTTGTCTTTGTGTATGTTTGCTATTGGTTGCTGACTTTTCTGCCTTTTTAAGGTCCATTTGAATTTAAAATGCAAAATCCCAGGCCAGTCACACTTATAAAATATTTCCTCCACAGAAGTAAAGGACCAACCTCTTCATCTTTAATAGTACTTCATTCAAACTGCTGTTCCAATCCATGGCACCGCAACACTTGCTACAAAACCGGTCACTCCAGAAGTAATAGCAAGGAGGCATTCAGATATATATGGATCGATAGGGATCAGGGTCATGCTGATCAACCGCCATGGACACAGGACTTAGGTGAGTGAACATGATACCAGCATTTAGAGTTGATGTTCCCAGAACCAATATGATTTTAGACACTTTCTTTCTGTAGAAGGTATCCCATAAGGATGTACGAAGTCTAATATCCCATAAGGATGACACTATGTCTATAGCACTGATATATGCCATGTACACTCCCTATGAACAACAATATACCACTAACTATACATTATTCTGTAATGCTTTACCCAAAATGTCAAGATAGCAAAGATACTAACTTAATCATTATTTATCAATGTTACTTACATAAAACCAAAGCAGGATAGTAAAGGCCTGTCAGTCAGGTTGGGGATAACTAAAGTGTTCAGCTGATACTGTAGGAGCATCTTGTAAGTCATTCATGATGGAAAATAACTCAGTGAAACAGTAATTAAACAAAACAATTCTTATCTGTCATTCAGGATTACAGGAAAGCTCACTACATAGGCATGGGAGGAAGGCACAGTGCTCTCAGTGGAAAGTTTTGTTCCAAGTATCCTGAGTAACCTCTAAGTATAAGCAATACAATATACCTCTAACCACTGCTCTTGAGAACACTGTTTGCAACAGAGCCTGGAAGATGTTAAAGTGAACATAAGAATGGCCATACTGGGTCAGACCAAAGGTCCATCTAGCCCAGTATCCTGTCTGACTGTGGTCAATGCTAGGTGCTTCGGAAGGAATGAACAGAACAGGTAATCATGAAGTGATCCATCCCTTCTCACCCATTCCCAGCTTCTGGCAAACAGAGGCTAGGGAAACTATCCCTGTCCGTCCTGGCTAATAGCCACTGATGGACCTATCCTCCATTAATTTATTCTTTTTTGAACTCTGTTATAGTCTTGTCCTTCACAACATCCTCTAGCAAAGAGTTCCACAGGTTGACTGTGTGTTGTGTGAAGAAATACTTCCTTTTGTTTGTTTTAAACCTGCTGTCTATTAATTTCATTTGGTGACCCCTAGTTCTTGTGTTATGAGAAGGAGTAATTAACATGTCCTTATTTACTTTCCCCACACCAGTCATGGTTTTATAAACTTCGACCATATCCCCCCAGTCTCTTTTCCAAGTTGGAAAGTCCCAGTCTTATTAATCTCTCGTCAGATGGCAGCTGTTCCATACCCCTAATAATTTTTGTTGCCCTTTTCTGTACCTTTTCCAATTCCAATATATCTTATCTGAGATGGGGCGACCACATCTGCACGAAGTATTCAAAATGTGGGCAGACCATGGTTTTATATACGGGCAATACGATATTTTCTGTCTTATCTATCCCTTTCCTAATGATTCCCAACATTCTATTAGCTTTTTTGACTGCCGCTGCACATTGAGTGGATGTTGTCGGAGAACTATCCACAATCACTCCAAGATCACTTTCGTGAATGGTAACAGCTAATTGAGACCCCATCATTTTATATGTATAGTTGGGACATTTTCCAAAGTAAAAAAATATTTTACCTCTGCCTTTACTCTATCAAATGCTTTTTCTGGCATGAATCAAGGCAAAGCTAGAGAGGTTTGCTCATGTTATGGTGCACCCAAGATGGAATTATAGCCTGAAAAGTGCAATTCTACCCAAAAAAGTGAGTGTACATGAAAACAGTAACTTATTATTCAACAGACTGGCTATATTCAGAGCCATAGCTACTGATTTTAAGGACAAAGTTAAGTTTTTATTGCTTGCTTACTCCTGTTGGCCCTGAAAATCACACATCTAAGAGGGAGAGCACTGGATTCTATTACACTTTGTGCATCATCAACATTACTGATAAGGGATTGATCTAGCTCCCATTGACATCACTGAGCACTGGACCAGACTGTCGCTGCAATCAGTTATGTCTGTTGAAGGGAATCGGAAGAGAGCAAAAATGACCAATCCACTCTTTATGTCCTTGAAATTCATTGTGTTTTAAATATCCAACAGTGACGGACAATGTTATATTGAGATGGGTGAAGGTGTCTAGCAGGCAACACAGCATTGTGATTTGGAAGGGAAAATAAGCAGCATGCTAGTGATATTTCCAGGTGGTATTAAATTTGGATAAATGTCTCTAGGAAAGAGAAATAATACAAAGGCACCTAAAGAGTTTAGAAATATGAGCAAAAATTAACAATTGTGAAAAAGCTCTGTCCTGGTCTCCGTGGGTCCTGCTTTTCCTGGCGGATTTTGCTAGCCTCAGAGGCTTACTGTGACCCTCCACATAACCCTTCTCTCTCTAGAGATAAGGGTCACAGTCTACTGAGCCATTTTCATCATAAGCCAGCGAGGGAGATGAGGAGAAGCTATCCTCCCTTGCACAGTCTCTGTTGTTTCTTAGTCTCAGTGATTAATCAGGGGCGGGGGGGGGAGGGTGGGCAAAGGGGGGAGCCCAGGCCCGCCCTCTACTCCGGGCTCCAGCCCAGGGACCCTAATAATATCAGCTATGGTAGCTGACCTTTTAGAAACATGACATGTACAATTCCGTGGGCTACTTCCCCACAGTAGCCCCCACTTCCTCAAGCTCCACTTCACCCTTACCTCAGGGCCTCCTTCCTTTTGTCTGATATGGTGTGTACTACTCAGCCTCTCCAACAGCACAACTTCCTCCCACAGCTCCTGACATCCACCCCCACCTGACTAACTGGGACGCTTTTAACTAGTTTCAGCCAGTCCCTGATTGGCTTCAGGTGTCTCACTCAACCTAGCATTCTCCCTGCCTTCTGGAAAGTTCTTAATTGGCCCCAGGTGTCTTAATTGACCTGGAAGCAGCTGCCATTTCACTTATCCTGGTACCAGGGATTTGTTTAGCCTGGAACTAATATATCTATCTCCCACTACTTTTCTATAGCCATCTGGCCTTGCCCCGTCACATATCCTCCCCCCCTACTCAGCACCATAGAGTTGGGCAACTTGAGATGCCAGGCAGTATGCTCGTGACAGACCATCAGTGTTGCCATGGTGGCATCCAGCCCTGTGCCGTATGTGGAACTGGAATGGTTGGAGGGATAAGAACCACCTGGTGACCCTTGCATTCTTTTCCTTATTCCGCTGCATCCACTGGAGGGATGCATGGTCCGTCATAAGAGTAAATAGCTGGCCTAAGAGGTAATAACGCAGTGTCTCCATAGCCCATTTGACAGCAAGGCATTCTCTCTCGACTACTGCGTATTTCTGTTCTCTTGGGAGAAGCCTGCTTAGGTAGAGGACTGTGTGTTCCTCTTCTCCCACCATTTGCGACAGAACCGCCCCCAACCCCACCTCAGAAGCATCTGTTTGTAAAATAAATTCCTTGTTAAAGTCCAGGGCTATGAGTATGGGGTCATTACAGAGGGCCGTCCGAAGGTCTGTGAATGCCCCCTCTGCTGCGTCGGTCCACTTTACCATGTCTGGACCTCGGGCCTTCACCAGGTCCGTTAGGGGACTTGCCCTAGTGGCCAAGTGGGGAATAAAACGTCGATAGTAGCCTACCATGCCTAGGAAAGTGCAGACTTGCTTCTTTTGGGTTGGCCGGGGCCAGTTTTGAATTGCCTCTAGCTTGTTCATTTGGGGCTTCACTATGCCCCTTCCCAAAATATATCCCAGGTACCTAGCCTCTGCTAGTCCTAGGGGGCATTTAGCGGGATTAGCAGTGAGGCCAGTCCGCCTTAAGGTGTGCGGTACTGCCTCAACTTTCTCCAAGTGGGTTCCCCAGTCTGGCGTATGGATGACGACATCATCTAGGTATGCAGCTGCATAACTAGCATGGGGGCGCAGCAGCTTATCCATGAGGCACTGGAATGTGGCCGGGGCCCCATGTAGCCCAAAAGGGAGGACGGTGTACTGGAATAGCCCGTCCAGGGTGGAGAACGCTGTCTTTTCTTTATCTTCTTTGGTCAAAGGAATCTGCCAGTACCCTTTTGTCAGATCGGGCACTACCCAGTCAGTCAACCAGTTCATTGATGCGTGGTATGGGGTATGCATCAAACTGGGATATTTCATTCAGTCAGCGAAAGTCATTACAGAATCTCATGGTACCGTCAGGTTTAGGCACTAGAACAATTGGACTGGACCACTGACTGTAAGATTCTTCAATAACCCCTAATTCTAACATTTTCTTTACTTCGGCCTTGATTTCTTCTCTTTTGACTGCTGGGATTCGGTAGGGTCTCAGTGTTACCTTGGCTCTGGGGATCGTGCGGATATGGTGATAGGTCTCAGTCGTCCGCCCTGGTTTTGAAGAGAACACATCTCTGTTGCGATTAATCATGTTGGCTGCCTCGACCTTTTGGATCGGTGTCAAGTTGGATGATATCCTCACTTGCTCGTGTAAGTTATCCTCCTGGGGAAGGGTCTTCTGGATGACTAAGCATGCCTCTCGATTGTGCCAAGGTTTTAGAAGATGGATGTGGTAAACTTGCTCCAGTTTCCAGCGGCCTGGCTGCTGCACCTTATAGTTCACCTCTCCCACGGCTTCGATTACTTCATAGGGTCCCTGCCACTGGGACAACAGTTTACTTTCTGCTGTGGACACCAGTACCATCACCCGATCCCTTGGTTGGAACCATCGAAGCTTCGCTTGGCGATTATAATGGGTTCGTTGGGTCTCCTGTGCTCTCTCCAAGTGTTCCCGTACAATGGGCGTAACTCGGGCTATCCGATCTCTCATCTGCAGTACATGCTCAACTATGTTCCTTCCGGGATTTGGCTCCTCTTCCCAGGCTTCTCTGGCTCTATCCAATATGCCCCGGGCATGGCGCCCATATATTAGTTCAAATGGAGAGAAACCCGTGGAGGCTTGTGGAACCTCCCGGATGGCGAAGGTGAGGTAAGGCAATAGGGTATCCCACGCTTTCCCATCCTGGCTCACCACTTTCCTGATCATGGCCTTGAGGGTCCTATTGAACCTTTCCACAAGGCCATCTGTTTGCGGGTGGTATACAAAGGTCTGTAGGGTTTGTACATGGAGCAACAAACAGAGATCTTTCATCAACTTGGACACGAAAGGTGTCCCTTGATCAGTCAATATCTCCTTGGGTAGCCCAACCCGGGCAAAGATCTGTACTAGCTCCTTAGCTATTGTCTTGGAAGCTATGTTGCGTAGGGGAACAGCTTCCGGGTACCGGGTTGCATAGTTCAGTACAACAAGCACATGTTGATGGCCCCGAGTTGTCTTCTCTATGGGCCCTACCAGATCCATGGCTATCCGTTTGAAAGGAACCTCTATTATTGGAAGAGGTATCAAAGGAGCTCTCATTTGTGGGTGAGGGCTATGTAACTGACACTCCAGACAAGAGGTGCAGTATCGTCGGACATCTTCATGTACTCCTGTCCAGAAGAACCTCCACAGGATCTGTGCCTGGGTTTTCTCTACCCCTAGGTGCCCTCCAAACAGGTGACTGTGGGTGAGACTCAATATGGCTTATTGATATTTTCATGGCACCAGAAGTTGTTGTATCTCTTGCTCCTGCATTTGCACCACGCGGTACAGGAGATCTTTCTTCACTATAAAGTAAGGTCCAGGACCCCGGACCTTCCCATCCACAGGTATCCCATCGATCTCGGCCACCTATTTCCTGGCGTTATCATATCTGGGGTCCTCTGCCTGGTCCCGCCCGAAAGTCTCTCTCCCAGACTAACCTGCCCAAGCTCCCAGGGGCCAGTTTCTGCTTCTTCCAATGGCTCGCCACCATCATGGCTGGGGGCAGCCTCTGGCTCACCTTCTGTGGTGGAAGTTTCTCTGTTGGCTGCTCGCATCCATCTGCCTACTACGGCGGTCTTCTGGCTCCGGGTCAGGATCTGGGTTCCCAAGGCCTTTGCGGCCTTCCTTTCTTTTTTTGTCTTCCAGGTGTTTCGGGGGGCTGAGAACAGATCCTGAGAAATCTCAGCGAACATTGGGGGTTGACATTCCCCCAGTGATGAGTTGCTGTCCTCAGGGTCCCCACCTCCCTCCAGCTTCTCCGGGGGGAGTAAATGATCAAATCCTGGATAGTCCCTCCCAATGACTACAGGATATGGGAGTTTAGGAACTACACCCACAGTCACCTCAATGGGGTTCCCCTGAACCTCTATCTCCACCGGGATGGTGGGGTAATGGCTCATGGCCCCACGCACACACGTCACTGCTACGCGTTTGGCTTGTAGCAGCTGACTACTTTTTACCAGCTTACCCGATATGAGGGTGATAGCACTCCCAGAGTCCACAAGCGCTGTAGTCTCTGCTCCATTTATCTTCACTGACCTGGTGTAATTATGCGGGGCTAATGTGACCCCCGCGAGTTGGATAAGGGAGCATGGGACCTCCCAATCCCCCAAGTTACATTGCATAGGCTCCTCGGTGATGGGACACTGTGCTGCTATGTGTCCCCACTCCCCACATGCATAACATCTATAATTGCTTTTAATCACTCCCCTATCCTGGGGCTTAGGGGGTTTAGTATCGGGGTTCCCCCCCCTTCTTCCATCTAGGACTCCCTGGGGGTTTGGCTACCCAACCTTCCAGGGTTGGGGTCAGATGCTTGCTTCGAAAGGGGCCTTCCTTGGGTAGTCAGGTCAGTTCCCTGGATGTCATCCATCTTTCTACCACCGTGATCATCTCGTCATAGGTGGACGAATCATTCTGGCCTACCCATTTGCAGAAATCTGGCGGCAGTCCCCACATGTAATGGTCCATGACCAGGGTCTCCAAAATCTCCTCCAGGCTGCACACCTCGGGCTGTAACCACTTCCGCACGAGGTGTATGAGGTCAAATAGCTGGGACCTCGGGGGTTTGTTCTCCTGGTATTGCCATTCATGGAACCTCTAGGCCCTTACCGCTGCCATTACCCTGATTGTGCTAGGATCTCTGCTTTCAGACGGGTATAGTCAGTGGCATCCGTGGCAGGTAAGTCAAAGTAGGCCTTCTGGGCTTCTTCACACAAAAAAGGGGCAAGAATGCTGGCCCACTGCTCCTGGGGCCACGCCTCAGGCTAAGCAGTCCTTTTGAATGAGAGGAGATATGCCTCTACGTCATCTCCTGACATCATCTTTGGCAGACAACCAGTGGCCCTCAGGGTTCGCGTCCCGTTGGACCCCTGGGCCTGGGTGGTGAGGATCTTCAGCTGGTCCACCACCTCTCAAGAGGGCACGATCTTGGGTTGCCTGGCTCATCAATAATTGATTGGTTTCCTGCTGTAGCCACATAGACTCCTGTTGCGCCATCACCTGAACCCGGGTGGCCTCCTGCTGGGCTGCCATGGCTTGTACCAGAGCTCTCACCACGCCTCCATTTTGGTACAAAGCAAACAAACAAACCAAAACAAACAAACAAACATCCAAAACCCAAGTGCACTTTTTTTTAAAAAACCTCTTTCTTCCGCCACGCTGTGAATGACATCCCACTTCTCACACCAGTTGTGACAAAGCTCTGTACTTGTCTCCATGGGTCCCGCATTTCCTGGCAGATTTTGCTAGCCTCAGAGGCTCACTGTGACCCTCCAAGTAACCCTTCTCTCTCTAGAGACAAGGGTCACAGTCTACTGAGCCAGCGAGGGAGGTGAGGAGAACCTATCCTTCCTTGCACAGTCTCTGTTGTTTCTTAGTCTCAGTGATTAATTGGGGAGGGGGGGCACAAAGGGGGAGCCCAGGCCCGCCCTCTACTCTGGGCTCCAGCCCAGGGACCCTAATAGTATCAGCTATGGTAGCTGACCTTTTAGAAACATGACATGTACAATTCCCTGGGCTACTTCCCCACAGCAGCCCCCACTTCCTCAAACTCCACTTCACCCTTACCTCAGGGCCTCCTTCCTTTTGCCTGATATGGTGTGTACTGCTCAATCTCTCCAACAGCACAATTTCCTTCCACAGCTCCTGACATCCACCCCCACCTGACTAACTGGGAGGCTTTTAACTAGTTTCAGCCAGTCCCTGATTGGCTTCAGGTGTCTCACTCAACCTAACATTCTCCCTACCTTCTGGAAAGTTCTTAATTGGCCCCAGGTGTCTTAATTGACCTGGAGCAGCTTCCATTTCACTTATCCTGGTACCAGGGATTTGTTTAGCCTGGAACTAATATATCTATCTCCCACTACTTTTCTATAGCCATCTGGCCTTGCCCCGTCACACAATGCAATGCAGAGGTTTCCTGAGAGGGAGAAACACAGAACGAGAAATGGCAAAGGAGACCACAAAAATCAGAGATGTATATAATTCTTAGTGCTGTCTATTTTGTAATGAGTTTCGTTCTTAGAGATACAGACATGCACTCTGATACTTCCTACCAGAATGACCTTATAACATTCTGGGTTGTAACCTCATTTCCTAAGACTATTTCCACTAACATTCTTCCTTTCGAGTTTGTCTGTTATCTTCTTTGCCACTTAATGTTATTTCCCTTCTCTTCCCCAGTCTGTTTTGTCTCATCTGCTTCTTCCTTTTTTACTGATGGTTCTGGAACAAATTGCACACTAATGCCTTTCTCCTTATATTCCCTCCCCCTAACATATATAGAGAGGTCTATATTCCTTTACAAATACTTTAACAACTAGCTCCCCACAGAAAGATTCTCTTCACTAAAACTTGTAAGTGATGCTACAGGATTTGCTCTTTAAAATGCCAGTCATTTTCCATACAGTGCAGATAAACAAAAGGCTTTTCATTTATTTTACACCTAGAGAATAAAACAGAAAAACAAAACAAAATAATTTGAACGGAATACATTCTTGAGTATTAGAAATTACCCACAAGGGGTTTTAGATGCTGCAAGTGTCCTTTCTATGACACGGAGAACCCCGTTTACAAACACAATTACATTTGGGTGTTCAAAGGGATAGGGAAATCATGTAAAATGGCCATTCATGGGCATAAGTGCCAGGGAGAGTTCCCAGTTATGGGATCTGGAGTTCCTGTTAAGACACCCATTTTTGAAAATTATTCCCACAGTATGTTAGTGCATAACAATAAGCATAATAAAAGACAGTGTCCTGCGTTCTTATAGAAGTGTCAGTCACTGTCATAATTAAGATTGAAACAAAGTCTCCATTCTTAGTCTTTGCCACCGCTACCTCCCAAGAGTTAGATATTAAAGCTGGGTGACATTTTTCAACTGAATCTTTTTTTGGCGGGTGGGGAGATGAAAAATGCAAATTCAGCTCAACCAAAACGTTTAACAAATTCATGTAGAGTTCCACAAATTGGTTTGGATACAAACCTAAAAAAACATTCTGCAAAAATCTAAATATTTTGTGTGGACTTTTTTTTTTTAAAACCAAACATTTCAAATTTTCAATTTGAAACAACTTTTTGTTTCAAAATGTAAAGGTAAATTTATTTTTTTAAATTTTCAAAATAGAAGCAAAACATTTTGTTTTGACTCAAACACAACATTTAATAGGACCCAAAATTAATTATTTTTTCAACTTTTCAAAAAATTCATTATTCACACAGCTGTACTAGAAACATGTATTTTAAAAAAAATAGTTTGGCCCAGGGCTGCAGGCTTCCTCTATCCAAAGGCTGACTCTGCCAAGTCATATAGTTATTAATTAACTCTCCTCTATAGTACTGTACCTGAAAAGCAAAGGCATAGGAGAAAATAGAAGTGGTACAGTCATGAAAATTAGAATGACAAAGATTATGCTGAGACACTAAGGATAAGGGGGCTTGAAATGACAGGAAAAAAACATGGAGATGAGAAAGGGATGGGCACAGTGAAATACACACAGGAAGCCTGACAATCCCACCATGCATACAACATGCACCAGTGAGGAACATGTAACACATGTGCCATCCTGCAAAACAAAATTAGATGTGACACAAAACAACAGGTGTTGCTCTGCCAGGCAACACCAGGGCAGCCTGTGCACAGATAATGCTCACAGAAGGAGAGTAATCAGGAGCCCAGCCAGCATGACATGCTCAGAAACTTAGCATGCCCAGCCAGCATGTCATGCTCACGAGGTCATGCTTCAGTTCAGAACCCTGAAAAATATGTGCATCCCCAGGCAGGAAATTGTGTATAAACTAAAACCAACCCCCCACCCTGCCCCAAAATCAGGCATCTTTAAAATGCACATCATGCTGCTGGGACCCAGGGGAGCATGAACAACAGAATCAAGCCAGATGTGCACAGCGGCTGGTGTGATCTGTAAGTGAGGTTCACATCCCTGATGGATTTTCTGTGTACAGACATAGTTCATGAGGGAGTTGTCACGGTAATCCTGAGCAGGGTTACACATGCGCACACATGCTCTGTGTTGTGAGCTTGGTTTTCTCTCTCTTCTGTCCCCTCAATTATCCTCACTCCATAGTGGGGACAGATTATAATATTTAGATTTTAGATAGTGCTACATATCTTCAAAGCACTGAGAGACAGCTATAATGAGATATAGAGATGGGACCAGAAGAGGCAGTCAAACACACACACACACACACGGCAGATGGAAACTTGGAAAATACAGCAATGGTGCCCTTAAAAAGATGCACCCAGAGGAGAAAAGATATAACATAAAGGAAAAAACCCATTCCTGATCTCATAAAATTCAATGGCAAAACTGTCATTGACTGTAATTGTGCAGGAAGAAGTTGCACAGATGCAATATATCATAACACTATTTGAGGAAACTGAAATTATCTTCACTTGATAAGAGTGGATTCATTATACGCTTATACGTTTATTGCACAAGAAAATTCATTGAGTGATGGAGTTATCCCAACCCAGCAAAGATTAATTCACTGTCGTCATGATACTTATCCCATGTGTATGTACTTCACAGAGGATATATATTAGCTTAGCTTGAGGTATGGCATTTATCTTCATAAATTTAAGGGATGACGTATCATGCACTGATGGTATACTTGCAAGTGTGCTGTGACAAGAAATCTTCTAGCAGGCAAAAAATAATGCGCTATCTGTAGCTAAAAATCTTACATAGGATGAAACGGTTACTCAACAGAATTATTAAAAATGACAAAGAGTCTGCCAGTGCGAATACTGACCACATACAAGGCACTATGCTGTATATAAATTGCTGATAACACACTAAAAGTATTGAAATATTTCAACACTTCACAAAGCTATATTATATTACTTCAGAACTGTAGAACTGTTCTATGTTCCAAGAATGATGGACCAAATTCTCTCTTCCTGGCATAACTCTATTTATGTCATGTTTAACACCAACAAAGTTACTCCAGTGGAGAATTTGGCCTAATATGTTTTAATCAATTTAACTGCAGAAGTTATGTAACATCTGCCCTGTTGGAGAAGAGAGAAAAGAACACCTTTTATAGGACCCAATCCAAAAACCCATAGGAGTCAATGGACATTTTTGCATTGACTTCAGTGGGCTTTGAATTGGGGCTCTCATGAAGAATGATACATAACATTTAAGGTTTCAGAGTAACAGCCGTGTTAGTCTGTATTCGCAAAAAGAAAAGGAGTACTTGTGGCACCTTAGAGACTAACCAATTTATTTGAGCATAAGCTTTCGTGAGCTACAGCTCACTTCATCAGATGCATACTGTGGAAAGTATAGAAGATCTTTTTATACACACAAAGCATGAAAAAATGGGTGTTTACCACTACAAAAGGTTTTCTCTCCCCCCACCCCACTCTCCTGCTGGTAAGAGCTTATCTAAAGTGATCACTCTCCTTACAATGTGTATGATAATCAAGGTGGGCCATTTCCAGCACAAATCCAGGGTTTAACAAGAACGTATGAGGAGGGGTGGGGGGGGGAGGAAAAAACAAGGGGAAATAGGTTACCTTGCATAATGACTTAGCCACTCCCAGTCTCTATTCAAGCCTAAGTTAATTGTATCCAATTTGCAAATTAATTCCAATTCAACAGTCTCTTGCTGGAGTCTGGTTTTGAAGTTTTTTTGTTGTAATATCACAACTTTCATGTCTGTAATCGCGTGACCAGAGAGATTGAAGTGTTCTCCGACTGGTAAATTGGTTAGTCTCTAAGGTGCCACAAGTACTCCATAAAATTTAAGGAACAGCTTCTATAACAAACTTGCTTTTATCCCCTTGACAATAGAAAGAGAAACTGGGAGTGTGTGTTTGTGTATAATAGTTAGAGAAGAGTGATAAAAGTCTATAAAAATGAACACACAGCCATCAGTTTTTTTAAATAAACAACACGGTCACTGTCACTATCACAATCACTAAGAGAAACAAGCTCCATAATCATAATCTGACAGCCCGCTTGTGAAGCAGGAGTGTAGGTTGTCACACACCATGTACAGTACATCATACAATTTTTAATTTCCTAAGGCAACATTTCCTGTTGCAGCTGGCAACTTCTCTTTGTTCTTCATTACTAACACACATTGCTTGATCTCTTTATCTCACTGTCCTCACGGCCTGCATTGGGATCACTCACACAAAGCCATATCTACATTGGAACACTATGGGTATGTTATGAATTGAAGTTGCAGCACAGACTGACATTAGCCAGGATACATAGACCATTCAGATTGCTACCTACACCCTTGTTGTGAGGACAGGGGGTGGAACATAATGAGGGAGAGCAGAAGGTAGAGACACTAAAGACATATCTAGGGGGCGCCTGAGGTCAGAGCCGGAAGAAAGTCGTTTTTGAGAAAAGCAGACTCGAGGCAGAGAAGAAAAACTTCCCAATGTATCATCAAAAAGTGGTGAGGTCAGAATGAAAGTATGCAACTAGTGAGGGGCAAACCCTGAATGATTCAGAGTTCAGTCCAGGTCAAATAAGGGAGAGCAGAAGGACAAAAGTGACTTCAAAACATTTAAGCGATTTTCAAATAGAGGCTAGATTCAAAACCCAGTGAAAGTAATTGATTGGGGGAAGGGCTTTCTATTGCCTTCACTGGTTGGATAAGGCACTAAGTGTCCAAATATTTCAGAGTTTTTCTGAACATCCAAACTTCTTGTGGTTTGTTTATTGCTATTTATAAGATATTTATCTCCTAGCTTGATAATCATTGATCAGGCAGTTTACTGTAAAATCACTAGAACCCCTCATTGTCTCTACACAACTACATCACCCACCCACTGAACAGTTCCATGATCAAGCACCTTCTGACTTCATTAAACTGAATCTCAAGACTAATCAGCTGATGACAGTATAATTATGTACAGTATGTGTGTCTTAAATATAAAGGGAAGGGTAAACCCCTTTAAAATCCTTCCTGGCCAGAGGAAAAATCCTCTCACCTATAAAGGGTTAAGAAGCTAAAGGTAACCTCGCTGGCACCTGACCAAAATGACCAATGAGGAGACAAGATACTTTCAAAAGCTGGGAGGAGGGAGAGAAACAAAGGGTCTGTGTCTGTCTGTATGCTGCTTTTGCCCGGGATAGAACAGGAATGGAGTCTTAGAACTTTTAGTAAGTAATCTAGCTAGGTATGTGTTAGATTATGATTTCTTTAAATGGCTGAGAAAAGAACTGTGCTGAACAGAATGACTGTAGGTCACGAAAGCTTATGCTCAAATAAATTGGTTAGTCTCTAAGGTGCCACAAGTACTCCTTTTCTTTTTGTGAATACAGACTAACATGGCTGTTACTCTGAAACCTATCCCTGTCTGTGTGTCTTTTTTGTAACTTAAGGTTTTGCCTAGAGGGATTCTCTATGTTTTGAATCTGATTACCTGTAAGGTATCTACCATCCTGATTTTACAGAGGTGATTCCTTTACTTCTATTAAAAGTCTTCTTGTAAGAAAACTGAATGCTTTTTCATTGTTCTAAGATCCAAGGGTTTGGGTCTGTGGTCACCTATGCAAATTGGTGAGGATTTTTACCAAACCTTCCTCAGGAAGTGGGGTGCAAGGGTTGGGAGGATTTTGGGGGGAAAGACATGTCCAAACTACGTTTCCCAGTAAACCCAGTTAAAGTTTGATGGTGGTGGTGGAAATTCCAAGGGCAAAGGGTAAAATTAATTTGTACCTTGGTGAAGTTTTAACCTAAGCTGGTAAAAGTAAGCTTAGGAGGTTTTCATGCAGGTCCCCACATCTGTACCCTAGAGTTCAGGGTGGGAGAGGAACCTTGACAATGTGCCTTCACCAGTATAGCCTTATGTGGCAACATACAATTGGAAGTAAACTTCCCACTTAGCCCACTCTTCAGGGTGGGTGAGAACAAGATCTCACCATCCAAGGATCCTGTATCCCTTAGACCCACCAGCCTCTCCCTTGCACTTCCTTCCTGTCCTTTTAACCGTTCCTAGCTGACAGGTTGATTGCTCATATTAGCTCATCAGCCTCCTGCCTAATTAAGCCATTGAGCTCCCAGCACCCCAGTTAAATTCACTCAAGGGGCAAAATAGCTAGTACCTTAGTGACCGGAGAGCTGGGTCAGCTCTAGGCTGTTAGCACTCTGTCACAAAGTGGCATAAAGAGGCCTCAGTGTAAATGAGAATCTGGTCCTTAATGTTCAGTTTTGACCAGCACTGAAAATACTTCCTTGAGCATGCTTACTCAGCTATTCCTCCATTGGAGACATCAGCATTTCCTGCACTGAAAGTAGGAGAAATAAGAACAGCTTCTCCCAAGCAACTATCATCCGTGGAGGTGAAAAGAGATTCTCTACTTAATTAAAAAACCTTCATCAATGCCCCGGGCATACTAAGTTACACGATCAGGTCCAAACCAACCAGGAATAGATAAACCATCAATAAGGCATCACCACCAACACCATAAATTTTATGTTGTTCTGATCTTTTGTGGCCAGATCCTCAGCATAAATCAGCACAACCCTGTTTTTCCTCCTCACCATTGTGCTTTTTATGTTATTTTAAGGTGACTTTGAAAAAACGTTTGTCATGCACCTGCAGTTGCAGATGGTGCAATTTGCATCCTTAAAACAAGACAGACATAAGGCATTGGATATAAGGCCTGTTCAAAGAGAGCTATTCCTACCCACCTGTACTCATTAGGCATTATCTGATAGCTCATCTGTCTGTAATTGAACTGGCATGAATTAAAATTGTATTATTCCTCTACAGAAGGAAACAACTTCTCTGTTGTAATATTCTCCATCTTCATAGCAATGGCAAAATATGGTGGAGCAGATCATCAGCTGTCATCCCTAGGGAGAGCTAGAAAAATTTGCACCAGCTGAGGATCTGTCCCTATATGTCTTGGTTTGGGCATCTCCTTAACGAAGTATCCAGCTGTGTGAGTGCTGCTTAGTGGTTACAGTGGTGGCCTGGTCTAGTCAGGTGTTGCATATCTCTTGAAAGTTACTAACCACCCTTCACTCCTATTAATTTCACTGGGAGTGGAGGGCATTTAGCACACTATATGGGATACTCAGCGCTTCGCAGAATTGCACCCTCTGGACACAAGTAGTGCATTAGAGAGGAATGTTCAAAAGAGCAAATAAAGTCTGAATGGTATTGCATTTTAAACGCTGCACAAAAGATGGGTGGTTCAGGAGTCTTCTGGAGAGAAAGGAGGAGAGTGAGAATTGAATATCCTTTAGGGGGCTAATTGAAATAAAAGTTGCAGTAAGAAGAAGGTTGAAGGTCGGGGGTCATCAAAGGAGACGAAAAGGCTGGTCCAGGGAAAAGGGGGTGTAGGATAGTTTTGGTGCTGGGAGGCCATTGGATCCATTTTTATGGTTTTTAACTACTTGATTTCATTTAAAAAGAAAACTGTACAGTGCCTAGGTGTTTTGATGACAAATGTGTAATAAATCATGTAAACAAATAAAAGTAACATCTGCATTTTTGCACATTTTATTACCATAACAAGAGCTGTTTTCTACTGGGGCCAATATTTCCTGCTGACAACTTTACGTTGATATCCGTATAGAACAACAGGCCTGAATAAGGTTACTGGAGCTATGCATCTAAAAATCAATAGAGTCTCTCTACTGTAAATACAACAGAACTGATTTCTAAATTTACAGATACAGATTTACCATTCATAGTAAGATTAAAGGGAGAAGAAAAAGAAAAAAAGAGAGAGTGTCCATCTTCAGATCTGAGTTTTCAAACCCACCTAATTTCAACTACAGAGTCATAATCAATATTTTTTTACGTGCCTATTTAACCAAGTGCACTTAGACATAACCAATCATTACTTTATGCATGTATCCATTCATCCACTATTTCTTCTTTCATCATGGTTGTATCTGAGCACCTTTCCTCTCCAGCCCCTCAAATTAAGAAGCCCCAGGACATACTCTACTTCTCATCTTAGATGTGTCTGAGGTGAGAGGGGTCATCCCGGAAATTGTTTTTGGGGGGTGTCCAGGTTGCTTCCCCACTCTGAACTCTAGGGTACAGATGTGGGGACCTGCATGAAAGACCCCCTAAGCTTATTCTTACCAACTTAGGTTAAAAACTTCCTCAAGGTACAAACTTTGCCTTGTCCTTGAACCCTATGCTGCCACCACCAAGTGTGTTAAACAAAGAACGGGGAAAGAGCCCACTTGGAGACGTCTTCCCCCCAAAATATCCCCCCAAGCCCTACACCCCCTTTCCTGGGGAAGGCTTGATAAAAATCCTCAATTTGTACAGGTGAACACAGACCTAAACCCTTGGATCTTAAGAACAATGAAAAAACAATCAGGTTCTTAAAAGAAGAATTTTAATTAAAGAAAAGGTAAAAGAATCACCTCTGTAAAGTCAGGATGGTAAATACCTTACAGGGTAATCAGATTCAAAACATAGAGAATCCCTCTAGGCAAAACCTTAAGACACAAAAACAGGAATGTACATTCCATTCAGCACAGCTATTTTACCAGCCATTAAACAAAAGAAATCTAACGCATTTCTAGCTAGATTACTTACTAACTTTTTACAGGAGTTCTGAGCTGATCTGTTCCCGGAAAAAGCATCACACAGACAGACCCTTTGTTCTCCCCGCTCCAGCTTTGAAAATATCTTGTCTCCTCGTTGGTCATTTTGGTCAGGTGCCAGCAAGGTTATCTTAGCTTCTTAACCCTTTACAGGTGAAAGGATTTTGCCTCTGGCCAGGAGGGATTTTATAGCACTGGGGACAGAAAGGTGGTTACCCTTCCCTTTATATTTATGACGGGGGGGGGGGGGGAAGCTGATTATAGAGGGGGTTGGCTATTGGTGTATTTCCATGGAGATTCAAGTTGGTGAAATGTGAAACTCCAACTGAATCTGCTAGGGATGATTCACTTCAAATTTCAAACCTCCAAGCAACTTTCACTGGCTTCTTATGTTAGTGAAAATCATCCTCTGCCCACTGAACTTTCATGTGTTTAGACTGAGGCTCATGACTGCATCCGATCTCAGACCCAAGGGTCAATTCAAGTGGATTGAGATTCTGCAAAAAACCATCGCATAGCTCAAGAAGAAATAACTGAACCAACAGCGTAATCACTGGACTCACTATTATTCAAGGGTGTCTAGTTCTGCTTAGCTGAGATTTATGAATATGTAAATAACACCATTATTTTATTTCTCACATTAATTCAATCAGAAATGCGAGTTACAGCCAGCAATGTAGCAAACATTTGTTTTTCTTACGGGAACATTAGCAAAGTAATAATTAAACCCTGACAGTTTGATCATATGTTTTTCCCTTTGGGAATGAACATCAACTGCATTCAGAAACAAAATACAATCTGGTAATGTCTCCTTACAGAATAAATATAACAAGCTGGTGCCAAGGAAAAATTCATGGAGCTGTGATGATATTGGTAGCTTACCCTTCTCCTTTCCTCCTCATCTTCCCTATTCCTCCCCATACATTGCTTAATGCACAGTATATCTGCTCTTCTCCTTCTACCCATTTCTCTCTCCCCACACCAACACGTTTTTTCTTTCCCTCTTTGTTCTCGTCCCACGTTTATTTGCATAGTGAAGTCCTACTGGAAATAAAGCAAATAATTTCGTGATTTACATACTGCAATCTTATTGGCTGCAATTAAATAAAGCAGGAAACAACAATAGTGAGTAGCCTAACTGACATAGTCCTTATTGGCTGCATGCACACCTGGGTATATTAGTTCTCCCCAGTAAATAACACACCACAGGAACCTACATATGCCTTAAAGAAAATGAAATGATCATTTTCAAGCTCATAGAAAATGGTTTCCCTCATCAACTCCCTTATGTGTAAATTTCCTTTCCAGAGAACCTCTAACAATTTCATTCACCTCAGACAGGAGAAAAAGCAGGTGCTGAACAAAATCTAGAAAGCCAAATACCCATATCAGCTTCATAGTCATCTTTGAACTGTTGCACAAAATACTTCTTTACCTGTGACAGATCTCTAATTAAAAATCAAGGCACGTGAAACAAGGTGCTATATTGCCATTGCCTCTGCAAAAACATGCCTGAGCATCTCGGGCCAGATTGTTGTTAGCCGTGTGTGGGGAGACCACACAAGGAGACCCTCATTCTTCTTCTGATCCTGTTCCAGTCCTTCAGCTTCCTGCACTGTGCCAGACTCAAGCTGGAGGCAACCAATAGGAGAGTCTAGCACCACCAGCAGCACAACTACCCTATGCTGGCAAAGAAGGGTAATGAAAGCCAGGGTCATGGTTCTGCCTTCACCTTGTCACGCTAGCCACCAAAAAGGAATAGTCTCAGAGGTGCACAGAGCAGCCTCTCTAAGGGTACTGCAGCCCCTATTCTGGGATAGTCTCACGCTGTTTCCTCAGAGAAACTGGTTGATGCCTTCAGAGCTTCTGCTTATGGAGATCTCACAAATGCAGGCTGTGACATACATAGTCCTCAATCTTTTGGGACAGATCAAAGATAAAGTATCTCAGCTCACTCATGGCAGCACGAAATATTATCTAGACCATCCTTGATAGGTGTTTGTCTAACCAGCTCTTCAAAATCTCCAGTGACAGAGATTCCACAACCTCCTTAGGCAATTTATTCCAGTGTTTAACCACCCTGACAGTTAGGAAGTTTTCCCTTATGTCCAACCTAAACCGCCCTCGCTGTAATTTGAGCCCATTGCTTCTTGTCCTATCCTCAGAGGTTAAGGAGAACAATTTTTCTCCCTCCTTCTGGTAACAATCTCTGATGTACTTGAGAACTGTTATGTCTTCTTTTCTCCAGATTAAACAAACCCAATTTTTTCAACCTTCCCTCACAGGTCATGTTTTCTAGAATTTTAATAATTTTTGTTGCTCTTCTCTGGACATTCTCCAATTTGTCCACATCTTTGCTGGTATGTGGCACCCAGAACTGGACACAATACTCCAGTTGAGGCCATATCAGCATGGAGTAGAGCAGAAGAATTACTTCTCGCGTCTTGCTTACAACATTCCTGCTAATACATCCCAGAATGAGGTTTGCTTTTTTTTGCAACAGTGTTTCACTGACTCATGTTTAGCTTGTGGTCCACTATGACCAACAGATTTCTTTCCACAGTACTCCTTCCTAGGCAGTTGTTTCCTATTTTGTGTGTGTGCAACTGATTATTCCTTCCTAAATTGAGTACTTTGCATTTGTCTTTATTAAATTTCATCCTGTTTACTTCAGATCACGTCTCCAGTTTGTCCAGATCATTTTGAATTTTATTCCTGTCCTCCAGAGCACTTGCAACCTCTCCCAATTTGGTATCGTCTGCAAACTGTGAAAGTGTACTCTCTGCACCACTAGCTAAATCATAGATGAAGATATTGGACAGAACTGGGCCCAGAACTGATCCCTGCGGGAGCCCACTTGATATGCTCTTCCACTGATAACTACTCTCTGGGAATGGTTTTCTAACCAGTTTTGCACACACCTTATAGTAACTCCATCTAGGTTGCATTTCCCTAGTTTGTTTATGAGAAGATCACATGAGACAGAATCAAAAGCCTTACTAAAGTCAAGATATACCAAATCTACCCCTTCTTCACTATCCACAAGGCTTGTTACCCTGTCAAAGAAAGCTGCTAGTGTATTACCTTATTATCTTCTCAGATGCTTGCAAATTGATTGCTTAATTATTTGCTCCATTATTTTTCTGGGTACTGAAGTTAAGCTGACTGATCTGTAATTCCCTGGGTTGTCCTTAATTCAATTTTTTATAGATTAGCACTATATTTGCCCGTTTCCAGTCCTCTGGAATCTCTCCCATCTTCCATGACTTTTCAAAGACAATTGATAATGGCTCAGATATCTCCTCAGTCAGTTCCATGAGTATTCTAGGATGCATTTAATCAGGCCCTGGTGATTTAAAGACATCTAACTTGTCTAAGGAATTTTTAACTTCTTCTTTCCCTCTTTTAGCCTCTGATCCGCCCTCATTTTCACCGGCATTCACTATGTTAGACATCAAATCATTACTAACCTTTTTGGTGAAAACCGAAACAAAAAAGTCATTTAGCACTTCTGCCATTTCCACATTTCTTGTTATTGTTCCACCCTCCCCTCATTGAGTAAAGGGCCTACCCTGCCTTGGGTCTTCCTCTTGCTTCTAATGTATTTGTAGAATTTTCTTGTTACCCTTTATGTCTCTAGCGAGTTTAATCTCGTTTTGTGCCTTGGCCTTTCTAATTTTGTCTCTACATACTTGTGTTATTTGTTTATATTCATCCTTTGTAATTTGACCGAATTTCTACTTTTTCTAGGATTCTTTTCTGAGTTTTAGATCATTGAAGATCTCCTGGTTAAGCCAGCATGGTCTCTTGCCATACTTCCTATCTTTCCTACGCAGGGGAATAGTTTGCTCTTGTGCCCTTAATAATGTCTCTTTGAAAAACTGCCAATTCTCTTGAACTGCTTTTCCCTTTAGACTTGCCTCCCATGGGATCTTTCCTACCAACATCTCTAACTATGAATATGTACAACACCAAACAATCTCAAGGTGCTACTGTAATACAAATGATTAATAATGCACTAGATGCTGCAGTGCTGTTGTAATTTGACAATCATCTTTTTGCTTTTGCTGGCTCAGGTAAGCAATCATTGTGAGATCTCACTTGTATGTAAAAATTGATGAAGGTGAAACGGATACATTTATGACACTCATTGAAAAATACAGTAATTTTGCAGTGTTTGCCGTTGTACAAAATAACATCGCTTCTAGAGGTAGGGTCGGGGCTGCCCTGGCTTCATGTACTTATATCCCACTGAATGACTGTACCTCTGATTTTTGTGTAAGCAACACACCTCATAGCATTAACCATTACTTGTTCATTTATTTGAATGTATTTCAGGATTTTTTTTTTCCAAATTGATGATTAATGCTGTAAGAGTAACTGATGTCAATGGAGGTAAGTGCGCCATGTCAATGACAGCAAATTCAACAATAACAGGAAAGCTTCTCTGTTTGGTGTCTGATAGCAATGGGAAAAATATATGTATGTTTAAAGGTGATTAGAATATGTTTAGGAAGGGTGACTAGAAACACTGGCCCCAAATCTCAGTTTCATTAAGCCTCTTTTATAATGCCCTATGCTAGGTAGAGCTTTAAGATGATAAAGCCAGGACCAAAACTAAGGCCAATTACTGTATTCAATCTTTTTAGTCAATGTATAACCCATTAGAAGAAAGGATATTGTGAATGAAATCTTTTATGGGAGCCTGCAAATGCATTACAAATAAAGATGAGAAGCACAACCTTCCTATCATAAATAATGTGCTGCTGTAGACATGTACTAAACACTGATAATTCCCAGAAAAATGAATGTTGGCATTATAATGAACAAAACTGGCCTGTTTTAAGGGAAGTCATCAAGAAGTCATGTTACCAAATGTTAGGCATCATCTTCTGCAACAAAGAATGAACTATCCAATTGTATGTTCTAGGACCTGGTGAATCTCCGGTATAGACACTGCAAAGTATATAAGAACTCATAGCATTTTGCCTCACTAGGATTGTTGCTAACCTTAACCATAAATAGAAGGGCTTACTTAGCCATTTTTTAGTTCTTCATTGATCAGAACCAAAGTAAAAAACTGACATCAGCTACACATTGGTGGCTTCAATTCTCCTGCAAAAGACGAAGGACTACATTCGGCTCTCAGTTACACATGTGCAAATACAGAGTAACCCTACTGATACCAGGTATTTCCGGGAGAACTTTATTCCAACTGTTTCTTAACATGTATTGAGTTTGCAAAAGGAAGTCATCATATTTCATATATTTAAAAAGAAGAGTTTGATAAGTTTCATGCTGGCATAAGGTGTCAAATGGAGAGTGACCTTTGAAGTGATGACCTCTATCCATTCACTGAAGAAGCACAACACAGGCAGTAGCATAGCAAATTACCCAAAATGGTAGCTCTGACATGGCCTAGAGCCCTAGCCCTGACCAAAACCTAATCCAAATTGGGATCCCAATTTCTCACCTTCTCTTTTACTTTTTATCATGATTATCTATATGGTTCTAGTGCCTAGGAGCCTCGGTCATGGACTAGGACTGTACTGTGCGAATTACATAAAAGAAGGCAGTTCTTGCTCCTAAGAGTTTAAAGTCTAGGTAATCTCTGGTCATTACAAACCTAACTTGGATTTGAACAGGGAAAAGTGATAAGACCCAGGGCTTTTCATCTCCTCGAGCCATCCAGTCACCTATTTGAAAAATGTTTGATACACAAATGGCAGCTGCTTTCAAATGTTACAAATAATTCCAGATAAACAAATTCAGTCCGAAGTAATAGTACTGTTCATTGTCATTCAAAGGCTTATTAGATGTGTCTCATCATTCGCTTGCCACTACCTTACAAACTCAAAATCTTTTTTGAAGCATTAGAATGATTTTAGAATGAGAATCACAATTCAGATACAGCTTCCCTAGCTACAGTAGATGAACATAACTATTGAATGAAGCATGTCTATTCATTGGCTCATGAAGCTCAAGGTTAACATTTTCTCTGTTTTTAAAGATAGGTTAAAAAGATCAAAAAATTAACATAAATGGGAATTTCCTTGACATTTACTGTACAATCACAACCCTGCTTCCACTAAGTCAATGGGAGTGTTGCCATTGACCTAACTAGACATTAGAGAAGAAACAACTAATATTTCTATTATTGTGATTCACATTTACTGATTTTATAGAAGCCCCTTGCACAAGCCTCAAAATACTTCACAGAAGGTGATATTTTTGAAGCTGCCTAAGAGACTTAGGGCCCAAGTCCCATTTTAAAAGTGACTTAGGCATTAAGTCCCATGGATTTTCAAGAGTCTTTGGCTGCCAAGTACCTAAGACATTTTTGAAAATGGGACTTAGAAGCCTAAGTCACCTAGGCACTTTTAGAAATTTTACCCAGCATTGCAAACTAACATAACTTAAGCACTTGCCTAAATGCTTTGCTGAATGTAAGCCAAAAGGCCCAGCCCTGTAAGGTGCTGAGTGGATCCCCACAAGGTGTCGAGATTACATTGAAGTCAAAGAGAATCAAAGCTGCTCAGCATCTCACAGAAAGCATTAGCTACTTTGCAGGATTGGACCTTAAAAAGTAGTGTTTCTGGAGTCATTTTAAGACAGGAAGTGAAGAATATCATATGGAAATGGAACTGCAGCCCAGAGATAGGCAGAGGCAGCTGGTTCAACCTCCTTGCCAATGATGAGTGGCCATTACACTGCAGTCTGCCCCAGTGAGCAGGGCCTAGCTGATGACTGGCAGTAGTCACTGAGGCAAGGTGGGTTTAGAGGGTTAGGGGGTTCCCCTGGGAGGGGAGACCCAGAGTGGGGGTACTTCAGAGGGCAGAACCCCAGGGTAAAAGGGCACCAGGGTTTGGGAGGGACACAGGGCCAGCAGCAGGCAAGACACCAGCCTGCAGAGGGTGCTCCACATGCTGGAGAGCTAATTCCCAGATGACCAGCAGGAGGTGCTGCACTGGTGAGTCCTTGCTTTGCTACACATATGCAATTCAATATGAAAAAAGAAAACAAACAGAGAGACTAGAGGTGGGAAAATAATTTGGAGCAAATAATTGACACCTTATATTATGTTTTTCAGTTTCTGAGTTGTCCACAGACAGATTGAGATTTTTTTTCAAATGTATTCATTATTCAAAGTTGTTAAAAATATTCCTGTCTGCAAATAATTCTTTGTCCGTATCTTGTTAGAGAGCAATTCACTGTGAGTATTGGATATTAAAAATTCAAGCTATTTTGAAGTCACAATGGTGGTTTTTCATTCTCTTAGTATGGAGGTTGATATACATTGATGTCAACAGAAATACACCCACTGACTTCAGTGGACTTTGAATTAGACCCCAGACAGCAGGACTCTTTGACACTGTTTTCTTGTGCAGATATTTAAATTGTGAATTCAGTATTCACTTTTTATTAGTATTCTTCACTATTCACTTAAAAGTTACCAATTCAGTGAAAACTCCTGCCAATAAATATGAATATTTGTGGAAAGTGAAAGCAAACAAGGCACAAACATTGTATGGGTGAATTTGTTAAAAAATTTGAATGAATATTCACAGAAATATTGTCACAATGTTTGCCCAACTCCATTACTGACCCTCCTTCCTGAAAACAGCCTGCATATCTTGGTGTATTAAGATGTCCTTTACTTTGAAGCAGTGAGGTACTGTCATGACAGCTGACCGAGATGTTTGCACTTCACAAATGCTTTGTGTGTACAACTGTTCATTCACTTTGCAGGACTCAAACTGCTGGCAAACTATGTAAAAGAAAGATACACAGATGTGCTGATCCATCCCAGCCAGCAGAGGAAGAGTGATGATCACTCCAGTCTACATGCCCTATGGAGAAGTACAAGGCTAGCTCTCAGCAGAGACATATGGTAACTGTGTTGCAACCCTTTCTCTGGTTAGGCTTCACTTCCAGCATGCCATTGTTTCATTGCCAAGTTATCCAAAAAGAAGCAATTTTGAACTTAGATTTGTAACAGTTGTTTGGGTGCTTAATTTTGGACTTCTTTTGACACCCATTTCAGCTTGGGGTTTTTGAAAAATCTGGCAACCCTCTGCAGCCTCGTGAGTGGGACTAATGGGGTCAGATGATAGACTTATGAACACATGGGCTTTATAAAAAGGGCAGAGAACTCAGGGAGACAAACTACAGGAAACAGGTTAGGCTCATGTGGAAGGTCTTGAGGTAGCGTATGCAGAATACAGGGAACACCAATGAGTGATAGATTGCAAGAGGAACTTCAGGGAAAGCAGCTTAGGAGTCAGCACTCTGACAGAACAAGGGAAGTTTTAAAGGTAGCCCAGGAGGGGCAGAAAAATCTTTTGGATATTTGGCTGGACTTTTGTTACCCTGGAAGGGGTTAAATTTGCTAAGTAACTTGGATGGGGGTCCACACTACATCATGAACACCTTGCCATTTGGGAAAGGCCAAAGGGATGCACCTCGGAGAAGGGAAATGAGGCAGGAAGCACCTACAAATGTCATCTTTGTCTAGAAGGGGTGCAATAGGATGACACATAGTGTAAGAGATTAAACCTACTACTAATACAATAGATAAGGAAAAATGAAGTGGCACAATACAATGAAATAAAACGTGTGTGATTACCTAGTATCCCAAATCAAGTGTTTGAGTCTAGACTATGACCTGTCAGGATAGCAAAAGAAAAATCACTCCAAGGATAAGTAGTAATACTCATGCAATGCATTCAAGGATTTAAACTTTTTTTTTAAAAAAAAAAAAACCCACTCGTGCCAGAAAATATAATTAACGCATTTTCTAAATGTGTAATTTGAAGTGAAGGTGGGCTTGTCCACAGTCATACACCTAGTGAATGACACGGTTGGGAATGTCCTGATTCCCAGCTCCCTGTCCTAACCATTAGACAACATTCCCTCTGCTTGCAGCAACTAATGTAAAAAACTCAAAGTTTCTTCCAATTAGTGTTTCACACCTCTAAAACAAAAATGAATTGAAAATGTTGGGCCAGATGCTCAGGTGACATAATTGACAAAGTTAAGATGATTTACACCAGCTGAAGATGATTACACCCTCCAAGACATGGCATGGCTTCTGGTCAAAAATCATCGGAGGGTGGAATCTGTCCCTTAAAATACAGTTCTCCCTAAGGGACAAAACTATGCTTTGTAACAAACAAGTGCAAAATAAAAAAGAACATGAATATCTTATGCCCATCTTGTATTTGCATTTAGAGTAAGAAACAACCACATTCATCACCACCAATCAAATTTTTTTTACCCCAGTTTCCAGGGCTGCAACTTCAGATGGTTAGTTAAGGTTCTAAGAATGACAAATTTTTCAGACAGCATGGCTAAGGGCACTATGTGAAGAAGTAAAAATAGTACTACAGAACTGAGCTGACCCAGTAATAGAGAGAAACACTGGTACAGAAAACAAAAAGGATGTTCAAGGTCTTTCAAAGGGCTCCCCACTGCTCTCAGTGATCGATTGGTAAATTGGCAGAATGGAATACTCTCCCCTGATCCTAATGAATAATCCCTACTCCACAGGAAAGTGAAAACCACAAGGTCCCTGCCAATATGTGCTGGAGGAAAATTCTGACCACAGATTTGCTGAATGATGTAACCCTGTGCACATGGGCAAAGGAGCACCGTGGATAAGAATCTAATGCCACTATGCCTTGCCATAACATTGGTATCTGACAATCAACAGCAGTTTTTCAGACAACATGGGATCTGTAAATTAACACAGCATCCATCTAAAATTCTCTGTGAATTTAGTGCTGAATAACTATGCTGGATGGACAGGCCTAGACATAGAAGTCTACTGAGAACAGGTATAGTGGCCAGCTGTGGTCCAATGAATTGAGCATTGGGTTGGGGCCAGGAAAGTTCTATCCTGGACTTTCACAGACTCATTGTGTGACCTTGAACAAGTCACATAACTTCTTTGCACCTCTGTTACCCTATTTGGAAAATGAGGGTGATCTTGCTTACCCACCTTTCCAAAGCACTTATGCCCCATACTGGCTTGCAACAGCAAAATGACCTACTCTCGATGGACCAGAGATTGGCTTCCTTCAACACCTCCTATCTGTGGGCCAGAGACTACATTTCACACTCCACTCACAGGCCACACAAGTCTGCCATTAGCCACCTCCCTCCACTAAGGTCTGAAGATGCCACTGTCCCCCAGCAACTCTCCTGCTAGTAGTCTGATACCCATCCTAAGGTCCAGCCATCAACTCTGGGATGACTTACAGAATCCCAGGACTGAACTCACCCACACACATCTTTCCTGAGATTCCTTTATACCTGACAAAGAAGCATGGAAGCACCTTAAATAGTCATATAATGAAAGATCAGACTGTTGTAATTCACGTTTGCATTAGAAGAGGATGGACATGAGCAAGAAGACAAGGTTAAACCTGGTGAAGCAAATTTAGCACTGAATCTCCTCATGTTCCAATGTTTTCTTTTTTTAAATTATCTCTCAGATGCTGTAGTACTAAGTGACGGTGTAATTGTTCACAACCTAAACTGTGCTTTCATGCTGTTTGTAGTCAATGGGCTAAATTCACTCCAAGTTTACACTAGCTTCTGCTGGCCTAGATCATGGTACAGGGCCCCCCTCAGAGGAAATCTGCAAGGAAGGATTTGCAGTGCCACCCCCTCTTCTTTGCTGAGAGGTGTAAAGACAGAGTGCTGCCCTAACATGGGGGAGGGGGCGGCGGCGCTGTAGGTGAAGGAGGAATGACTTGGACTCCTTGAGGATCTGTCCATTCAACACATCTGCATTTCAGCCTCCAGCTGTGGGACTCTTCAGGTGTTTCTGATGAAAACTAAAGCTACCTGCTCCTGGCAGAACTCAAAAGAGGACAAAAGTAGAATTCCCTGCTATTCCCCTGTGGAGAATCATCCAGAGCATAACAGGCTTCATTGGTCCATGAAGTTGTGTTTCACACCCATCAGTGTATGCGTAGGGGTGAGGGGGAGGGAAGACCCTGGCCCTATATATACAGTGTGATCAAATCCTTATTTAACAATAGTCTGCTCTGCTCTCTTTACTCCTGACCTTTTCAGTTTTACAAGGCTGCCATCCAGGCTATTCGTCCTGTGTATCTTCCACAAACAATGATAACAAGAATAGCTCTGGTGCTGAGTCAGTATCCATGCTTTAGCGGGTAGCCTTTAAGGGTGGGTCTCAAATAGGTGCTCTCAGCTTCTGGGAGTATTTCCTCACAACTACCAGGGGAAGGTCAGTGTGGGAATAAACACTGGAAATGAATGAGCAAATAAGAATGAACCATATAAAGGGACACCAATAATAGGTCAAGTTTCTCCTAACAGAGTCAGCATGAATTTGACTCAGCGTATTTAAAAAAGGAAAGCTCTCTTACCACATTGAAGTATAAAGTGGCATCTCAGAGTAAAAGACATTTTTAAAAAAAATTCTTTTCACCATTTATGCTGCTTGCTACCTTTTGCCTTTCATTCAGTTCTGAGAGTGACATTCTGTTTATACTGAATTTCAATTTATTTCTGGTTCTGATCTACCAGTGCAGTGTTATTTAGCTTCCAATCCAACAGGGAAATGAATAATACACTCCTGCTGCAACCCAAAAACTTAAATCTAAAATCTTCACAACTGTTGGGGGGGCAAAAAAAAGAGATGAAAATATTTCTATATGTATTAAGACTGACTTAAATAAAAGCAAAATCTTTAAACAAAATAGACCTTTAAGTTCAGAACAAATTGATGGTGTGCCTTTAATGTGTGTACAGGAGGTGGGGAGAAGAGTGGGCATGAAGAAAGAGGCAGAGGCTGTTATGCAGAGACCAAAAATGAAGGTTAAAATCTCAAAAGAAAAAAACCTCCAGTTTTGTAAAGAAATAATAGATAGACAATCAATCTAGCTAAGCCCTCATCAGCCCCCAATCACTGTAATGTCTGAGCACTTCACAAATATTAATGCATGTATCCAACCCACACCTTTGTGAGGTAGGGAATTTTGACTATTGGATTAGGAACACAGGCACAGAGAGAGATTATGTCCATGATTCTTCAGTGTCCTGCACCGTGTATAATCATTTACACCTGTGCAAAGTGGAATCAGATTGGATAACATTTGACTGGTGATCATTCCGATTGGATAGTATTTTACAGCCACTTTCTAAAGGTGTAAGTTATTACACAAGGTGTAAGACAGTAGGAAATCAGGACCTAAAGCCCAGATCCTTAAAGGTGTTTAGGTGCCTAACTCTTATTGATTTCAGTTGAAGATGAGGGCCTAAATGATTTGCACAAGGTCACAGAGGAATTCTGTGACAAAGGTTAGACTTGAACTCTGATCTCGCAGTCCCAGGACAATTTCTTAACCACAAGACACAAACAGAGGGCCTGATCCTCCACTCTGTTACACAGGTTTTATGCCAAAGTAATTCTACTGAAGTCAATATACTACCATAAAACCAGTGTGACAGTGGAAAATCGGGCCCAGAGTGTTTTTGAGTAGAACATAAGAATGGCCATACTGGGTCAGACCAAAGGTCCATCTAACCCAGTATCCTGTCTTCTGATAGTGGCCAAAACCCGGTGCCCCACAACAAGAGGATATTGTGAAGGCCAAGACTATAACAGAGTTCAAAAAAGAAGTAGATAAATTCATGGAGGACAGGTCCACCAATAGCTATTAGCCAGAATGGGCAGTGATGGTGTCCCTAGCTTCTGTTTGCCAGAAGCTCGTAATAAGCAATGGGGAATGGATCACTTTGATGATTACCCTCTGGGGACCTTGCATTGGCCACTGTCGGAAGATAGGATACTGGGCTAGATGGACCTTTGGTCTGACCCAGTATGGCCATTCTTATGTTATGTTCACAACATCCTCTGGCAAGGAGTTCCACAAGTTGACTGTGCATTGTGTGAAAAAATACTTCCTTTTGTTTCTTTTAAACCTGCTGCCTATTAATTTCACTGGTGACCCCTAGTTCTTGTGTTATGAGTAGTAGTATATACCACTTCCTTATTTACTTTCTCCACACCAGTTATGATTTTATCGACCTCTATCATATCCACCGTTAGTCGTCTCTTTTCCAAGCTGAAAAGTCCCACTTTTATTAATCTCTCATCATACGGTAGCTGTTCCATACCCCTAATCATTTCCGTTACCCTTTTCGGAACCTTTTCCAATTCCAATATATCTTTTTTGAGATGGGGCGACCACATCTGCACGCAGTATTCAAGATGTGGGCGTACCATGGATTTATATAAGAGCAATATGATATTTTCTCTTATTATCTATCCCTTTCTTAATGATTCCCAACATTCTGTTTGCTTTTTTGACTGCCGCTGCACATTGAGTGGATGTTTTCAGAGAACTATCCACAATGACTCCAAGATATTTCTTGACTGGTAACAGCTAATTTAGACCCCATCATTTTGTGTGTTTAGTTGGGATTATGTTTTCCAATGTGCATTACTCTGCATTTATCAATATTGAATTTCATCTGCCATTTTGTTGCCCAGTCATCCAGTTCTGTGAGATCCTTTTGTGGCTCTTCGCAGTCTGCTTGGGACTTAACTATCTCGAGTAATTTTGTATCTGCAAATTTTGCTACCTCACTGTTCAACTCTTCTTACAGATCATTTATGAATATGTTGAAAGGACTGGTCCTAGTACAGACCCCTGGGGACACCACCATTTACCTCTCTCCATTCTGAAAACTGACCATTTATTCCTACCCTTTGTTTCCTATCTTTTAACCAGTTACCAATCCATGAGAGGGCCTTCCCTCTTATCCCATGATTGCTTACTTTGCTTAAGAACCTTTGGTGAATGACATGTTCATCATCATTATTACACTGAAATGTTTCTTTGCATATAAACCTTCTGTGAAGGTCCCCTTTCTGGAGAAATTGTGTCAACAGCATCAGAAGCAATAATTATCACACATGCACAAAACAACAATCTCGCACAGAACAGTGGGGTAAATGAATTAGAAATTTTGGGATGTGTATATTTCAAATGGCATTTGCTGTTTTTATATGTATAGAGGGGGAAATAGTGAGAGTTTAATTTGGGGAAAATGCATTTAAATTTTTTTTAAATATTTACAAGAATAAACATTCTACACCTCCAAAGAAAAGGAAGTCCTAGAACTTTGTGACCTAAATTTTCTCTACCTTCTCTTTCTGAGAATGCAACATGGGGCAAAAATAATTTTAAAATACCCAAGCATAGATGACTTTATGTGCTCCAAATTGCTATAACATCAGCTATTAAATATCTGAAAATTGTTCATGTATGACATTTTAAAATAGCCTACATTAGGATGGAAAAATGTAAACTTTTTAGTATTTAATTTGCATGTAAGACACAGAACCTTAAAAGCCTGATACTTGCACGAGTAGCCCCACAAATTTCAGTGAAACTCTTTCACATAGGTAAAGTTACACATGTGCATAAGCATTTGCCAGATGGGGCCCTAAAGATGTCCATTTATCACTGTCATTTTCTGACTTTTGGGTATTTAAAGTTGTATGCTGTGTTTTTGTAGACCCGTCAGTGCCAGGATATTAAAGAGATAAGGTGAGTGTGGTAATATTTTTTATTGGACCAACTTCTGTTAGTGAGAGTGTCAAGCTTTCGAGCTTACTCAGAGCTCTTCTTCAGATCTGGGAAACATACTCAGAGGGTATGTATACATAGCAATATAAACCCAGGCTCAAGCCTAACCTCCCTTCCATCCACACACCAATTGTGTTAACCTAGGGCTTGAGCCAAGGGTCCCAGGACTCTGCAGGCCTGGAGGGTCCGAGCCCATGTTAAGCTGGGATCAAGGGTCTGAGCCCTAGTGCTTTCCTGTATGCACGAGGCCCCAGCTTGACTTAGGTCCTAGAAGTCCTCTGACTGTATCCCAGAGTTCCTGGGGGCAACGTCCTTAGTTCTCTCTATGCTGACAATCATGGTGCAGTGTATTGTACTCCACTACAAATGGAAGCCACACGTCTTTCAAATTGCAGCAGCTGAGGTCGGCATGAACCTATTGTCTGCAGAACACCAGTCTGCAATCACACTATCAGAGAGCCTGCAGGGTTTTCAATGGAGAGCGATCGGAAGCTTTTTGCAAAGAGAGCCCGAGAGCAGAGTGGAGACTAAGCCACAGCCCTGCAGTTCCCGGCTCAGCACAGCTTGGGGACGGATGACCCCCAACACCCTGGCCACTCCCGTTCCTGTAGGGTAACCATTTGGTCCTGCTGCACTCTCTCTCCCTTGCTCCTGGCCCCCCCACACACACCCCTTCAGGGGCTACATGTGCATAGGTGCCTTGCCAGCGTGCACCATGAGGGTGGTGTGTGGGAGCCAGCCCCAAAACTTCCCCATTGCCTCCCAGGGATCCGTTATCTGGGGAGGCACTTCACTACCCCACAGCCAGCCAGGTTTCCTCTGAAACCTACATTTTATATCAAACTTCAAAACAGACAAAAATCAATACAAAAACAATCCAACAAAAACACCTTCATCAAACATCCCATTTTAAAAAAGCATTGCAAAGTTTCATTTTAATAGTTTGACAACCCAGGAGACTGATGTCTAGAGCCCTGCACATACATGGATATCCGCTTTATAGCTGCAGACAGCCACATCCGTGGCTGCGGATAGCCGTGGATCATTTTTGCAGAGCGGATGCGGATACAAATTTTGTGTCTGCGCAGGGCTCTACCGCTGTCCTAAATATCCTGAAAACAGGGGCACATGAGCATTTTCCTGCCATTGTGATTCAGCCTAGAGGTGGAGAGCCCAATTCTCAGATTAGATGGCAGGCTTCTCAAACGGTGCAGTCGTAGGCCTAAAATGTCAACACTTGGGGTGGGGGGCTGCTAGCCACTCTGGGATAGGGTTACTTTGACTCGGGTCTGTGCACTGCAGTGTGGACGCCAGAGCCCTAGGTTCGAGCATGGGTCAGAAAATCCTTAACCTAGGGTTAAAATGCAGTGTAGATGCTCAAGCCCAGGGTTCCCTGACACTGGTCAGCTGACTCAAGTCCCATGAACCGCAGGCTTACATTGCTGTGTAGGCATACCCTGACTGTCACAGCTAAATACAAGGTGGACCAGATTGTTTAGCATCAGTAGTTAACACATATTTGAAGGGACCATTCAAGGTAAAGTGGACCGTTAACACCCCTTCAGTCATAGGGGGGAATGGAGGGTGGGGAAAAGGCAAGTGGAGGGCAGTGGTTGTTAGCAGCTTATAGATTCTTGCAATAGGCCTTAAATCCAGTGTCTCTATTCAGTCCATGATTTTAAGTGTCTAGCAAAGATATGAATTTAAGCTCCCACTCTCGTCTTTTGAAAGCGTTGTGCAGGTTTCCTTTGAGGATGAGGGCTGATAGGTCAGATATAGAGAGTAATCAGGCTGAGGAAACCCCATAGAGGGCACAGAGCCTATATGCAGATAACCTTGTCTCTCAGGAAGATACCAGAGATCTGCAGATTTCAGGGACTGAATCCACTGCTTGTCGGAGGAGAAATGCCAAACCCACCTCAAGGTGAATGAATCAGGAGGAAAGGGTATGTCTACGCTACGGAATAAGGTCGAATTTATAGAAGTCGGTTTTTTAGAAATCGGTTTTATATATTCGAGTGTGTGTGTCCCCACAGAAAATGCTCTAAGTGCATTAAGTGCATTAACTCGGCGGAGCGCTTCCACAGTACCGAGGCTAGAGTCGACTTCCGGAGCGTTGCACTGTGGGTAGCTATCCCATAGTTCCCGCAGTCTCCGCTGCCCATTGGAATTCTGGGTTGAGATCCCAATGCCTGATGGGGCTAAAACGTTGTCGCGGGTGGTTCTGGGTACATATCGTCAGGCCCCCGTTCCCTCCCTCCCTCCGTGAAAGCAAGGGCAGACAATCGTTTCGCGCCTTTTTTCCTGAGTTACCTGTGCAGACGCCATACCACGGCAAGCATGGAGCCCGCTCAGGTAACCGTCACCCTATGACTCCTGGGTGCTGGCAGACGTGGTATGGCATTGCTACACAGTAGCAGCAACCCTTTGCCTTGTGGCAGCAGACGGTGCAGTACGACTGGTAGCCGTCATCGTCATGTCCGAGGTGCTCCTGGCCACGTCGGCTGGGAGCGCCTGGACAGACATGGGCGCAGGGACTAAATTTGGAGTGACTTGACCAGGTCTTTAGTCCTGCAGTCAGTCCTATTGAACCGTCTTATGGTGAGCGGGCAGGCGATACGGACTGCTAGCAGTCGTACTGTACCATCTTCTGCCAGGCAGGCAGGAGATGAGGATTGCTAGCAGTCGTATTGTACCATCTTCTGCCAGGCAGGCAAGAGATGAGGATGGCTAGCAGTCGTACTGTACCATCTTCTGCCGAGCAGCCATGAGATGTGGATGGCATGCAGTCCTTCTGCACCGTCTGCTGCCAGCCAAAGATGTAAAAGATAGATGGAGTGGATCAAAACAAGAAATAGACCAGATTTGTTCTGTATTCATTTGCCTCCTCCCCTCCCCCGTCTAGGGGACTCATTCTTCTAGGTCACACTGCAGTCACTCACAGAGAAGGTGCAGCGAGATAAATCTAGCCATGTATCAATCAGAGGCCAGGCTAACCTTCCTGTTCCAATAAGAACGATAACTTTGGTGCACCATTTCTTATTGGAACCCTCCGTGAAGTCCTGCCTGAAATACTCCTTGATGTAAAGACACCCCCTTTGTTGATTTTAGCTCCCTGAAGCCAACCCTGTAAGCCGTGTCCTCAGTCGCCCCTCCCGGCGTCAGAGCAACGGCAAACAATCGGGCATCTGAGAGTGCTGTCCAGAGCAGTCATAATGGAGCACTCTGATGGGGCTAAAACATTGTCGCGGGTGGTTCTGGGTATGTATCGTCAGGCCCCCGTTCCCTCCCTCCCTCCATGAAAGCAAGGGCAGACAATCGTTTCGCGCCTTTTTTCCTGAGTTACCTGTGCAGATGCCATACCACGGCAAGCATGGAGCCCGCTCAGGTAACCGTCACCCTATGTCTCCTGGGTGCTGGCAGACGCGGTATGGCTTTGCTACACAGTAGCAGCAACCCATTGCCTTCTGGCAGCAGACGGTGCAATACGATTGGTGGTAGTCCTCGTCGTGTCCGAGGTGCTCCTGGCCACGTCGGCTGGGAGCGCCTGGGCAGACATGGGCGCAGGGACTAAATTTCGAGTGACTTGACCAGGTCATTCTCTTTAGTCCTGCAGTCAGTCCTATTGAACTGTCTTATGGTGAGCGGGCAGGCGATACGGACTGCTAGCAGTCGTACTGTACCATCTTCTGCCAGGCAGGCAAGAGATGAGGATTGCTAGTAGTCGTATTGTACCATCTTCTGCCAGGCAGGCAAGAGATGAGGATGGCTAGCAGTCGTACTGTACCATCTTCTGCCGAGCAGCCATGAGATGTGGATGGCATGCAGTCCTTCTGCACCGTCTGCTGCCAGCCAAAGATGTAAAAGATAGATGGAGTGGGTCAAAACAAGAAATAGACCAGATTTGTTTTGTACTCATTTGCCTCCTCCCCTGTCTAGGGGACTCATTCCTCTAGGTCACACTGCAGTCACTCACAGAGAAGATGCAACGAGGTAAATCTAGCCATGTATCAATCAGAAGCCAGGCTAACCTCCTTGTTCCAATAAGAACGATAACTTAGGTGCACCATTTCTTATTGGAACCCTCCGTGAAGTCCTGCCTGAAATACTCCTTGATGTAAAGACACCCCCTTTGTTGATTTTAGCTCCCTGAAGCCAACCCTGTAAGCCATGTCGTCAGTCGCCCCTCCCTCCGTCAGAGCAACGGCAGACAATCGTTCCGCGCCTTTTTTCTGTGCGGACGCCATACCAAGGCAAGCATGGAGGCCGCTCAGCTCACTTTGGCAATTAGGAGCACATTAAACACCACATGCATTATCCAGCAGTATATGCAGCACCGGAACCTGGCAAAGCGATACCGGGCGAGGAGGCGACGTCAGCGCGGTCACGTGAGTGATCAGGACATGGACACAGATTTCTCTGAAAGCATGGGCCCTGCCAATGCATGCATCATGGTGCTAATGGGGCAGGTTCATGCTGTGGAACACCGATTCTGGGCTCGGGAAACAAGCACAGACTGGTGGGACTGCATAGTGTTGCAGGTCTGGGACGATTCCCAGTGGCTGCGAAACTTTCGCATGCGTAAGGGCACTTTCATGGAACTTTGTGACTTGCTTTCCCCTGCCCTGAGGCGCATGAATACCAAGATGAGAGCAGCCCTCACAGTTGAGAAGCGAGTGGCGATAGCCCTGTGGAAGCTTGCAACGCCAGACAGCTACTGGTCAGTTGGGAATCAATTTGGAGTGGGCAAATCTACTGTGGGGGCTGCTGTGATGCAAGTAGCCCACGCAATCAAAGATCTGCTGATATCAAGGGTAGTGACCCTGGGAAATGTGCAGGTCATAGTGGATGGCTTTGCTGCAATGGGATTCCCTAACTGTGGTGGGGCCATAGACGGAACCCATATCCCTATCTTGGCACCGGAGCACCAAGCTGCCGAGTACATAAACCGCAAGGGGTACTTTTCGATAGTGCTGCGAGCTCTGGTGGATCACAAGGGACGTTTCACCAACATCAACGTGGGATGGCCGGGAAAGGTGCATGATGCTCGCATCTTCAGGAACTCTGGTCTGTTTCAAAAGCTGCAGGAAGGGACTTTATTCCCAGACCAGAAAATAACTGTTGGGGATGTTGAAATGCCTATATGTATCCTTGGGGACCCAGCCTACCCCTTAATGCCATGGCTCATGAAGCCGTACACAGGCAGCCTGGACAGTAATCAGGAGCTGTTCAACTACAGGCTGAGCAAGTGCAGAATGGTGGTAGAATGTGTATTTGGATGTTTAAAGGCGCGCTGGCGCAGTTTACTGACTTGCTTAGACCTCAGCGAAACCAATATTCCCACTGTTATTACTGCTTGCTGTGTGCTCCACAATATCTGTGAGAGTAAAGGGGAGACGTTTATGGCGGGGTGGGAGGTTGAGGCAAATCGCCTGGCTGCTGGTTACGCGCAGCCAGACACCAGGGCGGTTAGAAGAGCACAGGAGGGTGCGGTACGCATCAGAGAAGCTTTGAAAACCAGTTTCATGACTGGCCAGGCTACGGTGTGAAAGTTCTGTTTGTTTCTCCTTGATGAAACCCCCTCGCCCCTTGGTTCACTCTACTTCCCTGTAAGCTAACCACCCGCCCCTCCTCCCTTCAATCACCGCTTGCAGAGGCAATAAAGTCATTGTTGCTTCACATTCATGCATTCTTTATTCATTCATCACACAAATAGGGGGATGACTACCAAGGTAGCCCAGGAGGGGTGGTGGAGGAGGGAAGGAAAATGCCACACAGCACTTTAAGCACAGCACTTTAAAAGTTTACAACTTTAAAATTTATTGAATGACAGCCTTCTTTTTTTTGGGCAATCCTCTGTGGTGGAGTGGCTGGTTGGCCGGAGGCCCCCCCACCGCGTTCTTGGGCGTCTGGGTGTGGAGGCTATGGAACTTGGGGAGGAGGGCGGTTGGTTACAGAGGGGCTGCAGTGGCAGTCTGTGCTCCAGCTGCCTTTGCTGCAGCTCAACCATACACTGGAGCATACTGGTTTGGTCCTGCAGCAGCCTCAGCATTGAATCCTGCCTCCTCTCATCACGCTGCCGCCACATTTGAGCTTCAGCCCTGTCTTCAGCCCGCCACTTACTCTCTTCAGCCCGCCACCTCTCCTCCCGGTCATTTTGTGCTTTCCTGCACTCGGACATTATTTGCCTCCACGCATTCGTCTGTGCTCTGTCAGTGTGGGAGGACAGCATGAGCTCGGAGAACATTTCATCGCGAGTGTGTTTTTTTTTCTTTCTAGCTTCACTAGCCTCTGGGAAGGAGAAGATCCTGTGATCATTGAAACACATGCAGCTGGTGGAGAAAAAAAAAGGGACAGCGGTATTTAAAAAGACACATTTTATAAAACAGTGGCTACACTCTTTCAGGGTAAACATTGCTGTTAACATTACATACATAGCACATGTGCTTTCATTACAAGGTCGCATTTTGCCTCCCCCCACTGCGTGACTACCCCCTCAACCTTCCCCCCTCCCTGTGGCTAACAGCGGGGAACATTTCTGTTTAGCCACAGGCAAACAGCCCAGCAGGAATGGGCTCCTCTGAGTGTCCCCTGAAGAAAAGCACTCTATTTCAACCAGGTGACCATGAATTATATCTCACTCTCCTGAGGATAACACAGAGAGATAAAGAACGGATGTTGTTTGAATGCCAGCAAACATACACTGCAATGCTTTGTTCTACAATGATTCCCGAGTACGTGTTACTGGCCTGGAGTGGTAAAGTGTCCTACCATGAAGGACGCAATAAGGCTGCCCTCCCCAGAAACCTTTTGCAAAGGCTTTAGGACTACATCTAGGAGAACCGCGAATGCCAGGGCAAAGTAATCCTTTCACATGCTTGCTTTTAAACCATGTATAGTATTTTAAAAGGTACACTCACCAGAGGTCCCTTCTCCGCCTGCTGGGTCCAGGAGGCAGCCTTGGGTGGGTTCGGGGGGTACTGGCTCCAGGTCCAGGGTGAGAAACAGTTCCTGGCTGTCGGGAAAACCGGTTTCTCCGCTTGCTTGCTGTGAGCTATCTACAACCTCATCATCATCATCATGTTCTTCGTCCCCAAAACCTGCTTCCGTATTACCTCCATCTCCATTGAAGGAGTCAAACAACACGGCTGGGGTAGTGGTGGCTGAACCCCCTAAAATGGCATGCAGCTCATCATAGAAGCGGCATGTTTGGGGCTCTGACCCGGAGCGGCCGTTCGCCTCTCTGGTTTTCTGGTAGGCTTGCCTCAGCTCCTTCAGTTTCACGCGGCACTGCTTCGGGTCCCTGTTATGGCCTCTGTCCTTCATGCCCTGGGAGATTTTGACAAAGGTTTTGGCATTTCGAAAACTGGAACGGAGTTCTGATAGCACGGATTCCTCTCCCCAAACAGCGATCAGATCCCGTACCTCCCGTTCGGTCCATGCTGGAGCTCTTTTGCGATTCTGGGACTCCATCATGGTCACTTGTGCTGATGAGCTCTGCATGGTCACCTGCAGCTTGCCACGCTGGCCAAACAGGAAATGAGATTCAAAAGTTCGCGGTTCTTTTCCTGTCTACCTGGCCAGTGCATCTGAGTTGAGAGTGCTGTCCAGAGCGGTCACAATGGAGCACTCTGGGATAGCTCCCGGAGGCCAATACCATCGAATTGTGTCCACAGTACCCCAAATTTGAGCCGGCAACGTCGATTTAAGCGCTAATCCACTTGTCAGGGGTGGAGTTAGGAAATCGATTTTAAGAGCCCTTTAAGTCGAAATAAAGGGCTTCATTGTGTGGACGGGTGCAGGTTTACATCGATTTAACGCTGCTAAATTCGACCTAAAGTCCTAGTGTAGACCAGGGCTTAGTTTCCGTTGTTAAGGGAATATTGTAGGATTTTCTTGCCCACTGCAACTCCTCCAGTTGTTTTTTCCATGAAAGGGTATGATAGGCTTACATGTTATTAAGTTCCTCATTTTCATGCATATTAGATTCAGTCAGATTTAATTAACTCACAAAAAGAAAAGGGAAATTGAAGAAAAAAATTCATCTTCATTAGGCATATGTTTGTGTCTATAACATATAAAGTTACTCTGATGTGCTTGCTACTGAGAGATTGAAGAAGAGTGTGTGTGAGAGATTTTTATTCTCTCAGTTTGCCAGGAGCATAAAACACAAT